>NC_092821.1:30487109-31113359 GCF_023375885.2 Dermacentor andersoni
AGCGGAGTAGCGCAGGCATCCCGTGCTTGCAATTGAGGTCATTGCTTCGTTATTCAAATGAAACGCTAAGTAATCAAAGAAACTGTGCAAATTTATTTTTTGTTCTTCGATTTGAAAATGTACAACGAAGGAGCCACTGCTTCTTAAAATGAAAGTCACTCTCGCGTTACGAACAATTCCTCTGACGGAGATATTAACCATTCTTTTATTTATTTCCTCATCACGCACTTTCTGTTTAGCTTTCTTTTCGTGAACCACTGCTGCCAACTGTGCATCGAAGTCAGTCTAACTGCTCCTAATTTCTGAAACGCCCCTGCAATCACTAACATTGCTCGCAATCGTATAGCAAGAAAATGAAAACTTTGAAAAACCTGTCATTATAAACCGCTAGGAACTTATGCAGGAACTTATGAATGCGTTTAACAAAACGATAAAACAAGAAACTGCAACTTAGGAGCACTGTCGAAGAATTATTCCGGAAAATCATCGTATTTTGGTCAGATTAAAATTATTTCATAGGTACCTGGTTTCCATCACTCAATTTCTATTTAAGCATTCCTGCAACAGCTTTCGAACTCAAATGGTCTGTGTTTATCAATGCTTGGTCGAAATGGCCGCTAAGAAGGCTGTGTCCTTGATTGCAATCAAAGTACATGCTATGAAAAAAACGTTGGCAGTCATTTTAGCACACACTAATGTGGATGAAGTCGGAAGCCTACACGCTCAAGCGACGTTCATTAAATTTCTTGACACACTCATTCTAGGGTGTTGTTACTTTCTATGGTCCAAAAGAGGGTTCGTGTTCCTTATTTACCTCTATTTTAATTAACTGTGGCTTAACTCCGCCTTCAGTAACCACCAAAGGTCGTTGCTTCGACTCCCACCAAAGATCATGGGTTGGAACGCCTTGATTAAGTGCGTTTGAATTAACGTGGCCCTGATTAGCACCATAACCGTGGGTTCAATCACCTTAATTAAATCTGCTTTAATTAACTGTGCCTTCATTAACTTCGCCCTTGTTAACGCCAAAGGTCGAGGGTTCGACTCCTACCAAAGGGCTAGAGGGCCTTAAATAACTATCTTAACTGTTTTAATTTACTTCGCCTTAGGTAACCCCGAAGGTCGTTTACTTATGTCTACCTTAACTGTACCTTAATTAACTTCACCTGAATTAACGCCAACGGTCGCGGATTGCACGCCAATTTCGGTACCATTGAATTTTGGTGCCATTGATTTTTCCGGACGGTCAAATTATCGACCCATGAGCCATCTAAGGCTATCGGCTTAATAAATTGTGCACCTCTCCTACGTAATTCTTAAACACTGCGTTTTATTTGGTTTTCCATTTGGTGATGGCGAAGATGAAGGTGCGGTAACACCTGACGATGAAAAAATATTACAGTAATGACGGTGACCTGGAAATGGCAGCATCGTCGTCGTCGTCACAACGACAAAGGCGGAAGAACGAGCATAGGAAAAAATTTGGTGGATTCGTATTTCATCGCAATTGGTCATAATACGCAAATGAAATGCGTATTCTAAGACGCAGTGGCAGCTTTGTCACACATTAAAAAATAGCAGACCAGAAAGGTACAACTTAATAACAGTTCTCAATTTGGAAACCCGAGGAAACATAACCCCAATGTCATTGTGGCCAGTTGTTGGGTAGTCATTTATACTTTCCATGAACATTTAGCCGGCACTCTAGGTATAAACAACAGCGATGAAACACTTCGTTGGTGGCGTAGGAATTTCGGTATAGTGTTTTAAGAAACAGTTACAAACACACAAAAGGAAAGAAGGCATAATTATTTGCCGGGCGTCGCACTTGCAACTGGAATGCCAGAAAATGCGGGTGAAAATAATGGCGTGACGTAGCTACATGATAACGATTTTCGCTGGAACTTGGTGGAGAACAATTCATGTTAATATTTATTTTGAGTTTAATGCATAAAAGAGATTGCGGACAGAGAAACGCACTCATTCAAACATCCTAATGTACATCGTAAACATCATAGCAGCCCCGGCATTCCTGATTGTGGCTGCTACGTGTGCTTCTGTCATGGCAATGAATAGTTATCACTAAAAGAAAAGAATAAATGCGTTCCGGTTGGTGAGGTCGAGCTCCTATTCCCTAGCACAACTCGATGCTTTGCCCGTTAGGCCGTGATCACATCTGGACCTGTATCCTGCCAACAAGTTGCTTATAATGATTGCCGCATAATATCGAATGGCGCTACATGCGTGCGCGAGAACACATACCTGCGGCACCAGTTTACTTTATGCAAAAGACGCTGGTGTACATGCAATAGACAATTTTACAGGCTAGAGGAAAACTTCGCTTCACACAAATTCCAAGATATGCGTTGGATTTGCATACATTATGAAGCATTCTTTCCCTTTTCGACTTTTCTACTGCGGCTGCTGCTGATGGTGTTGTAGCTATCTTGCACGCCGCGTCAAGAGGTTGTTCAAAGCTCACATATACATGGCAGGACCATGGCAGAGAGGAAAAGCGACGCGAGAAATTAGTTTGGACCTTGGCACTGCATCACATGTGCGCAATGCTCTTTGGAGCTCCCCGGGCGTCACCACGATACCGTCCGGACGGCTGTCATTATTCGTTACCGCCAGCAAAAAGATTGCAGAAACTGCAGTGCTTACGCTTCTACTAACGTCCAACCACCCAGATAATGGTAGAGGGGAGGTACGGAGAAGAGGCAGAGAATGAGTAGAACCGATGCAGTCACGAAACGAGTGAACAGCCTCGTCGCTCTTCGCTCGCAGTTCCCATACGTGGCGAAGAGCGAAAGAGGGAAAGGGCGACTTGAGCAGACGGCGAAACGCTACTACTAGAGACGACAGCGGTTGCAGACAAGCTGAATGGAAGTTATAAGTGCGGTATGATGCGTTTCTGACATTTCTCAAAATAACCACTATACAAATTTTCCTGCGGACAACTGACGCAAGGCATGCACACTTCAAGCCGCATACGGGCACCGTAGCGCCTAGGTGACACTACGGAAGCAGTCACGCGTCAAATGAACTATTTCCTGCCTGCCGTGGCAGCTCTACAACTATGACCCTGTCTGAGTTTTGGGTTTGATCCCGATCACGTCAACCACATTTTAATGGGGGCGACATACAAAATCTCTCGTGTGCTTAGATTTAGATATTTGTTAAAGGACCACAGAGGGTCAAAGGTAATCCGTAGTCTTTCACTAAGGCGTTCCTCATACCTAAATTGTTGTCTTAGCCACATATAGCCCTATAATTCAATAAAGTTTAACGCTTCTACCACGATGAGACGTGCCATGTCAGGCAGTGACAATGTTAACCTTCTCGGAGAGTATGTACAATGGCGCACAAGAACCCCTCAAGCATACACGTCTCGCGGTGTGTTCTTTACACTATACGGACAAATCGCAGCGGTGTACGCATGGTAACATTAACCACCTACTGACCACTCCCGCATTGTGCTAAACGCTGAAGAAATGGAACATTCGCCGTCAACATCACCGCTAACTATCGTCAATCAAAGCAAACAGCACACAAACTTTGTTTACGTAATGCCCACAGTGCGCGGGATCGACATAGTTCTTTTAGAGCGTGGCTCTTAGGCGGCCGTTCCTGCGGTGAGCCTCAGCGTCGACATAACTGAGCGAGCAAGCAAAGGATGA
The DNA here is from genome assembly GCF_023375885.2 of Dermacentor andersoni. Classification (NCBI taxonomy): domain Eukaryota; kingdom Metazoa; phylum Arthropoda; class Arachnida; order Ixodida; family Ixodidae; genus Dermacentor; species Dermacentor andersoni. The sequence goes on from NC_092821.1 coordinate 30,490,790, forward strand.
AAGAGTGAATGCGAGGCGCAGCGGGGGATGAAAGACGAGAGGAGGAAAGCGGAGAAGGGTGGTGCAGCGGAACCATGAGGCAGAAAAAGCGAATTACGAGGGCATGGCGAAAGCGTGAGAGGAAAAGCGTAGTGTGGCGACGATAGCTACGAGATGGCGGCAGAGTAGCGCGCGTACTATGGGAGGTCCGTCAGCGGCGGCTGTTGTGAATCTCGCCCACGCTTCAAATACGCGCTGCCTCTGGCGATCTCCAGATTGGCGAGACAGTCGCCCTTCACTTCGCTCAATTTTCAACTTGCTGTACGAGACAGATTGAAAACACGTACAGAGCTGCACTCAAATTTCGCATTACGCAGTTTCGTAATAGTCGCAGATTTTCTTTTTTTTAGTTGTCTGAGTGCTTTATACGTTTCATGCCAGTGCCTACTCATGCTTTTGCGCTCAATTTCCCTTCACAGTTGCAACATCCAACAAGATGTGCAACACGGCCTATAGTTTTTTCTGAATGCGGCTTTGCCTATTCGCTCTATGCAGCGTATACGTCCACTAAACGGCACTACGGCACTATTAGTGGGCTCATTTGCATCCCGCATAGTTACTGTAAAACAAAGTTAAGTAAATCTAGCTGAGTGTGAATCATAACGTAAATAGGTTTCTGACTTATGGCTGTTGAGAACCCTTTGCACTTTGGCCGAATCTTCCTACAGGTGTCCCTGCTGTGGCCAAAGTGATCCTCGCCATGGAGACTGGAATTATAGCGGCCAATCTAAACTTTGAGAAACCAGACCCGCACATGCCTTCCTTGCTCGATGGGCGCCTGGAAGTAGTTGACAGGCCGACGAAATTCGATGGTGGAATGGTAGGCCTCAGCTCTCAAGGCATTGGTGGTGCAAACGTGCACGCGATCTTAGAGGCCAATTCAAGTCCGCACGTTGACAGCCTTCCGCGCCTGAAGACAGAGCTTCCCAGGCTTGTAGTTATGGCTGGAAGGAGCAAGGATTCGTTAATGGTGAGTTCTTCCACGATAGGACTTCTTTTTGTTGTCCATTGCCTGTATAGCCAGCACGGATTCTACGCTACAAACGGTTTCAAACGTCAGCGTGCAGTTTAATGTTAGCTGTTGGAACTGGCTATGCTGTGACTTAACTACACATATAGTGGTTTCCACAGAATTGTCTTGTTGTGGTCTAGGACTTGTAACATTTTAGTTAGCTGGCATTCTGGTACAGCTAGCTAGAGCTATACATTTATTTGTCCACTCTTGCAACTTTTTCTAGAATTTAGCAGATAAAATTGTAAGTGCATTGTGAAAACACCATTGCTTTCTCAAATCAGAAAAGCAAAAAAAGAAAAAAAGTTGTTACGAACACGTATTAAACATTTATTCGTACAGAAATTAACATTACATTGATCGCAAGTTTAAAGCAACTTCAGGTGTCAAAAATATTACAGTAAGCAATTTGCTTTCGGTAAGGGGGTGAGTCGGTTTACCGTTTTACTGGTCACAGAAATACACAAGGGAGGCAGATTTAAGTGAAGTGCTTTTCTTATCTGCTAACGGCTGCGCGCGGCATGCAACGTTGTCTTCGTAGGCATTAACGTGCCACGATTTACGTTGTAGATTTTCTTTCATTCGTTCAGTTTGCTTTGCCTAGAACTAAACAAAAAGAACCCTAGGTTGTTGCCAGCGTTGTGATGGATAGCTTTTGTTGGCTACAGAAGCGAACAACAGAGATGAAAGGGGCATCTGTGCATCTTGCTATGCTGTTAAACCAGCAGTGTACAGTGGTCGTGCCGTCGCTGAGACGGTGGACGCTGCCTCGCTGCCAGTCATTACGTTTGGAATATCCTTGGCATTTCACAATCCTCGAGACTGCCCAATCAAGAACCTGAGAAACCGTCGCTATAGTGTGCCGCACAATGAAAGGGGAAGATAAGAAAAAAGAAAACAGGCAGGGTGCGTCACGTGAACGTTACGCGGTTACTGAGCTCCAGTATTGGAGAAGGTAGGGATACAACAGCCGAAGTAGGGTAGTATGTTTATCTTCTATAAAGACAAAATATATGATACGTTTACAAAAGCGTCTTTAGCGACGTATCGGTATAATTTTTTGATGTGAATTCGTACTGATTATGCGGGGGTATGGCATGTCTTTTTTAAATTCCTTGTTTCTCTCGCATTTGTTTCCTTGCCAGTTTCACTGATATGCATGTAACTGGTACTCTACCTCACGTACGCAGATTGGTACGAAATCGCAAATGACGCGCTCATCTCAACCTATAGGATGCCGTTCTCATGTAATCACCCCAACATACAAAGTCGTGACTGTAAGGATAGGCGGAGCGTTAACGCAACTAGGACCTTGAAGGGGAGCACAGTGTGTAAATAATAATTATTGCGATATTCAACAGCGTATTGTTTCCCTATGTACTTCCGTCTTCGCAGCGCACTCTGGGTCGAGTAGAGGCGGAAGGTCCGTACCCGGACTCCGGTTATGCCCTCCTGAATCTTGTCGGGCAGCCGAGCGTGAAGCTGTTCCCGTATCGAGGCTTTGCAATCGTGCCAGTGGACAACACGGAAAGTGAACTCGTTAAGGTGGTGCAGCGGGCTTCGTCCGAAAAGCGACCCGTGTGGTTCATCTTCAACGGTATCGGCTCCCAGTGGAACGGCATGGCACGGCAGATGATGCACTTTGACCTCTTCGCCGACTCCATCCGCAAGTCGCACGCGTTTCTTCAAGAACAATTCGGAGTCGATCTGATGGACTTGTTGACCTCTGACGAGCCCCGATGCAAGACAATTCTCGGGCCTTTTGTGTCTATTGCTGCTGTCCAGGTACGTATCATAACGAGCATTGAAATTCTTTCACGAAAATCACAGTGAATCATCCCACTGGGATTGTACCATGCTCTTTCTTGCTGGCACATTGTGGCATATCTATTAGTTCAAAAAGTTATACGCGCTTAACAGTACACTGAATGTGCCTGTACTGGCACTTTTCGTGAAGTCTTTTTGTAATATTGAGAAATAGCCGTTTTGAAATCAATTGAAGGTTCCATCGGAGACATGCCATCAGTGGCGCTGACCGTGGGGTTACGAGTGGTAAGGGTGACTAGCCGGCAATTAACAGAAGTCGATTATTTACCTTTAACCTAATACTTTTAGTGACCTCATCGTAACAGTGAAACCACCGTGGTGGTTTAGCGGCTATGGTATTTTGCTGCTGAGCACAACAATTTCAGATTCCAATTCCTACAGGTCTCAATTACGGGTCCCAATCAGTAGAGACGTAGTGATTGGGACCTGTAAGGATGCGAGTGTCGATTGCAATATGTTATGGCTAGGTAGTATCTTTATGAAATCGCGCAGACTTATATAGGGATGAGTGGAGCAAAAGGAACATTCAAAGCCAAGGGAAAGTAGACAATTGAGTAATAGGCGTCGAGGTCTATTCAACACCACTAACAAGCTGCAGTGTCATTAGAGCAATAACTGGTTGTGTGTGTGGTTTGCTAGCGGCGTACTCGAGTATGGAATATCAGATAGTTGTACCACAAACTGAGCATCACAGGTTTCAGAGTCGACCAGTGAGAAATAGGCGCAGAAAAAGTTCCAGGCCCTAGATTATGTTTCAATGGCACGGCAAATTTAGGGATATTGGGCAGAAGTACGGCTATATATATATATATATATATATATATATATATATATATATATATATATATATATATATATATATATATATATATATATATATTGTTACAGGATGCAATTTGACGTATGTTGCGGATGGGGAAGACTTGGACACAGATCAGATGTTTGTCCAACACCTGACGTTGTGCAGGGGATGGGGTATACTAGACCCAATGGAGGATCATATCTGCTCTCCCAAATTCCAGTTCTGCGGCGAAGATTACACGACAGGTGACAAGGCTTGCAAGCAGCGGTACCAAATACCATATGTAATAAGAGTAAGAAGAAGACAAAGCTCCAAAGTAGAGACCGAGATGGAAGCGGTCCAACTGACAAAGGAAACCCCTCAAGGCGCCGGAAGGCGCTCACGCTCAAGAAGCACATCAAGATCAAGACAGCGCTCAACATCGAGGGGAGGAAACCGTTCCAGGTCTCGGGAGGCGCAGGTGCGCTTGGAGGAGCATGAGCGGAAGACAAACAAGAAAAAGGAGCCAGGAGCGACCTGGACCGAGAAAGTCAAAGGTACTATGAAAGTCACAGGTGCAATAGCCTCGCAGGAACAAAGCAATGATGCCAGAGTAGAACAGCTGATCAAAGAGGTTATATCAATAAAGGAAGCAAATGAAGAACTTAAGAAGCAGATGCAGGAAATGAAGAAAGCGTTGAGGACAGAAAGCGGCAGTGTGGCAATAGTTAAGCCGGTGTGTAGAAATAACAGCCAGGAAGAAGAAGACTCACCGGTGCCCAAAAACAGAGCTGTAGTTCCGGAGGTAGAAACGATGTGCTCGGTTCTGGAGGGGATGATGAATGAGATTAGGGACTTAAAGGACGCGGTAGACAGCGTTAATCTTAAGGTGGATAAAACATGGAAGTGGAAGATAATAGCCGAGAAAAGGCTGAAAAAGCTTGAGGCCCAAGGAGAGGATGTAGAATATAATCACTCGGAAGCCGAAAGCGCTAGAACACTCGCAGGAGCAATAGGTGGTACAGTGAAGAGAACAGTGACAGGGGGTAGCAACAAATCAGGGGGCAACGACAATAATACTGGATAACAGAAAGAGACTTAGTGTGTGGCAGTGGAACAGCAGAGGATTTCAGCGAAAAAGAGCGTCACTAGCACAGAATATCAAAACGGTTGAAAATAGACCGAAATTAATAATGCTGCAGGAAACTCTAACGGAGGAGATCGGGCTGTTCGGTTTCAACTCGGTCTGCAAAGGCAAAGAACCGGGCAGAGGAATTGCCACACAAATGGACAAGGAAATTCCCTACATAGAGTACGATCTAAAATTAGGGGCGAGTAAAATTGAATACATATTGATAGAAATTGTCCTAAAAAGGCACACAGGTAAAGCGCAAAGCTTGTCCTGCCTCAACATATGTAGCAGTCCCAGTGAGATGAGACAATGTTTCAGAGCAATCTTTAATAAGGCCATGAGGGTAGCCACAACTGCGTCCCTCACAATAGGAGGGACTTCAACGCCCAACACCAATCTTGGGGTTACCACTGGAGTAGTAAGAAAGGGGAAGGAATTTGGCATCTCGCCACGTATTTAGGCCATGCTCTTATCACAAACCCAGCCTATCCTACCAGGTCTGGCAGTTCCACGTGTAGGCACACTATCCGGGACTTATCCTTCACTTGCAGGTAAAGCATTTCACTTACATAGACTGGGATCATTTTAGAAAAATCAGAAAAGACAGAGGGGACATAGATAGAAGGGGGCGCATCAGATTACTAGAGTAGGTGGCTCAGCTTAGGGACGGCTTGAATGCAGCAACTAAGGCTATAGAGAAAGATGAAGAGGTCGAACAAATGGACAGTAGATTGGAACATTTGATCGAAGCCAAGCAATCAATTTTACAAAGATGGAATTCACAACTCTTAAACAGAAGACTTAGAAAACAAATTGCCCAGCTCAATAGGAATATAGAGGAACACAAACGATATTTGCAGACGCAAAAATGGGATGAGGTGTGTAAATGTGTAGATGGAAGGGTAAAACGTGGAGGCGATTGGAGTCTTCTCAGGCATCTGCTCAACGAAAAAGGCACTAAATCGAATAGACGTACGGCAGTGGCGAAACTGGTACACCAGGAAAGTGAGACTGCAAGCGTAGAGAGCATAATGAAGTGATTGCCAACTGAATACTTGCTTCTCAGGAAAGAGGATCTGGATGTGAGTTACCTCGATTACTTTGGGGTACAATGCAAATATATGGATCAGGAGTTCACCGAAAGTGAGGTACGCACAGCACTGCATGATCTGAATAGTAGGTCAGCAGCTGGCCCGGATGGCATCTCTAACAGATTGCTTAAGAATTTGGACGACAAATCAATAAAATATCTGGCCACATACATTAATCAACTATGGAAAGATGGGGTATATCCAGAAGAATGGAGGACGGCCAGTACTGCCTTAATACCAAAGCCGGGCAAACAAATCAACTTGGATAATCTAAGGCCAATTTTGTTAACATCATGTCTAGGGAAGACAATGGAGCATGTCATATTGAACAGGTTAACGAAATACGTGGAGGACAATGACATCCTACCGTATAATGTGATTAGTTTCAGATCAGGCTTGTCCACACAAGAGGCCATGTTGTTCATCAAACATCAACTGCTATTACCTAAACCAAAAAACACTCGAGCTCTCTTGGGGTTGGATGTCGAAAAAGCTTTCGACGGAATTAAGCATAGAGCAATACTTGAAGTGATTTAGAAACTGGGAATTGGGCAGAAAACTCTATGAAGTGGTCAAAAACCTTCCTTAGCAATCGTTTAGCTCACCTTGGATTCGGGGATATTAAATCAAAGAAGATGGATCTCGGTGATAGAGGGATGCCGCAAGGAACCGCCGAAGGAAGTATGGGACATGCGGAAAACAGACTTCAGAAGAGCATTTATGAGGTAGAATCTATCTCATAATCTCATAAATCTGAACTGCTTGTACTCAATAACAGGAGAAGGGGTAGAAAACCGAGGGGATATGTTCCCGAGGAAGAACCAAGGCTAGTACTAACCACGAAGGCAAACGAATCTATTAAGCAAGTAGAATCCATTAGAGTCTTATGGTTATTCCTGGAGGCAAACGGGACAAACGGAAGAACAATACAACATATCACAAGCAAGACTGAGGAAGTAATAAGACTGCTAAGGAGAATCACTAACAAACACAGAGGTTTGGGAGAGGAGAGCGCCGTGAGACTGGTCCACGCTTTCGCCTTGTGTGACTTCTCATATGTAGCTGGGATGCTCAGTTGGACACAGAAAGAGCTAAACAAGTTCATTCATTCATTCATTCATTCATTCATTCAAATAACTTTATTCTGTGCCCTGAGATTTGGTGGGGCGGGCCCAAACCCCGCCTAGGTTTCAGCCAAGGGTTGTTGGCCCTTGTCAGCTTCCTCGGCTGGCTGTACGGTCCGAGCTGAGCAACGCAGACTCCCAGCGCGCGCGGCTGCTGTCGCTGTTTGAGGATGCATCACCGTTACCCTGGATTACAGCCGTACATTCCCATAGGATATGTTCCAGGGTGGCTCTAGAGTTGCAATGTCTGCACTTGTCCGTTGGGTATAAATCTGGGTATATTAGGTGAATAATAGCTGGACTCGGATAGGATCTAGTCTGTAACTGCCGCCATTCTACAGACTGGTTTTTGCTTAATTTTCGGTGCGGAGGTGGGAATGTACGCCTCTGCAATCTATGGTATTGTGTAATTTCGTGAAATCTGGTCATTCGATCTTCCCACTCCCACTCATCGGTAGTCGGTGAGGCGGGACTAACCGAGGCTCGGTCCGTAAGCTATCGAGCCATGCGGTGCGCCACCTCCTTGCTACCGCCTGGTATTGTGTGAGCGGGTGTCCAGATGAGACCAACACTTTTGTCGCGGTTATTAGCTAATTTTAGTTCTCGTTGTTTCGTATGGCCGTCTAGGAATCACTGATGATTACGCCCTGTGGTGTTTGTGCTATGGCTAGCGCAACAGCTATTTCCTCTGCGGTTTCTGCATGTGGCGTTTTGACTGTAGCGCTCGTCGTGCATTTTCCCTCGTAATTTATCACCACTGCTCTGTAGGCGCGCTTGTGTCTGTATCTAGCTGCTTCTACAAATGTGGTGTCCTTGCTGTTGCCTCATTTCTTCTCTATATTGCGTGCTCTGCTTTCCCCTCTACCCTGATGGTGGGTAGGATGCATATTCTTGGGTATTGGAGGGATGGTTATCATGTCTCTGATGTGTCTGGGCATATCTACTTTGATGCCATGTTCGGTATGATACCTTATACCCAGGCGATCCAATATTTGCCTACCTGTTTAATTTTGGACAGGCGTTCGTGATGTGTTATTCGTTGTGCCTCGATTACCTCATCCAGTGTATTGTTGAGACCTAGCTGCAGTAATCTATTGTTGCTGGTGGTGATGGAGAGTTCGATTGCTTGCTTGTAGATTTTTGTGATTAAGCAGTCTAATTTGTATTTTTCTGACGAATACTAGCGTAGGTACGGTGCCACGTATACTATTCTGCTTATTACGAACGCTTGGGCTAGTTAAATCAGATTGCCTTCTTTCATTCCACTATGTTTGTTGGCTATTCGTTTAAGTAGCCGCATAATTTGAGATGTTATTGTGCCGAATTTGCGTATGGTCTCTCCATTCTAGCTGTTACTTTCAATGATGAGGACCTATACTCTGATCTTGTCAACCTTGGGCATGGGCTTACCTTCTGCCGTAGTTAGGTGAATTTCCGGATTGTTTCATTCCTCGTAGTTGCGTGGTTTTAGGCCACGTCGCGACGGTACATAAATGAGGAGCTCAGATTTCTCTGCCGAACACAACAGTCCGGTCCCTGCTAGGTATTGTTCAACTGCTTCTATGGCACGTTGTAATGTGTTTTCAACCTGTCCATCGTTGCCATCGCTCACCCAGAGGGTGATACAGATTAATTTAAAGGCTAGTCGAAACCACAGTGGGGTTACCGATTAATACGCCGGATAATAAATTAATGAAACTGGGGCTACACAACACAATAGCCGAGATAATTGAAGCACAGCAAATTGCCCACAGAGAGAGGGAACAAGGCGAGGTATAGCAATACTAGAAGAGTTAAGGTGGTGCCCAAGCGAATCCAAAATTTCAGGTGAAGGCACAGTAGAACTAAAAGATAGCATAAGAGAGATAATCAAGACGATCCTTTCCCCAAAAATATGCACCTGGTGCACAACCTGGAAACACGAAAGGCAAGGGCCAAAGCTCTGCTGCAAGAGATAGAACATACAGAGAACATGCTGCTTTTCTAGATGATGCGTGGGTCAGAGGAAAGAAAGCCTTTACGGCAGTAGTAGTAGACGCAGATGGTCTCACTCGGGATGCTATTACAATCATGACTAAAGACACGACAGTCGCGGAACAAGTAGCGATAGCATTGGGTTTAAAGAATAAGTGGACGAGGATTTGCAGTGACTCTAAATGGCTATTAGACACTTTACCAATGGCTTTGTAACAAAAAGGGCTGCCCAGCTGATCGGTGAGTTGAACAGCCAAGGGATCCAAATCCGCTGGTTTCCTGCGCACATGGGGTCTGTTGACCCATCTCGGAAGAATTTAAACGAGATGGCTAACGCAGCTGCACGAGGACTTGCTATCCGTGCACTACGCGGCCAGGACCTTAATAATATACAGGAGGAGAACAGGGACCAATCACTTATCCATAATGAAATCACGAGGCATTACTCCATGAACAGAAGGGAATATCAGTGCCACATGCTAAACTCAATAGAGCTCAAGCGGTGACTCAGATTGTTGCAGACAAGAACGTATCCAAATCCAAACTTTAATAATGAGCTATATCCAGAAGGAGAGGTACCAATCAAATACGAGAAATGTAATGGCATCATTACTCTGGATCGCATGCTTTGGTCGTGTCATGTGTCTTTTACAGACTGTGACAAGGAGAGAGACTGGTGGAGTTCTTTTCGATCAAGTACGGGCCGTCCAGAAGGCCCACGATACGCCGGTAAGGTTAAACCTTACTGTCCCGACGTGGGAGCCGCCTGCGTCAACCTAAGGGTTGATCTCCAGGACATTAATAAAGTTCATCATACCATACCATACAATACGGATCCGTAGCAGTTTTGGTGGAGGTTGCGGGGTACCTAGACCACGACAACACGCTCCGACCGCCTGGTTTGCCGAAGCAACCGCCTTGCTGGACCGCCTCGATTACCGGTGATGATTGATAGAAACGTCAGGCGATATAGACGGAAGCTGGACTTTACGAGTTCCAGCGGTCTCTTCAGTAACAGTTTCTGCGACGTCTGACTCCTGGAAACCCCAGCATATCATACAGCCTCCAACTTTCGCAGGCATGTCAGGCGGGGGCGTGGACGAGTGGCTCATTAACTACAAACGGGTGAGCGACTGCTATATTGGGATGGTGTAAGCCACCTCACAAATGTTGTCTTTTTTTAACGGACATGACGCTCACGTTGTTGGATAACACGAGGATACGCTTACAATATGGGATCGCTTCATGCCTCAAATCATAGAGCGTTTCCGTGATTCCGTCGCGAAGAAGCAGGTAGAACAGACGCTGCTTGAAGGAGCCCAAGTTCCAGGCGAGACGTACACAACCTATATAGAAGCCATACTGAAGTTCTGCAGAACGGTCAATCCTCGCACATTAGAGAGGCATTGTTGGCTAATTGTTGAAGGGAATCGCCGAGGATATTTATAACTTCCTCATCGAAAAGAAGAGCCTCAACTCAGTGGCGACATAATCCACCATTGCCACACTTTATATACCCTCAAGACGCAGTGCATCACAGCGATGTATGGCCGGCACGTAAATATTACGACTGTTGTAAGCGTAGACGACTGCCTATCACTTGATCTCACATCGGCTATTAGGTAGATTATGCGGGAGGAGCTGAGTGGACACGCAGAAATGACCTACGACACACCCTTCCGTGATGCTCAGCAGCTTTCCCGTCCCCCACTGGTTCATTTATCCATTTCAGCAACTGGTGTGGAAAGCTACCGCGCGAGGCCAACATCAGGGATAGAACCTAATTACCGCCAGAAGTCTAGTTACCCGCATACTGCCGGATATACGCATCGCTCGTCTGACAGCTACCTGTAACCAAACGAGCGATCTTATCACCCCGAGCGTTCTTACACCTCCTTCTAAGAGATAGAAAGATAAGATAATGCAGAGAAAGGCAGGGAAGTTAACCAGAGTAGTTCCGGTTCTAAGGGTACGTCCTGTGTGAACCAGCTGCGGTGCCACTGGGCATATTTCTCGATTCTGTCGCCAGCGTCGCGAAACCCCTGGGTGGTATGATCATCATCAATGCCATATTGGCCCGAGAGGGAAAATTTAAACAATCTCTGGTCTCGAGGACCACTTGCAACGACCTTCCCGAAAAATGTCCCTCGACGCAATCGCTGGTGTGATTTTCCTCTTTCCGACCACAGCTCGACTCTGCCGTCTTCACGCCAGCGTCGCTTTCCCTCGCGCCTTGGCGGCGTTCATTGTCACCCCTACCACAGCCGGTAAATTACCCGCGGGACCGATGGAGGTGACGTCGCCGGGAACAATAGGACGCAGATGACTCTGCCGGTTACAATGCTGCGAAACAGAGTAGAAGTATTAATCGATGAGATCTCTACAATCGCCTTGGACGACAGTGGGGCCATGATATCTGTTATGAGCCTTTCTTTAAAAAACTTCCTTCGTCCTAATGTGATTTTTTCTTTAGATAGTCATACTAGATTTCGTGGTGCAAGCGGAGAAAGGCTTCATTCCCTTGGTGCTTGTGCTGCGGATGTTTCACTGCCTGAGAAGTGTTTCTTGAATGAATTTGTTGTTCTTGAACAGTGCACGCATGATGTTCTCCTAGGAATTGACTCTTTAAAAACATGCGGGGCATCTGTTGATTGCGGTACAGGTGAGGTTTCTGTGAGCAGCGTCATTTTCCCAGAAATTGTTGATGAACGACCACGTCAACAAAATATATTTGTTGTTGCTGATGAAATGACGCTTCCCCAATGGTCGATGACGTCTGTTCCTACCATTGCTTTTCTTGATACCAGCGGTTTATTTGACGCCATGGTTAAACCACTCACCTAATTATCTGCTCAGAAGAACATGCTGGTGTCTAGTAGCGTTCTGTCCGTGACCAATGAAACAACGTCGTTGTGGGCCCTACAACTTTTGCCGGACCGTACTGCTTCCGAAACACATGAAGCTCGTTGTGTTCGATGACGACACGTCCAGTTCCGTTACGTGCGGTAGTGACAAGACAAATTACCGAAATGGCGTGCAATAACCTAAAGCCATTCGAAACTTTCTTGTATATTCCAATTCTGCGATCAGCCCTCCATGACTGGTCAAAAAATTTTCGGGCCACCCCAACTTCACCTGTCTCGCACGCGACCTCACGAAAACCGCGATAGCTCACAATCTGACACGATGTGTGCACACTAATTACCCCTGAATAGACCGAACTAAAAAAAAAAAAATTTTTCGCATTCGACGCCTGTTTCGTCGTAGTACTCGGCCATTGATCAAGCGTTTTTGAGGCTGCGTCCACTTCGCCTGTCTGTTATGACAGTCACGCGACATCATAAAACCGCGAAAACTCTTAGCGTCAGACTGATGTGTACGCGTTATAGTAACAATAATATGCCGAACAAAATTGAATTTTTTCCCGAACAGCCCGAGACTACCCGGTGCCGAAATGAATAGAAAATAGCTGCCCACTGATTGCTCTGGCGTTAGCTACTCGGAGAGGCCGCGGTGCATGAATTTATTTGCGCACAATCAATATCTTTCCGTGGCACTGTAACGCTATCTAACCCTTTCGGCACGTATGCGACATCACTTTGCCAACTCTTGTTTGCTGAGGATCTGTTTTAGCGGCATTTTCGACTCGCCGTAGCACGCCACCGCGATTTTAAACAAGCTACCGCAAGCTAAATAAGGGAAAGCGGAACAGTCCCAAACACCCGCGCATCCCTCTTCATCCGATGATCATTTTTCAGTGTGCTGGCTTGGCCCCATCCAAACCCCTTCCATTTGAGCGTGCTCGTCGCCTCTTGTCAGTCAATTAGCTAATAAAAGCGCTCAATGTAGACAATGTTATTCGTTTTGAAACCAAACAAAAGAGCCCTCCTATAAATGACGAGAGCGTTTCATTGGGCTGTATAGGCAAAACCGCGGGTCACTGCCCCATTCTTGCGTCGGCGGTTACGTAGATATGACGTCAGGAGATTGGAATAAAAACATATTGGAATAGTTTTACGCTAAAGGCCCATGAACAACCTGTCTGCCCCCTTCAACGGAAAATTAGGAGCATGGTCAGGAAGTCTCTGTGTTTACGTGGACGTGACGCCTCAGTACAGTCTCTATCCCTACAGGGTTCCGCGTTTCACTTCTTCCAAGATGGAAACGGTACCACTATACCATTTAGGTACGCTCGCCATCGGATCGATACCGGCTCAGCTCCCTCTATCCGGCAGAAGCCTTATCAAGTGTCTTCTTTGGAACGGAAGATTATTGCTGTGCAAGTGCAAGAGACGTTACAGAAAAAGGTCATCCAAGAGTCATCGAGCGCGTGGACAGCATCAGTTATCCTGTTGAAGAAAAAAGATGGCTCTTGGCGGTTCTGCATTGATTACAAGCGGCTAAACGCTATCACAAAGAAATATTTGTACCCAATCCCACTAATGAATGCCGTAATAGATTCCCTGTATTTTGCCTCCGGCTTTTCGTCGCTCGATTTAAGACCGGCTTATTGGCAGATACCTATGGATCTCGTCGACAGAGAGAAGACCGCATTTTTGACACCGGACGGTTTGTTCGAATTTCACGTTATGCGGTTAGAGAGCTTCGTAACGCTCCCGCCGCTTTTGAGAGATTCGTGGACACAATTATTCGCGGATTAAGATGAGAAATATGCTTATGTCACGTGGATGATGATGCCATTTTCGGCCGTGCGTTTGAAGATGTCAACACGCGCCTGAGCCTGGTTTGAAGCTAGCTTTATTCTCAACTCCGGAAAGCGGCGGTTTGGGGAGCGCTAGACATTGGTTCTTGGTCACTTGGTGAGAAAACACGGAGTCCGACCTTACGTACGGAAGATTAGGGCAGTCAACGCCTTCAAGCAACACCAGTCTGCGCGAGAGCTCCGCAGTTTTCTTGGAATATGCTCGGGTTTCAAACGCTTTGATCCGACATTCGATGAAATTGTGCATCCATTGACGAGTATGTTGCAGAAAATATGTATCCTTCAATGTGACACCGCAGTGTAAGTCGTCGTCGTGCTCCTTCCTCTTCTTCAACAGCTATAAAACTAGAATGAAGACCTTTATGCGGCGCGATACCATTGCGGCACGAGGGCTATCACAGCCGGCATAAGTGCAGCTCCCACGCAGTCTCAGATACATCCTCTCAGCGAGTAAGTTCACAAGCTCCTGCCAAACGAAGAACTATATGGGCTTATGTACGTGCTGTGTTACTGTGTGAATTCCCGTGCGTTCAGTCGGAGCGTCGGAGAAGTGGGCGAGGACCATGTGCCGCTTCAATAAGCTCCGGAGGGAAACATGAAAAGCACGTATGCTAATAGCGTCCCAGGTAACGTAGCACAATATTGCTACAGCACCTTCATGGACGATCAAAATCGTGCCGCGACAGCAACACGCAACAAGGGATCGGAAGTGCTAACTATACTGAGTAATTAGTGAACATCCACCTTCGACTGGTTCGCCATGTTTTGAAGACCGCCTCGGATACTAATGGCGTTTGTGAATTTATTTCTAAAGGAATAGCAGGGAATATGCTCAAGCCGAAGTGCTTGAGACACCTTTCAATTGTAAATATGGTGTGACTGCTTTGAGGCGCATCGGATGACAGATGCTACTCAGTGAAATAGACAGGTGCCTGAGGGGAACTACGTGCAATGAAGGGCGAATATAAAAAGCCAGAATATGGGCGTCAGACACCGCGGTAAGTCTGGGAAGTGTTCAGCAATAAGACAGCTGCGATCCGACTGCGAGCATATAAGCCCTTCGCGGTTACAGACATCAGTGATCCCGCAGTGAGCGGAAGGTTCTTCAACTATGTTGAAGACAAATGTGTCCGCTAAAACGGAATGCTCTTAGAACCGCATCATTTCACAAAACTGTATAATATATGCTTATTAGATGGTACCTTCAATGCCACATTTGTATATGAAGACTAGGCAGATGTGTCTGTGCACTCTCTAGAATGCTTGTGTGTGGGTCGTTTACGTCAGGGATTTTTTTTTCAAGGGCTCAAACGAGCTAATCCACTTAAATGTAGACACTTCTTCCTGAAGACGGTCAGTTGCATTTACCCTGCTTAACCCGCCAAGCAACGTAATAACGAGGCAAGTCCGTCTAGCACTCTTCCTACAGCTACACATAATCATGCCTTACCAATCATAATCAACGTGGATTCGCCGCCATGCATAATATTGAGGGTTTTATTCTGGAATAGCTTTGTTTAATATTGTGAGACCATAAAACCGAAACGTAAAATCTCTTCTACCTGACTGACATCGCAGAGCATGCGTGTAGATTGCAAACTATCACTACTGCGCTGCTTCCTTTGTGAAAAATGTCTGTTTAAAGGAAAGTCTTTTGTATTACTTGACAGCGTTCAGTAATCGGTACGAATGTAAATTGTATGAATAAGTGCAGTGCTACAGCGTTCTCCCATCGGCCTATTTAAATCGCCCAAGTTTCAAAATTTCTTCTTACTATTGATAATAACGAACGCCTACAACTAATTGTATTACTAAATATAGAGATTTACCAATAGACCAGGTTTGCTTATTGTATTAGAATATGTATTATTTGCAGCCATTTGCTTAACTTAAGGAGGAATTTTGATGCGTCTTTCTATCGCAGATTGCGCTAGTAGACCTGCTTCACGCTTTAGGCGTCCAGCCGGACGGCATGGTTGGCCATTCGTTAGGCGAAATTGGCTGTGCCTATGCCGACGGAAGCTTGACCGCCGATCAGGTTCTCCTTTCGGCCTACTGGCGAGGCCGCTGCATAGAACGGGGCTGTGCTCACAAAGGTTCCATGGCGGCAGTAGGTGAGTGCCCAGTGGTTTGATTCCGCAAGCTATTCCTTAATATATCTGATTGGTAGCGTAAGAAGCTGCCTTTAACGAAAGTTGGATTGCCCTGTGCTCAGCCTGGCATGCTACTGTCTACTCCATCTCAAAAGTCGTTTTCAGCACTATCGAAGGTACGAGGAGCACACAGGTAATCTCCTTGCGCAGTGGAATGTCGTTCCTGGCATAACTGTCTGATTATTAACGGGATTAGAGAATATTACTCTTGCTTGGGATATGTTACGTTTAAGCGGTACGCAACATAGTAGGCGCTTTATGCAGACACGTCATATACTACGAATTACTTTAATGGTGAGCAAGGGACGCAGCACGGAAGAACACATCTCCAGGGGCATTTGGCCTTTCAGAGTCCAGAGTGCTGCAAACGACTTGTGAGATGGAGTATAGGTGTTGGCTAATAGGTGCACAGTGAACATAGTGTTTAACATGGAAAATGCGACAATGCCTACAGCAGAAATGCACGGCTGAGTGTTCATTTTACTGTCCTAGGTTTTCAAAAGCACACCAAAAATCTAGCCGCCCCAGTGTTTCTGCACGTCGATGCCATTGAATGTATTGCAAGCGCTATAGGCGTGCTTTCCGGCCCCCTCATATTGCCATACAGAAACATGCTGCCACAACTGAGCCATGAAGGCGCCTCTGGACATACTTCAGATGACCAATTTCTAATGTGTCAGCTTCTTGCTAACATACTGCGTTTCATTACTCGTCCGATTACTCCCTCGATATAACTTTCTGCGTCAAAGAAGGAGGTTACGAGTTCGATTGGTGACAGCGGGAGATGTACGTTGGTGAAGTGGAATGCAAAGAAGCCGCGTAGGTAAATTTAGGTGCACGTTGAGGGACCCCAGGTGATCGGAATGAATCCGTAGTCCCTAGCTGCGGCGCCGCTCATAAAATTGTATTGCTCTGGGACATTGGCTCCTGTACCTCAATTTTACTTAACCTGAAATGTCAGTCTAAGCGTGATGGTGCAATAAATATTTAAAAAAGATCGTTCCTTCAAAACTACCTTCTTCTTATACAAGTTAAGGAGTTATAATAACACACTATTATACAGATGACAGATGAATGTTCACGGCTGGAATTTGTGTTCACAAAATTATGTCGTAGTAAACTAATTAATAAACCTCTACTGTTTACGCCAAAAACGCAGCGCCTCTTAGCAGTTTCTCCTAAGATAGGTTCTATAATATGCACAAATGTGTCGCTCATTCCTTGATTAATGTACACAACCACGATTCTGACCGTATTTGTCATTATGCGGTTTCATTGCGTCGATCGCGCTAGTATTAAACTGCCTTCAGTATACACATACTTGTAAAATACATATGCTGTTTTCTGTACTGACGCAGGCGTGACTGCAACAATAACGCAAACCTTCCCCACCGATTCATCCACAACCTCACTGAGCCACAGCCATTAAAAAAACAAAGGAGATAGCATGCGAAAACTTACAGCTGTGGTGCCGTAAGCGAATGTTTGTGTTCCTTTCACTGATCTGGAAGTTTACAGGGGATAGCTTTTTTCATTCCGTAATAATTTACAGATGTGATACCGTTAGCAAATGTTCATGTTCCGTCCACTGATCTCCAAGTTTGGAGGGGATATCTTTTTTCATTACCTAATAACTGGCAAGAAATGAAATCCATCGTCAATACATTGCCACCATCACCTCCCTTTCTGTATAGCACAAGTATTTGCTTAACTGCCATAGTTGGTGCGTGGATTGACCTTCAGTGGCTGAGAAGTAAGCCGCTATTTGGATTCTGATGTTGGCAGAATGCAAAAGCACTCGTCTACGAAGCTTCAGGTTCAGGTTGAATATTTCCAGGTTATAAGAATTAACAAGGAGCTCCACTCTATGGGGCGTGTCTTAAATACGCTGTATAGCTTGGTGGCGTTAACTTAACTCATCTGTCAGTCAACACGCTCGCGTTTCACCGCTTCACTGACAATACTAAAAAGTGCTCACTGTAACCCCTACAGAATAGCATTCGCTGTCGGTTTGTCTTCTGACGGGCGATTTAGGCGTCGCCGGATTTGCCCTCCAAGAAAAGTGTGTTCTGAAATTATCGGTCGTTATTTTCCTAAAAAAATGCGGCAGTACCCATCTCACGATGACTGTCCGTGGTAATGCGCTAGCGTTGAATCAATACTGCCACATAACGTATTCACACCGTAGAAACAAGTCATGATGAGGCATGTGCTGCAGCGTGAATCAACTTACGCGCTACCCCACGAACATGGCGCCATATAGCTCCGCCGGCGCGAAGCCACCGCGTTACATCTTAAATTCATGGTACCCTGGTCCGTGCGAACGCTCAGAAACACGTCAGGCAGCAACCCGGATTCTCACTCGCGCTTATTTCTTAACACACCGCGATATCTAGCTGTTCTGTACAGCAGTCTGCGCTTGGCCTCCGAGACGACAAGAGTAGTATGCGGCATCTGCGAACGCTGAGAATCGATCCCTCGCTTTTCGCACGCCCAGTTGCTGACACTCAGGGACCAAATATGGTGAAGTTAAATGGAAGATCGGCAGATACTCAGGGCATTCAAGGCGCAGCTCACTAAAGCGTCGGCCTGAAAGACGTTCATTGAATTGCGTCACACACCCAGTGTATTTGTGATACACCCTGCTAATACGTCGGGTTGCTGTCCTCGAGGAAACCTCGGGGGGGGGGGGGGGGGGGGGGCACGCTGTACTCCACTCAGCAGCGGAAAAATTTAAGGGGTCTTTTGGTGATTCTAGAATTGGCACATTCACTCTAGCTCATATCTAGTTACCTAAGCTCAAGTCAAATACGTTTTTTGAAGAGCGGCACACAACTACTGGCACGGACCTAGCGTCCCAAGTCGGTGTCAAAGACGTTTATTGAAGACCAGCAAACAGCCAGTCACAGGCACAGAGTACCGTTAGCGTTACCGTTACAGTTAGCGTCTAAGATTTTCATTGAACTGACGTACCTACCCGCATCTACAGTGACCCACGTCGGCGCGAGATGTTCGTTAAGAGCGGTGATATGTACGCATTTCAACAAACTCAGCGACGCAACTACTCAGTGACCCATGTTTCTCGAATGGTTGGTCCCTAACCCTGTGGCCTCAGCACAGCAACGCGATGCACTACCTATTCGACCATGGGCTACTCAGTGGCCCAGGTAGGCGGGAAAACGGTTAGGTACAAACAGGCATAGATTGCTAAAAATATAAATGGTCAGGTAACATCCATAAAGTACCTGAAGTACCCTAAAATGCTGAGGTAATAAAGCTTTCTCTGATCAAGTCAGTGAATGTTTAAGAACCCAATTAGAGGTGAGCAGGAAACGAAAGCGAAGGAGCTTGAAAGAGCCCTTGAACATGCATGCGGTCACCGTCTAGACGTTCAGCCAGATATGCTGACTTTTAAAACTTGCATTGCATATTGCGAACTAGAGTATAAAGAACAAAAAATATTATTATCTCTGGTTTTACTATACGTGCTAAATCTACGATTCGATTATAAGACATGTCTGAAGGGCTCCCGATTCATTTTTACCACCTAGGAATCTTTAACTTACAACCAATGCAGGTTGCCCTTCGGCTAAGGTCGAAGGCCTAGGCGTGGCAACGCGGCATGGTATGCATTTGTCCCTATATTGGCTCTCGAGAAGCTCTAACTTGGCGCTACAGATCCTTATACATACTATTTACGATGAATAGGATGAGCAGACTGCACCCGCCATGCCACCTGGGTCAAACATGCGGCGGCCTGGCGTTAAAGAGACACTAAAGTGAAAAATGATTTCTTCTGCATAAGTAAATTACCGTTCTACAACACCAAAAACACCACTCTTACAACGATAAGACGTTTGGTAAGCCAGAAAAAGCGCAAGAACGAAATACGGGTGGCGACGCCTACTTAAGTTCCCGCACCTGGGGGCTTTAACGTCTTGGATTTTGATGGCATCTTCTAGGGCCTACTAATTATATATAGCGGTACAGATTGACTATATTGTGTTCCAAAGGAACTAAATATTAAACATGGCAAGTTTCGGGAACCTTTATTCAGCCAACGCGGCCCAAATGCGAAAATATACTTTGGAATCCTTGACGTCACTCTGACGTACCGGCGCTGGGGTTTCGGCGCGAAATTCAAATACTTATACTTGGACCTTCATTTTCTCATTAATAATCAAACTATTTTTTTGAAATGGCTGCCTGCAAGGTTCTCGAACAATGCTTCATTAGTCTAAACTGATTAATTGTTTCGCTTTAGTGTCCCTTTAAACCGTGTGTATCCGCTAACGTTAGTCTAGCCGTTCAACAAAACAGAGGTTTGAGAAAAAAAAACGCGTTGACAGATACAATCATTAGATATACGGCATTCGGTGGTCAGATGTCTGAGGAAACACCATAAGTCCTAATCACGTACTGTGCGCTACCTAGCTTACTTAATCTTTTTCTTTTATGGAACAGCTTGGCCAACGTTAGTACAAATACCTTTTATATATTCGATATGCCTGGTTAGCCAGCTCATCTTTTCGAATAACAAAAGTGAGGCAGGTCAGTAGGTCACCAGGGTGAAGCTTATGTCCCGTGGGAAATAAGTTGATCTTAGAGACACTTTACATGTTATATATGCGTTGCTTTTCGCATGGGAATGGCATATTCCGAGAAACACATCTGTTTCCTGAAAGAATTCTCGAAAACACTCGCTTCCTGTTGTATGGAAATGGCCCAGAGCCTGATGTGCGACTCCTGTAGGTGCGAGGAAACCACTGAGAACCTATCGTGTACCTGTCCTGCCTATGACATACAACGCCTCTCCCTCACGACAACTTTAAACCAACTGGACTCGACGCCATTTCCCGAGTCAACGTTACTCGGACCGTGGCCACACCCGTCACTGGCACAAAAAGCAAGGCGTGCACGAACACATTACTTGATGTGCACCGACTTAAAATATCACTTATAGCGTCCCCCTGCATCATTTTACGTGCACTCAGTGCTCAATCTTTCCCTTTTTTCCTCTTTTTCTTCCCCGTTTCCCCTACCTCCTGTGTAGCGGAGAAAATTGGGCGCTTGTCTGGTTGATCTCCCTATGTTGCTGTTCCTCATGTCCACTTTTTCGATGAGTGGTGTTTTCTATTAGGGGATAAAGCTTTGCTATTTCTGAACTCAGATCACTCGCTCAATACGCTTCTTATTTCTTTTCATACTGTCATGGCAAATCAACACAAGACGAAATTGCAGTTAACAACCGTGTCAATATAAACGCTTCATCCTTAGAAACACCTATTGTTTCCCTAATTACGTTCTTGCTAAATGTCCTTGAAGAGCTTTTTAATTGTTTTCACATCTTGCCTGCAGTCGCATTCTGAATGTATTTAGCTTGGATTTCGTGACGCTGTGGTTTCGCAAACGATTCAATGTCTATGCGCCCTGATTCCTTCAAACATTAGTCGCATAATCTCACACTGCAAAAAAATAAAACTCAAGTTTTACGATATATTTCAACAAGAATCACCTGCGATGTAATTTTAGCAGTCATGTCGACATAAAATTTGCGCTAATAATTTATAAGAATGGAATGGGTCATTCTCTGAAGGAAAGTTTTCCTTAGGGCTCACATGGACAGAGGCGAGAAGACGCTGTCCCCCTGGTGTGTCTCCAGCTTGCCACAACGCGGAAGATTCTGTGACCGTGTCAGGCACCGCGGAAGCCGTGGAAAAGATGGTTGCGGAACTTCAAGCTGAGAAGATCTTCGCCCGCGAGGTCAACAGCTTCGGCGTGGCCTTGCACAGCAAGCACATCGAAAGCATCGGGCCAGCCTTCCGAGAAGCTCTCAACAAGGTAATGTGAGCAGATGAGCGACCTATTCGCCCTCGACTGTGTACCATCGCTGTGACATGACGAATTTAGAATGAAGTACGTAGTGCTACTGATGTCATTGCGAACTTCATTCAAGCAAGTGTTCAATTTAAACCGCTTTTATGCACCTAAATATCTTAGTTCGCTTCTCTAGTGCTTACTGAATACCTGACATCTGTTTTACATATTCCACCTAAACCTAGAAGAGGATAAATGATCTTGGACGTAGGTTTAAAAATGCTTGCGACTGTGTAGTCACTTAAATGTGTCCTGGAGCACCTCTCGGGCTGGGCGAAAAATGCATTCAGCAGATACCAAACACTGTTGTGAAGATCTTAGCCAAATATTCCAGTCGGGCGCATCACGTGGAGTTCACAAGCGAAGCGCGAAGTTACCGTTAACGAAAAAACTCTTGTCAGGGGTCTTCACCTCAGCCTTTTCAAAACTGCCGGCGCCTTGCATATGTCCCCATATGCAAATTCCCATGCAGGGCTGTTATTGGGCGATAGCTGACATCAATCACGATGGGTGTATGGATCAGTGAACTTCTTCCTACGGTTACTGTGTATAGTATTTGTCACAGCTAACTAAAGAGGATGAAGTAAGCGAAATCCTGCTTTTCAAATTTGGTAATAAATATGCACTTCCGGAAGAAGCCGGTTATTTTCTGCTCAATCGATGCCGCGCCCGCGCAAGTAAGGATGAAATTTGGCCACACTGTTTATAGGTGTGGCCTAAATTAGGTATGAAGGCCCTCTGGATAAAAATACGTGAGATAACTCATTATTCTAACGACTCTCACAGCTTGTGATGTAGAAGTTTTAATCCGAGTAAAATTTCTTCCAGATCAGGAAAAAGGAAATTGATTACACAAGCAATCTCACCGGTAGGCACGTAGGGACCCGAGCACATGGGGCTTGGCGCTTTCCGCGTTTAACCGCGCGTGGCTTAGCCGTATCCAGGGAAATGCATATCCTCGGTGTTAGGCCAGTGCTGAGTGAGCAATGGATTGTTAAGGCCCCTTGGCGGAGGCAACACACCCCTTTGTCGTCGGGTTAACGTATACGGCACCCTCTGACTGCCCCGCCCAGGCAAATTTGATAGTTGCCTTTTCATATCCTCCTCTTCAATCTTCGTCTTTCTCGTTTTCAATCCTTCCTGTCTACGGCTCTCTTCTGTATTACTTCCAATTTACTAGTGAGTGAGTATTACCCTGTAGAGTAGTCAACCTAGGTAATGTCATATGCGGTTATAGTGGTAACGTACTGCTAGTGTTTGCAGGACCAGGCGTTACTGCAAAAAAGCACACGCCCACTTATGCCTAGTTCCCAGAATTCCCTGATCGCCCCCAGAAAAGAGGGCGCACCTAATAAGTTTTCGAATTTTTTTTGGTAATGAAACAGTGATTTTCTCACGCAGTCGTGTAATTCACAGGGAAAAACTGGAAAGAACAGTGAGAGCCACCTCCCCGTTCCTTGTGGCGAAATCTCTGACAGATACTATTGGCCCAGGAAATCAAGGTGCGAAGTTTGCGAGCGGTGACCTCCTCTGGGAATCCTCCAATAGGAAGCAACAAGAAAAGCTGCCTAATCTAGTTTTCTTTTGGGACAATCCACTGAGTATTAAACAACAGCGCACGCTTAAGATCACACGTACTGTCATTTCGTACAATGCCTTGTTGGTACTCATGTACACTGAACTAGAGCCAAGCGAATCGAGTTCGGGTATGATGGTAAAGAAAACCTATCGAACATCTTATTCTTTCCTAGGGATCAAGTGTTTCAACCGAAAGCATCGATACAGGCTTTATAAAGAACATTGTCAGGCCAGACGTGCCAAAACCCCTGCGATGCTTCAAATGCCAAAGGTTCGGGCAAAGCTCCCAGAACTGGCAAGGTCCAGTGATGTATGCTAAGTCAAGCGCACATTAATATCCATCTTAAACATGCGAAAATTATCTACACTGTATGAATTGTGATGAGGAACACATCGCGCACTCGCAGTCACGCCCTTCATTGAAAAAAAAATTGCACTGAACGTGAAAGAGAAGATATGGTTCAACGAGGCACGCACAGAGGTGTCCTACTTGTGGAAGAATAACTTTGCCGAAGTGGCGCGCCAAGGAGTATCGTCACCGCGGCTTCCAGCGACTGTCCGGCCCGCTCGAAGCGAGCTGGCGGTAACGCCAAAGGGCCCCATTTGAATGTGGCTGCTCTTAACGATGAACGAGATGATATGTAGCGCAAAAAGAATGAAAAAGAAAGATTCTAAGTGACATACAGAAGGGAAATGAAGATAGCGCCGTCTTTCTTTCTCTTCTGTCAGTCTAACTTAGAATGTTTCTTTTCCGGTTCTTTGTGCCACGATATCATATCATTCCGCAAACACCAACTCGCCCAATAAAAGGTTCTTGTGCAGTTACCGATGCTACGCCATCCAATAAAGGCCCATCAACCTCCGGGCTTGGCCCTTCAGGGTTTTGTCTCTAGAGACGAGGCCTTTCTCGTGAACAAACTGCTCAAATGACCGTGTGCCCAGTGCCCCCTGTGAGGCGATGGACACGGCTCTCAGCCAAACGGCGTCGCCAGTGCAGAAGGAGAGGCGACAATATCTCGACTGCTCCAAAAAAGAGAAACCCCGCATCAAAGGGCCTGTACAGGTCTCTATAATCTAACATTCTTAAACACACGGCACAAGACTCTATATTATGGGCACTCATATAGTTTATTGGAACGGACGTCAGAGGTCACCTTCGCAATCTTGATGATGCAAATTTAGTCTCAGTGTGCTGTGTGTTCAAGAAATACACCTTAAACATACGCACAATTATTTTTTCTCCGACAATATGCTGTTTTTTGCAAAGACCGCGATGACACCCTCGTGTCATTTGGTGGGGTGGCTACCATAGTCCGCGCAGGTCTTGCTTGCCCAGGCCTAAAACTCCGCGCGCCCCTTGAGGTTGTAGCTGTCCGAAGGTTGTTGTTTGACAAGCGAGTGACCATCAGCTACGAATATATTCCTCCCAGTTATCAAATCATAAAACCGAAGTTCAAAACTACAGAAATGATCTTTCCGAGCCATACATAGTTAGCGGACATATTAACGCACATAACACTCTGTGGGAAGACTTCCGTTTGGATGGAGGACGGGGTTTAATAGAAATTTTACTATTTTCCTCTGGTGCACGAGTAATAAGAAGTAGCTTACGTACTGTAGTGTTGCACACAAAACATACTAATTTTCATTTTACTTCATCATAGCATCCAGCCCACTTGTGCCATATTTTGATTGGAACGTTATTAAGAACCCCTGCGGAACCACTTGCCGACAGTTACAAATGTTATAAAACTAGCTGAATGCTCCCGACATGTTTGCCGATAGAAGGCTCAATAAGCGAGCTGGGAAATGTTCGTAGAACTTACGTCTTTAGACCGGGATGACATTGCTGATTTTAATATGGATGTTGCTGTGGCTTACCTAAGAGGCTTCGTAATAGAGGCGGCCACAAAATGCAGTGAAAAAACTAACGGCCTAGACAATAAGCGTAGCATTCCATGGCGAAACAACGAATGTAGAAAATCACGACTGTCCAACTGCCAAAAATATCATCAGTTTCAAACAAAGTCCCGAGGTAGAGGAACACGCAGACGTGCTAAGAGAAATCGTTGGGAGAAGTACCTTTGTAGTATGAATTTTTACGCGGACGAGTTAAATAAACGAATGAATGTTTGATTTTTAATGGCGCAAGGGCCAAGTATGGCCAAAGAGTGCCATGTCCATGGTATTGGGTGCGCTTCACTGATGAGTTGATACTTGATACTTGATGAGTTCTATTAAGTTGGGGCGATGTGGCTGTAAAGGGGCCTTAAAAAGTAGGTGCTCTAAAGTACGTAAAATCTGTATAATAAGATTATGGCGATGGCGTATGACGTGTGCTATGAACATTAAGATGCATTTAAAAGAATAATACGATGTGTAAAAATATATAGGGATATAAGATTGGCTAGAGCACTACTGCCTCCATAGAGCCCTTGAAACGCAAGGGTCTGGAGGCATGTGCTATGCAACACAATTATCGCAGCGGCATCCTCTGGAACGAGGATACTCTACGAATGTAATGGGCTTATAACATGTAGGACAACATCATTTAAGAAATTGAGGACTGCCTTGATATTAAAAAGGGGTTCTCTGCCAAGAAACATAGCCGGGTGAAGAGGAATGTAGTATCGGTATGCAAGAGGAAAATGTTTCTTTCTCTCCGCTTCGGCTTTCCGGCACTCCAGGAGGACGTGGAGGACGGTAAGCCTCTCCCCGCATCTACCACAGGTTGGAGGGTCACTTCCTGGGAGTAGAAAAGTATGGGTGCCAAATGTGTGTCCTATTCTGAGACGACAGAATAGGACATCTGTTCTCCGTGATTTTACTACAGAGGGCCAGAATCCTAACTGTGGTTTTATCACGTGGAGCTTATTATTTGTTTCCCCGTCCCACAGGCGTTGCCAGTGGTTCCGTAGTGTTCTTCGTAAGAGAGGTTTCAGATCAGTAGCAGGGACCGCAGCGGTAAGAGTAGCTTGCGATGTAATTGGTCTGGCCATTTGGTCTGCTAGAACATTTCCCTCAATACCTCTATGGCCAGGTACCCAGCATATAATGATATGCTGGTTAGATATGTATGCTCTGCAGAGAACGGAGTAGAGCTCAACAAGTATAGGATTCTTGTGTTTAGAGAGTGAATTCAGGGCTTTTACAACGCTTAGAGAGTCTGTATATATGACTGTTTTTCGAAGTTTTGATTTCATTATATGCTTCACTGTCGACAATAGTGCATGGGTTTCTGCCGTAAATATACCAGTTTCCGGGTGCTGCGCGCCGGATTCTGAAAAAGATGGGCCGGTGGCTGCGTAAGAAACCCCTGCATCCGACTTGGAAGCGTCCGTGTAAAACTCAGTGCAAGAGTACTTATACTGGATTTCTAAAAAATGCATTTTAATATGTGCCTCTGGCGCATGTTTCCCGACATCTACAAATGACAAATCACAGTCTGTGATCTGCCACTGCCAAGGCGGTAACAGTTTCGCTTGAGTCATAGGACAATGTTCAAGGAGGGGAACACCCATTTCCTCAATTAGGTTCCTCACACGCAAAGCAAATGGCTTCCTCATTGCAGGCCGGTTATGGAAGAGCGTAGCAGCGGCGATATCGTTTGTGGTTGGATAACAAGGATGTTCAATGTTCGCTTGTACTCTCAGGAAATATGTGAAACTGCTATATGACCGTTGTAGATCAAGTGACCACTGATTTGACTCTACGTAGAGGCTCTGGATTGGACTTGTTCTGAAAGCGCCCGTCGCGAGACGGATAACCAAATGGTGGACGGGGTCTAGGATTTCTAATGCACTTGGTGTGGCAGAATTATAAATTATTGCTCCGTAATCAAGGCGGGAGCGGACAAGACTGTTATATAAGTTCAAAAGACACTTTCGATCACTACCCCATGTAGTGCGTGACAGAAGCTTGAGAAGGTTCATTGTTTTCAAACATTTTATTTTCAGATTTTGAATATGGGGAATAAACGTGAGCTTTGAATCTAAAGTGATTCCCAGGAATTTATGTTGGCTGCTCACAGAGAGGTGGTCTCCCTTGATCATAATACTAGGCAGTGGTGCTACCCCCCTCTGGTTTGGGAAGAGTACGCAGGTACTTTTTTGGGTGTTTATTTTGAAGCCGTTCTCATCCGCCCATTTAGACAATTTGTTTATCCCAAGCTGCACTTGTCGTTCGCAGACAGCAATATTGCAAGATTTGAAACTTACTTGTACGTCGTCAACATAAACACAATAAAACATTGCCCGTGGAACGACTGTATGTAGGCTGTTCATTTTAACAATAAACAGTGTGCGACTAAGTACGCCCCCTTGCGGAACACCAGTTTCTTGGATGAATGATTTAGATAAGACATTACCAACCTTTACGCGAAAAGTGCGGTTAGACAGATAGCTTTCGATTGTGTTTAACATGTTCCCACAGACGCCCAACGCGGAAAGATCGCGGAGGATCCCGCATCGCCACGTCGTGTCGTACGCTTTCTCTAAGTCCAGAAACACTGAAAGTAAAAACTGTTTATGAATGAAGGCATCTCTAATGTTTGCCTCAATGCGGACAAGGTGGTCTATTGTCGACCTTCCCTCTCGGAAACCGCATTGAAGGGGGTCTTGTTTATTGTTGCTCTCTAGGAAGCTGATTAATCGCCGGTTTACCATTTTTTCAAAAGCTTTGCACAGACAGCTTGTTAGCGCTATTGGCCTGTAGCTGCTGGCTAAGGCAGGATCTTTCCCTTGTTTAAGTATGGGAATTAGTATAGCTTCTTTCCAGGACGATTTTCCGGACGAGTTAAAGCTGCATGAGAGAGTCAATAAATTTAAAGGCCATCGCTCACACTGTGTTGGCAAATAGACAAGGTGATAGCCTGGAAGTTCAGGCAGACATTCTGGGTGAACATGTTGAATATAGGTCTATTGCATCGCACCCTACCGAACATTTCATGGAGATCAAGGAGCGCGCAGAGTGTCATCCCCTCAAACGCAAATGTGCGCGAAACGAGGCATACAATCGGCCATTTAGTTTCGCCGACTTCAGGCATCCCTAAACTGTTGCGACAACTCGGAAACTGTGGCAATCGTATCATAAACGAAATGATAAGTCTTTTCAATGCTTTGTAGGCAGCTAGCTATGTTCCGTCCTCTTGGAAGGAAAGTTTTATAATTCCCTTAGTAAAACATGACAAGCACCCATTATTAGCCATTAATTATTTTCCAATAGCAATGACAAGCTGTATTTGCAATCCACTAAGAAAATGGTAAACCGGCAGTTTTTTTTTTTTATTTAACATACTGTTAGTCCCACTGGGACTGTTACAGGAGTGGATTTATCAGCAAGATACAGGAATACAGTATACAGTACAGTACAGTAATACGCCAGTTATACATCAAGCGGGCAACAATACAAACAGTATATAGTACAGTACAGTAATACGCCAGTTACACACCGAGTGGGCAACAACACAAAATCAATACAGTCTGAACATGATCATCAGGTCTGGATTGTTGACAAGACTGACGAGGCTGCGAGCTCAGCGAACTTTTTCAAGGAATCCTGCGCAGTTATAGATTTATCTAGGCCGTTCCATTCTCTTATGGCTCGAGGGAAGAAGGAAAAGTAATATGTGTTGTTAGCACAAGAGTATTCATTTATCGTAAAGTAATGCTTGTGACGTGTTTCTCTAGAACGATTAAAACTAATGTAAGTAGCAGGATCCATGTTAAATGCGTTATGAATTAATTCATAAAGAAACTTGAGTCTATGGAGCGTGACGCGGCTTGATAAGGTGGCTAGGCTTGCGTAGGAAAGCAGCTCTGTGGGAGAATCAGTGCGCCGGTATCTATGGTAGATAAAACGAACAGCTTTTCGTTGAACTGATTCGAGCATGTGTACATCTTTTTGCATATATGGAAACCAGACGACGTTTGCATATTCTAAGATTGGACGGATAAGGACTTGATATGCGAGTAACTTGGTATCTGATCGGCACTCAGTTATTATGTGTTCTGGAAAGAAACAAAATCTTAGACCCCTTCATTTCTAGACCACCTTGTTCACATCGAAATATACATTAGAGATGCTTGTATACATAAGGATGTCTGTCTCCCGGTATTTCTAGACCTAGAAGAAGCTTACTGTACGAATGGCGCTTCAGGATTCTCTGATATTTTTGGGTGACACACATCTGTGGCAACATCATAAACACAATAGAAAGTTACCTCTCAAGTCGCGCTTTCCGGTAACGCTGTGTCTAGACCCTTCACCCAAGAGACTGGTGTGCCACAAGGGGGAGTTCCTAGTTGCTCGCTTTTTATTATAAAAAATGAATTCCCTGCATACATACATTCCACGCAAAATCATTTATTCTGTTTATGTGGACAATGTGCAGATAGGTTTCAAATCGTGCAATATTGCCATCTGAGAGCCACAAGTGTAGCTACCGATCCACGTGATCACTATTACAACGCCACGACGACGGCAGTACCAGCCGTTCGAGTGGTCGGCCTCGCCCACAGTACCTTATACTGGCCGAAGTAAAGACGGACAATAGAAGCAGTCGAAGGCGCCGTTAAATTTGTTGGGGCTCTGTATTGCTGTCTTCATATTTGTCATGGTAGTTTTCGTGCATGACCGGCCCTTAGCATCATTGTCATGTCAAAGGAAGCAGTGAATAAAAAATGAGTGCCGATCACTCTTTTCTACCGGGGTCAACTTAAGGTTTACTGCTTGAGGGCGAATGAATACTGGCGTCTTCGGCAGGAGTTATGTGCCACTCATGGCTGCAGGAAATAATACCCTATATATGATTAACCCAGTCACCTATCCAAGGTAGGTGAGGGAAACACCGTACGTCTCCCGTTAGCCGAGTGCCACTGCGTCGCAGTTACGTGTGGCCTTCAATCAGCGCACATTCCTCCAATGGCGCTGGACTGCGTCAAAGATAGTCACAAACAGAACAAAGATGGTGGTGATGTCATGCTCTCATTCTATCGCAGCCCGCCCTCCATTCCCCTGACGGCCCCAACATAGACATCTCGTCGTCTCATGCGAGCGCGTCTGCCTGAGTCGTTGCTTGACACCCCACAAATTCGGATAGTTCCGAAGTTTCCCGTGGTCATTCTTCTAGTGAAAGCGCAAAT
The DNA here is from genome assembly GCF_023375885.2 of Dermacentor andersoni. Lineage (NCBI taxonomy): Eukaryota > Metazoa > Arthropoda > Arachnida > Ixodida > Ixodidae > Dermacentor > Dermacentor andersoni. The sequence continues at coordinate 30,521,243 of NC_092821.1, forward strand.
GGCCATCAACGACAACGCGCAGAGCACTGAGCAACACCCATAACACGCATGAGCTGTCTAGCCGACTAGCTGGACAGCCGTCCGCCGTAGCCGTATTACGCGAAAGCGGCAGACTTTCCAGCTGATGTGAGGGGAAGACAAAGCGCTTTCGCTTCTTCGATGCAATTAAAGTTGTTTTATTTTGTTATTGCATTAGTTATAAGAAGGCGGCCGCAGCAAAAGCAATTACACATTTTGGTTTATATGATTTCATTATTGGCGTTTTCTTTAACAGCCGTCCGCCTCCAGAACGGCGTGGAGAAATTAGAAAACAAAACTATCGCATGCTTTCCGTGCGATTGCCAAGGCGGTGATGATCAGAGGTGTTCACTTGCACGAGTTCCAAAATTCGCCTTTGAGCGTCGGGAACGCCCACAGGTTAGTCGACGAACAGAAGTATTGTATAATTTTTTTGCCCAGAAATGACACACACATCTGCAGGGCTTCTGTAAATGAGCTTGAGCCTACTCTGAAACAGGAGTAGGACTTGGGCTTGTTGGTGCGTATTTGATGAACGGCAAACTGCCCGCACACGAAAGCGGAGATGGAGGCTGGGACGTCACTATGGCGCTGTGTTGTCATCGCTTGCTATCCGCGTTTTCGAAAGTCTTCTATTTTTCGTTCTGAAACCCGTGGAATTCCACCTGTTAGCAGCGAGCACTTTGAGTATCGGGAGAGTAGCTAGTGACGAACAGCACAGCAATAAAGACGCAGGCACATGCTCCTTCCACATACACGCACGCAGAAACAGGAGATAGCGGAATATGGGGGCTTGTGAGGAGGTTCAAAACTGCAATGTGCTGGTGATCTGTGGTTATCGCTGCGGTGGGTACACCGACTAGAAGGTTGGTGTTTCGGGTGTTGGTGTTGATGTTCGGTGATTTTAGTAAGATATGTAAGAATAGGCAAGCTGCGTCAGATGACATGGACAAACGCAACGGACGCATACAAGCACTTCTATTTGTCCACTCGTCTCACTTGCGCAATATGTTGTACTGCGCAATTCGTCAGTAGTGAAACTAGTGGTAGGTAGGCTTCATCTCCAAATGCACAGAAACTTAAAGAAACTTCCATTGCGAGGCTTTGTGGTACCAAATTTCCGCGTGCCCTCGTGTCATGGTCATCACGCCCTGTCATGGTATGTTTTTGCTGTCATAGAACACACATTCTAAGAATATTAATTAATTTATTTATTTTGAATACCCTAAAGGCCCCGAGAGGCATTACATACGGGGGGATAGAATTTACACATGATATTTCAACGCAATAAAAATAACTGAAGGCGGCAATCAATCAAAGATTTTGGTAAAAGATACACTTTGTAAAAAAAGACAGTAAGAAAACGAAAGAAAATTGGGTTGAGAATACATGGTACAATTCACATTTGCTCTACATGGCACTTTTCAACAAGGCACAAGCGGCAGGTGGGTGTGGGGAAAATGCACATTTAAAAATTTATACATATTATAACACAGGCCAGTCAAGAAGGGGCAGCTGAACATTTTATACATTTAAAAGTGCGCAGGGCTGATTGGAAGGCAGACGGGTGAGTGATTGTTACAATATCTTGGTGTAGGGCGTTCCATTCATTCACTGATAACACCAAAGGGGAATTTTGGAATTTTTGGTCCTAGCAAATATGGGAGACACTTTGCATGCATGGTCATTGCGGGTGGGCCGATAACGGGCGGGTCAGATGAGAGCAGATGAAAATATATCAGATGTGTCGCTCTAATTAGATTAGGTGGCCAGTTCATTTGACTAAATTTGTAAGTGGAATACACTACTACCTGCATTGGGAGATACATGAAGGGGCAGAGTATATGCAACATGCCAGCACAAGTAGCATTCCTTTTTATTTTATTTTATTTTTGTTCCAGGGTTTCCACTCAACATAATGTCGGAATGAAATTGGGTATCAACATGGGGGCCCTCTTCACGCGGATACTACAAAATTCACTAGTGAAATATGTTGCATATGAGCCATCACTGATAGCATTCAGGTTGGTCACTGTTCAACTTCGGCCCCCGAAGTGTACTTTGCTCTCTGCAATGTTATGTGTGCCCGCCGTTTTTTTCGCCGTCTGCGATTGAATGTAATCACTAAACTCTATTATTCATATATTTCTGGCTGGCTACATTTGTCGAAAGCATGTTTAAACAGCTTGCCTGAGCACCGTGTAGCCTCTACAAGTGAGATACAGAAGAATAACATGTAAGATATAGAAATTAGTAGAAGAAAGAAACCAATAAAATCGCCGTACAAAAACGCGGACGGTATTTGCACTGCCCCGGTAAATAAGAGGAATAGCTTTAGGCGCTGCCTTCTTACAAAAAGTGATATAACTACGGTGACTAATTATCAAGGAAAACATTGCCGTATAATACACTATGTAATTACGCAAGAAGAAAGTAATTTGTGGATTTTGTGAATTTGTGTATTTGTGGACAAAAAGAAATGTCATCGGGGAGAATTCTTTTCTGTTCCGCCTATTCGTATACCTGAAATTGTCGGATTGCCCCTGATGCCGCTCTAAGGCACTAAAAAATTAGGTAAAAGGAGCATGTCTACGTTGCGCATGTTTATGAATTGCCTATATTCATTTAGGCACACTCTCCCTTCTATAAATTTGAATGTGATATTAGAATAAGACCGGATGAATTGTGAACAGTGGTAAGTATCTTGTAGTGTACTGTGCTACATTTGGAAGGTGCCTGAAGTAGAAGCAGCATGGTGAAGTTTATACACTTGTCGAAAAGCTTCCTTCCTTCTGCCTTCTTATAATTTTTGTTAATTTTGAATTCCAGGTTCTGAGAAGTAAAGTGCAATGATTTATTCGAGAGTGAAACGTAACACATTATTGCAGTACTGTACACTTCGGAAAGAAATGTAACCTGAACATTCGCTAGGTATTTATGCACGTTTTTCATTACTTTCGGCGTTCCATGACAAATTTTAATGAAAGTTAGACCAAGTAATAGGTAGTGCGGAATTAATTGATCAAAAGCGCTGTTTATGGCATGGTGTGTTGTAGGTCCTCTATTTTTGCTCGAGAGGTCATTTATTGTCTGTCTTCTTTAGGAGCCAATATACGCCGGTTTCACGAATACCACTATAGGTATGTTTCGCGAACACCAATTGACACGTTTATTCAGTTTTTCATTACTCTGTCCACTTGTTGAGAAATTATAACGCGCAAGAAAGCAAAAAAAAAATGTGAGAGTTTGCAATTCAATTTTGTTTGTCATTCATTTGTTACTAACATTGGCAATGGACCAGGTCATACCCCGGCCCAGGCCACGCAGCGAGCGCTGGATCAGCACTTCAGTGCCAGAGAACCGTTGGCACGAACCTGGCTCGCAGCTCTCCTCGGCTGACTACATCGTCAACAACTTCCTAAGCCCCGTGCTCTTCCATGAGGCCCTTTCGTACGTGCCCAAGGACGCCATCTTGTTGGAGATCGGACCACACTGCCTCTTGCAGGTAAGATGCTGCTGGACAGATCGGTTCATTCGCTGCATTCACCACAGTTCGTCAGGCTCAAAGCGCCGACAGCGCATATTCTGTCAAACCTTACATTTTGAGTTGTGAACGCCATCAGATGGAAATAGAAAAAAATATATATATGTACGCCACTTTTTTTCCAAGACAAACTTAAATACGGACTTTATCTTTTAGTTTGTTCTGACACGACACATCCCTGGTATTCTGTTCAATAACTTATGCTCATATTTCTCGAATATCCGCATTCTAATTCATTTGCACACTTACTAGTTAAGCAACCATTAATAAAAAAAAACATCATGACGGACAATTCTCTCGAAAATGTATCCTGCTCGCTTCTTAGGGCACTTCATGAACAATTGATCACCGTGATCGATTTTTGTTTACTGCGCCAGAGATTACTTCCGACGGTGAATCTCAACCATTATTTAGTTAGCCCATGAATTCCTTAGTAGTTGTGTACTAATGTGGTGCCCGCAGCTTCATTTCCGGAAGGGCAATTTCAATAAAACGCTATTTTCTAACAGTTTTGACGGCTTCGAAATTGCAAGGATCAAGGGAGATTTCATTTCGTATTCTGCTGTCATGCTTGTGCCTAGTGTTGCAGAAAGGCAAACCGTAGTGTAGAGTGTGCTTAAACGGCAGCCGATAAGGCCTGCCGGAGGTGGAGCAGCACCAAAAATATATTTTGGGGTATATACCATTTAACTCATCACAGGCGATCCTTCGACGCTCTGTAGGCCCCGAAGCCAGCTGCCTAGGACTGATGAAACGCGGCGTGGACAACCTCCAGTATTTCTTGCGCTCTCTGGGAGAACTTCACACTTTTGGTGTTGAAATGGACTTGTCAGTGATCTACCCTCCGGTTCCATGCCCTGTGCCTCGCGGCACGCCCAGCATCGCCCACTTGGTTAGCTGGGACCACTCCCAGACATGGGACGTCGCTCACTGGAAAGATTTCCAGTCACCGAGACAGGTATTTCAGGGCGCTATAACGTAAAACTATTCCAAACATGTGTATTCCAATTCTGCAATCGGCCCACAACGATTGGTCAAAAACGTTTTTGGACCACCCCCGCTTCACTTGTCTGTCACGCGAAGTCACGAAAACCGCGATAGTTCCCCATCTGATATGGCGTCTAAACACTGCATATGCATAATTTGAGCGAACAAAACAAAAATAGTTATTTCTGATTCGACACTTTTTGCCATTAGCCCTCGGCTATTGGTAAAAAGTTTTCGGGCTGCACCCACTTCACCTGCCTCTCACGCGACGTCACGAAACCGCAAAAACTTACCACGTCGAAGTGACGCGTACGCGTTAAAGATGCATTAATATGCCGAACAAAACTGAATTTTCTTCGGAATAGCAGCAGGCTGCCCCGTTCAGAAAGGAATACAAGATGGCTGCCGCCGATCGCTCCGGCACTGGCTACCCGCCGCTGCCGCAGATCATGGGTTTATTTGCGTGTAATAAAACTTTTTGCGTGGTCATGTAACGTTTTCGAGAACTTTCGGCACGTTTACGACCTCGTTCGGCCAACTCTTCTTTGCTGATGATCCGTTTTAGCGTCATTCCTAAGCTTCCGTTGCATGCCGCCGCGATTGTCGCTAAGCCAACGCAAACTAAGCAAGAGAAAGCGGACCAATCGCAGACGCCGGCACCACCCTCTTCATCCGGTTATCGACATTCAGTGCAGGGGCTTGGCCCCAACGAATCCCTCTCCACTTCAGGGTGCTCCTCGCCTCTTGTGAGCCAATTAGATAAAACAAGCCGCTCAGTGCAGGCAATGCTATTCGGTTTTCAAGCAAACAAAAGTGACCTCCTATGAACGAGGGGAGCATTTGTTTGGTCTGTTCAGACAACCCTGCGGGTGACCGCCCGATACTTGCGTCGGCGGTTACGCAAATTTGACGTCAGGAGATTGGAATAAAACATATTGGAATAGTCTTACGCTATACGGCCCTCAATCTCTGTTGAATTGAGACACATGGTTGATGCGGGATGCACATATTTGAGAAAAACATGATTCAAATTAAATTTGTGCTTGTCACTTTCCTTGCCTATCTGAAAAAAAAAGTTTCGTTGGTTTTGGTGGGACGCTTCAAACTTACGTAAAAGTTAATTCATATTTAGGGAGACCCTGCAAATCCGATCGCGGATTCAGGTCATTTCAGATAGTAAAGTTCTCACTGGCTGGAAACAGAGCACTCAACCATATCAATAAGGGTTCTCTGAAACTCTGTCGGCAACACAAATCTCAATTACCGCATATCGTTAGTGAAAGCTGGCATTCTAATCGATATTGACGACGAGTTTCTTGCGCGAACAAAAAGAGACTGGACAGTGTCAATGAGTACATATTTTTGTTCACGTGCATACTTTGCACGCCGTCTATAAACTAAAACAATATCTGGATTGCTTGGGCTAATAGCAAGTGATTATAATAATATTGTTAAGGAAGGATAAAAGAAGCGGAAGGAAGAAGATCGCGAGACGCTGGCTGGTGCTTGTTGTTGCTGACCGCCATTTTTAACCACACTGATTCTGCTTGTGCATATATTGTAAATACAATATTTTTATACTCCCAACATCCCCATAACACATTGGTGGAGATGCGGGGTACCACGGCTGGAAACGGAACTCCGTAGTGAACGTCGCATCACCGTCCCCAACATGAATGACGGCAGGCCCGCGGGATCAGCGTCGTTGCCGCCTCCTACGTCACCGTCGCCCGCTACGTCGCTGTCCCCTTCGGTTGTGGTTGTGCAACCGAAGGATTCTGAAACTTTCTGCAGGACTGATGGCGCCGACATTGAGGAGTGGGTGGCGATGCACGAACGCGTGAGTGGAATCAAGAGGTGGGACCCTACGCTAATGCTAGCTAACCTGTTGTTCTACCTAAGAGGCATGGCAAAGGTGTGGTACGAAAACCACGAGGAAGAGCTAACCAGCTGGGACCAATGCAAAGAGAAATTGACAGAGATGTTTGACAAACCAGCTTGCGTTAAAATTGCCGCAAATCAGAAACTGGCCTCCCGTGCCCAATCCCCCACGGAGTCCTATGTCTCGTACATCCACGACGTGCTGGCGCTTTGTCGTAAGGCCGATCACGACATAACAAAAGCTGCGATCAGGCACTTGCTCAAGAGCATTGCTGACGACGCCTTCAATCCGCTCATGCGCAAAAGCTGCTCGACAGTTGATGCTATCATAAAAGAGTGCCGACAAATCGAGCAGGCCAAAAGCCGACGCGTCTTGCAACCATCCGCCGGATTTCCCAATACTGCTGCAACGTCGGCGTGTGAAGATCAACCCGCACAACAGCATGCGTCGCTATCATAGGCCGTGGTACGAATTGTTCGACGTGAACTGGATGCGATGGCACCTGCTGCTTACTGTTCGCATAGCCCTGATGCAATCACTTTTTCAGTACCCCTCGTACAAGCCATCGTTAGCTAGCAACTTGAAAACTTTGGTGTATAATCTGTCTGTGCTGTCGTCAACCCCAGCGCCCCCCAACGAACGCCCTTCTACTATTTTCGCTCCAGCCCGATGCTTCTCTCCGCGTTATCGCAAATCGACTTAGTGGAGAACTGTAGGAGACCAGCCAATATGTGTCACCTGTTAAAGCATTTGTCATGTCGCCTGATACTGTCACAGCTCGTGGCCCTCAACACCTCGAACGCCGAACAACCTAAGCCGTTTTCATGGAAGTGCGCGCAATGTTTCGCCCACCGCCGAGTCCAAGAGCGCCGACAACTCTGCTACGAACACGCGGTACACTCGCATACCATCGCCGCGCGGACACCAGTCTCGTTCACCGCAAACACGTCGCCCATCTTCCCGTTCGTCAGAGCCACTTCGCATTTCGCCCCCTGTGGCTTTTGGCGCACCCTTGCGGAAAACTAAGAAAGGCAGCCCCCCGAGGGGGTGCTGCATTGCTTACTACTGCTGAAAATCCTCTTTTTGTGCCCACAAAGAGAAGTGTAATTGAATGGGCGGTGTACCTGTCCAAGCACTCGTCTACGGTGAAGCCCGCGTGTCTGTGATGAGTGCTGGCCTACGTAGACGTTTAAAGAAGGTGCTCACCCCAGCAGCAGCCCTAGTGCTTCGTGTGGCCGATGGCGGCGTGCTGGTTGTTCTTAGAATGTGCATTGCGCATTTAGGTGTAGCCGGCAAAGGCAACTTCACTTGTCTTTGCTGTGATCGACAACTGGCCTCACGATGTTATCCTTGGATTGGACTTTTTATCCAATCATTCTGCTCTCATCAACTGCGCAACCGGCTTTCTTCAGTTAGAACTGCCTCAACTCGCGGCTGCTCCGAGCACCGTCCCACCGCACTTGTGCTGGCTTCACGATGTGTGTCTGTCACCTGAGGGAGTTACTTACGTCACTTCGACCGCCCAGCCACAGGTTTCTCACGGTGAATATGTGCTTCGCCCCATCGTCGACATGCTTTCGAACCTGTTCCGCATACCTGTTCCGCGTACCGCATACCTGAGCCTGTTCCGCTTTTGAAGCTGTTTCGCATACGCTGGTCACGGTTACTAATAGCGAGGTCGTTCTAGTGCTTCTAAACTTCTGCCTCTGTCCTGAAGGGCTTCCGGCCGGCATGTTCTTTGCCAGCGTTTCTAGTCGTTCCGCATTTGACATTGAGAGTGAATGCAGAGAGTGGTTGATTAGCGCCCATGGCAGCTCACAGCTCTGGTTCCTTAACGGATGGCTTCGCGAAAATGATTGCAACTGACCTCACCTCTGCACAGGCCACGGACATATGTCTCCTGCTTGAGTCGTACAGTGACATCTTTGATTTCGGTGACAGGCCCTTAGGCCAAACGTCTGTTGATCACCACCACATAAACACTGGAGGCATGAATCCTAGCCGTCGGCGTCCCTATTGTGTATCGCATGCTGAACGTTGTGTCATCCAATCACAAGTTCCATCCGAGAAAATGCTCCGCAAAAGGGTCATTGAACCGTCAGCCAGCCCTCGGGCTTCGTCTGTCGTCCTCATGAAAAAAAAAGATGCTACCTGGCATTTTTGAGTCGATTATCGACACTCATACTCCCAACGTCCCCGTAACAATATTGTTACGGCTCCAACCATGAGTGGCACCAGTCATAGGAAAATGATTTCACGTGTACAGGTGAAATCGGTCTCGAGAGTGACCTTGTTTATGCCTGGTTGTCTCTTTTGCAAATATTGTAAATAGTTGTTTATATATAACTTATGCACCGTAACAAATTGGTGGATGTGCTGGGTACCCTCGAGAAAGAAGAACGGAGCTCAGTAGTGGTCGTAATCTCGGACCGGACAACATGACGGATGAAATAGGACCCAACAAGGCGCTGCCCACATCAAGGCCTGTAACCCCGACGGTTGTGCTGGCTCAGGCGCGCTATCCAGTAACGTTCTGCAGCACCAACCATCTCGACGAGGAACACTACATCGACACGTATGAGCGTGTAAGTGCTGTTGTGCCATTACCATCAGCCCGGATTCCGAATCTACAAGATGCAGAATTTATCCTGCGAGCGCCCTTTGGACAAACCCGGGGCTGCGCCGAAAGGCACAGCGCCCTAATTCTCCCTTGACAAGTCAAGATGCTGAGCCGTCAGGCAGCGGTGTCCTGCGGAGAAGTGTCGGCGAGCAACATGTTTAAACGTGCCACCAAGTGCCAGACAGCCCGGCGCCGTACCTCCCTTTGCCGGGAGGTCACCGCGCCCGCCAACTTTGAACGGGGTGGCCAGCGCGGTCGCTGGTTGGACCTCTCGGACGACCGTCGAGTGCTGGCTTTGTATTGGGCCGTTTGAGTGACAATGGTTTCTCGGGGATTATAAGGGCCGCCGCCGCCGCCTGGAAAACCGGATCCGCCGACCCACCGGGAGCCAGTGCCGCTCTCGACTGGAGTGAGATATGTCACGCGTTTTCGCCGGACGTCGCCGTGCGGGAACAGTCGCGTTTGCTGTGAGCTCTCGGCCCCAGTGCCGATCCCTTCATGTCCTGTATAATGACCTGTATATAGTGTATAAAGTCCCTTTTGTTATTCTCACCGACGCCTGACTCGGAGTCTTCGCTACCACGAAACGGGTGACGAGCGCTACGGGACCACCTCAAAGTCGGAATAGCGGTGGCAGCGGTGCAAAGTCGTAACAGTGCCCACGACTAATGGGATCTGACGATTATGTTGGCTGGCTTCGTCGTCTACGCAGAAGGCAGGGCGAAGGTGTGGTATGACAACCACGAGAAAGAGCTCAACAACTGCGACATGCGCATTCAGAAGCTGAGGGACTTGTTGAAGCCGTCCCACCGGCCAGAGGAGCAGCACTAAGAACTAGCGACCCGCACCCAGACGTCCACCAAATCATACGTCTCTTACATCCAGGGCGTGCTGGCTCTGTGCGGTAAGGCCGACAGCGATTTCGGCTGGGTCAGACAAGTTGGGGCATATACTTAAGGGGGTAAGTGACCATGCTTTCAACCTGCTCATGTGGGAAAATTGCGAAACAGTACAGGACATCATACCAGAGTGTCAACGCTTTTAGCAGGCCAAGAGCCGTCGCATTGCAACGCCGTTCGCTCGTCTGCTGAACACACTTGCCACATACTCTTGTGAGGACAAGCTAGGAGTGCAGCGACTATCATCATTAGACGACCTGACACGGATAGTGCGGCGACAACATTAATCCATGGCTCCTGCGACCCTTCTTTCCCGCCCCAGTGAACCGAACAACTTGCCTACAGAACCATTTGTGCAGGCCGTAGTCTGAGAACTCGGTTATCATGGAGTTCGTTCTGCCTGTGCCGTTGCCGCTTCACAGCTGTCTCATGCTCCAGGTGCATTGACTGGTCCATGGTATCCTGAACGCTACCAAAATACAGCCGAGTGGCGAAGCGCAGACGACTGGTTAACTGTTTTGCCTGCAAACGCATTGGTTACGTCCCTTGCCACTGTAACAACCGTACTGTCTTCTCCCCTCTACGACCACGATTCACCAGTTATTATTATTTAGCGTCAGTTATTAGCGTCATTACCAGCCTCCATAGGCACCACAACAGCCAAGCAATGACGCTCGTGCTCCTTGGAACATTCCCTCGTCGTCATTCCGACGTCAGCAGTCCAGCACGAAACCAGCTCGTCGACCATCGTCCCTATCGCCGCAAACTTTCTTCACCATAAATAACCTTTCTCTTCCTGAAAACAATGGTAAAAAAGCAAATGGTTTAAACGGCTTGACTATTTATAGGTTCAAGTTCCCTGAAAAAAAGAAAGACAATACATGCTTTTGCATTTTAGTATATAGCCAGTATTGCGGCGTGCACCATGCCATAGGCACATTTCAAACTGTTAGATTACTCAGTGAGCATGCGCGAAAGCTCGCTCGCCAATATGCGTCCCCGGCGCATTGGTCTGGGTCGGCTGTAGAAAGCTTAGTGGCCGAGAGCCGTAACTAAAAGAAATTCGTTACTCATGGCGCCTGTCACTGCTGCTTTAGGCTGCGCACGGGAACGAGTACTCCAACATCATGGCGCCGTATGCGGGACCCCTACCTACGTCTGAAATATTTAGAGAATCATTCTCTAGCGACTCAGCTGCTTAGGCATCTCCATGCCGGAGCGGAGTTTTCACGCCACTCTATTTCTGGGCAGCTGACATTGCTCAGAGGATGCGCGCTATTCAACAGCTCGGCCCATCGGAAGCTTGCGTCCAGCCCGAGTTCGTCGCATTGCTCTGTTTCCTCCAAACTGACTACGCCAAGGTGTTGGAAAGCCCGCTGCATGGTTTCTGCAAACTTTATGAAAGATGGACTGCACAAAGTGGGCATGGCAGTTCTTGCGGGAAAGCACTTTCTTTTCCTAAGTTTTTTTGTGGACTGGGCGGAAGCTCGTAATAGGATTAACCGTTGTTACCAGGGTACTGAACCGGTACTTAACCGAAAATGAAAAACAGGAAAAACTGTTACTTGTGCTGGAACTGGAAATGAAGTGAAACGGTAAAATGAAACCGAAAGCGAAAAATAATGGCTTATGGTTTAGGTTGGCCGACTTTTCTGTAGCTTTTCTTAAATTCATTGCCTGCGGTTATCGCTCAGCTGTGTTACTTTATTTGTAAATATAGAGCCTCTTCCAGTGATGTCACCGATATGACCGGCTCCAATCTCACATGATAATGAGCTTTCTATAGATAGCACGGCTCCTGACGGGAATCTATCGCGCGGTTTCCTTCTGAGAAACAAACGACAAGCGGACGTAACGCACAGCATTCTTCTTCAGTCCTTGCGACATCACTGAATGACACATATTCTCGCACCTGTTCTGCCCTGAGGAGTAGCCCGCTATAGCGCTAAAGGGGCAGTTTGCGTCAATGGAAGTACTATGGTAGGAGATCGGAATTGCTCCGTGTTGTCAGCCTGCTCAACACAGCGCAACACCAGCCTTTTTCTTCGAGGCCGTCTCCGCGTTGCTGGCCGTCTCTAATGACCCACGTTGTTACACATTTGCGAATACCTTGCTACAAAAATTGTCGTCGTGTTGTGCTGTAAATAACTGCTCTTTCGTTATGAGCGCACACTAGTCATGCCTACATGCATTCTGGTAACTAAGCAATCGACCTAATTCCTGCGTGATTTTCAGAAGAAAAAGAAAGCGCCGCGCGTGAGAGAACATCGGCTACAGTGATGGTGCTTTCACTCTTTCACTCAATACTGCACTCATACCGCTGCATTGTCAGAGCCCATCTCGCAATCTGACGGATAATCGTGTACTACAAAGCCTTTCATTTAGAAAATGCCAGGTGGTTCGCTTCAATCACATGTCCAATTTTCTAATACCAATACGTTGTTCTATGGCACCTTTTCTCGGTTACTGAATAATTTCGGGCACGCCTTTTGTGCGCGTCACTTGCAAATGTTGCTGCGGGCAGGTGAGCTGCGCACAGCTGTAACATGACTTCTGTGAGGCCATAGTCGCTGCCGTCAGTGTATACTACGAAACATATCTTAAGATGGAGCAGAGGAAGTCAGGCAATAATTCACCAAAGTAATTTGCTGCTCGTTTAAGCAGCGCCGTTTCTTGCCTTAACGAATTAATTGGTTCAGTTGCCCGAACGTGTCTGCAGTGTTGCCTAACGTGCCCGTGAAAAGCAAGCATACCGAGAAATCACTGAATACCTTTTGTATTTGTAGACGAATAATGAACTATGGTACGCTGCTTATCTGCATTTCACTTTGGAGTGCCGCTGTTTATACCAAAACCCAGAAGATTGATTGTGCTGGTGGCTATCTGAATTTTTAAAGGTAGATCGCAAAGCCTGCAGTAAGCACGCTATGCAACTCAGCATAAAAATGCTTACTATCTTCTTAAAATGTACAGGAAAACATAGCAACGCAGGTGATTCTGAAGATTAGCGTAAGATAGCACAATGGTCATAATTCGTTGACATGAACATGTGCTCTTGAGAAGTCGAAATGCATGCAAAGAAGCTGTGGTTTGGCAAAACATTTCGTAGGCTTAGGTTAGTAAGATAGCACAATGGTCATAATTCGTTGACATGAACATGTGCTCTTGAGAAGTCGCAATGCATGCAAAGAAGCTGTGGTTTGGCAAAACATTTCGTAGGCTTAGGTTAGTTAGCCCTAGTTCATTATACCCAGCGTTCATTTCATGTGGTAAATATTATGGCTACTGATTCCATTTCTATGGCAACAAATAATGTAGGCTGTGTGTCAAGTTCAATGAATATGGGCGCCTGCAGGTGTTTGAACACATTATGGAAGTTGACATCGAAGCCAACAGCGATGACAAGTACCTGGTCGGTCACCAGCAAGATGGACGCATGCTTTATCCTGGTATGGGCTACTTGGTTATGGTATGGAAGTTCCTGGCAAGCCGCTATGGAAAGCCTATGAACGAGATGCCTGTAATTATCGAGGACGTCAGACTGGAACGTTTCACGATCCTGCCTTCAACAGGTAAGGAAAAGATATTTTTGCTATAGATGATTTCATCAAGTAGCCATTTGCGACATAGGTGTACATTAGATAATTGCACCAAGTACGTGAGTGCTTAGCGGACGATGCGTTTAATGGAATGTGGAACACCAGCCCTCTCAGTAACCAGCCGGTGCTCATAACCCCGATCCATAAAACAGAAATGTAGCGCACCACTACTTGCTGCTAGGATAGTTGGTTTATATTTAACAGGGCGTAATATGGCGCAACAGAACAGAAAGTAATACCAGTACGGGAAAGTCGTTCGTGCTTGTCTTCGTCATTCACTTATCTCTGCTCCTATTGCACCGTATTGCCCATAAATGAGAATGTGATCTCAATCGATGAATTTGGCAAGTAGTAGTTCGCACGGGCCCTCTTTTTACCTCATGTCACATTTTTAGTGGGAACGCTGACAACGTAAACATACCTGGAAGCGTCCGCGCCACAAAATCCGCGCTACACCCAGGAAAAACGCTCGCTGCGCAGTGGCGGCCTCTTGCTGTAGCTATCTTGCTTTGCTCAGAGTCTAATTGTGAAAGGAAAACAGGGACGACCAGAATGCACGTGTAAATGCGTTAGTCCCCGTCTGCTCTGGTTGTCCCAGGCTGCTTGTCGAGCGCCAATTGCTCTCAAGGACTGCAAACTTGCCGCTCACCAGCCTTGCCTAACCTGCCTTGCATTACTGGTGCGCCCTTCTGCAGCAGCGATGTTACCTTTTGACGTAACATGGACATCTATAGCACGTTTTTGAGCTGTATATAGTTCCGGTTTTAGTAACACACACAAAAAGAAAAGACTGCGGCAGAATCCATCTCACGATGGCTGTCGACGGCAATTCGCTTGGCGTTTAATCAATATAGCGACACAACGTACTGCAACTGTCGAAACCATTTTAGCGTGAGGAGTGTACTGCAGCGGAATTCCTATTTCGTGCTTCGCTAAGAATATATCGGCGTCATCTAGCTCCGCCGCCACGTAGCCTGCGGGTGGCCTCCGAAATGCGTGGCACAACGATGCGTGTGAACGCTTAGAATTGTTCCCTCACATTCAGTGGCGCATACTCAGTCACCCAATTTGGCGAGAGTTTCAATTAACAGCAGCGTATACCCAGTGCGCTCATGGCACTGCTCGCTAATGCGTCGGAGGGGTGTTAGTAAGGAACCCTCCTTACGTAGGTTTGACTGCGTTCTGAACTGGAGAAATTTAAGAGATCTTTTTCGTAATTGTACTGCGGCATATTTCCAGTGGCACATTCTAGCTACGCACGTTGACGTCAAAAACGTTCATTTAAGAGCAGCGCGCACGTGGTGGCACATACCAAACGACCAAAATTGCCACCGTAGAGGTTCGTGAAGACCAGCGTAGACCGAGTGATCATGATGTGAAAACGCTCATGGATGATTCTATGACTGGCGCCCCAAGTCCTGGGCTCCACTGGCCTCAGCTGCGCGCCGGACTTCGTGGCACAGCCTCAGTTCTTCAAGGTGGCGTAAAGGGTTTGTTCGAACGGCGGTAGCTACCCAGACCCGTATGATACAGTAACACATGGCGTAAGAAAGGGACCTTGAAGAACGGCGCGTACGTATATATTGCACAATGCACTATTGGGGGCGAGCTCCACCACTGGAAAAGCTAGCCCCACCGTCGGCGTGACGTGGCATGAGGGATCACGTGGACACAGCGGGCGCGTCGTCTGCTCCTGAAGCGCCGAAGCGAGCTGAAAACGAAAGTTTAAAGTCCCACCTGCGCTTCGGTTCTGATCAGGTGGTGAGGCTCTCCCGCCTTAGGTGTCTGCTTGACATTTGAAAACACTATAATAGGTAGTGACCGCCTTTGGAGGCGTGGAGCATGGTAGGCTACTGTTCGGTGTAGCAGTGCCAGGCTCGCGCAACAAAGCCCGGTGTCAGCCTTATTCACACGTAGCCGCTGGACAAGAAGCTGCGTGAAGCTTGGCTCGCGAAACTTAGAATCGGTAAATAGCGATCGGCTACAACTCGGATATGCAGCAAGCACAGACGCGAGGAAGATTTCTGCTACGGCGCCGGGACTGTGATGTTCTGTGAATATCAGAAAACGAGCACTGAGACGCTCGTCTGCGCTCACTGCCCAGTTAATGTCAGGACGGTTTGGTCTATGAACTTGTTGATCCTAGACAGTGCCAAGTTCCTTGGAATGGAAAGGGAGTGGTAAGAAGCACATTACAAAAAGGCATGGCAAATGGTCATGTTTGTGTTGCGAATTAACGCACTGGATTACGAAAAAAACAAAAACAGCGGGAAGTCTTTTTCCGGCTTCTAAGGCTTTTACGAGCTTCGTTCGGAGAGAGATGGCCGAATAAGAATAGCAAGGCCAAGTGCAGTCACCCAATGAGAACATCATAATTTTCACAGGAAAGACGACCCTTCTTTTCCGGTGCGACGAGCCAGAAATGCCAGAGAAAACACTTTCGCTTCCAGATGCGGAGCGAATAGCAAGAATTCTTCAATATACTGATCCGAAACCCGCCGAAACCCATAACAGCATTTTTGACAAGGGCAACGGTGATTAAGAAGACTCTGGAAGCCTCAACGCCATGAACACGTGCCTAAAAGACCTAATGACACGGCTTATTATCATTAGTACAATGCGACGCAGTCGTGATGTGACGCCGAGGCCTAACTACAACGCAAGTCAAAGAACCCCCTTTTTCGAAGTGCTTCTGGACGGCCACGCCACCACCACTCTGGTGGACACAGGAGCCAAGTCAATATGGCACCTTGCACCAGCGTCACGATTTCCGCCGACGCAGGAGCAGCAGGAGACAAGGAATTCACTGTCGAGAGCGATCAGGACATGCTGCTGGACCGACAAACTGGCGTTGCCAGGGGAATCGTGGAATGCTACCGAAGAAAAGCGCGGGTGATCTGAAAAACTTGAACCAGAAACTTTAAAACCTGAAAAAGCACTGAAAAATTGCATATATGTGAGAAATTGAAGGTGTCAGTGATTCATTTGTAACCTCAGATTATACCAAAACTACAACAATTGTCGGTGTTTCCGAACCAACATTCCATATTAATCCGGGTCTTCTCAGGCATAACCCCCCCCCCCAAAAAAAGAAAGACAAATGCTCGAAGGCTCCTGCATAACTCTAAGGTCACCTTCACATCATGATAAAAAAATGGGCAAATACCACTTGCTAACCGTCGCATGATAGCCTAAGAAAGTGTTCGACCCCTTCATCAGAGATCGTAGCAAATTTTGATGCGAGAACCTGATGCTATAAGGCAAGGAAAGTCAAGGAAATACTGCGCGACGACATCATGAAGTCGTCATAAGACCAGTGGGCGTCACCTGTAGCCTTATCGAAGAAGAGGATGAAAGTGCGTTTCTGCGTCGATTACCGTCACCTGAACAAAATTACGAAGAAGCATGTATACACGCCCTCTCATGGACAGATAACGCGTTGGGCCGGCTCTGAATGTCGAAGTATTCTTCTTCGATGGATCTCAAAACTCTTTACTTCCAAAGTAAAGTCGCCGAGAGGAATCGGCAGACCGCCTTCATCGCGCCCAACGGCCTTATGACTTCGAGGTCACGCTGTTCTTACTTTGCTGGGCACATGAAACATTCCAGCGCGTGATGGACCCAGTCTTGCCTGGCTTGAAGCGGTAGACTTGTATCGTGTACTTGGGTGACATCGTTGCGTTAGCCTTGAATTTTGACGATCACCTTAGGCGGGTTCGTGCAGCTTTAGAAGCAGTCAAGTAATCGGGACTCACCCTGAAAACAGAAAAAGTGTCGTTTTCTTCACGAATAACTCTTCACGAATATTCCTCGCCCGCAAATCCAGCAAATCTGGAGCCTGCCCCGATCAAGAAAACACAGTAGCTTTTGTAAAGTTGCAAAATCCCGTCGATAAGAATAAAATGTGCAGATTCTTTTTGGCTTGTGTGGCTATTGCAGGTGAATTGACAATAGAAATTCAATCATCACCAAACCAGTGACGCACATTACAAAATCAGACGTTGATTTCAAGCGGGAAACCCCGCAAGTCAAAGCGTTTCAGCAGCTCAAACGACAACTGCAGTCTCTCCCAGTACTCCTCTACTTCGACGAGGATGCCAATACCGACAATATATTAAATATTACTTTGGCTAGAATCTTAGCGATGTGGGTCGACGTCCAACACAAGATGTGGTATACCGTCGTTCTGTACGCAACCTTCCCTTACAACATGGCTGTGCCAGACACAACGCAGATGACGCCGTTCAAGCTGATTTACCGAATGGGCTCGGCGACGACGATCAACGCCATGCTACCACACGTCACCCACAAAGTTAATCTCGATGTTGCCGGCGATCTCCAGTGTGCCAAAGAAGCCCGAAAGCTCGCCTGCATGAGCACCAATATAGAATAAAGGACGGATGTTCGACGGCGCTACATGTAGTACCCTTCGGTGACGTTCCGGTGACCATACAGATCAGTAGCTGACATGAATTCTCAAGGAAGCTGGCTTCTTCGGATGTATTCCACGGCAGTGCAGTTCCAAAGCAAGATGCTCCACATTAACCGCTTCTTGTGTAGTCTCGCACCTTGGGAAGGACAGCGTTGACTATTATTCCTGAAAGCTTTTAGTACGCTTCCGCATCGTGCCATGGTGTTCAGCGTGAGGGCTCACTCCGACTCTATAGCCTAGCTGAATTACTTCCTCTCTTCTGTGTAGGCAGAGTAGGAGGATATTGTAGCATAACGCAATCAGGCTTTCTCGTTCTCACTCTCGAGCTACCTGAAGTGGGTACATGTGCGGTAAAACTCGTCATCGTAGCAATCTAGGTGCATCACTGTTTGCACTTCACAAAGTAACCGCACATCGTACTTTGCAGTACCACATTGGCTTCTTGCAGGCTGTGCAGTTGTAAAGCTTGTAGCCCCATTTATTCCCATGGATTGCTATGTATGTATGATTGCTATGTATATTGCTATGCTATGTATTACATATTTGCATTCTTTTTGCGAGTTCTTCTATAAATGTGTGTGTTCTCTGAACCGTGTATAGATAACTGAATGCACTTCAGGAATCCGTTTAGGCGTGTTTGTCTACATGCTCGTCAGGTTGGGTATTCTTACTCCCTGCACTGCATCAAGGATTGCTTAGTGTTGTGCTATGGTTTGGTTGTTGTCTGGTCGAGAGGAACGTTTTCATCTTATATGTGTCTGCCACATGAGCGAGCCGAACATAATGGTGACGATGATGTCCGCTGTTTATGCCGCGCCTGTGAAGGTGGCGTAGTAAATATTCTGGGAAGACTGAACCTCATCCTGTAATGTTCGAAACGTACAAGGTTTGTACCATTCACTTTGCGGCGTTGAGTAAACGTGTTCCTCACAATGTTGGTGTAGGTGCATCTGCACGGGCTGCCCTCATAAGCTAGTTTCCTCAGGTGTCGACTGCGTTCCACGCATGTAATGCCTGAGTCGTGTGCATGCTCGTTGTGTTGCCACCTGTGGTGTCGCTTGCGGTTCCGCTAGCCGGTCAACCTCTGAAGTATCTGCTTAATCCTGTAAAAGCGGTCTGAGTTCTATTCTTGGAAGGTCTGTCACTGTCCTCATGGCTTGGCTTGAGTACTTTTGAGTAACCATTGCTGTAGTTCGGTAAATTTTAGGTGTAATGTTGCAATTTTTTTATTTGCTTGCATCGCGCCTTTATGAAACGAGATGCTATTTCCATTCAAGCGTCTCGACCCCGGTCGGAAATTATGTAAATTAAAATTATGGTCCTGATAACTAAACCTAGAGGCGCGCACCCTCATCGTGTTACATTAGGTATTTTTCCTGTATTATTTTTAAAATGGCTGTATTCTTCAGAATAGGACATCATTTCACTAAGCTCAATTGGTAGCTGTGCGTACTGCAATGTTGCTCTAATTTTTTAGGATGTCCTCTGATACCTTTTAGTTTTTACGTACTACTAAAGATGTATCATGCCTGAACCATCTATCAATGATTTATCTGTGGCAAAGTTGTACTGTAATAACGTGTTAATTCTTTAGGCACAATACTTACATTTAGCGACATCCCTCAAGAGGCTGACCTCTTAGTGCTAGCTACAACATGTTCGCTAAATATCATAGGTTGCGGCCACTGTTGCTAGCGACGCCTATACGCATTGTGTTCTGAATTGTGTACGAATTGATCTTCCTAACGTGGGCATTGATTATGTTATTGCTTACCGGTGGAATATTAACTGTTGTGCAGTGCTTGGTACGCTGCTCCAGAATGTCTCATTTCCGCATGCATTATATCATGTACGCTCTACCTAAGGAATGTGAGAAATATTAAGCAACCCTGAGGGTTGCTGCTATTGGTTAATAATTCACCGCTCTCGCTCCATAAATTTATCGCTTTAATGATTCAGCCAGTGCGGAACCACTCAAGAAAACTGGATATATTTTGTGCAATACCATATTTGATCAGAGTGCCCAACATCGCTGCATGGAGCACCTAATGAAATGATTTCTTACGTTTCAACGCCACAAGTTTCCTGATACGAGTGGACTGAATGGAGATGATGCTAACTCTGTCATCTGATGTAATGTACGCTTAGGAACCGGGGTGTGCAGGGCGGTACACGTTACGGTCTTTGAGCCAGCCAAAGAGCCCTCGTAGTAACTTTTAGCTCCTGAACTATTGATGTGAGTGAGATAAGCCGTACGAATTCTACTTTCTTAAGTACCTTATTCTTCTGAGGAATGATGGACATGACACCTGCATGGTATTCCCACTGGCCTCTGTAACTAAACAAATCATGTTATGTCGCTAAAGCTAGGACGGTGAAAGCCTCGAGGCCGAATGGCTCGTGGCGGTAAAAGACGTCGATGAACTCGCGACGGAAACGCCGTTAACGTTCGCGTGCGCTGTCAAAGAGCTTTATTGCCAAAAACACCGCATCTCCGATGCGTTTCGATGGTCGCAGGATGCGCACTCCGTTTGGGCGTTCCTTCACCGACTGAAATGCCACCGATTTCTGAGCGCTTATGCACTTCGCGTCGCGCAACACAGGAAGATAAGCAGTCAATGAGTCAAAAATTGATGAGGGGTTATATGGTCTCATCATGGTTGATAACGGTTCCACGGGGATAGCTAACGTGCTAATAGGTGATGAGGGCTTATAATGGTCGGATAAATTCTGATAAGGCCCGATAAGAGTTGATAAGGATCGGATCGAATCCGAGAAGGGTTGATATGGGGGGACTGGGCCCGAAAAGATTGATTAGGGCTGATTAGGATCAGATCGAGTTCGATAAGGTTGATAACGACCCATAATGCTGGATAACTGTTTATACTGGCCGCGTGAAGTTTCATAAGATTGATAATGACACCGGCCTGCGTGAAGATTGGGCAAGTGGCACAATGCTTACGCGTACTTACACAACTACAGTGGATATTCAGTATAATTTTTCGCAATTCCCTTAAAGCCAGTCACATCTTTTGCTATTGGCGTCTGCCAAAATTCTTCACATCTCTTGTTGCGAGCGCTGTTGTACTTCGTAGGTTGAAAAGTATCCGTGTGACCTTGCTAAGGCTGTTGCTTGCCATACTCGTGAGTGTATTCGTCACAGGTCCGCTGTCTGGGTGTGGAATTTGAAGTTTATTTATTTTTGGGCAATCATGTACAGAATTTCCGTGGACGCTAGCGAAAAGGCAAATAAATGCCGGGCAAAGCGCCAGCGACCCATAAGTACAAACACTCAGTGAGAATAACAAAAAAGGAGAGCAGTAAAAAAAACGGCAATTCATAATTTAAAAAGTTAAGAAGTAGTCGGAACTACTGCAAGGTTACACTATATAAGTAAAATATGATGATTTCAAGAGTAAGTATACAAACACTAGACGATATAATGAACAATATGTAAAAAATGGCCAGGCTTAGCTTGGTTAAGCCAAGAATGCGTTGCATATTGCGCGCGAGTTGGGGCCCAGCTTTTCCTCCGGCTGTCGTGACGTCACGTCACGTGGTTGCGCTAAAGGTCAATGGTGGCTGCCCGGCCGCGCGCAAGGGCTGAACTGAGTGATTGCAATATGCAACGCATAAAAACAACAATTCCGTACAAGAAAGGTGATAATTGATCGAATACACTTGACGCCAAGCGAGAGTGAGGCGTTAGGTTATTCTCATCAAGCCCGTAAATTGATATTGCACGCTTGAGAGCCTTCCGGCCACGTTCCTTCATGCTGGTCAAGCCAATGTTCTTTTCATTGGAATTCAGTGCTGTTCGCTATTCGCGTCTCACTACGGTGCGCGCCATTCTCGAGCGACTGACTGGTATTCTGTACCGTACACTGATAGATGTAAGCGATTGTTCGAAATATTGAATATTACTCCAATAGTCTGTTATTCGACTCGTACGCAATTCGAAAATCTAATACCCTAAGTTGTCTTATAAACCTGTCTGTTTGAATACTATAATTTAAATTACTGGGACGCTTAAAACTTTCAAAGAATGTGAAGGCGAACGCTTAGTTGGACGTTCTGTTGATCTGCTGCTGAACTTTGTGGGTCGTCTTGTACCTGCGCAAGCGGCTTATCTCCACCAATTCTCTATTCCCAGAACACCTGCGTCGCATTAGGGCTGCATGCTCCTTTCGTCGGGCCGCTACCGCAGCTTCATCCATAGCCGCTTCCTGCCGACGGCGGTGACGACGAGCGGCATTTCGAGCTGCTCTAGCCTCTTGCGCAGTGGCGTACTTTCTGGGTCCTCCCCTCCCATGACTAGAGACTGGCGCATCGTCACCCATGTCGATGTGGAATGAAACTCGGAACCCACCTCCCCAGCTCCCACCATTGCCCTTTGCCCTCAACGCCCTCCCGCGCCACCCCTAACATTGCCGTCCTCGTCCCCAGCGCCGATGTTGCCCTTTCTCTAAACCCCTCCGGTGCCGCCGCTAACGTTTCCGTCAACTCCCTGACGGCACTCCGCCGCCCTTTCTCAGATCCCTCCTCCCGCACTGCTGTTCTTCTTTCCCGGCGTGCTCCGCTTTTCTGTACTTCACAACGTGACCTTGATACATAGAGATGTAAGGCTTTCGCCTCAGAATTACAGTTCCTGAAGTCTACAGGATGAAACATTGGCTTTCGGCATTGCCCTTTCGATTATCGTTTTCTGACATGGCTAGTTATCATCTACACATCAAACACCAGACGTTGCTATTTGATATACTAGCGTCAATTCTCTCTGAGCCTGTATGTCGGCTTCGTTGTTTTCAAAAACGGGTGATCAAGTAAGAACTATCATTGGTATTGTTTACTTATTTACCAATTTCTTCTCAATGGCAATGCAAATGAAGCTTTATTGCAGTTGCGAACATTGTAAATCTCGGGATTCCCCACGAAACAAAAAATAGGCATAAATAAAACAATGCAACCAAATACAATAAACAAGCAAAGTTAGTAAGCAGCGAAGTTATATTTGAAAGGACATGCAGGCAGCATGCAAGCACAATCGCAATGAGTAACAGCTTTAGACTGTGTTTCATATCATGATGACACTTGGTAAGAACAACTATTTAAGCACGTTGGTGCGGCACTGAGTTTCTTGGATACCAGTGAATTAACGCAAGCGAACAGGTTTATTCTGGTAAGGCTGGGTTTTTCTGAAATGGTGAAATAAGCAATCTCGCAAAATGTGGTGTTTTTATTGCGATAAAAACTATATGGACTCTCCAGGCGAATTTTTGCCGTCGCCGTGATGTTCTACATAAATTCCAAGGGCGACAACACCGTCGCTTTATGTGCGAGAGAAAGCTCACAAGGGAAGCCGATGATCGCGGCTCAATCTGGCGCGTGAAGGAGGATAGCGAAGAGCAAACGCGCCGTCTTCTGTCGCGCGAAAGGCCATGGGGGGTGGCTGGCAACATACCGTTCGCGTTGCCTGTACACACCAATGGCACCGCATGCCTGTGGTATGTGACTCCATGATCGATTTCGTTTATTTGTGCAAACGATGGCATTTTTGATCCAAAAGGATGCCTAGGTTGGTGTCTATTATGTGCAAGTCACTTCCAAAGCATTCTATGCCATTTTTTCTTCCCCGCAGTAAAATTTGCTCATTGGAACCTGTGGATGCTATTAGCCCCGATACACGTACATCTTAGTTTTATTATGGTTTTTTTGACGGTGACAATGATCTTCAACTTACTGGGCAGAGTATTCAACATTTGTTTACATTAAACTTATAGAAGTGCGCTCGTAAACTGCCGCAGGGTGTAAACTAACCAAAGTAGCAAACTTGGTAGACGACAGAACACATAGTTTAGGATCTATCGGTAGATTAGTTCATACACGGAAGCCTGTTGTCGGTAGCTGAAAAACCAAGTTTTCCAATGAGCCAGCAGCTCTGGTGTGCTTCTAGTTTCATCATCTCGATTTACCGTGCACCCCATATTGCTCGAGCGATAAGGATAATGAGCTATCGCAACATGAACAAAGTCTTAAGACAACAACACACTGCCCTGTTGATCATGCTGTTGCTCATCTCGCCGTTAACACTTATGTCACGCTCTGATTGTCCCGAATACACATGGACCAAATGGTAGGTATACCAAGAACTCCTATCTTAAGTAATTTTTTGGGTATACTGTACTTAAACGTTGTAAGAAAAAAAAACTAAACTTGAATGTGTTGGGGAGGAAATGAAGTTCGCAGCTTGGTGGAGTTTGGTTTAGCGATGTGAATTCATTTCAATGAGTCGAGAACATACTCTTGCGTGCACAGGATGTGTGCGCTTCCAGATCAGCATGATGCCCATCTCTGGCGAGTTTGAGGTGTGCGAGGGCCGAGCAATGGTTTGCAAAGGCCGGATCCGCATGGTCGAAGAAGGTCAGACGGTGCTCTTCAAGGACCCTCCTGGAACGCCTGCAGATACTGTTACGTACGATATGGACTGTACGGACGTTTACAAGGAATTGAGACTCCGCGGATACCAGTACAGCGGAGCTTTCCAGGGTGTCCTCAAGGCCGACTCAAAGAGTAAGGGCGAACTAGAATTAATTATTTGTCATTTCCACAACATGTGTGGGGTTTTGGCACGACGCTTAACCTCATATTTGCAGCGTTGTAATACCGTTCGCACTTAATAGTAAGAGACCTGACGTATATTGTAGCTACAAACTGAGCATTCTGAAATGGCGCCAGTAAGCTATGGTGTTCGGTCGCATTTGTAAAATACACTTACTTGAAAACAAAACACGAAATAGAATGGCGCCTTAACGCCACTCCCATTCCTGAATTTTCTGACGTATTTCTCGCAATTGTCATCTTCCGACAATGCAATCTGTACGATGGTTTCCTAAGCTGAATACTGGTCATCGTCATACGACGGCGTAGTACAGTGCATACCAAGGCGGCCACATGTCGATTGGGGCAAAATGTGAAACACCCGTGTACTTAGATATCGGTGCACGTTAAGGAACCGCAGGTGGTCCAAATTATTGCAGACTCCCTCACTAGGGCATTCCTCATAATTAGATCGTAGTTTTGGAACGTTAAACTACATAATTTAACAAGTAACAATGCATGCCTATACATGACAGAGTGTAAGTCTCCTCAACGCAAAAAATCAGCGCCTTCTTCATTCTCTCATAAATTTGGCAGAACCATATGCAAAACTGAAATGGGAGGACAACTGGGTGACCTTTCTCGACGCGCTGGTGCATGTGAGCTTCATCTGGAAGACGAAAAGAGTCTTTTGCTTGCCTATCAGGATAGAGTCGGTTCGCATCGACCCCAAGATTCATGCAAGGATCACCGAAGTGGCCGGGGACGCGGGTGAGTGATCTTGTTCTTTTATTGACTGATGAAAAACTGATGATGAAGAAGCGTAGCTTGACGAGAAATATTTCCGAGCAGACGTACTTTGGATAGAACCAATGTCTACTTCGTTCAAAACACACCATTTCAATCTCAACGCGATGGTTGCTTTGAGAAAATAGGAGCTGCTAATTCCATCGCTCGTTCGCCTCTCCAGGAACGAGAATGTTTAGAAGTAGCCACACTTACAATGAATTGCAGGCGATATTGTAAGGAAAACATTGCCGCCAGAATTGTAGAGCCTGGAGCACTAAATGCGGTTTAAAATGAAACAAAAAAACTGGCAGTGCACACAGACGGCAACTTAGGATCCAGTTTCTCTTGAGACTTTCGTTTTCGTTCAACAAGCACTTTAAGTTTACTGCTCGCAATGGATAATCAACAGGTCTACATCTCCACCCTAATGTCTGTGTTTTTGGGACTTTGGGGAAGGGTGGGTTATTGCTTCTGTCTTGGGCCCTGTCCTACATTTAGCAGTGCTGCTGTTGGTGCGCGTTCGCTGTAGCGTTTAAGCCTCGTCATGCTTCCGCCAGCTGCACAGTGGGTGAAAGGGTAAGCCACGTCTTCGCAGCGAACATAGAAGCCGTTTGCTTTCGGCTAGCGATGTGGAGCCTATGCGTCGTGCGTTTAGTAGCTCAGCCTCGTAATAAATTGCTCTCTGTAGTGGGCCCAGTATATTCCGAAGGTTTCCTGTTCGTCAGCTGCTGCGGGTGTCCTCGCTTTTATACAGGGTGTCCGAACTATCATGTAGGAAGATTTGAGAAAAATGCAAATGTCACGTAGCTTGGCAGAACCAAGATAATGTGGTTAGCCTTCGGTTGGAGATATACAGATTATATTTTGCGCCCCACCTGATTACATAATTGGTACTAATTAATTTATCAACTTCTCATTAATTATAACAAGATGAGAAGTGTCAATGACATAATTGTAGAGCACCATGGACAACTCCCGATACAGCTTTCTGTTGCTCAATAGGTGCTACATAAAAGTGTTTTCCAAGCGTGACAGTACCTCAGGAATGCACGCAAAGTGCCTCGAGCGGGAAGTCGGGCGGCAGTTTTAGCGTGTGTTCGCGGGCTTCTTTCTTGCTCGGAAAAGTACTTTTATGCTGCACGTATTGATCAACATAAAGATGTATCGGAAGATTTCTTTTTGGCAATTTTCTCGTCGACACTTTTCTTCTACTTATAATATTTGAGAGGTTGATTAATTAATTAACCAAATTATGTAATCACGCAGAATGCGAAAAAGAATACCCTGAGCATCTCCAAGCAACGGTAAACAACATTACCATGCTTCTGCCCAGCTACGTAGCATTTCCATATGTTTAAATCCTGGTGCATGCTAGTTGGGACACCCTGTTGAACCACACTGTTGAACACCCTGTGGAGACAACCAGCTGAAGAACAAGAATCTTCTACTACAACCCAGTGGTCCAAGTTGTCTTATAGCTTGAGTTATTAGTCATGTGTTCGGGGTTATGATGCTGTCATGGTCATTCTGTCATCGTCATTCCAGCGCTGTCATCCGACTCCCGTCATGATGTCTTCATCGCGCTATCACTGTCTAAAAGTGGCCGTCAAGGCGTCGTCGTAGCGCTGTAGTTTTATCATTGTTATCACTTCAGTAACCTGTAATCCCATTGCCGCCGTGCAGTCATCGCCACAACGTCTGGCTTGTTTACATTGAGGTTATTCTTTCGTCATCTTTGAATTGTAATCCTACTCTGGTCATTCACCTTTGAATATGCCGTTCTTGATATGCCATTGTCGCCAGATAGGCGCTATCATGTCCCCATTGTAAGACCGTCGTCGTAATATGATCGTACACGTGCCATCACGTCCCTGCAGCTTTTTATGTCACTCATGCCGTCGTCGTCAGTCTATCCTCGTTATACAGGTCTCGTGATACAGTGATCATCACGAACTCCTCGTCATTCCCTTGTCCTCATGCCCTATTCCTGACATGGTCGTCACTGCATTGTCGTCATAGAATGGTCGTCGTCATGAATGCTTGTCCTAATGCCAAGGTAATGCCGCCGCAGTCGGTTCATCGTCATCTTTGGAACTTCGACATCTGACTCGCCTCATGCTGCCCTGACCAAGTGGTCGTTTCGCCATTGCCGTTACTTCAGTATCGTCATCCCATCGTCGTCAGGCCGTCGTCGTGATACGACCTCAGTCAATCCATCGACGTAATTCCTGGTTTGTCATTCTATCGTAATCATGCTATCGTCATTCACTCGTGATTATGCGGCCATTGTCGTGTCATAGTCGTCATTGCATCAACGTCAGATAGACGCTTTGATGTATTCATTGTCATAGCGTCGTCATCATGACGTATTGATGATGCCATTGTCGTCATTCCCGCTACATCGTCCGGTTGTCGTCTTACCATCGTCGTCTCGCCGTCGTCATCATAATACGGTCGTCGTCTTACCATTTTTCTCATGACGTCGGCACGTGGTCGTTGGTAAACAATTCTCATAATTTCAATAAGGACATGGCATTGTCATCATAGCGTCTTCTTTATACCCCTTTGTCATTCCATCAATATAATTTCTTCTTCGTCATTCCAGCATCACTGTGTTGGCGTCATGCAAACGTCGACGTGGCTCCATGCTCATGGGCCACCTTAGCAAGCTAGCGCCATAGCAAAGAGGGACGATATCGGATTATGTGGCTATAGCTGAATAATTGAAAGTCTGATTATTATCACTACACGTGTCGGTGGGTTTGAGCCACACCTGACGTAGTGCGCTCGGCTCCCGCTTTTTGCCATCGTTTTCGGATGTTTTTCGAGTGTGTACCCCTGAACTTTCCACATTTCCGGATCTGTGAAGTCACGAGGAACACGCCGATACCCGACTTTTGTGGGTGGGTGGACTTTTGTGACATTTATTCCAGTTTTTCTTTCGACTACGCCATCACTGTGTGCTGAGCCTAACCGTGTTAGGGTTCGCGAGGCGAGGCATCGCTCGCCCACCTCTTCTCGTCAGAGGCTTTTTCCACGGAATTTGTGATGGAGTGTGAGGTGGAAGGGGAGCTTTTATCCCCCGAGGACTTCACTAAAGACTCCGGGTGCCAGCTCGTTGCCGCCAGACGTTCTTTAGGGAGCAAGAGAAATGCGGCCAATGCCAGTGCGGCCGACGTTCAGCATAACGCCGGTTCCAACGCTCGGCGTCCCGCCGACCGCGCGGGCATTAAAAGCAAGATAATTCGAGGGGCCAGGATGCCTCCGCTGCCCAAAGAAAAGGCAAAGATCGTCGTGCGGCCCAGGGGAGGCCTGTGTATCAGCAAGTGTGGACCTACCGCAGTCGCCGACGCCATATGGCAGGCTGCCGGGCTCGATCCGGCGTCGCGAGACACGGACACGATGTGTCCCAACTTTCAACAAAACATAATGGTGATCAGCACACCAAACCGGGACAACGGTGCACGCTACGTCGGCATCGAAGGCATCTCCGTCGCCGGTCAACGTTTCGAGGTGAGCGCCTACGAGGCCGCCCCCCACTACACGTGCAAGGGCGTCATCCGAGGCGTCTCCCTTACCGACGGGCCCGCGGTGCTCGACAAGAAACTCGTAAACCCGAGAAATCCCACGGCGCTGGGCGCCAAAAGAATCAAGAACACCGGCACCGTGGTGGTCCTGTTCGAGGGGTACCGAGTGCCAAATTTTGTCTCTTACGGCGGCACGATAGTCAGGTGCACTTTATTTCGCAAGCAAATGGACGTGTGTTACAGCTGCGGCAGGCTCGGGCACCGCTCCGACGTCTGCCCTTCGCCCAACGACGCCATCTGCAGAGGATGCGGAGAAGCAAACCCTGACGCCCAGCATAGGTGCCATCCCAAATGCAAGCTGTGCGGTGGCGACCACCTTACCGCCGCCAAGGAGTGCAAGCGACGATTTCAGACGCCATATCTCGTCAGGCGCAGACGGGGGGAACGCTCCCGCGCCCTCAACGCCGAACATTTCCCGCCCATGGAGCGCGCGAATCAAGCCCGGCAAGCATCGCCTGAACGCCAATACGGTCGCAGCCGCTCCCAGTCCAGGGGGAGATCCAAGTCTCGTGGCCGCTCCAGGGGTCGCACCAGGAGCCGCTCCGTCTCCAGGGCCAGGTCGATGTCAAGATCCCGAGTCCGATCACGATCCAGATCCGGCTCCAGGGACCGCCCAGGTTGCAGAACCCAGCCAGCATCTGGACCTCAGCCGGCCTCCACACGTTTGGGGAAGCAGCCGACCCTCCTTTGGGCCGATCTGGCACGTCCCAAGCCCGGTGCCAATATAGAAGCTGCTCAGGCACCTCGTAACGACCCACACCCAGAGCGAGCTAGGGACGCGGAAGTCATTCGCTTACGAAAAGAGAACGACGACCTCAAGAGCATGATCAAGAGGCTAGTTAACGAAATGGCAGAGATTCGGAAACTCGTTACGAATGCGTCTGATAACGTTGCGCCAGGCAGGGCCACAGAGACTCCAATCCCAGCCCCAGTAGACGGTACTGCGCCGTCCTCCAAACGCAGAGCAGTAGTAAAACAAACAGGTGAATCGGGAGCGATGTCCTCAGAAGTCAGCGAGATTAAGCAATCTCTCATTGGGCTGGCAGATGGCCTCAAACAGGTCACTGCTAGCGTCAATTGTCTCACCGATAACGTTCGTCAAATTCAGGTTGCACTCGGAGACCCCAACAGGGGCCTCGGAGCTCTCGCTGATCGCATAGACGCCATTGAGGCGCAAATGGCTACACCCGCCTCCGTCGTACAACCGCTCACCGTTCCCGCCATACTAAAGGAAGCTAGACTTCAATATCCAACCAGGGCGGCGTCAGGAGGTCCCAGTCTTTGCACAGCCCTAACTGCCCCGTTAGGTGGTAGTCCATCCGGTCCGCCATAATGGATAGGTCCAAAGAGAGTTTTCGCATTTGGCAATGGAACTGCAGGGGATATTCCAACAAGAAAGCCCCTCTGCAGCAGTTCTTCAGGTCCTTCGCTGTCAAACCTCAAGTCATTGCTCTCCAGGAAACTTAGTCTCCGCCGCCTCGCTCCAGGGCTACAGGGCCGTGTCGGGCCTGCCCGGGGGGCGAGGGATTTGCACCTTGATTGATAAAAGGCTGACTCATCTCACCCACGACCTCAAGCTGGGGTGTGGTAGAATTGAATATGTCATGGTTGAGATCCTGCTCGACGTACCTCACCAGAATCAACCCCAGGGACTCACGCCAGCAGTTCAAGACCATCCTCAAGAAAGCGACCGACTTGGCCGGTCCTCGACCCTTGGTCGTCGTCGGTGACTTCAACGCACCGTACGGCATCTGGGGTTACGTCTACGACACTACCAAGGGGCGCAACCTGTGGCAAGACGCCAACGAGATGGACCTCACTCTGGTCACTGACAAGAATTTTCCTACTCGCATCGGCAACTCCGTCACCCGGGACTCGACACCTGACCTAGCGTTCGTCAGGAACGTTGAGGACGTGGGCTGGGAGAACACCGCCATGGAGTTCGGCAGCGACCACTACATTCTCGAGACCAACTTCAAGGTGTCTCGGAGTAGGATCAAGGAATTCACGTTCATCGATTGGGACCACTTTCGCAAGATTCGCGAAGAACCCAGCAGAGCCAGGGCACCCGCCACCCTCGAAGAATGGTGCGAAGGCGTCCGGAACGACGCTTCCGCGGCTACCAAGAAAGTGGAAACCGATCTCGACGTCGAGCGGATGGACAGCAGACTTGCCCACATGATCGAGGCCAAAAACGCCCTGCTCCGCCGATGGAAGGGTCAAAGGCTCAATCGCAGACTCCGAAAAAAGATCTCGGAGCTCAACAAGGTCATCGATGACCACTGCAAGGCGCTATGCCAGCAGCAGTGGGACGAGCTCTGCGAATCCATCGGCGGACAGATGCGCAACGGCAAATCCTGGGGTATGCTGAAGCACCTTCTCGACGAAAGCGGCTCAATGTCAAATCAGAGGCATACGTTGGCCAGGGCCCTTCACGAGGCCACCAGGTCTCACACGGTCGATGAGCTCGTCGCAAAACTGGTACAGAAGTACTTGCCCGTCCGTCGCGACGGAGATCCAGTGACCCAACTCCCAGACTACCGAGGCCCTCCACGCCCCGAGCTCGACGAAGACTTCTCCATTGCCGAGGTTAGGCCATCTTCGCGCTCAACCGCAAGTCTGCGCCGGGTCCAGACGGAGTCACCAACAGAATGTTGAGAAACCTCGAGGACACGTCGATCGTCTTGCTGACCGACAAAATCAACGAGTCCTGGAATAGCGGCGTTGTTCCTGCAGAATGGAAGATGGCCAGCACGGTGCTCATTCCCAAGCCCGGCAAGGCCCCGAACATCGAGAACCTCAGGCCGATTTCTCTAACCTCCTGCGTCGGCAAGGTCATGGAGCGCGTCGTCCTCAACAGGGTCAACGGGTACCTCGAAGACAACGAGGTTTACACGTACAACATGATCGGCTTCCGCGCCGGACTCTCGACGCAGGATGCAATGCGCCTAATAAAGCATCAGATTGTGGATGGCCGTTCCAGAGACGTCAAGGCTTTGCTCGGTCTGGACCTCGAGAAAGCTTTCGACAACGTGCTCCACAGCTTCATCGTAAAGACCATTTCAGATTTGGGTCTCGGCTCCAGATTCCATAGCTACGTCAGCTCTTTCCTAACGGACAGGAAGGCCAAGCTTCGCATTGGGGACTTCCGCTCCAACGATGTGCCCCTCGGAGGGCGGGGCACTCCTCAGGGCGCCGTCATCTCACCCACCCTGTTCAACATCTGTATGATTGGTCTTTCCGAGAGGTTGGCACGCGTAGAGGGCGTCAATCACACTATATACGCCGACGACATCACCTTATGGTGCTCCAGCGGCTGCGAGGGCAGAGTCGAAGAATCCATGCAGGAGGCGATAGACGTGATCGAGGAGTATCTCCGCCCCACCGGACTTCGATGCTCCCCCGCCAAGTCGGAGCTTCTGCTTTACAGAAAAGAGAAGGGAGGCAGACCCAAAGATTGGAAGCCAGTCTCCGAAAGCAGCATCAGTCTTCGCACTTGTGACGGGGGGGGGGGGGTGATACCCAGGGTTGACGTTATTCGGGTCCTGGGCATGTTTGTCGAATTCAATGGCGGGAACGGAACGGCTCTCCGCAAGATCATCGCAAAGACGGACAACGCTTTCCGCCTCGTTCGCAGAATAGCAAACCGGCACCGAGGAATGAAGGAAAACAATCTCCTCAGGCTATCAATGCATTCGTACTATGTCACTTTACGTACACAATTTCTATGCATAACTGGCTCAGAGCGGAGCGAGACAAACTCAACGCTCTCATCCGCAAAGTGGTCAAGAGGGCTCTCGGGCTACCCATCAGGACCCATACCGAGGATCTCCTTAGGCTGGGGGTGCATAACACTGCCGAGGAGATTGCCGAAGCCCAAGAACGCGCGCAACTCACTCGCTTGAGCACCACAACGGCAGGTAGACACATCCTCGAAGAGCTGGGTTACCAACCTGCGGGATTCCCGATGGTCAGTACCCCGATCCCCAGGTGCATTCGAGACAAGTTCGAAGTGGCCCCTGTGCCCCGAAACGTCCATCCCGTCCATAACGAGGGCAGACGCAAGGCCAGAGCAGCAGCCATCCTCAAACAGATCAAGCAACGAGACATTAGAGCAGGCTTCGTCGACGCCGCGGAGTACAGCGATGGGAAGACCTTTGCCATCGTTGTGGTCGACTCCAGCGGCAAGATTTCCAACTGCGCCTCCATTCGCACTTCAGACCCCGGTGTCGCCGAGCAAGCCGCCATCGCCCTCGCCCTGCTAGACGGTCGTGGATCCGGGATATATAGCGATTCCAAAACAGCTGTTAGGGCTTTTCAGAAGGGTTGCATCGCCAAGCAAGCTGCTCGTCTTCTTAGCAGCTCGAGTCGAGATGCTCTCACGCATCATTCAATCCACTGGTTTCCAGCTCACGTAGGGTCGGTCGAGGGTGCTCCCCCGAACCTCAATGAGTCTGCTCACGAGGCTGCGCGTGACCTCACCGACCGCGCTTCCTCTACAAGAAGCACCGACTCCCCTCCTCCCTACGGCCACAGGGACGCTCCCGCTACTCACAACGAGATTATTAAATTCTTCTACATGTCTAGAAGGGTCTTTCCACCCCCTCACCCCAAGTTGAATAGGGCGCAAGCCGTTTCGCTTAGGCTTCTGCAGACCACTACGTATCCGTGTCTGTCCGTTCTCCACGAGGCTTACCCGGACGTGTATCGCGACGACGCCTGCCCCTCTTGCGGGCAGACCTCCACTCTAGCGCACATGCTGTGGGAGTGTGGGTCGACATACCCCAAGTTCATCAAGGAGGAGTGGGACTCGCTTTTGCGTAGCCCCGCTCTAGAAAAGCAAATCCTGGCCGTCCAGCGTGCCCGCGACCGGGCCGGTGGGCTAGACCTGCCGGTCCCGACGTGGGACTAGCCGGGTGCGCGACGAGTTCGCGTCCTCGCCGGACCTACAATAAAGTTTATTCACTCACTCACTACACGTGTCAAACAAAGGTGAATTTAGTAGTAGTATGTTTATTTGGCCATATTATATACAATACAATATGCCCTCGAGGTGAGGCTAAAGGAGGTAGACCAAGCATACCTCCTGACAAGGCCTAAACCCAAGATCACACATCATGGAAACGGGGGCCGAATGGACAAAAGAAAAACAATGAGCAAACATGATCACAAGCATAAACTGTCGCTGCATTGCTCGATTCATTTTCACATTACTATCGACAGCCATCGCAAGATGAATGTTGTGGTATTTTTTGTAGAATCATGTTTTCTCCTATGGAAAAGATTTATCAGTAACAGCCATTAATTTCATAGTGATTATTGAGTCCACAATTCTCAAGACAGGTGGGAAGTAACGACTTTCTTCTATGCACTAAACCTTTAATTACTTGGACACTTGAATTTTGCTATTTCAACATACCTGCGAGCACAAACCAGTTGGTAGAACTCGTTAAATAATAATATGCACTGGCGATTACAACGCAAATTAAGACAAACACCATTGTTGCGAATCTTCGACAGGGATGCCTTCAACGTTGTGACTGGAAAGGCCTGTCCGTTTTGTTTCAGTGTTTTCGTCGTCTAACTTATTAAAGTGCAGCTTTCCTTGCCCTCCCTTCTGGGTACGGCGTAGCTGCTTCTTCGTTGGTTGGTATTTTGACTGTCGATGTCAATACGACTGTGCTGTCTTGCACGACTGCCCGGTGCCGGTCATAGTGCAAGCACCTGTCGTATCTAGTGCGAAGCGTGGCCGCCGGGCATAGCAGGTGACGTTCATAAGGTTTAACGGGAACTTCAAGACAAACGAGCGTTCGTGCCATCGTTGTGCTTCAGGCGCCGCCATTTCATCGGCTTTATGTCGTAGTGATAATTCATTCGTTCTCATGCCGTCATCACCTTTCTTCCCTCTTAATTATCTATTCGTCAATAAGTCGTCATTTTATTTTCATCACGCCGCTATTGTCACACCCCGATTTCAATTCCATCGCTGTCAGTCCGTCGTCGTCATTTCATCGTCATCACACTGCGGTCATCCCGACACCGTTATCATGCTGTCGTCATTCCATCGTCACCATGGCGCCGTTATGTTGCCATAATCTTCATTGAGCCGTCATTTCGCAGTCTTCTCGTGCATATCCATGGTCTTACAGTCGTCATAATGAAGTTGTGGTCGTTTTATCGTCGTCATTCTAGTTTCGTCACCCCCTTGTCGTCAAGCTGCCGTTGCCATGCCATTATCTACATACAGTTGCCGTTATACCATCGTCATCACTTCAGAATTGTCATCTCACTGTCCTCATAAACCCTTCGCCTTTCCCTCGTCATCCTTCCTACTTCGCCATTCCGTCGTCGTGAATGCGTCGTCAAGCTCTTATGATTCAATCGTTGTCATTCTTTTGTACTTGTTGTATTGTCGTTATGTCATCGCCGTCACGCTATCGTCGTTACTGCGTCGTAGTCTTACAGTCATTCTCATTCATTTATTATATAGTCGTCGTTATGCCACTGCATTTGTTCTATCATGGTCATTCCAACTTCGCCATCCGAGTGCCGTCATGCTGTCGTTGCAATCATACAGTTGTTGCGATCCCATTGTTGTGACACTTTCGTAATCATTCCAGAATATTTATTCCATTGCCGTTATGTTCTTATGTTGTGTGGTATCCATTGTTGATATTCCTGTTTTGTTGTTCCATCTTCTTCATGCTTTCTTTGTCATACCGTCGTCCTTGTGTTGCCATTGTAGCGGCGCAACTATCGCCTCCAGATCTGGTGAAGAAGAAGACGGCTCACAAGCGAAGAGCGCGAGAATGAGAACACGCCAGCGTGCTTGACCTGATATGCCTCGGCGCCATGGCTGGACTGCCTAAATAAGCGGTAGCCACGGTGGCTACCTCTTCGCTCCCTTTCGCCAAGGATTGGTGACACCGGACGACCGAGCCTATTCATGCCAGCGTCAACGCGCCTACTCTACAAAGGCGATAGTAACGTGGCCTCAGGCGGGCCGGAAGACGTCCCGCGGTTGGGTGTTCAGTAATTCTATATCGACATGCCGGACATCTACTTCATACAAGTGATCAGCATTCCAGGCTCCAGACGCGTTCCAGGCTCTGGCTGTGGTCCAGGCTCCGGCTGTAACCCCCCGGGCCCCGACTTCTACGAGGAATTGCGGGCAGCCTTCCTTGCTCACTGCGCCAGGTCGAGTGCACGGTCTCCACCTGCTGTCGCTCCGTCACAACAGCTCTCGCCATTCGAACCGTCGCGTCAATCTGTGTGTCACCCGCCGTGGTTTTTTAATGGCTATGGTGTTGGGCTGCTGAGCGCGAGGTTGCGCGATCGAATCCGCGCCACGGTGGCCGTATTTCGACGGCGGCGAAATGCGAAAACACCCGTGTACTTATGTTTAGGTTCACGCTAAAGAACCCCATGTGGTCTAATGTCCCTTTATGAGCTTTAAAAGCCAAGTAACGAAAACGTTTGTGGCGCCGCTGACGCACTTTATTGGACAGCGCTTACTTCCAGCTCCGAGCTGCTTGCGTCCGCCATGTTCTTCCGGGGCCAGGCCAGCTGCTGAGTTCGACGGCACTATCACTCTTGTTTTCTTGCTGTGAATTGTGTCGGCTAAAGATTGACAGCGAAGGTGACTTCTGTATATCTGTAGCTGTTTGCTGAAAGTCAGCGTACCTTTCCAAGCGCTTCTTGCATCCTGCTGCTACAATGTTTCATTGTTCGCCACAATACAATGATTTACGCATACTAAAGGCACAGATAGCACAAATGAGGGCGCCGTGGGCGAGCTTCAGAATAGCGCTAACCAGATTCGTTTATAAACAGCAAATTTGGCGTTGTGATCGCGGGTTCATTCCTGAGCGCGAATGACTCGTAACCGCACAATGCGACACCCTACTTAAAATTGCCTAGTTGAACTATTCTTGAATATTTAAACAGCAACATACAGGAGCTTCGGTAGCGGTTGTATTACACTACAAAACGAAAATAAAAGACGCTGCCGGCCATTCCAGTTGCTATCTGAGGTTTTGCACACAAAAGCTGCGGAACAAAGATGCGCGAGTGCACTGTTCTCTCGCGAACTAGGCAGCCGCAGCCACGACTGCGTAGCTTCACCGCTCACACCGTCTATGACAAAACAGCACGTAAATAAGAGCTGGAACGCACTACTGGCACGTTTCATCTTCTTCTCAGTGCCTAACTAATTTGCCACGTTTCTTTATTGCCTCTCTCAGCAAAGCCGTGACTCCAAATACATACCGTTCACGTGAATACCGCGTGTACAACCGCGCTCCGGAGCGCGTTAGGGAGAAAATGGCGGCTGACGCGAGCCGCAAGGGAGAGACACTTATCACTACTTGGCCAAAGCCGATCTAGTAATTTTAGTCTAAACTTCCGGAGTCCCACTCCACGGCGTGCCTCATAATCAGACCATTGTTTTGGCACCTCAAGCGGCATAATGTAATTTTTATCTTCGCGTTTTGTCCCCCATCGCCTGCGTCTATCCCCGCCGATCGACAGCCCACGCGCCGGCCCTGGAATTAAACTTCTACTTGTGTTCGTGAGCCTCATCCCCACCTCAAAGGCAGCTACGCGACAACTCTTTCCAATGAATTCACTGGGCCGTACGCAAGCACTTCAAGTTCTTTCTACAGCCCGCCGCACTCCTTCTTTAAGCGCTCCCTTAATCATCACCGAGTCGGAGGCTTTCCCACCGACTCCACTAGGCGCATATTTCAATCTTGAAGGCACGGCGACTGCTTAAGCATAACCTTCGCGATACCTTCAGCGACCACCGCAACCCTAGTGCTGTCGCCATTCGAGCTTTCGCCGTAAGCAGCAGCAGTCGAACCCTCCGATGTTCTGTGCTCACACCTTCCGTGGGCACATGGCCTGCCGAACTTTTACAGGACCACCTCTGCCATCTGGTTTCTTTAGCTCTAGAATCACTTCCACTTCAACAACGTGAGAGACTAACACTTGCACCATCACGATGCAAGTCGAGAGCTGCCAAACGGTCCTTTTCGGAGCTACGACTTCTACAGACCCGGGAATCTACGAGAATCTGCGGCAGGTCGTGATTGCGCACTACAGAATCACTGTAACATCGCCTCAGTCACAACCTACGATACCGGTGCTGCCTGGCGCATCGCTGTCGGATGCCGGAACCAGACAATACCAACGAGTGCCACTGCCCCTACCAGCCACACTACCAGTGCCACTGCCATTGTTCCATCTGTCTCGACGACACCGTCTTCAGCGTTGTTCCCCTCAATATCCTGAACTCTCAGCGCGCCAAAAACCAGCCAATAATACCCCACAACTCTTCTCGCCGAGTTGCAACGCACAAGACAATGCGCGCCTTTTGCACATGTTTCACTCGTGCTTCGCGATAGGAGGGGGGCCCCGTAGCGGCGCGACTATCGCTTCCAGAGTCAGTGAAGAATAAGACAGCTCTCGAGCATAGAGCGCGAGAAAGAGAACACGCTGGCACGCTCGACGGCAGCGGCCTCGGTATCGGCCGCTCCCGAGATCCCGGGGCACCATGGCGGGCCGGCCTAAATAAACGATGGTCTCGGAGGCTACCACATCGCCCCGCCTCCCTCGCCACCATTGTAGCGTCGTCATGCGGTCGTCGTCATTAGCCATCGCCGTTCCTTCGTCGTCATTACTTCATTGTTACGCGTGTGACCCACATGTTTCAGCGCCACAAGTTCGTCAGCTCGGCGTTTGCCTGGCAGAATGCGTCCAACTTGGTCGTGCGCTCTATGCTTGCAAATTGACTTCAATATGTGTGGACAAATATTCGCAGTGAGGAAAGCGAATACGAATAGTCAGGGTGTAGTATTTTATTCATATTGGAACGAGAACTATTATGTACTTTCGAATGTTTGAAAGGAACCCAATATTTCGCAACAACCGCCCGTATGAGTAGGGTTACTGTTCTCATTTTGCTAAACAAGGAATAGCTAAGCATAGAAAGTGTGACAACGATAAATGTTGCCGAAACAATGCAGAGACAACCTGGGCAATACAACCTTTGTGTTTGGTTTTGCCGCGAAAACTTACATAACAACCAGTGTTTTTTTCTTGTAGTCTGTAATTTACTTTGTTTTCGTAGTATAATTATGCAGATGTTTTATCTTTTACGCTACAATAATGTGTTGTTCTTGCAACAGGCCTTTTTACACGTGTCTACGCTACACAAGTC
This sequence comes from Dermacentor andersoni, assembly GCF_023375885.2. Classification (NCBI taxonomy): domain Eukaryota; kingdom Metazoa; phylum Arthropoda; class Arachnida; order Ixodida; family Ixodidae; genus Dermacentor; species Dermacentor andersoni. The sequence goes on from NC_092821.1 coordinate 30,560,416, forward strand.
TTTCAGCAGCTTTATTTTTTAGGAGCTTATGATTGCGTATAGCAACGTTTTATTTAGAGCGTTTGGAAAGATTCCCATATAGCAGGCATTCATTGTTTGAGAGCTCGCTTACAACCATGCTTTATTGTTGATCAGAAGCTGTTCGTGAAGGTTTTATTAATTAGCAATAGCTCATCATGTGTTTAAACTTGATCATATTACATTATACCTTAGTGCATATCATTACTATACATTATTACGTTATACACTAGTGCGCGAAGTTGTGGTACCTGAGTACATGAAAATAAATATCCTGTCTCAATAGATGCGTCTACTTTTCACTATTCGGTATTCGATCCCACATTCAATAAATAACATTCGTATTTGATTCATATTTGAAAAGGTTTGTATTCGCCCACCTCTAGTCGTTAAACAAGGAGACTGTTCGTAAACACCAATGAAAACTCAACTTACATGGTATTCCTACAGTGCCTGGGGACCTGCTTCTTTCTGGTTTCCCCTTCTGATAGCTGGCATTCTTCATGTACAAACTCGCCGAACAAGTCAATCTTATAAAATTCGCATGGTGTTCAAACATTTCCTTTTCTGACGGTTTGTCTACTGTGAAGCCCTAAGTAGACAAAGCTGTCACTTTCTTCGCATGGTGTGCTTTCTATTTTTCATATGCACGCATTTAATGCCGTGTAGTGTCGTTTCGAAAAGTAACGTTTAGACGTTCAAAATTTATGCAATTCCCCCAAATTTAACAGGTGTTGTTGAAGTACTTGGCTTCTAAGAGTGACATGGGCAAACGAATGCTATAACAGGCTGGGCTCAGATGGAACTGACCGAGCGAAAACAATTTGATCTCCTATCTTCTCTTTTTTCACGCTGCACAGTGCTCGAGACAATGATATCGAGTAGAGTAATCCTAGAACCTGAAAGCAACATTAGTTACGAAATGTCCAGGCTCCTGAGTAGCTACAACACACAAACCACGCAGTGCCTTGATGTACGTAGAGTGGCTGGTAAATGGCTGACGTAAGGACATAAATTGTGGCCAGTCACAATTATATTCACACAATACATGAACCGGCGTCAGTGACCACATTCACATCACACTACTGTACGCCCAATCCATGTGCGAACATTTTGACCGCGAACTTTTTGCATTGTAGACAGTGCATTTTATTAAGGCCGTGATCGTGTCGCCTGTCAACAAACTAATGCTGAATGAATGCTCTAATCAATCATTGGGCAGCTTCCTGTGCTGATAATGGTGGCTAAGCTATGCTCATATATAGCTCTAGTCATAAAATAAAGAAATTATGTGACGCGGGCATTCTTAATTGATATTGAGGGGTCGTCCGCATGTTTTTCGACAATTTTGTCTCGAACTTCGGTTAGTGATTAAAGCTTGAACAAATTTGAGCGCACACAACACATGGTTTCCCGGCAAATATTGGTCTGCTTAACAACTGTTAATGAATGTATTGAAGTGCCGGGGTGGCTTAGCGGCTATGGTATTTCGATGTTTAGCACGAAGTCGCAGGATAAAATTCCGACCACGGTTGCCGCATTTAGATGGGGGTAAAATGCAAAAACCCCCATGTCCCGTGCATTGAGGGCACGGTAAAGATCGCCTCATTGACAAAATTATTCCAGAGTCCTTAACTAAGGCGGGCCTTCTAATCAAATTGTAGTAATTCTGGCACTTAAAACCCTAGAATTCATACATGAATGTACTGATTCTTAATAGTAAGCAGTGTCATAATACCTTTGCGGGACGTATATTATTCAAGACTACTTTAGATATGTTAGGTTCCCAATCTATCAGATTCTTATTTTGTCAGATGATCAACTTTGATTACTGTACTAGCAGATGCATAAAGCAAGGCGTCATTCTCCTTCTCGCTTTCTGGTGGCAATCCAAACAGGTACGTATACTTGGGCTCACGATAGCGATCAGGTCCTATATTCAAATAAAGTTTTTACCCGTCCAATCCTTCATTAAAGCAGACACTAACCATTGCCAATAATGTTAATAATAACGCATGCGGTAAGCCAATAGCAACCAGCACTTGCGACCAAACATTTTCGAAAAATATTGCCTTAGGTGTTCAAGAATAGCCTTATTCCTGCTGTGCGGAGCTTCTGAGAATCTGTTTGCTGTTTTGAGACAATAAACACAATAAATATAATGATAGTAAACAAGGTCTTCTTGTGAACCGCATTCTTTCTCCACTCTATATGCAGGAGTGGACCTCGTCTATAGCTCCTACCACAACGTTCGCCGTTCTGGTGGCGCCGAAGTGGAAGGCGTGAAATTTAACAGCGTGCAGCGCCGCCCAACGCTCCAGATGCCAATCGTAGAAGGGTACCACTTTGTTCCTTACCTGGATAATGAGACTGCCAGTCGCGATCGCGAGAACTCTTTGCGAGAGTATGCTGACGTGTGTTCCTGCATCAGCGAACGCGTCCTAGAGAAGATCGAAGAGCAGCAAAGACAATCCAACAAAACTTTGCACAAATGCATAAGTGTGCCAGAGGAAGTGATAAACTGGTACGTCGAGAACATTGCGTCGAATCAAAGCTTACTGCAGCTTCTTGTTAACGCCCACAAAGAAGGTGACGCCGCTGAATCACTGCCTTCCAAGTTGAAATCGGCACTACTTTCCTCCATGAATGCTCTCGAGCAAGATATGCTGAACACCAGCCTACTAGAAGAGGACCCCCTAAGATATGTCCTTGACGTGGTGCTCGAAAATACAAGTTCCAAGAAATTTTGTATGCTGGAGTTCGCGGACAAAGGTAGGAGTGTCGCAGCCATGGGTCCACGGTTGTCAGCTCTGCTGTCCACGTACGATGTGCACCTCAAGACTGAATATACTGTTGCACGCCTCATCCCAAACAACCTCGAGAAGGAACAAATTGCCGAAGACAGGGCAGTAGCTGCATGGGACCATCCCTTGGTCTCCGGCTCAGAAAAACTGCCCAAGGCTGACTTGGTGATTGCTTTCTGCGGCACCATGAGTGCGCTTGTTGACGTCGAGTCTCTGGCTGAAAAAGCGCACTCGCAGTGCGAGGAACACGGATTCTTTATTCTCTGCCATCGCACAGAATTGACCGCGGCAGAGGCACTCCTCTCGCAAGTGAGCGGTGTTCTTTTCCGAGTTTACTCTGAAAAGGAAACGACTCAAGCTCTCACAGCTTGTGGTTTTTGGTTGGTGGCACGAAAGTCGAATAACCTATCGACGCTGCTGCTGTTCAGGAAAGTTACTCTGAACGTCGACACTACCAAGCAGGTGGTTGTCAAGGTGCAGAATACCAGCTTCAGATGGGTGCAGTCGCTGAGAGAAAAAGTGGTTGAACACGACAGCAAGCCAAGTGGAGAAAACATCTGGCTGCTCGCAGAAGACGCCGGCAACAGTGGAATCATGGGCTTAACCAACTGCCTAAGAAAGGAGACCAGTGGACGTCACATTCGGTAGGTACACACAACAATACGTTGTGCCGTCTATTTGATGCAAAATGTGTGGTGAGTGGAAAATTAATTATGATGGACATCCTAGTTTCTTGTCATAAAGTGGTAATGCAATAAGGAGCAAGACAGAACTGCTGTTAGGAATTGTTTTGAGTAGTTAGCAAATACCTGCAAATTTGTAATGATAAATGAGCAAAAAGCACAAAGCCAATTCTGTCGGAACTTATGTGGTAAGAAGGTACTGAAACAAATTACCGGGATTCCAGATAGATGTAGGTATATATCTTTTGTTGCCACATTTCTTAGCGTACGCACGCAGTAAAATAAGTTCTCCATTTGTCTGGCTCTTTTATATGCATGGGAAAATTATGGTAAGGCTCAATTTAAGAATTGGTTCTTCATGTCAACACTGAACTCAGTTCCAGAATAAAAAATATTATAGAGATGGCGTCTGTCGTAGGCTCCTGTTTAGAAAAAACTAAACACGCAATCAGGTAAAAAAAAGATAACTAAATTTGATTAATATATCACGACAACCTCGAAAGAAATCCACGAATGGAATTTTCATGCACACCCTCCACATGTAGCACAATCTTTTTTGTCATAATCGAATCATGGCGAACACGCAAGTTCACCTCTTAGCTTCGTTGCAACTGTTCAGGAGAGTACTCTGTGCTCTTCAGTCAAACTAAATTAGTGAGACCAGGCATTTTAGTTGTTCTGCGCCAAGATAGAACATACCCAATACGGGAAAGCGGTTAAAGATAAGGCGTCAACTAGGAGAAATAAGAAAAGACATGAAATTTTATTCAAACGGTTAGATGTGGTAGGAAAAGGCCAAGAGCTTCCTGAACCCTTTAGCTCGGCAATGAAAACTAATAAAAGAGAAAATAGTGTTTAATAAATCACTTCAACAGCGTGTCTTTCCGAACCCTGGCTACTAGCTGTTCGCTCTTACTCTGAAGGTACCCCACCCCTTCTATATCGGTCTTTGATTTTTAGTATAATGGAAGACATGACACGATCATTCAACTACTATCAATTTAGTATTTTAACTAAGAATAATGGGGTAATAATTATGTATGTATGCGCAAAATCGGGCTCTCAGTGTGCATTTTGACTCCATATTTCAATTTGAAATTGATGCCTCTTAGCCTATCCTAGTAAAACGGACCACCATTTTGGTGTGGATTGGGGGTAGCCACAAAAGCGGAAACACCGGTTTGTCTTCTGCTCCGAAAGAACATCTGACATCTGCAACGTGGCTGTTTGTGTCGAGGTTTAGTAAATGTTTTTCACTTACACAAATTTATCCAAACCGGCAATTTTGTGCTTGTTTTTCTTTGGTACCCCCCTCCCTAACTGTAATGCCTCAATGGGTGCTGTGGGTAATAAATAAATAAATAAATAAATAAATAAATAAACATCTGGCGCATTCCTACGCCCGTTCTGGCACCCAACGGTGCAGCATGGATATTTCCGTTGAGTTGTGCTCGTAATTATTTCACTGGATCGCGCGATCAAAGCAACACAAACCACTGAACGCTCGCATAAACTACATCTATGCTGCGCTATATTATCTCTGGCTGACCGCCGAGAAACACATGTGTAAACAAAACCACTCATGGCGACCATCACGTATTTCCGGCTCTCGCTACCGATTAGAGCACTTGCAGTGCGCAAAAATAAGCCATGCGACAGTTACCTCCGTTAGCCCAAGGGATCCGTGGCTGGGGCATAAAGTTAATATAACTTACTCTATAGGGAAAGCTCCCCATAGCGCCCATGCAATGAAATCACAACCACAAGGGCGCCGCCATGCTGCTACGCTGTGCTGTCACGCAGACGCAGAAGACTAGATGCGATTCAGGCATTCAGACTAGACGCACAATCAGGGTATGGAAACAAAAAAAAAACGAAAACATTAAAAAGAGCCGATATTCTTGCTCGAACCTAAAATTGATGCGTTACGTTACGATTTTTTTTCACTTCTGAGCGACACCGACGAAAACAATAACGCTGTTTAGTTCATGTTGCCCACCTTTTCTGGGCAGTCCATCCATGCATTGTCTCCACTTGTGGCTGAACTATGCTACTTCATTTGAAAGTAAACTCTATTTTCCCGCGATATTAAAAGTGGTTGTTAGTGGGGTTTTCACCGTATTGCTTGGCATCCGAGGGGCGGAATCACCAGACTATAATGCGTGCAGAGTACTTTAGGCGTGTACTACATGTATTTGTGGTTTGTCCTCAGTATGACTATGAAAAGCAGGCATTCATCTCTTCCTTAGCGCCAATTATCAGCATGCCGTTCAATGAGAAACGGTTAGTGGGCCACTGACCGGACATACCACTAAAGCGAGCTATCGAGGCTCTAGTTCGAATACTTAGCTAACACAGGCCTAAATTCAAGACTATCAATAAACCTTCGAACGCGAACGTATATATAATGGCATCGTACGGCCTGTCCTCATCATTACTCCTCAGTTGCCTATTTTCCTTATCTTCCTTTTCCCCCTAAGCAGAGTAGCAGGCTGGAGGACCCTCTGCCTTTGCTCGGTATATAGTACTCCGTCTCCCTCTCCCTCAATAAGGCTCTGCTTCACATAGACTGCAGCAATGATGGGATGTGGCAGCGTACATCGAAAAAAGACGTTACACAGAATGAAGAGAAATAGATATAACAAGGTATTTATTTGGACAATTTAAAAATTCATATCTCGAAACTAGTGTAGTCCTGGGAATTCGTCCCAAGTGGATACACCTTGTGAACTCACCGGCTAAAATTAGTACATTCAGTTTGGGCCTCAAAGGAGTAATTCGTGTAATTATGTTAATTATGCAATCTGGTATTTTTATTTTTTATAGAAGTAATGGCCACCTGATCGAGTATTTAGCTCGATGGTTATAACGTGCCACATGCAATTTTTAAAAATTTAGTGCCGCTAAAACAACAGCTGGCATAATAACCCCCCCCCCCCCCGCCCACCCAGCCAAAAAAAAAAGAAGAATCATAGCACTAGTAGTCCTGTATTACAAAGAAGGTGTCGCTGACGGTTGCATGACGAAGGCTTATAGGGTGTTAGGAAATACTGCGAAGTCTAGTCCAACACTCCGGCTCTCTAAATTCATAAGGCGCTGGCGATACCTACATGGTGGCGACGTACTGCAAGTACTAACCTTCTAATTAAGCACGCATAACCGCATACTTCGGCATATTACTGGGCATATTATCAGCAGAGAACATGTATGCACATCAGTCTCTGCCTTACCGCTTACGGCTTCACGTCATCTTGGTGGTGAAGTGGACAGACGCTAAAAGACCCTCTGACCCTTCCTGCTATGATAAGTGACAAAAATGAGCGTCGCTCATAATAATGAACAAACACAAAATTCATTCTATTTCACACAGGTGTATATTTGACGCCACCCTGAAAGGTGTCAACAGCGTAGCCGACTTCAGCCCTACCAACCCTGCATATAAAGACATAATAGAGAAGGATCTTGTGATGAACATCTACCGCGATGGACAGTGGGGATCCTACAGGCACCAGGCCGTCCAGTGGTGTGAGTTGCCGGAATTTAATTTTTTTGGCAGTACTTTTTATGGGAAATACAATTTTAGTTGGTGGCTTGACTATATACAGAGTGTTCTTTTTATGGACCATACAGGTTATACATAAAACGGCCATGACCGTGAAGCGACTGTCATCCTCGCATACAACTTCCATGGCGAGGCGGAAATACTTTGCCGCGTCTTAAGTTACTCTAAATATCTAACTAACAAAGTTCCCTAATTAACTTTTTATTATTCGGTTGAGGGCAGTTGGTTATATCAAAACTTGTAGGCCCTGAGAATTTATGCCATAACCGTTTGAGATATTCATGTGTGGGGCGAAGTTTGAATAATTGCATGTCGCGGCAAATCCGGACCGGACACACAGCGGCACATGCTTACCAGGCAGTTCGTGTTGTATCCGTAATTTCCACGACTGGCTGAGACGTTCAGTTTCAAACCTCCTCCCGCTTGTTGTCACGGGGTGTTTCGGTCTGATATGATAGCCGGGTCACCAATTGTGCGCGCCCGCGGTCCTCGGGTTTGATATTGCCTGTGTTTAGCATTAAATTTGATGATAAATACCTCGAGTAAGGTTCGATTTTCAAGATCCCTAAACAATGAGGTCGCATTAAAATGTGACAGCCTTCAAGTTCGCCACCTATATAGCTGCCAATAAAGCACTAATGAAAAAAATCTCAGTGCCCTTCAACATTGTGAAGAAGGATGACCAGCGAAGCTGTGTATGTGGGCCCCTTATTGGCGAACTGCACCTCCCCCGCGGGTCGGCCCGGCATTGCACTAAATTCGGGATAGGCCCACGTATGGGGAATGCATTAACGCCTGCTTCACCTCTGCCATGGGTCGGGCTGGTATTGCACTATCTTTCGGATGGGCCAACGTAGGGGAGTTCTTAACACCTGCTTCACCTCCGCTGTTGGTCGGCCCGGCATTGCAGTATATTCGGGATAGGCCCACGTATGAGGAGCGGATTAACGCCTGCTTCACCTCTGCTGCGGTTTGTGCCGGTATTGCACAATCTTCAAGATCAGCCAACCTAGGGCAGTGCTTAACGCCTGCTTCACCTCCTCTATGGGTCGGACCGCTATTTCACTAGCTTTGGGATCGGCTCACGTATGGGGAGTTCTCTTTTTTTTTTTTTTTTTTTTGCTTATGACACGAAATTTTTCTTGGACGGTAGAGGTATACAGCTTCGCTGCAAAAGTAAATTAAGCATTTTTGGTGATTAGTCTTCTGAAGGTCAAGTTATCAGCGGCGAAGTATCTCCGCCTCCCCTAGGAGCTCGTCGGTGGGCAATAATTCCACGTTGACTGCACTTGTAGCCCGTGTGTAAAAATATATATTTTGTAGAAGACCCTGTATGTGCACTCAAAAGTATGTGTGTGTGTGTCCTACTGCTTCACTGAATTTTTTCTTCACACCGAGTGCCCAGTTAATAAATAAACCTGCACAGGCCGGGTGCTACCAAACTGGGCTGAGAGTGTCAAGGCATAAAGCTTTACTTGGTCAGGCAATATAACTGCGGTTACGAAGATGTGGGTATACCATGAACCGTGCACCACACAACCATCGAACTGCACACAGAATTTGCTGACAAACTTAAACTTCGCGTTAACTCACATTTGTATCAACTGTTTCGCTTTGTATGGTATTTCATTTGTGTGGACCGTTTTAAGTATCGCTCTATATCATGATTTCGCCGGCATTAATGAGACTCACGCTAGCTAACGATGCCTCCATCTTCTGACGCGTTCTAAAAACGCATGAATACACTTTCCGACCAGGAATGGCATGAACCTTTCCAACATTGATGCGTACAGCAATATGTGAGGCAGAGCTTGTGAGTGTGCAGTTAGGACTAGAGCAAAAAAAGAAACAAAGATTCTGAACCACGAAAGGCTGCGCCTTTCTTCGCAATTAGAGGAATCAAAAACGCACTGTGTTTCACCTGAGCCCTCACAAACAGTTCTAGGGCTTATTTTACTTTCAGCAGTTCATTCGTCATTCTCGCGATTTCACCTGGAACTGACTTCTATGCAATGAAATAAAGTGCACATGACTTTAATGCTCGGATTTTTTTTTTTCGTTTCTCGAATACGTACCCGTTGTGAGCATTGTAAGAAACCTTTCTTCAGCTGGAAGGTGCTCTTGCGGACCGTTAGGTGTGCGCGGATAATCGAAAGAAACTCTCTTTTAGTCTTAAGTCGGAAATTGGCCCAGCAAGTTACAAGCTGCAAAATGCCCTGCTTTATAACAAATTCGCGATATAATAATCACCTCGTCAACTTGAAGTTTATTTGGCATCTTAAGAGGAAGTTTAACTTGGGTCCTCTCGTCTTCCGACATGGGAAAGGAGAAATTGTTTTTCTCGGCAACGACTGCACCAAGTTTGCTGAGGTTTGTTGAATTTAAAAGAAGTTGTAGTCTAGCGATTGTTGGTAAGCGATCTTTTATTTAGGAGGTGACTATATTTGTAAAGATTGTTAGAAATCGCGAATTTTCAGAACATACAACTACGAAGCTTACATTAGAAATCAGCAATGGAAAATGATATTACAGTTCTTTAAAATGCTTTTAATAATACAACTACATTCAACAAGATAATTGTATTACACACTGCTGTGCCATATATCGTTATTATGTGAGTATTACTTTTGCGACACCCTTGGAAACACTGCAAGAAAATTATAGGCTGTATATTTATACATTTGTCCGCTTTAGATGCTTTAACGAATGCAATTTACAGACCGGCGATATCTGTTTTTGACGAGCACCACGCTAGTCAATCAAGTTCGCAGCCTCGAGGACGATGTGTAGGTGAATATATGAATAGCATATAATTCACTCGTTGGCTTAACTGCATTACTTATGGCTGCCGCAGACACGTGCGCCAAATAGACCTTCACATGAGAAAGTGGTCCTAGTACGACATTGTGGCAGCCACAGCAGGTTACGAGCAAATGCATAGACAGCGGAGCTAGCGAGCGCGAGGTTTTCGCAGGGGGTTCTGCTGCAATTATCAGCGCTGGACTTGAGGCTGCACGCCATCAGCACAACACGCAGGATGTTTGCATGGACACGGATGTTTTTGAACGTCATCATCATCAGCCTATTTTATGACCCCGGCAGGAAGAAGGCCTCTCCCTGTGATCTCCAATTATCCCTGGCCTGCGCCAACCACTTCCAACTAGCGCCCGCGAATTTCAAAATTTCGTCGCCGCACGTAGACTTCTGCCGTAATCGACTGCATGTCCTTTCTCTTGGTACCCATTATCTAACCCTAATGGTCTAACGGTTTTCTAACCGGCGCAAAACATCACCTGCCCAGCTCCACTTTTTTCTCTTAATGACAGTTTTAATATCAGGTATACTCGTTTGTTCTTTGATCCAAACCGCTCTCGTTCTGTCTCTTAAAGTTATGCCTAGCATTCTTTGTACCTTCGCGATTTGCGCGGTCCTTAATTTGTTCTTAAGCTTCTTTGTCAGTCGCCATGTTTCTAGCCCATCTGTCAGGACCGGTAAAATGCAATAGTTGTGCACCTTCATTTTCATTGACAATGGTAAGCTTCCAGTCAGGAGCTGATAATGTATGCCATATGCGCTCCAACCCAGCATTATTCCTCTGGGAATTTCATTTTCATGATCAGTGTTCCCTGTATGTAATTGACCTTGGTAAACGTACTCCTTCACAGACTTTAGAGGCTGACTGGTGACCCTCAGCTCTTGTTCCCTTGCCCGGCTATTCACGATTATCTTTGTCTTCTGCATATTAATCTCGAATCCAGCTCTTACACTCGCTGTTAAGGTACCCGATCATTTATTGCAGCTCGTCTCCAGTTTTGCTGAACAGGGCAATGTCATCTGCAAGTCGAAGGTTGCTGAGACATTCGCAGTCGATCCTTATTCCTAAACCTTCCCAGTTTCATAAATTGAGTACTTCTTTCAAGCACGCACTGAATAACATCGAACAGATTATTTCTCCTTGTCTCACCCCTTTCCTTATAGGTATCTTCCTACTTTTCTTGTGTAGAATTAAATTAGCCGTGGAATCTCTGTAGATATTGTCCAAGATATTTACGTAAGCGGCGTGTACTCCTTGATTACGCAATGCCTCTATGAATGCTGGTATCTTTACTTAATCAAATGCCTTTTCGTAATCTCTGAAAGCCATATAGACAACGTGATTGCACTCTGGGGATTTCTCGATTACCTGACTGCGACATGAATGGGATCTATTGTAGAGTATTCCTTCCTGAAGCAGCATGTTCTTTTGGTGAATAAAGTCCAGTAGTGCCGTTATTATATTGTAAATTATCTTGGTGCTATATTACATAATACGGGAAGTAAGCTGATGGGTCTATAATTCTCCCTTTTTGTGGGTTAGTATAATGTTTCCATTCTTTCAGTTCCCTGGGACCCTTAAAGTCGATGACACTTTGTATAGAGAGCTGGCAGTTTTTCAAAGATTATGTCTCCCACATCTTTGATTAAATGGACTGTCATTCCATCTTCTCCTGCCGCTTTTCCCCGTTTCATGTCTTTCAAGGCCCTTCTAACCTCATCGCTAGGTATAGAAGAAGTCTCTGCAAGCTCTTCATTACTACTTCGAATGGAGGTATCGTGGCTCCTTGGGTAGTATACAGGTCAGAACAGAATTCTTGCGCTGCTTTTACTATACCTTCGAAAGTGCTGATGATGTTACCATGCTTATGTTTCAGTGCATACGTCGTGGTTTGTCTATGCCAAGTTTTCTTCTCAAGAATTTCATGCTCCGTCTATTTTTTATGGCTGCCTAAGTCTTTCTCACGTTTCAGTTTCGATTATCCCTTATTTTGTCCTTGATCAGCTGTGGCAGTCTGTCTTGAGTAGGACACACTCATTCTTTGTCGTTTCTTTATTAGGTAATTTGTTACTTGGGAGCGCATGCCTACTGGTTGCCTTGGTGCCTTACCTACCACTTAAGTAACTGCCTCTTAAGCCAGCCTATATAAGGTTTCAATAATTACCTCTACGTCATCTACAGCTCTCTGTTCTAAGGATTCACATTTGTTTGCAAGTGCCAGCAGGAATCGGTCTGCATTTACCCTTACTGCATCTAGGCTGGCCTGTTTCTTTTTGACCAATTTTACTCTTTCTCTTTTCTCAGTTGAGGTGAATCCTAGCCGTCACTAACCTATGGTCACTGCCTAACGCTTCTACATCCAGGACTATGCTCATAATGGCAGAAACTATAAAATGAATTTCATTTCTTGTTTAACCATAAAGCCTTTTCCAGGTACACTTTCTATTGCTACGCTTCCTGATGAAGGTGTTCATTATTCGAAGCTTATTCCTTTCTGCGAATTCTACCAGCATTTCTCACCTAGCGTTCCTAGAACCGACGCCGTAGTTGCCAATTGTTTGTTCGCCAGCATGCTTTTCTCCCACTTTTGCATTGAAGTCGCCTATTACTACAGTATACTGAGTCTGCACTTTTCTCATCGGTAATTGAACATCTTCATAAAACTGATTTATCATCGTCATCATGTCTGGATGTTGGAGCGTAGGCTTGTACTACCTTTAATATATATCTATTATTAAGTTTCATTACGACTACTATTATCCTTTCATTAATGCTGTATAATTGGTCAATGTTGCTTGCTATGTGCTTATTTATTGAGAATCCTACCGCGCATCGCTTCATATCCGGGAGACCTCTATAGGAGGGGAGATGGCCGTTAGTCAGCACTGTATAGGCCTCACCAGTTCTTCTAATCTCAGTAAGGCCAATGATGGTTCCCATGAAAAATAATTATTTTGGCCCCCTTTGCATGTAACCAGAATTCATTTTTAGTACAATACATGTGTGGCCCTTTTGAACAGCAATGCAGGGCGCACTGAATCAGCAGCGTCCGGGAACGTAACAGAATACAAAACAGAAACTAAATATCACATTGCTGCTTTGCCATCCGAACTTACTGCTAGTATTTTAAAGTAAGTGGCTCGGCAATTCGATAAACCAGTCACCTTACTCATCGCTCTGCTCCTACGTTTGGCAGGCGGAGAAGCGAAGACCACCACTCAGTTCGCTTACCTCAACGTCAAGACGCGTGGAGACCTGTCGAGCCTCCAATGGTACGAGTCCTCGCTGGGGTATCTGTCCCCTTGTGAGAAAATTGGCTCCGAGGGACTATTTGTCGACGTATACTACGCATCTGTCAATTTCCGCGACGTCATGCTTGCCAGCGGAAAAGTAAACATGGACACGGCACGTGGTGAGTGTTTTCTCGTCTTTTCAGTGAGTACATCACCTCCCTGTGCTGCTTTCCCGCGGTCTCGGTCTCACCACTCCAGCAAACAAGCTCGCGTAGATACCACTGCGCACATATCTGCGTTAAAGAATTCCAAAGAACCATTTGCCAAAATACTAATTGCGTTTCAAGCGCCATAATTAGCAATGACGAAACAATTAGGAACAACAATAGCGATGACAATTGAAACGCGTGACATCAATTGTTACTGCCTTTGTTAGTGTACACGATGAGTAGAGGCAAGGTAGAGACGATAGTGAAACCAATGACAAATCATCAAAAGCAACCGAGTCCCTTCTCATACGCATGTGGAGCGAAAAATGATAATTAATTGACATGTTCCTCTAAACTTTGTACCTTTCGCAAAAGGAACAGTAAAACAAAGGCGTGTAAAATATCATGTGACATAACAAAAGGTGATCGACAGCACAGTGTTTCACTCAGAACTAAGTGATGTGCTAAGGCCGGAAGCGGCGCACCGCGTACGGCCGTTTCAGTGCAGATAGCCTAATTTAAACCAACTAATGATTCTTGCTGGCCAGTTTCCTCACGAGGGGCTGCCTAGAGAAAAAGAATACTTGCCGTTCATGTAGTGGATTCATTATATTGTCCTTAACCATCTATGGCAAAGCCAGCGTCATGTCATGTGCAGCGTAGGTCGGGATGATAACGGCATTTGTAATCCAGCGGAGCAATGTCAAAACATCATTGACATGGGCGATCATGAAGTTGGTACAACGTCGTAAAATTTATACGTAGCGTAAACTACTGTCATAAATCTACGGAGATAATGGGCTGGTCCCGGAGAGATTACTAACATGGCGCCTCAAAGCGCGAGCTGTGACAGGGAAACAATGTCTAGAAAGTCATTTGTAGACATTTTCTAGACAAGGCGTGGCGCACGCGCGGATAGTTTCCAATAAATGTGGCTGCCTTTGGAACGAGAGTGGTGGCCTAGGGTTAGAGCACATGGCTGCTGTGCTCGATGGCTGAGGTTTGTTTCCACCATCGGTCGCGCCTTGGTTTCTTCTCATGAAAGCGAAGCGAAACAGCTACCTACCGCAATGTGCCATGGATGAGGCAAAGAATTCTTGGCTATAAATCAGCTTGCCGCAAGTGGGATCTTAATCCACGTCGTCTAATTACGCGCGCGATAATCTTACCAATTGAGCTATCGCGGCGCCGGCTTCCCATCCATTTTCGTGGGTATTCTATGTGTACTGGATCTGACGGTGTTGGCGTTAGGCAGCTCCGCGAAAACGGCCATCCACCGCGATGACAGGTAAGATTTTTTTTAAAAACACGTTAGCGTTTCTTATCTTGGTGCCAAGTTTGGTCCTTTGGCGACGTTCGCAGCAGTGGGCTTATCCCGGAGATCAGAGACTCCTGGGTATATCGACATCATTCCTTCTTTGTCATTCCGTCGCAATCATGCTGTTTTTATTCAATCGTGATTATGACGTCATTGTCACGCATTCGTTGTGATACTGCGGTGGCCATTCTATCGGCATTATTCCAGCTTCGTCATCCGCTTTTCACCATATGCCGTCGTAGTGATGCCATCGTGGCATAAAGTCATCTTCATTACAGCTTCGTCATCCGATTCTCGTCATGCCATCATCGTCATACAGATGACTGCGTCACGCCATGTAGAGCATCGTCATGTAGTAATCAGTCCATCGTCGTCGTACACTCGTCGCCATCATATGGTCTCCATGCCGTCGTGGTCACGCCGTAGTCCTCACCATTTTAATATCGCAGTTGCGTCATCCTCATGTTTCCGTTTTCATGCCGTCGGGGTCATGCAGTCGTCATTCCTGTTTGTCATCTCCTTCTCGAAATACTGTAACTGTCGAGCCGTCGTCGTCAAGCCTGGCCATCACCCAAACATCCGCAAGTCATTGTGGTCGTCCCAGTACCCGGATGGGGCCTCGTCACTCTGCCATCGTCATACCATCGTCATCGTTTCGGAATCATTCCATTCTAGTCATATCACAGTCATCATAGCGCTTCCGGCTGCGCCAGCGAGAACTCAAACATTGGAGGTGAGCATATTTCTTTAAACGAGAACGCTAGGCAATAGGGTTTGCACTGAACGCTTATGGAGGAAGTTCCCGGGAGAACACGTTCTTCACCTGGGCTCCGCCGACTATCGATTTTATAGCCGACAAATCACGAAGTGCACCTGCCTTGAGTACTCGTTCCGACTGCACTCAACAAAAGTTGCGTTTCAAAACCAAGCTCAAATCAGTGAGTGAATTCTTCATCATACCACGCGACTTTGAAACTTCGAAGTGGCGGAAGCCCCGTTAGGCCTCTATAGTCCTAGCGCGTGAGCGACCGCCTTGCCACTTGTTAATAACCGGATAGCCCCTACCGAGCATAGGAGATGGCTGCATCAGAAGATATGGATCTCTACAATCCCGCCGCATCCCCATAACAACATGTACGAAAGCGGGGACACAAGGCAAATTTATGAAGTGGGGACTAGCAAAAGCCAGTGGATCACCGCCCATAACCAGGTGACGGACCACTGGCAGTTACTTATATCGTGGCGACAGCGAGAGGCTGCCAAGCACAATGAAAGGTAAAAGGCTTACAACAGCAAGCATAAGATTAATGGGCAGTCGTCGGCGGCGCGAAAAGAGGCAGGCAAGACGGCGAGACGGGCACCGGTCGTCGCGTCATGCGCCCGACGAAGGTGAAGCCTCTACCACCATTACAAAAGAATGATATCAAGATAATACTGAAACCCCACCAGGGACTCAAGGAAAACCTGAGGACAGAAATACCACAAGCAATTATTCGGCCTACCTAGACGATAATCGCAGGAAACGGATGGAACCAACAAAAAACCACCAGAGAGGATTTGGTACTGTGAATCCGAGAAGGAACGAATATCATGATCCTCTGCACACGCTCACTTGAGGTGGCGGAGGTCATTCGTCGAACCACATAGATGGAGATGCGAGGATACTCATACCTGGAGGATCCAGACGATAGCTACGCAGGTGCGCTGCACGGATTCCCAGCACACACCGCACTAGCAGATCTCCAGCCATACGTGAGGGTCAGGACACAAGGAGTGATTATCGAAAGGTACCGAATGCTAAGAAGCTCAAACACCGCTCTCCTCACATTGTCAGGACGCACGCGCCCCCAATGCGTGTACTACATGGGAGCGGAGATGCGGTGTACGGAGTACAGAGAGACAATCCAAATGTGCCTGGAGTGCATGCAAGAGGGACACTGCTCGGATGTGTGCCCAAGCCGCAAGAACATATGTCGGGGCTGCGGACTCGAAAATCCGCCCCCACAAGGATAGGAACGTCAAATGCACCGCATGCGGGAAGAAAGGGCAAGAGACACGTAGGGGCGCGAATAAACTGACTGCCGGATCACGACTTCCCAGTCTCGATCGCGAGAGCGGTCGGGAAACTGCACCAGAAATACACCGGGTCCCTGGTTTGGTTTGACGGAGGAGGAGGACCTTTATCAACGCCAATAATGGTCCAGATCACCAAAAGGAAGCAGAGCGAAGAGCAATTCCCTATCGAGGGTATTAATACTCCGTATATATATAATAATATTAATAACCCATGTTCACTAGACTCACTTTACTAGGAACTCTAAGGGACGGTGAAAATTTGTTCGTCTTATGAGCAGTTCATGTTATCAGAAGAATATTTGGCAACATCACTAGGTGCATCCAAATATCTTACTTCAAAAC
The DNA here is from genome assembly GCF_023375885.2 of Dermacentor andersoni. NCBI lineage: Eukaryota > Metazoa > Arthropoda > Arachnida > Ixodida > Ixodidae > Dermacentor > Dermacentor andersoni. Next base: position 30,577,476 of record NC_092821.1, read on the forward strand.
GGTAAATGAAGTAGACTTAAAGCCGGTGGAAAAATGACATTCAAGGCATTTATTCAGGAGAACTTAATAAAAAACTGTTTTGAAATGGTATTTTGCTTGGTTTCCTTCAGTCCGTGATGGATGTTTGGCTCTTCTGTGCAAATCGGCGAACAGCCACAAACGATGTTATCGCACCTGACGACCTTAACAATCCGTCTGTGCCTTCGCGCTGCTGGAACAAGTTCACTAGGGAGTTCAAGCAGGCATCTGCCTCCTCGCGGGTCATTGGTGCAGGCTCCGAGCTAGCGAAAGTACGAAGTAGCGCGTTGAGCGCGCGGCAAAGGAAGGCAACCTAAAGGAAAGTCTAGGTGACGTTGAGCGAAGTGGGGAAGGAGAAGCGAGACGAAGCGCCGCGCAGGCGGAAGGTAGGCGGAGGCGCGCCGTGTGTACCTCCTCTGGTAGTTGCTACATGTTTCATTTGCGATGCGGACGTACCGGGTTCGTCCTCGCGCGCGCCGTACGCTGTGTGTGCAAGTGAAACCGTGCGACGCTGAGGTGGCGATGGCGGCTCACGGGATGGGGGAGGGGGAAGCACGCCATCTTCCGTGGAGGGGAGAGGAGGGAGGGGGTGTTGTACTTAGGACGCCCGCGGTCGCGCGGGCTTTATCTCGAACGCGATCTGCTTTAGGGGCACAGTCTAGGTGGGTCGGTGGCCCGTAGCTTTGCGTGCGCTGTGTTCTCGCCATTAAGTTTGCGTTCACACGAGAGACAGCGCGAAGGTCACTTCGCTGGCTGCCGCAGCCGTGTTTCTCATGCCATCGTTTTGACAGCGAGCGTCCGCGGCCATTGGCGGCCATCGAGTGCGATGTGTTCATGTTTGCCTGTGCGCGCTGACACCATTCTTGTTAATTTAGTTATTAAGCGAATGTTTACAAGGGGGCGTTCTGCTCCCGCGGCTGCTGCGTATGGCGCCGTCACGCGAGCCCTGTCTCGAGTACGATCTGCGATGCGGACAGTCTAGACCCACCTATAGGGCCGATAGCTTCGTATGCACTACAGCACCCATATGCTTGCGCGTCAGCCGCGTTCACGATGTGAAACGTCACTTTCTCTTCTTATTTCCTCCTCTTGTTTTCGCCTCTGCCCACGGGCGATGTAGGGTGTCCGGATGCGCCAGTAGGGTGCATCCGGCCACCCAACATGTAGGGTGCCCCAGTAGGGTGCCCGGATGCGCTCGCCCCCGGGCGCGGCGCGTCGAAGCACCCTAGCCTCCAGGGTCGGTAGCGGTCACTCCGGATGTTCGTCTTAACCGCAGAGTATGTCTGCGGCGTTTTGTTTTTTGCGTTGAGCCTATGAAAGACCAAACAAGCGTTCTCATGTTGTTCGTTATATATATGGTAAAATACATGTTTTTGCCGCAAATTAAAGCACACATAAGGAAGACACATAAAAACAACACGGGCGGCACTTCCATCTGGTTTAATTTGGGCTGTGACCAATGAATATATATACACATATACGCATGCGCAGGCTGTTCACAAATCTCCGTTGCCCAGCGGTCCAACAATCTTGTTTCCGATTTGTAGAGCACGATAGACAGATCGGCGGACATGGAGCGCTCGTAAGTATTGAGGAGAATGAAGCGCCTCACACCAAGGGAAGCCATATTATCAGTGGCGGCAGCCTCTCACAATTTTCGTTCCCCTTTTGATCTTTTTCTGACGGGTTGCCGCATACGCATACGTCGCATACGCCTTCGCAATGAAATAGGAAAACTCAAACTTTCCAATCCGACTTGGTTTTTCAGGTGACAACGTCACCGAGGAGGCCTTCATCGGCATGGAGTATTCAGGCAGGGACTGGAACGGACGCCGTGTCATGGGATTGGTCGAGGGCAAGTCCATAGCAACTGCGCTCGCTGCCGACCCAACGATGATGTGGGAAATTCCGGAAAGCTGGACCATGGAAGAGGCTGCTACGGTCCCCATGGCGTACTCGACTGCCTACTACGCGCTCGTAGTGCGCGCCGACATGCATCCTGGGGAGTCGCTGCTAATCCACAGTGGCAGCGGAGGCGTCGGACAAGCTGCAATCGGAATTGCCCTTTCTATGGGCTGCACAGTCTTTACCACTGTAGGTGAGTTGAAGGCGTAAAGGGAAAAAAACAATAGGAAGTTTTCTTTAGAGTCGCTTAACACTTTCATATTCACCTTTGTAACGCAGAAACTAAAGATGCCTTCTCGACAATGCAACAGTGCGCTGGAACACCGCCAACAGTTTTTTGAAGGGAGAGTAGATATGGCACCTAAGCAAAAGCAAGCGATGGTCTACGCATGACGAATGCCACTATTAGACGATTGCAAAGCGATGTAGCTGGTAGTGGTCCACATCATAGCAGCTATAGTTTCCATGGCTGCGATGTGAAAACAAACATTACAAACAATTCGATGAGCAATGCTATGCCTCCTTCATACTCGCCTCCTTTTGATAGCTTTCACACTTCCCTAAAGGAGCGTGTTCACAACGGTTGTGCGCAATTAAAGTGAACGTACTATCTACTTAGTTGAACTCAGGAATAGAACGTGCAGTATGAGACAGCTATTTTAGAAAAATCTGTTATCAATTATCATTTTGTTTTTCGCGTGTGTTGGCATGAGCGCCACAATCTATTGAAGTAGTTGTGGGATAATAAGGTGCCCACGAGCAGCAATCGCAGTTTCGTAGAAACTGCAAATTACCCAGGTTCTCCGTTAATTTTCACACTATAACTGATGGCGTTTCGCGGAATTCCGGTGACGACGAGTGTTCAACGTATCATGTAATAATTCTGCTGGTCACCGTTGCTTTGAAAATCCAGGTTTTTTTAAGGTAACACGACCGAACGTTAAAGGGACCCTAAAGAAATATATTATTACCAGCTCGATTGAAAAATTAGGAGCCTGTAATAATGCATTCGTAATTCCTAGCAAGAACAGAGCTGTTGCAGGGCCGGGAATTACGAAAATAAAAACTTAGAGTGGCGCCACCTCTAGTGGACAGTGGTACCTCTCGTCTGACCTCATCACTGGCCGAATCACATGGAGTGGCATAGAGGCAGGTCACATCGTCATCTGGTTTGTTTACGCGTGGCTCGTAGGGTGGTAGCAGCAAGAGTGCTTCCAGGCGGCACTTTCCTGCACAAATGACATATACGCACACTGAAGACGATGATAGACTTCAAGAGGATTAATATAACCATATAAGACGACCTATTTTGTATTTATTGTCTTCATGAATTGCGGTTTGGGAGGGGGCGCTTAACCCCTCTGAGCTCTTAGACGAGTGAGCGGTTAATCTCTCTCGCGCCGCCGCACTTAAGCACGCGAACAGTGCGTGAGGCACGTGAACAGTACACCAGTACATCATTACCAAAACTTACCTTGGTGCGCTTTTCTTGCCTGAAAACAAGATGAACTTCGGATTACCGGGTCTGCGCGCAGTTCAGTCACACGCAGTGTAGAACACGCTACTCCTGGTGGAACCTTCTGATTGCGCGCGACGGAAGAGCGAGACAACGAGGAAGAAGGGGCGAGCGACTGTCCAGGAATAGCCTTATAAGAGACGGATCGGAAACGTAGTTCCTTGAAGATGCAGCGATCGACCATTTCTAGCCTAGTGACGACACGTGCATAAAGCTTCTGCCGTCAGGACGTGTTAAAAGAGGCCAAAATAGCAATAAAAAATACGGCTATTCATTTTTAAATTGATCGCTTCCCCGCTCGCGTGTCGTGCTGTCGGGAAAGTGAATCGTCATGGCATTTGCGCACCACGCGCGTGTTTACGTAAACGCTCTTCAAAAATGTCTCGGATGATATAGAGGGCCATGAGTTAGTCTGGCGCAGTCACCGCGAATGCCTTCCAAGGGGCAATATTCTGTAACCGTCCATTTCTTCCAATTGTATACGTCATGACGATGATGATCTTGACCGCATCCCTTTCGAAACGGCATCCCCTTTTATTGGCATCTTCTTTAAAACAGTCGCCTAGCTTGCTTCATCTATGTAACGCAGTCTAGTATTCTACCCATCTCTCCTCGACCTTTTCTTTCTTCTATAAAGCAACCAATCACTATAACGACTCCGGTTCAGTCAATCTTTTCCCAGCATCAGTCCCCTTCGACTCCCCTGTCAATCTTTCCCCAGCAAACTCTAAACTTGTATTGCTTAATTCGACTGCTGACTAGTACTACTTCCATTCGCTTCGTATCCCGGCGCTTCACGAAGATAGGCATTTTCTACGGGTCATGCTTCGATAATAATGTCTTGGCATTCATTCATTTCGTAACATCCGCGTGAAGCAGTGTCTGATCCTTGAGATAGCAGGGGCGTCACTTCATGCCAGTTGATCTTGAAGGGCAAAATGGGCGGAAAATGAAATATTCTTTGCGAAAAACAGTTCCGACTCGTTATTGTACGCTTAACGAAACCTTTCGACCACCCATACTACTCAAGGGTAACGTCGAAATGTTATTTTTTCTTAGAATCGAATAGATGTAGACAAGTAGCATTTTCTTCCGTCTTATAATCTAAGGAAGTGTTCTTTTTAATACGAGTAGTTGAGTACTAGTGACATAAAATATGAAGAGGAGTGCCTTCGTCATCGGGCAAGTGCCAGAATGTTGCTGGGGGGGTCTCAAATCGTGTCATGCATTACCTCAATTTATCGGCTACTAAAACTCTGTTCGCGATTGTATTGACGCCTTAGACATTCTAGGTCATTGCTTTATCAGTTTAACTTGACTTCGCAGTAAGCTTTAGTGTCCCTTTAAGAAAAATGCTTATAGGGTGTCAAAGGCCACCAAATGTACTGTAATATGGTCTCAACTTGTGCTACGAAGTGCTCATTTTAACCAGAACTGTGTTGCAGCAATAATGAAACAGACCATGGAAACGGAAAAGACCGGCGCACACGAAGTTAGCATGCATTTATTGTTTCTATCGCCCGTTTCGTTATCGCTGCTCCGCAATTCTAGTTAAATACATTTACGTTTTCTTTGAGCTGCCTCTTATCGGGGTTCCATAACATCAGGAGGAGTATTCAGAAAAATGAAGGCCGAGGCCATGGTATTGCGACCGTAACCGCTGCTTACGACCCATTCACGCATTCTGTCTCCGCGCAATTGGAGCAGCATTCTGTGCAAGCGTAGTTGCCGTCACACACTTTCCGCTCACAAGCGCCTCTTTACCTACAGCTGAATTGGCAAAGTGTTTATCTCGTCCACTTTGCCACTGGCCGCTCACTTCGCTAATAAAAGGAATCACAGATTCACCAGCCGGTCGCGTGATCGAATCCCGGCCACGGCGGCCGCATTTCGATGGGGGCGAAATGCGGAAACACCCGTGTACTTAGATTTAGATGCACGTTAAGGAACCCCAGGTGGTCGAAATTTCCGGAGTCCCCCACTACGGCGTGCCTCATAATCAGAAAGTTGTTTTGGCACGTAAAACCGCATAATTTAATTTAATTTTTCACCAGCCCTGTGTCAGCGACCACGCTAAGCAGCTCCCACTTAGCCTTACCCCATATTATTACCGGCTAGCTCCAGTTAGATGACCGATCGAATGTTTACATAAGCAATACTCAAGATTAGCTTTCGCTTGATTATCGCTCGGCGTTTTAATTGATTAGTTTCGAGTTCTGCTTGTGGCTAACTCCACTTAACAAATTAACAGCGGCAGCAAAAGACGAGGAAAATTAACGTAGTCAACAAGTCAGCGCTGCGCGTGTCGTATTATTTCACGTTGCCTTCTGCTCCCATATTTAATTCGTTATGTCCACTATACTGTAGTTGTCTTCACTTTGCAAGCCGAATCCACCAAGTGGTGATTGTAGTTATTGTTGACACGGTGAAAGTTGGTTTCCGGTCCGTCAAATGCACAGGTTAACAAAAGCCCGATGAATGATTTACACCACGACAACGTAATGAAGAGGAAGGATTCTGATGACCATGCGTTCTTAGGCGGGGACGTCGGTTTTAACAGAGAATGCGTACTCCAGACACGTGGGATCGAAGGATTCCGATGACCGTGCCTTCTTATTCGGAGACGTCCGTTTTAGTAGAGGCACACTACGTTCTCCAGACACGTGGGATCTCGTAGGCCAGCATCGAGAAGATTGACCTTGAGGAACCGTAAAACTCGGAAACCATGCAAGTGGCTACACTCTTCTGCACTCTCTGCTTGAAGGCCTAGAACTACCAGTCAGGTTTTGACCCCCAGTGACATACCGTTAATGCGCTCAGCATACAATCGACGTGCCTGCTTGATCATTTATCCACAGCGATTACCCTGCGCGAAATGCAAAAATCAGATCATGTGTCTTGCACGTAAAAGCCCATATGGTTATCCAAGTGGGCTAATTATTTTTTACCTGCTGGTTCACCTTCTAGTGTAACAATTAATTTACCGCGGCTTCAACATGCATTGCAACGTTTTTATCACTCTGCAGGATCTCAGGAAAAGAGGGAATTTCTCAAGCGGCGCTTTCCAGTGTTACAAGACCGAAACTTTGCAAACTCACGAGACCTATCCTTCGCAGAACACATCATGTGCGAGACTAAAGGCCGAGGTGAGTACCTCTCTTACCACTTAATTGAAAAATAATATTGGGCGTACAGCTTAGCATGCAGTCTGAACGAAAAATTGGAGGACCCCTGAGCACTCCTTATGAGTTGCGAGTTATGAGTGCTGCTGCTGCCCGAGCCAGCAAGCAGCAGTCCGCTGTGCCGACGTCGCATGCCACCGACGTCTGCGCGACGAGAGACCGAGGAAGCAGCAACGGCCACCAAGGCCGGCAGGCGCACGCAGCACCTAAGCCCAGTGAGGGTGAGAGAGAGATACCGACCGCACTCCGGCTTCCGAGAGCGAGGGTGATGTGGGGTCGCTGCGATACCTTTTCCCTTCTCGCAACAGCTCGCGCGCTAAGGCGGCAGCAGGTGCACCATTTCGCCCTCTCTGCTCCGTCAAGGCGTGCTCGTGACGTGGCGTCGCAGCCAAAGGAAATTTAGGTGCCGTTTCGCTGCTCAAGACCGACGGCGGTTTCTTCGCTCAATTGGGCATTTGATGCTTTTGCATCAAAATATACGTCTACGTAAACGCCGCTCGCTTACAGCGTTTGCAGCCTTGGTACGCACGGCGTAATGTTGTGGCGTGTGGGCAAAGGTCCTTATCATCTCAAAATTACTTATGGCTGAAGCAGTGTAACGATGTGCTTCAGCCAGTTGTAAAATTTCGGTTTTCTTCGACATAATGTTAATTGCAAAAAGAGTGCAATAACTGCTACCACAACTAGGCCTGGGTAAATGGACTATGTTTTGTAGCGTACAAGACGAGTATTGTGTACGACGTGCCCGCTGGCGTGGTAATTCTTATGCACATTACGTTGTAGCGTCGTGGATCATCGGGGAGTGCACGTGAACCTACTGTGCTCGAGAATGGCTTGCATTTCGGCTGCACACAGCACATCGAGCAGTTGCGAACCTTTACTTGAAGAAATGCGCGTTTTTAGAAGGTGCCATAACTGGCAAGCTCGGCAGATTTGCCAGTTTTTTGGAATACACGCAAAGCTTCGCCTTTACTTTCCCTGTATGACAGAATTCTTTCAGTAAAAGTTCCATGTCGGATCGCAACTGCTGTGGAACCGGTCCAATATATACTGGCCCGCAAAAAATGCCACGGTTGTGAGCGCGCATTTCACGTGACAGGGCACATACAGAACAGTTCAGCAATTATCAGTGGAAACCGCAGGTTAGGTTCTCCAGCGCGGAGCTTAAAGAAATTCCCCCTACTTGTGTGAAGACCGGCATTGCGCGAACGACACACTTTCTGTAGAATTGTGCAGGAGACTGCCTGCGGCCGTTCAAAACGAATCCGGACAGCTTACTAGCCTATTCTGTTACTTGAAACCACAAATCACGGTTTTTTTCGGAGCGTGTCATTCTAGAAATAAGTGAATTCAGAGGTACAAGAGCACTCATGGCAGAAGGCCACTGTAAGAAAGCTGGGATTATCTGCACGAGTAATGTGTGACTCGTTTTGAAAGGACAGCAGTTTTGGATACTTCCCCTGGTATTCATTGTTATATCTAGCCTCTGAGTGTCCCATTAGGTTTGTAAATGACATGACCGTTGACGGCGAGAATTATACGCGCACCGGCTAAAGAATTGCGGGCAACAGTGGCATAAATAAATAAGAAAAGTCAAGAAGCGATGTTGCACCATCCTGTTGATGGTGTTTTCCTCGCTGTGTTCGGCATGCCATCGCGGATGGGCAACGTGTCGTTGCCATTCTAGCGCCTTCATGCCTTCGTTGTCGTTCTGGCTTTGTCAAGCCGCCGTCGTGGTATCTTCGTCACCTCCACCGTCGTGACGCAATCGTCCTTTCCGCTGTCACCTTGTCGTCGCACAAGAGCTCCATGAAGAGGTTTAAACACGAAGCTATGGCTCGGACGAGACAATCATACCTGACGGCTTCTGCGAAACCTTGTAATGCCATTAGCAGCCTTTCCATAATTCGACCACTTTCCCGTCAGCGCGCCTGCCTCTAACTAAACGAAAATGTTCACCGATCCCGAAGATACTGCAGTCTATAGGAAGGAATAATTCTCACTGTTGGCAAGGACTGGAGCGCCATGCGTTTTTCAGGACATGCCAGGACATCGCGGGCGCACCGCTAGATGGTGCAGCGTGTTCAGAGGACGACAGAAGTGTGTGGCTCACGCAAAGCCACCTAGATAGCGCAAGGCATGTGCGCCCTGAGTATGACGTCATCCTACAAGGGCCAACTGCCATCTAATCCAATGGGAATGTTGCCGAGAAAGGCGTCGCGTTTTTGGCTTCACCCCTTTCGTAATGCCAGGCTTGGCAATAAATGTTTTGGCTTTAGTAGCATGACATCATGAAGTAGAGTTCGCAGGCCTTGTAATACCTACGTAGCATTGGCTCGCAGCATAAAAACTAATTAAGGTGAGAAATCGCCGCGGCGCTCCGGTTCGCGGTAGGCATCTACTTCATACGTGAGCATAGAGATACCGCTCGTAACATCGGCCTGGTCAACCAGTAGCCCGCTTGGCTTACGAGCGGCGGCAGTCTTGAAAGTAACACTATACTACGAGCGCTTTGACCCTGCCACGCTCCAGTATTTTCATCTTAAGTACCTAGGCAAAACAATCCACACCAACTTCCTTTTTATTACTATCAGAAATGGCCCGCCAAGTCTGTTGTCCCCTAGATTACGCTGCTAACGGGCAACTACATTGTTCTCGTTCTTTATTTATTACGATAGTAATTATATGGACACTGCAGGTGCGTTTGCGCCGGCTCGCCGTGAAGTTCCGTATAAAGCGCAAGGGCGATAAACTCTACACCGCGTGCCGTACGCTGTGTGTGTGAGTGAACGCGTGCGATGCTGAGCCGGCGATTGCGCCTCGATCTGGCGCACGCAACGGATGAAAGCGGGGAGGAAGCGCGCCGCTTTCCGCCGCGGGAAAGGCGTCCGGGTGAGGGTAGGGAGGGGTGCCACGTTCTACCCCTGGCGTTCTAGGTGGCAGCGCGCGCACGGCCGGGCCGCTTTATCTTGAAAGCCATCTGCGACGGGTACAGAGTCCACGTTGCGCTGTGTTTTCGCCTCGTTGTTCGCGTTGATGCGAGCGGCAGCACGAAGGTCACTTCGCTCGCTGCTGTTACCGCTTTTCCTCGCTGTAGCGTTTTAACAGTGAGTTTCCGCGGTTATCGAGTGAGAGGTGTTTATGTTTGCTTGTGCGCGCGTGACACCATGCTTGTTAGTTAAGTTAGTATGCCTATGCTTACAAGCTTATACGGTCGGTAAAACTAATATCCTTACTTCGTACAGTTGTCCACTAATTTGCTATCGCAATGGATGCTGCGCCTTTCGGGTGAGATTTCGACTTTCTTAACGCGATAGCGGTAAGGTCTCCGTGTCGCCGAAAATCCGGAGCTGGCGTCCGGCTCCGGCGTCCCCGTGAGCAACATTTCCCGTATATATTTAGGTATTGCTATATGCCACGCCTTGCTGTATGACATGTGGTATATGCGTGCTATATTGCCACACTATTCTATCACTAACGTTATTCATACCTTGTCTTACATGTCGACAAAGTTATGCCTCAGAATTTTGAGAATGACAGCCCTAAAAAATGTCATGATACAAAACACCTACAGCTCATGCCTTTTATCTTAAATCTTCTAAGACTGAAATAATAAATGTGAGACACAATAGCAGAAACTTGAAAATGATCTATTTTTTTTGGCGCTGCTGTGCACTACCTCCGGAATCGGCCCACACAAGAGGCCGCATTTCTTCCAGAAAGCTCGCCTTCGTGCATAGCCTTCGTCGCCAGCGTTTTCCGTTAAACATTATGGGTACATAAACTGCAGTTGCCAGGAAGCATGAGAAGCAGCCAGGGATCTTTGAATGCTATTGCGTTCCACTCTAAAAGGCGAAACTTAAGCGTCGTCCAAATTCTTTCGCTTCTTGCACTCGGCAAGAACATGCTTGTGCATTAAAAAGGAAATGTTGACTAGCTGGCGCTCATCACCCGCAATGCCATGAATATACTTGGCATCAATTTTTTCAGGCCCTGCCGTCATCGCATCTAAGTGAGTGATGCATACATCGAATTAGGCTGGAAATAAAGCTCCTTCACAAGCCGTTATTTCGATTTTCAGTAAGACAGGCAACGGATCCTAACAATAGTGAAAAGTGCGATCGAGAGGCCGTATCTTCACACAAAATTGTTAACAGCAGAAAGCAGAACCTATAGCGCTGCATTTTCGGCTGGATAACAAACAGTTGATGACGTGCGTGAGTCCCAGAAGAATATGCAACATACTGAGGACACCTCCGATTTTATGCAATGTATAAATTGTCGCAGTAAAACACTGATTAGCAAGCCGGAAGAATAAAAAATTAAGCATTAGGGGATGCTTTCATACAAGGAACAAGAAAGGCGCTTGAAAGAACAACACTGTTTTTTATTGAAACAAAGTTCCTTTGGCCAATGTTGTGCAGCCACTGCTGCTTGCGCAAGCCGTCACGCTTTCCTTGTTGTACCATAAAAAGTGCGTAACCATCTTCAGGCTTCTCGCTTCAGTTATATGCGCTACAGCATAGCGCTAGCAAAACACTCCAGGAACCACAGCATGCAACGTTCGCTTCACCGAGCCAGCATAGCTAAGGAGACAAATGGCGCCAACGAAAAAGTAAAGCACAAGTAAAACGCAGGATACGCGTGTTTCCAATGTCAACGGCAAGGAGACCAACCGTCGTGTAGAAAGGAGAACGGGGGCAAAAGAGATTCCCGCGGGGGAGGGGGGGTTAGACGAGGCGAGGGGGTCGCGTCGCGGCGGCAGAATTCAGAGTGGCGGTACTTTCAAATTATAAAGGGACTTGTATTCAGGGTCCGTTTTGTCGTACAGAATCGGATATAGCGCACTGTCTCCAAATACCTTTCCATCAGGACGTCTCGGTTTCGACTCATCATTGTAATAACAATCTCAAACCATGACAATCTAAACAAGCGCGAACGAGGCCAAAGCAAAGAAACCAAACAAGCGTGAGTGAGAACTGACGGGAGCCTACGATAGTACGAAACGAGTGGGCCGGCCGTGGCCAAATATGTGTAATACCAATAGTTGATTGGTGAATGGTAGGTATCGTTTCAAAGTAGATCGTGTAAAAACCGAAAAGAAAATATTGTTTTCTATATCCAACATAAGAAAACGTGAGCGAAACTGCGGGACTACTTCCAACAGCGGCCTTCGCTTCATAGCCAAGGAAACTTGTCCGCGAGTATAGAGAAGCGCACGCTGCAGCAGCTTCAGCGCGCGGACATGGCTGTCCACAGGGCCGGTATAACATAGAACTATTCAAATATGTTTTCCTGCCCATGTGGGCGAGGCCTGAGCCATTTTGACCTATCACGAAGTGCCAGTGGCGGATTTGGAATAAGATTTAGCACTTCCGCCAGGAACACGAAGCATCGATTACGATATCAAATGAGTTCACAGGTATAGGAACTAAGGATAGTAGTTCTATCGGCCGTATAAACTGGTAAACATTCGCTTACTAACTAAATTAACAAGTATGGTGTGACGCGCGCACAAGCAAACGTGAACACACCTCACTCGATGACCGTGGAAATTCGCTGTTAAAACGCCGGAGTAAGGAAGCGGGGCACCAGCAGCTAGCGAATTGACCTTCGTGCTGCCTAGCTTCAACGCGAACTAACCAGCGAAAACATAGCACACACGAAGCTATAAGCACATCACCCTTTCCCCATCGCTTTCAACATATGCCGCGCCATGCGCGGCAGCCGCAGGAGTAGAATCGTCATCGTTTGCTCACCCTCGCACGCTTTCACTCGCACATACAGCATACCGTGTGCGGAGACGATGTTATCGCCCCTCGATTTTATACGGAACATCACGGCCACGACAACTGCTGTAACGTGCCTGAATTGTCGGTATATTCGCTATCACAATAAAAAATCACGAGCGATTCCACTCTTTGAAGATGGTTGACTAGCGAAGCTGTTTAGCACACGACACGGAGGTGACATTATTTATTGGCTTGATTAGCGGTCATCGTGGCGAAAGGTGCGCACACTCATTGATCGTATTGGTCAGTGGTCATTATTTCACTCGCAACTGCAATCACATTCTTTGAAATGTCAAATCGATGCACGTACGCCGCTGGGTGGTCGGTTGGACCGGATCGGCGTAGCATCGCAAGGAGTATGTCTGCAACACGGAACGCGTAAACCGCTCGTTTTTCAGTAACGACTCATCCGTATTGAAATCACCGACACTGACAATAGTGAGTGTGTCATCGCAGCTAATTCACGCAAAGTGAGTAGCCATGATGTGCTGATCACTTTTTGCTTGCTTACGGGGGTATGAGCCATTGCTCACGGGGTATGAGCCTTGATGATTACAGTTTTTGACATGCTATTTTGTTTGTGGTATGCGTGATTAGAAAGAATTTAAGCATTGTTCGCTTCACTTTGTTGGGTGCTTGTAGCTTCTGCCTTGTGGGGCTATGAGTTATTGCATTTTTTGCTTGCTTACGGGACCATGAATGCTTACGGGGGTATGAGCCATTGATGATGGTAGTTTTTGTCCACAAAAATGTACGGAACACTAGCCATCTATAGCTTCGCTGTAAAACAGATTACACTAGTTTTATGTCATATGAGTCCAGGGATATTTGCGGTTTTGTGGGTGTGCGGTGACATATGGTGACCCAGAAGTTTTTTACTGCGTCGACTGGAGGGCGTAGTTTGAGAACGTTTTCCGCTATCATCATGAGCGTCGGCGTGGGAGTATATAGTTCGACGGTAGTGCCAGCCATGTTTCTGGCTTTACAAGAAAGCATGCGCCATGTCGCCGCTCGACCCACTCTTCTACATTTTAGTACGCTACAGCTACGAAGCGCGGTTCTACTTCGCGCTTTATGTTGGTTCATTCTGTGTTTCGTCGTGGTTTCAAAGTGCACTGGCATATTCCATATTGCACCACTCCACCAAAATTCAGATTGCCGTCCTGTAAACTGCTTCAAAATGAAATTTTATCTGGTCTAAACTTCTCCAAAATGTAATTTTGTCTTCTCCAAATTGCTCCTAAACGTAATTTTACTTGTTCCAAAATCTGCTCGAAAATGACTTTGTGGAGTTCCACCCCTGTAGATGTTTCATTGTTCGACGATGACTGCCAGTAGTTTCTAAAACTTTTCCCTAAGAATAGTTTTAAATCTATGACCGGGACATCTACAGAGAAGTTTCTGGCTTTTGTTGCTATTGATGTGGCTGTTTCGTAGGCAATCATATTGCTCTATGACAAGAACCCAGATTATTTACTGTGATAAGGAGGGGAAGCGAAGGAGGAGAAGGTAACACGTGAGCATACCAGGTAGCCTGACTGAAGCAGTATCCAGGCGTCTTCATCAATTTCATGCTGGCTAGACATGCTTGCTGTACACATCTATGAGTAAAGAAAATTTAGTACAGGACTTTTTCTTTTACAGAACCCCGTTAAACATCTCACAGCGTTAGGAAATTGATGAATATAATGGCTTTTTGTATATTACCTTTCCTTATATGTTTCACAGAAGATAGTTCTACGTATATCTCAGTCATAAACGTACTCGTTTCCGGCTGCAGAAGATCGGATTCTGAGAAAGATGGCCAGAGCTTTGCATAAGACACACGGGCATCTGATTTTGCTCCATTAGATTAATACTCCATGCACAAGTATTTTACCACAAGTTTTAGAAATTGCATTTTAATGTGCCCTTCTGGGGCGTCTTTAGTGACCTCAATGAACGATGTGTCACATCCTATGAGCTGTCATGGCCACGGCGGTAACAGTTTCCTTGAGGCAAGTGGCAATGCTCGAGGACTGATGCACCGACTTCTATACTGGGGAGAAAGGCTTTCTCACTGCAGGTCGATTCTGATAGAGCATGGCATTGGTCATGTTGTTTAAGGTTCAGTAAAATGAATGTTGAGAGTTCGCAATTACTTTTAGAATATATGTGAAGCTGGAGTACGTCGTTAGTAGATGGAATGAACACTCGTTTGCCTCTACGTAGAGGCTTGCCATAAGACTTGTCCTAGAAGCGCTGGTGGGTAGGCGGATGCTCAGATGGTTGACAGGTTCCAGCATCTTTAGAGCGCTGGGCGTAGCAGAATCGTACACTATGGCACCGTAGTCTAAATGTGTACGTATGAGGTTTTTATAGAGGTTCATGAGGCATTTTCCATCCAACCCCACTTTGTGCGTGACAAAATTTTGAGAATATTCATTGTTTTTAAGCATTTGTTCTTATGATACTTAATCTGTGGGATGAAAGCAAGCTTTGCTTACTATTATGCCTAAAAATTTGTATTCGATTCCCACAGGTATGTGCTGCGTTAGGAGTTCTAAATCAGGGTCAGCTATCATACCGCTGTTTCACGTTAAAAGAACACGATAGCTGTTTTCGGATTCAGCTGAAAGCCATTTTCACCGGCCCATTTACAGACTTTGTTCAGACTAAGCTGAATCTGCCACTCCCAGACTGTTTGGGTACACGACTTAAATACCACCTCCATGTCATCTATGCCTACTGATTAAAACATGCCGCCTGGAATGCATCAACGTAAGGAGTTCATCTTTAAAATGAAAAGCGCACAGCTAAATACTCTAGCCTGTGGTACCCCAGTTTCCACGATAAATGACTTGAACAGAACATTCTGAATTTCAACTTATAGAGTACAGTTAGACAGGTAACTAAGCATGCTTCACTAAGCATGCTTCCCAAATACCCATTTCTGGGTGGTGCCGCAATTTTCCGAAGCGCCACGTCGTGTCCTAGGCTTGCGGAACTGTTTGCGGAAAACAAGGGTTTACGAATAGTTACCTCAATGCGCACGAGATGGCCGGTTGTGGACCGCCTTTCCCTAAAGCCACACTAATGTGGATCGACCAATAGGTTTGATTCGCGAAAGTTTAAAAGACGGCAGGTAATAATTGCTTTCCAATTGATTTGAACAAGCAGCCTGTGAGCGATATCGGGCGATAGCTTGTCACTGAATAGCTTGGCTTTCACCTGCTTCAGAACCGCAACAATAGCTTTTTCCTTGTAAGGTACCCAGCAGTCCATATTAAGAAATTAGCCGCGGACATAAGACTGCTTCATCATTACGAAGTCGACAAAAGACACAACATCAATGGATCTTGGGCCATTGCGCCATCTATGACAAATACAGTGCGGGTGATGCCGCCCGCTTTGCCCATGGTGATGTCCATTGCATAGCACAACCACTGTCGCTAATTTCGCTGCTACAACGCTTCAGTTGCTATTACATGAACTGACATTGGCACAACGGAACTCGGCAGAATTTGCAAACACTCCAAACATAGCATGTATCTGCATCTACAACTCCGTCTTCCACCAGGAATATTGCAAGCCGAAGAAATGTTTCTGCTAGTAGAACACGACCATCGATTTCTGCAGGCCACATCTTTAAGACGAAGTTCGGAGCAAAGTGCCTTTCGCAAAGGCGATCTGTCCTTAGATGCATAGGGCCTTTGCGTGCAATCGCCCGCCTTGATGTCGCGTGCCTCGCCTGGTCGTATCGGGCAGTGAAAAACGGGTAATTATCTTCGCAGAACTAGTACCCACTATTACATAATGGCATGAAATACTTGCCTTGTATTACACCGCGCCTAATCACCTATACTGGTGCGGCTGCGCACGAACCACTTGAAATCGGCGGCCCCGGAAATAACGGCTTGTTAGAACAGCGGCGTCAATATGCGGCTTACGAAGACGGTTGGCCATGCAGTCAGTTGCACAAGGCGCTATTTAGTGGTACTTGTCATGTCATGGTGTGCGCCTTAACCAGAACTCTTGGAGAAAGGATAGAGTTAGGAGAGAGCATTAAGTCACGCAGCCAGGCTTGGCAAGCACGCGCTCTATGAAGTCAGCCCCTTTGCTCAGTGGCGGCCCAACACGTGACGTCTTGCGTCCAGATCATGGAACACGAATCGAGGTTTGCCGAGACGTTTGGTTGCCAGTAGCTATGCCAGTAACATATATTCGGGGCGTGCTAGTTCCGCTATAAGTGTTCCGCTACATATAAGTGGCGTGGCCTGGAGCGGGAACACTAAAACCAACCGTGCACTCTCGCGTGCGATCACGTGTTGGGCTGACAGGTTTGGCTTCAATAGCGTTACGCGATGCTCCCTTCTTTTTCCTTCCTTCATGCCAGAAATCCATCCGCCTTTCTTCACAAAGCACCTCTCTACGCCGTATACTCACCTAACCTGTTGTTACATCATGGCCCGGCTGTTCTGTGCAGTCCGGAGGCGAGGCGACGTCTGACGCCACACAATACCTTCGCGACGGCGCTCCTAGATGGCACAGTGTATCCAGAGGAAAGCGCAGGAGGGAGCCCGGCTGTGGTAAACGCCTCATAACGCGTTTTGGCGGTCGCCAATACGGTGTTCCTACATACAGGAAGGCGGAAAACTGGGCTAGTTTGTATGGTTCCAGTGGTATATCACAACGCGACAGATGAAGCACAGAGAAAAGAAGACTACGGGACGAGCTCTAACTTTCAACTGAAACTTCAATTTCAAGGCCATTCAAATATACATACATCTCAGAGCGGGCACAGAAAAGGCCGGTATAAAAAATAGAAGTATACTAACACGTTTTTAGGCACGAAAGTTCTTCCTTAGAATCCAAGGCAATCGAAAGCTGCGTGACTGATGTTTCTGACAATCTGCTGATCCGAGCTGCTTCGACAACTTACCGTTGAGTCTGCCTCCTGTGACTGTAAAATATGATGGTGTTGGCATACATGGGACACATCGACATCCAAGCTAGTTCGCATCGGTCATATCACTATCATGATTATGGATGCTTCTCCGTGGTTGCCAACACCAGCATATTGAATAGTCACAGGGGGTAGACGCAACGAAAATTGTCGAAGGCATACTGTCGCAACCATGCGTGGCGGAGCCTTCAAGTGCCTTACATTTGGAGGAACTTGAATAGTTAACAACGTGTTGATGAGCCTATCTTTTTATTAGCGTCCCATTCTGCGCACGCTCTGAGGCGTATGCAATTTTGAATGGGTTTGGCATTAGAGATTTCGTTGGAAGTCAGCCCTCGTACTGTGGTTTCGTTTTCTCCGTGTTTCGTCAGTTGTGCCGCCATAGAGCAGTGATCCCTACATTCTGCACTGTTAATCGCATTGCTGTCGCCATTTATTGTGATCTGGATTCTGCCGTAATGTTTTATATTTGTTGTCTACCACCTTCTGTTTGCGCAAGCGAGCTGCAAAGTTGGCTCGGTGATGTATTCTGAGACAAACGAGGCATCAGTGTATCGCTTTTCTTGCTATTCTACTGATTACGTTCTACCGAAATTCAAAATTGACTGACATCATCAGGTAATCACTTCGAAGTAGTGCTATGTTTAGGCTCGATCGCGTTGCCCGCATCAAGGTTGACGCACGGAAGTACATCTCCGCGCCTTTCTATACTGCTCGTCTTTGTCTCAGGTGTGGATCTGGTGCTGAACTCTTTGGCCGAGGAGAAGCTGCAGGCCAGCGTGCGCTGCCTCGCAAAGCACGGCCACTTCGTGGAGATCGGCAAGTTCGACCTGTTCGAGAACAACAATCTGGGCATGGCCGTGTTTCTCCAGGACGTCAGCTTCCACGGGGTCATGTTGGACAGCTTAGTGCACAATAGCGCGGCTGCTCTGGCTCACAAGCGTCGTGTCACAGACCTTGTCAGTCAAGGAATCAAATCTGGCGTTGTGCAGCCGCTCGATGTCATCAAGTTCACCCGAGAGCAGACCGAGCAGGCGTTCCGCTTTATTGCCTCGGGGAAACACATAGGCAAGGTCGTGATCCAGGTGAGTTATGCTCTTAAGATAGCGCTGTCGTTTTTCAAAGGAGAGCCTCGTGCGGCAAGTAGAATAACTTGCCACCGACAGAATTACGTCACTCAAGGTGGGCACATTTGAGCTTCGGTGCTTTTAGACATTCCCTGTTATGTACAAATCAAATGGTAAAAAAACAGCATAAAACACTATGTAATTGCCACAGGAATTTCAGTTAATGTCTTATGTCCGTGCAATGAAGAACCTGAAGCCACGTTATCAGCGGCGCAAAACGCGCAGTGGTTAACCTAATCCTCAGTTTTAGTTAGAACAAGGCATTTGACGGCGACTCACCCATGATCTAAGATATTCTAATGCGGCCCTGGACCACTTGTTATCAAAGTAGAGAAATGTGTTGAACATTAGAATGTCCTATTTCAGAAATACTTGGCCGCAAGAAAAAGTATTTCAATGCGTTCTGTAAAAGCGGAGTTATCGGCTATCAAAGACCCTCTTCGCGGTGCTTCCAGGGGTAGCACACTCTCAAGTTCAACAAATGGCCACAGAGGGCGAAAAAATCGACCGCGCGCCGCTGCTAACAAAGCCGACGTAATAGCATCACCTCGGGATGCGTTCGCTAGTTCCAACATTTCCCGGTAGAGGCGTCGTAATAAGCGCAATTTTATCTTACAAACTTTCTCTTACAATTACCGAAGCATTTTCTTTTACATAAGAACAGGGCAAAATTATCATTGCTAATTAGATATTGTACTCTTTGTTAGTGAGTTTATTGTTTCTTCGCCATTATAAACGCAAATAGCGTTCAGCATCATCGATCTTTCACGTGACCTCTGGCCTGGATTTAAAATTTTTACCGGTATTTCCGAGTGCACGGCGGCACGGATTCATTCGTTCGTACACTCAAGACTGGTTGCTTCTTTGTTTCTAAAACTAGTTTCTTGCGCTTCGATGTCTCGCGTTATTTAACTTGGGGTGAAGTTACGTGTTTGCAAGCGTACATGTAAGCCCGGCAGTTGGGTTTCGGTCGTGAGCCATTCGGAACAGGTCTGCATCGAAACGGGAGCTGGATTTTGCTGCGGCTGACAACGGCAACAACGGTGAGTCGTTTAACACCGCTGCTTGAATCGTTATATAATATCCGTCTCATTACCTTCCAGGCGGGCACAAGTTAACGAACTAGATCCTGCATTACATATGGGCAGTGAGGATCTCAGTTGCTGTTTCCTAAATAAACCTTTACTTGCGAGGCTGTCGTTTGGTTTACACACACAACCAGGAAAGAAAGAGCGATATCGGAACGCGCGTCTCATTTTTCATGTTATTGTAGCCGTGGTTGTAGGTGACTGAGTAGCCTTATCAATATACATATTAAACTTTTTTTTCGAGTCGGCCGGCAACGTCTTTCGTCCACAAAACCGAACAATCCTTTGGTAAAATGAAGTGAAAGTACAGAATTTAATGTATTAAACAGTTGCAAGCATGATAATTCACCTATATTTCGTACTTGTTGGTTCCAAATGTTCTTGCTGTTCAGATTGGTTTAACGTAGGGCATTTATTTTTGCAGTAGTGAAGCGGTGCATCACGTTCGTGCAGAAAAATAATGCATCAGTTCTAATAGCTTCATGACTTTCATGCATTTGCTTGTGGAACTAGCAGTGTGATCACTTCTAGTGTATAAATGAACCCACAAATGTTCTCATTTGTGATCCTTATAGTACTTGCGCTGTTGACATGCATTGTAGTTAGGCAGACATCAATTTTATGGACAATAGCAATATTTATTTAACATGCTGCTTAAGCACCCTAGAACAGACAGTGCACATTTGCATGTGTTCTGTAGTTGCAAATCATTACAACATATATGTCACACCTTTTTGCATTTCATATTGCAAAAATTTGCTTTTTCAATTTCTGATTCAGTCAAAATTTCTGTTCCAGACATGCAGTAATGAGGACGGCACCAGTATAAAGCAACACACTCCACGCGCTAAACAGAAGCTGCTGCCTGCTACAACAAGGTCATTGTGTGGACATTGGCTACTACTACAAGGTAAACAACACATGGTTCAGAAATAAATATGTTTGATATATGCTGTATTGGCTTGCTATTTGCAGCAGATATGAATGTTTGTTCATATTTATGGTTCAGTATAATTGGTTCGAACATATAAAACACACATAAATTTGGCTAATCTGTGCTGTATCTCATGTGTCACCGTTTTGCCCCAACAGAGTCTATGCCAAGCACATCTTGGTCGTCACAGGAGCTCCTATCTGCGCCAACAGGAAGGGGCTGGAGCCGAATTTGCCAGGCTTTTACACCAAGAACAAAGAAGCACATGCAGAAGAATATGAATGAGATATCAAGTCTGCAGAGCACTGTGTCAAGACTGAAAAGAGCTTCAGCCACCATTCCACCAGCACGGACATTTGGCTGAGTCATCCAGGTAACTCA
This sequence comes from Dermacentor andersoni, assembly GCF_023375885.2. Classification (NCBI taxonomy): domain Eukaryota; kingdom Metazoa; phylum Arthropoda; class Arachnida; order Ixodida; family Ixodidae; genus Dermacentor; species Dermacentor andersoni. The sequence goes on from NC_092821.1 coordinate 30,598,364, forward strand.
AGAAGGACTTTCTAGAAATTCTTCATCTTCAGATGCACCTGCAACATCTGACCAAGCACGGACGACGCTGGCCAAAAGATTGAGTTCCATCAGTTTGCCCTTAATCAGCTTCCTAGCCATGTTAATTCCGTTTGTGCCAAGTGTAATTTTCTTCTATAAATGCAAGCTTTCTCATTGCCCATTTTTGTTAGAGGTCATTCATCCTCATCCAAATATAAAGGTCAACCGATTCTTCGCTGATACTTAATACCAGTCACTGTCTAGCAGCCTAACATATCTGTAGCAGTATCTTCTAGTGTATGTTGTCATGCGCAATTCCTCTCCAGAAATAGCTGATGCAGCATCGGCATGCGCCTTGCATTAACCTATGCACATGTGCTGTGCACCATTTTACCTTTCTTGATGTTTTTAGCCTTCAATGCTTGCAGAGCAGAGTGGCTTCTCTCTTGAATGCAAGCTTTCTCATTTTCCATATTCCTAGTCTCGATGATTGCTCCTCTTCCTTGATAGCCTGGGTCTTTGTGCAAGCTACAGTGAAGTGGCTGATTGCAGAATCTGGTTTTGCTGCCACACTTGGTTGTGGTAACTGTGTTACGTTTCTCAGATGTGGGGGCCTGGTCAGTTGCATTGGTAAGCAGTCCCTCGAGGTAAGCATTTGCTCCTGCAGTCCGCAAAGCGACATAGACTCCCAGTATACACACACCGTAACTGGTGCACCCCGTTCGTTCTGGCCTGCTGCAGCCATGGGCAAATTGTGCTTGTGGCCTACTTTGGCCATGATTTGCTCAAAACGGAGACCAGCATATGTGCTTACATGGTTCGAAGTGTATGAAGTTGATAGCCGTATGGGTGGAAAGGCCCGCAAGAATGGCTGCCGAAGGTGATGCCCACAAAAGCGACTTGTCCACATTGCGACAAAGTGGGACACAAAGTGTGAGCCACACATAGCGGCCCCCGAAAGAAAATAAATGTGCAGGTTGGAAAGGAGTTAACGCTAAAATGCCGGGTAGTCCATGTCGCTGTGTTGGTTGCGGCAGCAGATGCCTGCGTCACCTGATTGCTTCGCAATGGAAGTTGCTCATCTTCAACGGCAACTGTTGGTTCAAACAGGTGCGAGGCTCTGTCCAATCTGTTTGTACCACAGGTTGTCGCTCGTTACCAGACCACCAAATGTGACAAAGGCAAGCATTATGCCTGTAAGATGGTTCGTAGCCAAGGTATAATGTATTGTCTGAACCTCATGCGGTGACTGATTGCTGTTTAATTTTGCTGTTATGTCAGTTGGTTACGGCCGCAGTTTTATGTTTTTCGAATATTGCGGCCTGGTCGGTTGCACTGGGAAGCAGCCTCTCGTAGTAAGCATTTGATCCTGCAGTCTGCACAGCGACATAGACTCCCAATTTACGCACACCGTGATTCGTGCTCCCCGTTCACCCTTTCCTGCTGCAGCCATGGGCAAATTGTGCCTCTGGCCTTTCTCGGCCGCGATTAGGCATGAACGGAGACCAGCATAAGTGCTTACATGGTCGGACGTGTATGAAGTTGGGTGGAAAGGCCCGCAAAAGTGGCTGATGAAGGTGATGCCCACGAAAGCGACTTGTCCATATTGAGACAATGTGGGACACCAAGTGTGAGCCACACATTAGCGGCCTCCAAAAGAAAAGAAACATGCAGGCTGGAAAGGAGTCAATGCTAAAATGATGGGTAGTCCATGTCGCTGTGTAGGCTGCGTCACCCGATTGCTTTGCACTGCAAGTTGCTCATCTTTAACGGCGACTGTCGCCGCAAACAGGTGGAACACTCTGTCCATTCTGTTTCTGCTGCTGTTTGTTGCTCGTTAGTAGACCACCACGTGCGACGAAGGCAGGCACTACGCCTGTAGGTAGGCAGCTCAATGTACCCTAAGAGACCCGTGTATGTGAATGCTCACTGTTGCCATATGGTTCGTCGCCAATGTATAATGTATTGTCTGAACCTCATGCGGTGACTGATTGCTGTTTAATTTTGCTGTTATGTCACTTGGTTATGGTCGCAGGTTTATGTTTTTCGAATATTGCGGCCTGGTCGGTTGCACTAGGAAGCAGCCTCTCGTAGTAAGCATTTGACCCTGCAGTCTGCAAAGCGACATAGACTCCCAATTTACGCACACCGTGATTCGTGCTCCCCGTTCACCCTTTCCTGCTGCAGCCATGGGCAAATTGTGCCTCTGGCCTTTCTCGGCCGCGATTAGGCATTAACGGAGACCAGCATAAGTGCTTACATGGTCGGACGTGTATGAAGTTGGGTGGAAAGGCCCGCAAAAGTGGCTGATCAAGGTGATGCCCACGAAAGCGACTTGTCCATATTGAGACGATGTGGGACACCAAGTGTGAGCCACACATTAGCGGCCTCCAAAAGAAAAGAAACATGCAGGCTGGAAAGGAGTCAATGCTAAAATGATGGGTAGTCCATGTCGCTGTGTAGGCTGCGGCAGCAGATGCCTGCGTCACCCGGTTGCTTTGCACTGCAAGTTGCTCATCTTTAACAGCGACTGTCGCCGCAAACAGGTGGGACACTCTGTCCAATCTGTTTCTGCTGCTGGTTGTTGTTCGTTAGTAGACCACCACGTGCGACGAAGGCAGGCACTACGCCTGTAGGTAGGCAGCTCAATGTACCCTAAGAGACCCGTGTATGTGAATGCTCACTTTTGCCATATGGTTCGTCGCCAATGTATAATGTATTTGTCTGAACCTCATGCGGTGACTGATTGCTGTTTAATTTTGCTGTTATGTCACTTGGTTATGGTTGCAGTGTTATGTTTTTAGAATATTGCGGCCTGGTCGGTTACACTGGGAAGCAGTCTCTCGAAGTAAGCATTCGCTCCTGCAGCCTGCACAGCGACATAGACTCCCAATTTTCATGCACCGTGATTCGTGCTCCCCGTTCGCGCTTTCCTGCTGCAGCAATGGGCATATTGTGCCTCTGGCCTTTCTCGGCCGCGATTAGGCATGAACGGAGACCAGCATACGTGCTTACATAGTCCGATGCGTATGAAGTTGATAGCCAGATGGTTGGAAAGGCCCGCAAAAGTAGCTGATGGAGGCGATGCCCACGAAAGCGACTTGTCCATAGTGAGACAATGTGAGACACCAAGTGTGAGCCACACATTAGCGGCCCCCGAAAGAAAAGAAACGTGCAGGTTGGAAAGGAGTGAACGGCTAAAATCTGGGGTAGCCCATGTCGCTGTGTAGGCTGCGGCAGCAGATGCCTGCGTCTCCCGATAGCTTCGCAATGCAATTTGGGCGTTTTTTACGGCGACTGTCGCTGCAAACAAGTGGCACACTCTGTCCAATATGTTTCCGCTGCTGGTTGTTGCTCGTTAACCTGACCATCACGTGCGACGACGACGGTGGGCCGTTTACGAGCTCGCGTCAATGATTCCAGCGTATCTCGACATGCAAATTTTATTTCTGCTATTGCACGAGAATGTACACTGCTTGTCTTCTGCCAATAAAGTCGCGCGTTCTGTTCGCTCACTTGTGGCTTGTTTGTATGGGCGTCAGTAGAGGCTCTTGGCAATTAGAACGCATCAGGTACGCGGCAGCGAAGGCATTGAGGCATGCCGCATAGCCTGCAGGGCAAGCACGGCGCGTACCAGCATAGGCGACCGGCAAAAAACGGCCATATTGAATTTTGCTCTAAAAAAAAAAATTTGCACTTCCGCTTCCGGATTGAGCAACGTCATCTGGCGTCCCCCAGAGTAAGTTCCATGCGCTGCCGCTGCTTATTTTCGAACCACGGTGGAAGCTACAGTTTCCCTTCTCTAAGTTTGTTCTTTATTCTATGGTGCTTCCGCTCCTTCTTCGATGGCTTGCACTGCAAAGGCTACGGCGGCGTGGGGCATGCCCACAACGCTCCGCCTACTCAACGTCAGCGTGGCGCGCAGTTCAAATTTGATCGTGGATGTGCACGTTTACGCTCCTACTTTCGATTTTGGTGCTTATGAAGCGTCGAACTCAAGCCAAACGCGCTTGTCCTCAGCGAACCGCTGTGCGCTCAGCCAGTGGACTCGTAGCGGCACCCTGCGGCGGCCGCGGTAGCAACGCTAGGTAGCAGACCACAGCTACATTAACTGTAGTTCGTCTGTGCGCTCGTAAGCTCTAGTGTGGCTCTGCTGTGTGGTGCACACCAGCTTCGTCCCTCACCAGTCGAAATCAGCGATACCCGACGGCTACAACACCAATAAGTTGGCTGGCGAAAGGTTAATTCCTACGTGGGCGGCCGTGGCCGAACGTGAGCAGACGATTGTCGGCTTCTTCCGGAAGCACGTAGTCATTATAGAATTTCGACACCAGATCTTAGCTTTCCTGAGCCTGGTTGCTAAACTATGTCAACAAGTATACAAAATAACAGTGGGCAGAAACGCACTGCTGCCAACACCTTTACTAATTAATTTCAACTATTGACGAATTTCATCCGCCCATAGGAATCTGCTATATTACGAAATGAAGCATCGAGAAGAGAATAGAATCAGGCTTCTGTTGAAAAAAGAGCGTTTTAAAAAAGGGGACTTCGTGCTTCCCTTGCGGGCACCACGCGCCGTGCACGAGTGCAAAACGTGGCTGTATTATTCACAGCAGCGTATGCTATCCGTGCACTGTGTTTTCAAGAAACCCGAGGGGTGGTTCAGGGCTACTCTAATTTGTCAAATTGCTGGCTTGCGTGAACATAAATCTGGTAATTCTACGGTGACTAGGAAAATGAAAAAAAAAAATATGCAAATGCGTGAACCTGGAAAAGCGTTTTCTGGCGTGGTTTTCTCTAACAAATACTTATGAAGATATTATGATATGAACTCATTACCCTTGTTGCTTTTCCTGGCCTAAGCGTCGTGCCACACCTGAGTCATTGCGAAGATCTGCTCTTAACAACAACAACCGAATGAGACGACACTGATGGAGCGTACTTACAGATGCGGACGGAAGAGACCGAGTGCACGACTCGCGCGCCTCCGCTGACAGTGGAAGCAGTGGCGCGTCCCTGGTTCTACCGGCACAAGTCTTACGTCATTGTCGGTGGCCTGGGTGGCTTCGGCCTCGAGCTCGCCGAGTGGATGGTGTCGCGTGGCTGCCGCAAGCTGCTGCTCGTCTCCAGGAGCGGTGTGCGTACGGGGTACCAGAGGCTCTGTCTTCAGCGGTGGGGCGACCTGGGGGCCTCAGTGCTTGTAACCAACGACGACGTTTCGACGCGGGAAGGCGTTCGCAAGATTATCGAGACTGGGACAGCTATGGGACCCGTGGGCGGCATTTTTAACTTGGCCATGGTAAGAAGGCCGAGGTGCGCAGCGGCATAATTTTCCTAATTTCCATATTGATTACATTCGGCCTAGATCATCGTGAGCGCGACCTGCTCTTGCAGTTCTCATTAAATACATTTATCAAGGACAAGTAGTCACACCGGAAGGTCTTCATCAACAGAAATGCTGTATTCAAAGAAAATAGATTGGTGCACCGAGGGGTAGCTTACTCAATACCTTAATATGAAAAAATAAGCACTAATGCATTCTGCGAATCACTAACACATTGGTCGGAATAATCAATCAGGCTGACGCCATGCTAAATGTGTAGTGGAAGGAAGAATATTCAGCGCTCCATGATATGTCGGGCAAATAGTAGCATATAGTGACAGAAAAGTAGCGAGGTTAACTTCACCGCAAGGTTGTTTTAGCAGCTGTTAAATTAGCGTTAGGCGAACAGTCCTGGATTGCCCGAAAATGTGCCGTTTCCTAAATCTCTTCAGCGACACTGCTTCTACACTAATTTGCAATTGGTGAACAGAAATTGGTGCTTCAAACGCACACGACACAAACAACCGAAAGAAACAAACAGAAACATCAAGAAAATGAGTCAGTCGCTTAATTCTAAACACTAATTTGTTCAAGATGTCCTTCCCTGAAAATTATACTCTCCTTGTTATTGACCGATCCCCCTAATGGGCGAGTGCGATTTATCACGGAGATATAAATTCGAGACTGAAACATGCAGCTGAATCCTGGAACCTTACCTTACCGAGTAAGGCGGTGTTAAGGTGGGAGGTCACTAAAAAAAGCTTTTTTAAAAAGAAGGTATGGTTGATATAACTACTTCTTCAGAATAAGCATGGTTCATTTACGTTAGCCAGCTGATTAGAGCGCAAAATATTGTTTATTTACTTTTTGGCCGGTAATCTTCTGTCAAAAAATGGGCTAAAAGTGGTATTCACGCCAGCCGTGATAACTAAGTAATGAAAGGATTAATTGAGTAAAACTTTGCGATTTGTGTAGGTAAATGTTGGGGCTATGCAGTAAACCAGTATAAATATTATATTATATATATTAATAAAATAGTGTTAAAGAAACTGAAGAATGAAAAAAATGGTAATTTTTACCACACCTCTTTGCAAAATGAGCTCTGAATTCGAAGTATTGCATCCTTTTATTTTATTCTGGTTCGTTGCACAGGTATATGTATTTTTATTGGTCATATAAAATTTCAGTTCAAAATACGCACCCAGAAAAAGGTTATGAAAGTTTCCGTCACATGAGCTGGAGAAAAATCTTGCTTTGAGAAAAACGTAAACAAAGTTTTCAGACCTAGCGAAACATGTGCAAAACACCACATATAGACCTGAAATTCACAAGGTTCATAGCTGGGTTCCTCTCGAGATGCATTAGAGTCTCCTTTAGCTCGTGTAGCTGCTTGCCATTCCTTCCTGGCCTGTTTTGTCCTGTCAGTTGACTTGCGCTGAGCACTCTGGATGCGCTGCTGATCTCTCGTGATGCAAGCTTTGGACGTGTGGTACCCTGTTTGATGGCAGCCTTCATGAGGACTTTCATGGTGCTAACACTGCCATTATTAAAGTGTGCCACAGCATCACTCAAGGCAAACAATAGCGTAGGCAAGGTTACGTAGACCTCCTTGGGAAACCGCTGCCATATGAGACCGTTGAAGCACTCATTTGCATTTTGTGTCTTTCCACGCAGACACTTCATAAGAAGTTGATCCGAGCACAAATCATTGTACACTGTGTTCACCTTGTTAAGCACGTCGTTTGGAAGCCCTCCTTTGTGCACCTACTTCCCTTGGCCAACTGTTTCTACCCTTCTGTACAGCTTCTTCGTCGTCTGTTGATTCCCAGCAAATTTGTGCTTCCTTGTTTTGCGTGCTCTGAATTTCACCTTGCTGTTCGGAATGTGGTCTAGATGGCCTCAACACACTGCCGCAGTTGCACAAGCACTTGGGAAATTCGCAAAACGAAGCGTGATGTAGCCACATAGGTAAATAAAGCGACGTTTCTTTTACGAGCAATGCGACGAGTGTCGTTCGCCCTCATTGTGGCCGTTTCTAGAGTTAAAAATAATTACAAACGCAAAACTATGTTTTATGACATCAATTAACCTTTCATTCATAATAAAATTTAGAAAGTATCTTGAATAATAATATTATAGACTAAAAACACTTACGTTCTGCACCAATGCAATGGGATTTTGGTTTTAGTTTCAGTTTTGGAATACGAGGGCGTGGTATGGAAAAAGTACAGTAACTCCGGAACTATTGATGATAGGAGAATAGTTTTTGTTGCTACATATTTTTGAATGTTTGGCCATACAGAAACCACTAAAAGCAAAATATTGAACACGTCCAAAACAGTTTGCTCTTTTATGTGGCCTACCGCCTTAAAAACCTCTGTGTACATAACATTGTCAAATGCATTTACTTGTTCACCGCGCCACAAGGCTGTGATTTTCTCCTTCTTACGCCATCTTCCGGTTCATCATGCATTACGTAATGAATTTGATCGGAGCATTTTCATACTATAACTTCGACGATAAAAGGTTCCTTACTCAACTTCGACGTACCGTGGGGCGCACTTACTGGTGCAGACAAACCAGCACTCCCCCCTCCCCCCTTTGCCTCGATTTTCTTTTTTATTTTGAGCTTGCGTCACGTTTCGCCATGCGAGACTGCAAACTTATGAGTACTGGTAAGGGTTTTCCTAGTGGTTCTCACTGCAAGACGGTTTGGGGATATACAGTACAGCTTTACTTCGCCGGATTTACAGTGTAACTTTTCTTGAAATCAACGAAACCATATTAGAACTCTACCGACTAGGTACTCGGGCATTTCTGTGCATCTTGTACTGATACTTGTTGTGTTTGGTGGCTCTACATATATTAATTACGCTCATGCAGCATGATCATGTGAGCTAACTGATACTCATCACACTGAGCAATTTACGAAAGCCAATTATTGCTTTTGTGAATACCAGCGCACTAGCGTTGGAGTGCGCGAAAACCTCGCTTTTTCATTTTATATTCACAGGTTCTTCGCGACGCCTTGATCGAGAATCAATCGGCCGAGCTGTACGCCGACGTGTGCAAGCCAAAAGTCCTCGGTACTCAGTGCCTCGACGACGTGTCGCGAAGGGATTGTCCCGAGCTGGACCACTTTGTCGTTTTCTCCTCCGTGTCTTGTGGTCGTGGCAACGTTGGCCAGACAAACTACGGCTTCGCAAACTCCGTCATGGAGCATATATGCGAGCGCCGTGTCGCGGACGGACTCCCCGGTGAGTTGACATGCCTCTATATCACGGGCCCAGCCCACAGCAACTTTAGTTATGAAATTTCCATACGTGAAAAGTAACATCACCGCCTCGCCTTCTCAAGCACAGTTCAATGTATAAGCATGTATATGCCGACCCAACAAGAAAACCCGCTTGTCCGCTCATCACGTAAGACAAATCGCTATGCAGAAATATGTGCAAACTCAACTAATTCCAAAAGAAAAACATTGGTGGGGTTGGCTTTCGAGCTTACGACCCGACGCTCAGAAGCCGAGTGTCTTATCCACGCTTGTGGAATGTGAATGTATCTGAACGATATCAATGTATTGTGGAGGCAGCACACAACAATGGTCAAGGGAGAATAGTTTCGATTAAGGCTTTCTTGAATGCTTTAGTGATGGTGGAAGAAAAATTAAGTCTTCTCTAGGACCTCTTGTAGAAACGATCTGCAGCGTAGTAGACATCAGGAGAATTCCGGCTTGCGAAAATTTTATTCCGAACACGCCACTTCCCCCTTGAGTGCCGCTGGTCGCGGCACGGGCCTTTCGTTGGGGCGTTCCTTCACGAACGGGAATTCCACCAACCTCTGAGGGCTTATGGGCTTCGCGTCTCGTGACAATCACAGAAAGCACTCAATGAGCCGATGAGGACGATAAGCAGTGATGAGGGGTTATATTGTTCTCATCAGGCTTGATCGTGATTCTACGCAGACGGATAAGATGCTAAGGAGCGATAAGGGATGATCAGAGCAATTCTCAAAAGTTTCGATAAGGGTTTTTAAAGGTCCGGTTGAGTTCTGTCGAATCAGGTAAGGTTGATAAGGACCGATTGTGGTTGATAAGCATTAGATCCATTGCGTTAAGGTGGATACCGATGGATAAGAGTTGGCAAGGCTTGGATCGATTTCGATAAGATTGACACCAACCTGTAGCGACGCGGCTATCGCCTCCAGAGCCGGTGAAGAAGAAGACGGCTCACGTGCAGGTAGTGCGAGGATATGACACGATTGCGCGCTCGACATGAGCGGCTGCGTTAACTGCAGCTCCCGAGACGCCGTTGGACCATGGCTGCCCGGCCATGGCCACGGGAGCTACCTCTTCGCGCCGCCTGCCACAGATTGGTGAATAAGGGTTGTTAATGGTCATATCTAGTGCGATAAGGTTGATAACGACCGGCAAGGGTTGATAAGGGTCTATATTGGTTGGACCAATTTGATGATATTGATAATGACACGAGGCTTCCTGTGGATGAGCTGGTGGCACAATGTTTGTACGCATACTTAGACAACTCCAGTGGAGTTTCTGGGTGAAGTTTTTCAGCAAGTGTCCCTGTATCGCTTGAAGGAAGTTTTCTTACGTCGAATGACAAGGTGCGATGCAGCCGTAGAATAGAATTGCATTATAATTGAATCACTGCACACATGTAATTCATAATGTTAGAGAAACTATAGGTTGTGTGACACCACGAAAGTAAATTGAAGGCTCCAATTTCTCTTTCAAGATAAGAAGCGAACGATAGTACTGCAGAAACATCGAAATTCAGTTCTGTGCAGTTGGGAAGAAAATGCCGTAACAATAACATGTTATATATGCAATTTGTACACACGATTCAGGTCCTTAACCAAGGAAATGTAGGGTTGTATATATGTATGCAGAAGACAAAGAAATGTAAATAGCCTGGCAAGAGAGCAAAAATCCATGATTGCCAGTCAGTCTGTGCAGTAGTACATTCATCGATGTCAATCACTCACAGCGTACCCTGATCATGAAAAAGAAATATACAGAAGAATAACTATGGTATGGAGCACATACGGCCGGCTTTACCAAATCCTCACTGGAAGCTGACCTCTGTTCTTTAAAAATTTTTTTATTAAAAAAAGGGGTAGATAACAACATATGGGAAAGAAACTTGTAGGTAAACAAAGAAGCTCGAGAACAAGTTAAGTACTGCGTGAAGAGCGATGGAGCGAGAAACGTTAAGCGTCACGTTAGCAGACAAGAAGAGTGACGCGTAGATCACAGAACCAAAGGCGATGGCCCATACTCTAGTTGACATTAAGAGAAAGAAATGGAGCCCGACAGGCCATGTATGCCTAGGGAAGATAACCAGTAAAACATCAGAGTTACAGAATGAAAGCCAAGAGAAGGCAAGTGCAGTCTAGGACGGAAGAAAATAAGGAAGGGTGGTGCAACTAGGAAATTTGCAGGCGCAAGGTGGAATCAGCTAGCGCAACAAAAGGGTTATTAGAGATCGCTGTGACAGACCTCAATTCATTTCATCCTATAGTGCACATGAAAATAAGGTGCTGCTGCTGATGATGATCATGATGATTAAGGTATGAAGAAAGCATATTGCTACGGCATGAGCCGGGCGAGGAGAAGAGGAAGAAGACGTGAGCTGGTGCAGCCTCAGGAGGCCATCTTGACTTTACCATCGATCTCGTCCCTTGAATAAAGCCGGTTTAACATTAACCGTAACAGTTTTGTGGTGGAGGTGCGGGGTACTTCGACCAAGACGACGGAGCTGCGGCAGCAAGTGCCACGCCGGAGCCGACGCCTCGCTCGACTGCCTCCAACACCACTTGAGATCCTGATGTCCCACAGCGGCGACCAACAGCCTTCTCTGGCTGCTCCAGTGCGAACAACCGGCGCCTGGATGCATCAGATGGAGCCCCGCCCTTTCTGTGGAAAATTCGGCGAGGACGTGGAGGAATGGCTCACCCACTACAAGCGTGTGAGCAAGTACAGCGGCTGGAACTCCATGACTCAGCGCGACAATGTGGTTCTGTTCCTCACAGAGACTGCGCTAGTGTGGTTCGAGAACCATGAAGATACGTTCACAACGTGGGACAGCTTCGTTACTCACCTCACAGAGTGCTTTGGCGATTCCACCACGAAAAGGAAGCGGGCGGAGCAGACATTGCTTCACCGCGCTCTAGTCCAAAGTGAGACCTGTACTACGTACATAGAGGCGATCCTGAAACTTTGCAAGACTGTCAATCCTCGAATGTTCGAAGAGGACAAGGTTGGACACCTTCTTAAAGGCATAGCCGAGGATGTTTACAATTATTTAATCGGAGAGTCTCGCCTCAGTCGCCGACCTCATCAAGCATTGCCGCACATTTGAGGCCTTGAAGCTGCGCCGTATCACGCCAAAGTTTGTCAGGCTAGCAAATGTCACAACGGTGGCAAGCGTTGACGAAAACGACAACTGCAGTTTTCAATTTGACCTTGCGGCAACTATAAGGCAAATTGTCCGCGAAGAACTTGAACGACACACCAAAGGGGCGGATGTCGAACAGCTCAAGAACATGCATCTGCTGTGTCAGCATTGTCTGCCATGCCAGGCGTTGCAGACTGTCGAGTCGATCAGCTGCGACAGCACCGACGTACCTTTCCCGACGACATGACACACGATCAACGGACTCGTCGAGCTACCACCACGAATCGGAATTCGGAAGATCGCGTTTATTATTCGCAGCGTCCCAGGGTTGACTCCGAGGCATACAATGTCGGTCGCGCATCGCCTGTATGTTACAGCTGTGGCGCCTCAGGACACATTGGTAGTTTTTGTCGCCGGCGCCGACAGACAACAACATATGGCCCACCACCAACTTGGCCTAATTTTCGACGTGATAGTTATGACGACCGTTGGCCGATAGACTCTGCAAACACCACAGGTGCGCCACCCCGGAATACCTTCCGCCAGTATAGTAGAAGGAGTGGCTAGCCAGCTTCAGACCGCAGCCTGACGCCCCCAATCAGTCGCCAACGCCGTTCACCGTCACCACGGCGACGTGCTACGTCTCCACTGCCGTCGGGAAACTAGCCGGCGCGGCCGATGGAGGTAAGATCGCCGGACAGTCTGCGTCTCTGCGAAATACTCCTCTGCCTATTATGATGGTGAAGAACAAAGTGCGTGTGTTAATTGATAGTATACCTGCAGCAGCATTAGTGCATACTGGTGCTACCGTTTCCGTCATGAGTGTGACTTTCAAAGAGAGGCTGGGTCGGAAAGTTATGTTCCCGTGGAATGATGGTGTGACGTTTCGTGGTGTCCGTGGAGAGTGCCTAGTTCCCCTTGGTATTTGTGTTGCAAGTGTTTTATTCGGAGAAGATCTTAAAACAGAGTTTCTCGTACTACCGCGATGCACTCATGATGTGATTCTCGGGATTGACTTTCTTCAGGATTGTGGTGCATCCGTTAACTGTGGCACAGGCGAAATTACTTTGAATAGCGCGCTTCTCGCCACCCTTGCCGACACATTCTTACCACTTACCAGTGAAAAACTATTGTGTTGTTTCGAACGATTTGTTGCTACGCCTTGGTCGCTGTCACGTATCCCTGTCAATTTCGCTGCTGCCGACCTTTCATCGTTTGAAGCGCAAGTCCAGCCACTTACGTCGAGCTGCGCAAAGAAAGATGTACTTGTACCGCGCTCTGTCGTGAGAGTAGTGAATGGCGCCTCAAATTTGTGGGCTTTCAATTGTTCTTGCATCCCTGCCGCTCTCCCGCCTGATATGAAGCTTGCTGAATTTGACGAGATTAGTTACAGCTCCATTACAGTTCTAAGCGAGGAGGAGCAGTCTCATACTAGCGATCCTCAACGAAGCATTTCTGAAGAGCAGATCCTACCAATGATCAACACGGCACTGCCCTCACATGAGCGCCGCGCTATCGCACAAGTTTTGTGGGCACATCTTTCTGTGTTCGATTTCACACAAGGCGACAAGCAGGTTTCACTGCCGCGTTCTCGTGCTCGCCACAGAATTGACACCTGATCTGCGCACCCCATTCGGCAAAAGCCTTGCTGCGTTTCTTCAACAGAGAGGACAGTTATTGCTGAACAGGTGAAAGACATGCTGCGGAAAAGTGTTATTCAAGAGTCTTCTAGTCCGTGGGCAGCACCAGTAATCTTAGTAAAGAAGAAGGATGGATCGTGGCGGTTTTGAGTTGATTACAGGAAACTGAATGCGGTCACCAAAAAGGATGTGTATCCGCTTCCAAGAATTGATGATGTCATCGATTGTCTAGATTCCGCTGCCTACGTTTGATCACTGGATTTGCGATCAGGGTATTGGCAGATACCCATGCACCCAGACGATAAGGAGAAAACGGACTTCGTGACACCAGACGGTCTTTATGAATTTAACGTTATGCCGTTCGGCCTTTGTAAGGCGCCAGTAACATTCGAACGATTCATGGATACTATCCTCCGAGGACTTAAATGGGAAATTTGTTTGTGCTACCTCGATGATGTGGTGATTTTTGGCAGCACATTGAGTGAGCATAACAGGCGTCTCAATCTTACAAGCCGGCTTGATCCTAAATTCCAAGAAATGTCGTTTCGGAGAAACCGAGACGTTAGTACTTGGGCATCTGGTCGACAAAAACGGTGTGAGGCAAGATCCACGGTAGATTGAGGCATTCAGCTCCCTCGAAGCACCTAAGTCAGTGCGGGAGTTGAGGAGTTTCTTGGGCCTGTGCTCGTATTTTCGTCGCTTCGTTCGAAGATTCGCCGACGTGGTGTACCCCCTAGCATGTCTTCTCCAAAAAGCCGCCCATTTCAACTGGACATCGGCTTGCGACGACGCGTTCCGTCAGCTAAAATTTCTACCAACGTCAGGGCCCATATTGCGTCACTTCGATGCATCCGCACCTAGGGAAGTGCACGCTGATGCCAGTGGCATCGGCATCGGTGCCGTACTTGTGCAACGTCATCAAGGAGCTGAACACGTTGTGGCTTATGCTAGTCGCAATTACAATGTGACCGAGCAAGATTGCTTGGCAGCTGTTTTCGCTGTCCACAAATTTTGGCCCTATATCTACGGACGCCCGTTCACTATCATTACTGACCACCACGCGTTGTGCTGGTTGGTGAATCTCCGTGACCCGAGTGGACGACTGGCACGTTGGGCTCTTCGACTGCAGGAGTAGGACTTCGTTATTTCCTACAAGTCCGGGCATTGCCACGCAGATGCGGACTGTCTTTCCCGCCTTCCTCTGACGACGACGGAGTGTGACGAAGGCAATTTTCATGACTGTTTTGCTCCAATTTCTTCTACATTCCCAGACTCGATAACTTTCAAGGCAGAGCAGGAAAATGATATTAGTTTGGAACCTCTGTTTGTAGCCGCATCGAGTCCTGGAGCCACCGGTCGATTTTGTGTCCGTGACGGCCTGCTTTACAAGACCAACTATTCGGCTAAAGGCGCACGCTTCCTTCTGGTGGTGCCGCAGAGTCTGCGAACGCACATACTGAGAGCCATGCACAACGATGTAACCTCTGGCCATCTAGGATTCATCAGAACTTTGAACCAGATACAGGAGCGTTTTTACTGGCCCAGAATACGGGACACAGTCAAGCACTACGTCGCCAGTTGCGAACGATGTCAACGCTACAAGCGCCCTACCACCGCTCCGCCAGGTCTTCTCCAACTTCTGCCGCCGCCTCGCCTGCCATTTGAACAAGTGGGTATCGATCTTCTGGGCCCATTTCCCCGATCATCTAACGACAACCGATGGGTGATCGTATGTGTCGACCATCTGACCCGTTACGCGGAAACGGCGGCCGTACCGTCTTCAACAGCTGCGTCCGTTGCAACGTTTTTGCTTCGATTCATTATTCTTCGACATGGTCCCCCCCGTGTCATCATTAGCTATCGCGGTCGTCAGTTCGTTGCGGACGCCGTAGAAGAACTGCTTCGTCTCTGCAGTTCGCAGTTCCGTCATTCAACGCCTTATCACCCTCAGACAAATGGGCTTGTAGAACGTACGAACAGAACTCTAATTAACATGCTGGCCATGTACGTATCTTCCGATCACAAGGACTGGGATGACGTACTCCCCTTCATCACCTATGCTTATAATACTGCAAAGCATGAGACGACCGATTACAGTCCTTTTTATCTCCTTTACGCGCGTTCACCGCTAAGCTGCATTGACACTATACTACCGTTTGACTCCGTACTCCGTTGCCAAGACGCTTTTTCTTGCCGAAGAAGCCAGGCGTATCGCTCGTATTTGTACTGGGGCATCGCAACACCGATCGAAAGAGCGCTATGACAGCCGACACCAGTCTGTCTCGTACGCCAAAGGAGACTTTGTGTGGTTGTGGACTCCACAACGTAAACGTGGCTTATGCGAAAATTTCTACCCCAGTACACGGGCCCATTCATCATTGTAGATCGCTTGAGTGACTTGACGTACGTGGTGGCACGCTTGACGTCGGCTGGTCGTCGGTCTAGCCGGACCCAGTCTGCCCGTCTTAAGCGGTTTCACCCTACGCTTTCCGAGTGATTTGGACTTGCCCAGCGGGCTTCGTCTGGCAACCGGGGATTGCTACGGCATGAGCCGGGCGAGGAGAAGAGGAAGAAGACGTGAGCTGGTGCAGCCTCAGGACGCCATCTTGACTTTACCATCAATCTCGTCCCTTGAATAAAGCCGGTTTAACATTAACCGTAACAATATTATAGCATCACACTTTTTTTTTCTTTTTGGCACTTATGTACCGCATTTGAAGGGCTGTTCTCTGCAAAGGTGTAATTTGCAATGAAATGCAGTAAATATATACTGACTGCAGAGGGGGTTAACTATGCGGTTATATTCTGCTATTTATTTGACGTCTTAGTCGCGTCCATTCCAATCTCGGGAATGACACTCGAAGGGGCGGGCACAAATAGCATCGCCATTCACAAACTAGCAAAGAAGACGGATAGCGTCATCGGTCTAATCAAGCGGGTAGCTAATGGAAGGAGAGGCCTGAGCGAAGAGAATCAGGTAAGGCTAGCCCACGCTTTCTCGTTATGCCATTTCACGTACGTACAGGTCATGCACGTCTGGAAGAGAGCCGAGGGAGACAAGCTAAATGCAATGATAAGGAGGGGTATCAAGCGCGTGCTCGGACTACCAAACTACACACGCACCGACCGATTCCTACAGTCGGGTATTCATAATACGGTGGAAAAAATTGCAGAAGCACAAGAAAGGGCACAGATTTTCAGACTCTCCGGCACCAGGGTGGGCAGACGACTCCTAACATGGATGGGCGTCCTCCTGGCCACGGTGGAAAACACCTACCAGGGCATTCCGAAAGAGCATAAAGATAACATCATCATATCCCCCGCCACGTGCAATATCCATCCCAAGCGCAACGTGGAAAGAAAGAAGGCCAGGGCGGTGACTCTCCTAGGCCTCATGACAGAACTCCCTGGCGGCAGCTGCTCCGTTGACGCCGGCCCAGTACAGCGGCAGCAACAACTTCACAGTAGCGTCGATCAACCACAGGGGTTCGACCGTTAACGCCACTTAGGTAGGAAGCACGTCGTCGCGTGCGGTCGAGCAAGTGGCCATTGCATTGGCCGTCCTGGACGACAAACATGCCAATATCTTTTAGCAAAGCAATGAAGGGGGCTAGTTGGTGAACGTTCATGATTATATTGCACTTAGTGTTACATTTCGTCCACGTCCTGTCCTTCACTTAAAATCGTCAGTGTAACACTAAGCGCAATATAATCATGCCAATATCTTCAAGCACTCCACGGCAGCCATACGCGCCTTGAGCGTTGGCGGCGTGTGTAAGGAAGCCTGTCGCATTCTCGACAGCAAAAGCATTGCCACCCACACTCTCACGTGGTTCCCCGCTCATATGGGATCGATCATGGGAGGCCCCACAAACCTCAACGAGCTGGCCCTCTCGAAGGCACGAGTTCTACCTTTCCGCGATCATGGAGAACTCTCAGCCGGCCCGCTGTGGAGAAGAACAGAGATCGACCGACTACATACAATGAAATTATGCAGTACTTTTATCTCGGCAAGAGAGCCTTTCCCCTTCCTCACAAGAAGTTGAATAGAGCGCAGGCATTGACCATAAGATTATTGGAAGCAGGCTCGTATCCCTCTCCGGCTGTATTCCACAAGCTTTAGTCCTACACTTATGCCAGTAGTTATTGCAGGCACTGCAATGACTTCGCTAGCCTAGACCATATGTTCTGGCGTTGCCCCTCGTTGCGAGGCACGGAACAAATCAACGAGGACAAGTTGCTCTCCGCTATCAAGAGCCCCGACGCCGGGGCGCAACTATGGGCTGTCCAGAGACCCACGATTAGGCGGTCGGG
Organism: Dermacentor andersoni; assembly: GCF_023375885.2. Taxonomy (NCBI): domain Eukaryota; kingdom Metazoa; phylum Arthropoda; class Arachnida; order Ixodida; family Ixodidae; genus Dermacentor; species Dermacentor andersoni. The sequence continues at coordinate 30,616,060 of NC_092821.1, forward strand.
TTTGGCCTGACTGCCCCACTGTAGGAGCGGCCCGCAGCGCGCTGAGCCAAGTACCTCAGCACTTTCATTAATGTTTTGCATCCATCCATCCGTCCATCGCTGCACTTGGTAGCTATGGAAAAACTGAAAGTGCCTTAGTGGCGAGCACCATGTCACAGCTTTATTATGACGTGGCCATAAGCAAGCTTTATGGCAATAAGCGCTGCATTCATTCATTCATTCATTCATTCATTCATTCATTCATTCATTTAACTTCGTCAAGCGCATCAAAAGGTGTGCAACAGATGATGTGGAGGATCTTACACCTCACATGCCTGAACAAAACATGGAGCTATTACCGTCCTAATAACCAGTGACTCTGACGTCGTCGAAATTTGTCGCTGACATTACCTGGTGAATACGTCCTAAATTATGTTTTTTTCTCATGCGTACAGTATTCTAGCTCGTTAAAATAGCCAACGACCCCCTAAAGTTATTTCACTCACTTACTCACCACCAATTCACGCAACATTCCTAAAACAGTTATTCTTGTAGAGCCGACTGTATATTGCTGGAAACAATCCACAAACATGCATTCAGCTTTCGGTATCAGCCGAAAGCTGAATGCATGGGAATGCAGCTGAATGCTGGGCGAGTTTGCGCGAAAGTTATGCGCCTGATATCGTGTATATTTACAATGTGATCAAGAGCAATATCGAAATGCTAACAGCTTACTCTCTCTGGTTGTTATTGTTTGTCACCTATCAACCCACGCAAGAAAACTCGTCAATCTTCTTCGAACAATTCGGACGTTGGATATTATGTATCGTACATAGCTAGCGATTTTTATTTCGATATGGGTAGAAGCACCACAGAACAGCTACAAAAACGAACTGTGCTTTCCAAATCTTTGTAACTGCAGGAGGCTTCTGATACCTGCTATGTCATCAGAATTAGATCTAATTTTTATCAACCCCAATACACAGTTTACGTGTTATATGGCTGGTGGTCTCGGCGAGCACCTGTCTGTAGTCTTGCCGGTTGAAGAACATGCTACTAAAGAAGTTTCATGATAACTAGGCGAAAGAATGTATCCCAACATGAGCTTGATTAAAAAAAAATAACTAATTAGCACTGTGAGCTGTGATGTTGTGAACAACTCTACGGCAGCTTTAGCGCGTATACCATGTACCTCGCTCTGTTCTTACATACTTATCCGTGTAATGTTCTCTCGCGCTGTGCAGATTTCATTAAATTCTACCGAGTCACTCAACTATCGTTGTTTCTATTTATCAAGCATGCTATACCTGCTGTTCCCGCCTCTTATAATGGTGCACCAGTTAAGAACATTCCTAATCTACGCATACCTTTTACCAATCGTCAAGAAGGGATACAAAATGTTTGTACTAATCACAATAACGAAAGAGGCTCCCGTACCTTCCCGTTACAACTTACATCGAACTGACTGAATCACGATAATATTTTCGCTAGAATAGCGTACAGAAGAGAAGCTTTCTTTGCTAATTTGGCCAGCCATATTTTTACCTTGGCTGCAGGCTCGTGTCCGGCACACGAGGGACTGGCAGGAAACGCGAGGGCAGACCGCATTGCTCGAGGATTAAATGTCCGAGCAACGGCATTGCCTAGCGACGACATTCCGCCGAATTCTCGTGACATCCTCCTACTGCGAAGGCAGGAGTGGAGACGTTACAGGCATCCTCACTCCGATTTAAACAGCTAACAGGAGAGGGACTGGCGTTGTATTCAGACGAATACATACCCCAACCTGCACCACCTACACAGAATACACCCCACGAGGTTCCCTGACCAGTGCCCGTGGTGCACAGACGCACGCTAAAACACATCACATGGGAGTGCCCCAGGAAGCCTCCGCACATAGACAGTCCTATATTATACCAACATCCACTAATGATGAATTGGCGGTGGGAGGTATGGCTTGCGAACGAAGGTCGGGGGAGCCAATTGGCTCTTCTGGACCAAGACCAGCGAGGCGCTTGTGCTAGTGGGGCCCTGGAATAGGGGCCCCAACCATCGTTACTTATTTTATTTATATTCAATAAAGTGTTTACTCACTCAGTAACTCGCTGAGTGTTGCTTGCTCTCTTGGTGAATAGCTAAAACTTGGAAAAAAATTAGTTACCTGGCCGATAATAGGATCAAACGTAATCCTCCATAGCAGATGGCACTATGCTCCAACCGTGTAGCCACAATTCCACGCATATTTCAATCGTGCCAACGCCAGCTAGCTCTATGACATGATCGCTGCGTGTTGATTATGATGCTGACTGCCATACTATGGCACATACCCGCCAAAGGGCACTGCCCAAGAAGCCGGCTGTACATTTAAAATAAGTAAGAACAAATGTTTGCATTGGGTCAGTCAGTGGAAACTGACCCTTGCAACGTTTAACTCCCGAACCCTCTAGAGTGAGGCTAGCTTAGCAGGACTCTTTGATGAATTAGCAGACATTGTTTGGGATATCATCGGCCTTAGTGAGATTAGAAGAACTGGTGAGGTTTATACATTGCTGAATAACGGACATGTCCTCTGCTATAGAGGTCTCCTCGGTAAGATACATTACTGGGTAGGATTCATAATCCATAAGGACATAGCGGGCAACATTGACGAATTCTGCAGCATTAATGAGAGGGTAGCTGTAGTCGTTATCAAAGCTAATAAGATGTATAGATTAAAGGTAGTACTAGCATACGCTCCAACATCTAGTCACGATGAGGAGGAAGTAGATCAGTTTTATGAAGGTGCTGAATTACCGATGGGAAAAGTGCAAGCACAATATACTGTAATAATGGGCGACTTCAATGCAAAAGTGGGGAGAAGCAGGCTGATGAACAAGCAATTGGCAACTACGGCATCGATTCTAGGAACGCTAGACGAAAGATGCTGGTAGAATTTGCAGGAAGAAATAAGTTTCGAATAATGAACACCGTTTTCAGGAAGCCTAGCAACAGCAAGTGGACCTGGAAAAGCTCTAGTGGTGAAACAAGAGATGAAATGGACTTCATACTTTCTGCTTATCCCAGCATAGTGCAGGATGTGGAAGTGATAGGTAGGGCGCTAAGTGCAGTGATCATAGGCTAGTGAGGGCTAGGATTCAACTCAATGTGAAGGGAGAAAATGCTAAATTGGTAAAGAAGAAACAAGTCAACCTAGAGGCAGTAAGGGTAAAAGCAGACAAATTCAGGCTGGTACTTGCAAACAAATATGCAACCTTAGAACAGAGAGATGATGGTTACGTAGAGCTAATGAATGAATCTGTAACTAGGTTGACTTCAGAGGCAGAAATTGAAGTGGGAGGCAAGGCACCAAGGCAACCAGTAGGCAAGCTCTTCCACGTAAAGAAGGACCTGATAAAAAAACGACAAAAAAAGGAAAGTGTCCAACTCAAGAGATAGGATGGAATTCGCGGAACTGTCAAAACTGATGAACAAGGCGAAAGTAAGGAATATTAGAAACTGAAAGCCGTAGAAAATGGATGCAGCCTGAAATCGGTGAGAAAGAAACTTGGCATAGGACAAACCAATATGTATTTACTGAAAGATAAGCATGGTAAAATCATCAGCAACCTCAAAGATATAGTAAAAGCAGCGGAATAATTCTATACTGACCTGTACAGTATCCAGAGGAGTCAGGATACCTCTATTACAACAGTAATGAGCAGGATACAGGAACTCCTCCTCTAACTAGCGATGAAGTCAGAAGGGCATTGCAAGACAATAAACGAGGAATAGCGGCAAGAGAAGATGAAATAACAGTTGATTTAATAAAAGATGGAGGAGACATAATGCTTGAAAGACTGGCGGCTCTTTGTACGAAGTGCCTATCGGCTGCAAGGGTCCCAGAAAACTGGAAGAATACAAACATTGTACTAACCCACAAAAAGGGAGACGTTAAAGAATTGAAAAATTATAGGCCCATTAGCTTACTCCCAGTATTATATAAAAGATTTACCAAAATAATCTCCAATAGAATGAGGGCAACACTAGACTTTAGTCAACCAAGGGAACAGACTTGCTTCAGGAAGGGATACTCAACAATGGATCACATCCGTCTAATCAATCAGGTTATCGTGAAATCCGCAGAGTACAATAAGCCTCTCTATATGGCTTTCATAGATTACGAAAAGGGATTTGATTCAGTAGAGATACCAGCAGTCATAGAGACATTACGTAATAAAGCAGTACAGAACGCTTACGTAAGTACCTTGGAAAATATCTACAGAGATTCGACAGCTACCGTAATTCTACACGAGAAAAGCAGGAAGATACCTATAAAGAAAGGCGTAAGACAGGTAGACACAATCTCTCCAGTGTTATTTACTGTGTGCTGTATTGAAGCTATTAAACTGGGAAGGCTTAGGAGTGAAGATAGACGACGAATATTTCAGCAACCTTCGGTTTACTGATGACATTGTTCTGTTCAGCAACAATGCAGACGACTTACAAGAAATGATTGAGGACCTTAACAGAAAGAGTGTAAGAGTGGGTTTGAAGATTAATGTCTAGAAGACAAAGATAATGATAAATAGCCGGACAAAGGAACAAGAGTTCAGGATCGCCAGTCGGCCTCTAGAGTCTGCGAAGCATAACGTTTACGAAGACCAATAATCACAGGGAACCCTGATCATGAGAAGGAAATTCACAGAAGAATAAAAATGTGTTGGATCCCATATGGCAGACATTGCCAGCTCCTGACTGGAAGCTTACCATTATCATTGAAAAGGAAGGTGTACAATCAGTGCATTTTACCAGTGCTTCCATATGGGGCATAGACTTGGACACTGACAAATAAGCTTAAGAACGAGTTAAGGACCGCGCAAAGAGCGATACAACGAAGATTGCTAGGCATAACTTTAAAAGACAGAAAGATAGCTGTTTGGATCATAGAGCAAACGAGCATAGACGATATTCTAATTGACATCAAGAGAAAGAAATAGAGCTGGGCAGGTCATATAATGCGCCGGTTAGATAACCGTTGGACCATTAGGGTTACAGAATGGGCACCAAGAGAAGGAAAACGCAATCGAGGACGACAAAAGGCTAAGTGGAGCGATGAAATTAGGAAATTCGCGGGCGCTGGTTGGAATCGTTTGGCGCAGGACAGGGGTAATTGGAGATCGCAGGGAAAGGCCTTCGTCCTGCAGTGGACATAAAACAGGCTGATGATGATGATGTGAGCGAATGAATAAATACGAGCCAATACAAGAGCTGTCACATTGCGTTGAAGGGTTGAGCTAGTTTTATTCCTGCCAAAGGTTCAGGTGTGCAATGGGCAATATTATAGTGTTTAATCGCCGGCTCCACGAACGCTTGGCTTCGTTGAGATCCCCAAACATAAGTTAGATCTTCATTAGTTAGGCGTCTCGCTAAGAATCGGAGAGGCGAATGGAAGCACCATAATTCCATAATAAATAACATTATCCCTAGCATTTGACGGACTGTAAAACTTCACGGCAGTTTTGATTTTTCAACTATCTCGCGAGTTCCTCCAGTAAATTATCCGTAGCGCGTGTTGGTGACGCCAAATGCGGTAACTTAGGCATACTTATTTATGTAGGTAGCCTAGCAACCTCATTCATTCTGTAGCCAACCAAGGACGCAGAAGATATTTCTTCCTTGAATTATTCAAGAAGTCCCAATTGTCTTGAGGCACATGGTATACACAATGCCCTAACATAGCGTGTGCTTGCTGAAATGTTGTCTTATCTCACGCAGAAATATAATGCTGCCCTTGAAACTAGTCACCTTCCCGTTTAGTTGCAGTGACCAAAAGTGGAGCTTAAATTTATGGAAATATATTAAAAAGGCCAATGGACCTACTTTAGGCCTATAATGGTACTATCGTATTTTTCAAAAGGCATAGAACGAATAATTGTGTACCATCTTCGCATGTTTCTTGTCAAAAATCTTTCTAATCGCCAGTTGACAGTTCCTCAACATCTCGCATATAGATATCCGCTAAATCTGCTAAAATATGCGTCCGAGTTCCGATTATAATCGTTCCTAACTGTTATAGGCAAGCTTTTGGAGTAACAGGTAGCTTTTCACGTTTTCATAGCACATTTCGTAGCACATTTTACGGAGGCCTACGTCTAAGTATGGCTAGTAGTAGGACATTTTTATTTATTTATTTATTTATTTATTTATTTTAAATACTGCCACTCGCAGTTGAGAGCATAGCAGGTGGGCATCACAAAGGCAATCATGTTTGAAAAGAAAAAGAAAAAAAAAAGACAACAACAAGAAGAATCGACAAGGAAATACTGAAGCACATCCGCCAGGGTAGCATTAAAGCATTAAATGTGGGTTAAGCAGTTATTCAAGCAAAAACATCAATATTACAATAAAGTTTAACAGTGCACAATCTAGTACAGTGTGGAAAAAATTCAAAATATTATTCGAGAAAAAAAGGGAAGAAAGCAAGCTTCTATACAGAGAATTTATGGCAAAGATCACTCACACATTCAAATTAACATTTCGAAAGCGGGCATGCTACGCACACGAAACGAAGCACAACCACGAGGACGGTTTACAACCAGTTGGGCAAGCAAAGAGAATCAACGCCGTATCGATCATGCGTAATGTGCAAACACCACAAAGAAGATTGCAAATAAAAAAGCGAAGAACAACCAGGCACAGGATTGCAGTCTGTTACAAAAATGGAAATGGAATAAAAAGCGAGCGAGTGATAGTACAAGAACATAAATATGTGCAATAGCATAAGCAATCTCTTACACCAAGACAACCGGCATACGTTTCAACGGTCATTACCAGCAAATGTTAGGAATGGAAATACATTGTAAAAGTGCAGGAGTCCAAGAAAAAGGAACTAGCGTTCAAACGAGAGAGGGTGCGCGGCAATTGTGATGGTACTAGAGGTTAAATGTATGTTCTAAAGTTGCAATCAAAGCGGACACTGGTTAGGCGTCCGTGACATCGGGATGTAACCGTATCGTAAGTGGAAAAAAACGATTGCCCAAACGAATCATTGTTGAAAGAATATTCAGTTAATGTGTATTTATGCTTATGACGAGTCTTGCACGACAACCAAGCAGGCTAAACAGCGACATGCTAGGCAGGCGTGATTTCAATACTTTTAGGCTTCAGTTTGGTAATTGACAGGCACGCCAATGTTACTAACCAAAATGTTTATTAGTATTATCTAGTTGATTAGCGAAATGACCGCGCATTTCTTGCAAAAACGGGAGTGCCCTATAGTTACGACTGTATTCGTAATTTTAGCGCATAAAAAGAAATACTTGGTATATTCATCTGAAGTAACAAAACCTCGGTGCTGACTCTTATATACTCTCAATGCAAATAACACCTGATGAAATGATTTGTTGTGAAACGTTGTTGTGTCAAGCATAAAAAAAAAAAGTTTCATCTCAAGTCCCATGCAGATTGGAAGATTTGATAAGTTTTGTGGCGTTGCGTAGTCTGTTTCTAAAGCCCAGAACCGTGAATATACTCGTTTATATACCTACTGTATTTGGGCGAGCGAATGTAATTGGCTAACGCTAGTTGTCTATCACAAACTGTGGTGGATTGTAAATAATGCTAAAATAAGCTGCCTTGAACTGTCCTTCCTAACCCGTCTAAGCGTTAGTAGAGATCGCAAAACGCCCTTTTCGTATACAATATAACAGCAATGCTTTAATAATCGTACACATTACTTTACCTGAAAGCATTGGTTGTGGCTGGATTAGCAGAGCCCTGCAGTGGAAGCATTCTAAACAGGTAGTAAGGTACCGGTGGTATGCATCTACAGTACAGTCAAACATTCTTATCAAAATGCAATGTGAACAAAATTTAAAAAAAAATATTGATGTTTTCTTGTATACTTAGGTTTGGCCATCCAGTGGGGTCCTATCGGAGACGTTGGTGTAGTCCACGATGTCTTCGGCGCTGACGTGACAGTTACTGGACTTCCGCCACAGTCGATAAATTCTTGTTTGGAGATGTTGAACTACTTCCTGGGCCAACGCCACCCAGTCGTCTCGTGCTTTGTCAAGCCGAACATGTCCACAACAACGGCAAGCGTCGAAAAGCAAGATCTTCTTCAGAGCGTGTCTCACATAATTGGTAAGTTGAGCCTAAGTACGTGGCAAGTGTAGTTAGCGTAGTTTCAACCTTATTTTACCTTTCGCGGCAGCTCTTAGGATATCTATTCACTACATGGGACTCCATGAGAAACCTGTACACATCGACTTATCGCCTTTCTTTTTAAAAGTGAACCAACATCATTAAGTTAAACGATAAAACTCTAACCCGAAGTCTTATGCAAGCGGCATCATATATAGATGCTTTATCATATATTTGTGGATAAGAGTTTAAAAAAACTTGATACTACTTTTAATGAGACGGCGTATCACCTCCAATGATAAAAATTCCAGTAAATAATATGATTTCCTATACCATGAGATTACGCTGTTATCGAGGATGAAGAAAAAGCACAATGAACGAAGGTGTGGTTACCTCAATGTATGTGTTTATTAAACTTAAGAGATTTTGCGTCAACAAACATGACCCGTCACGTTATCGACATACACAGAGATGCCACTGTAAGCATTTTCGTGTTATATTTTACCAAAGCATTTCACTGATTCGTAAGGCGCCATTAGGCGATAAAACATTTCCTTAAAATTTATCGCGCGGCCGAATTTTTCTGGAGCCTCCGGAGGATCAGAATTTTCAGCACGAAAAACAATTTGCGTGTACGCTCAGCTTTAGAATCTTTGCAGATAAGCATTGCCCGCCATATTCGCAAGATGTGGTAGCACATGTAGAGTAAAGTTTGAGCGACCGATACGTGAATAGGCAGCGCTTCCTATGAAGGAGAGTACGTGAAAAACAGTAAGCTGATTTATGTACTAAAGCACGGAATCAGTGCTCTATGGACACTTCTAAACTTTCCTTGCTATCTCTCGTACAGGAATCAAAGACCCATCGAACATGAGTCCGACCGTCAGCCTCGGTGAGCTGGGCATCGACTCTCTGATGACCATCGAAGTGAAGCAACTGCTGGAGCGAGACTACGACGTTGTCCTGACTGTGCAAGAAATTCGGCAGCTTAGCTTCAGTCAGCTAAAAGAGATCAGCGAAGCATGCAGCGACAATTCACCAGCGCCTGATGCCTCAGCTCCTGCCGAAGGACAAGGTACGCCCAAGACAGGATATACGTATAAATGCGGGTCGCTTGCGGTACGTTTCGGTTACGATCACGATCAGGCACTGCAGAGCCCTCGATGTCGCCGTGATGCGCTGATATCGATGTACGCATGCGCAGCTCTCGAGCGGATAGTTGCAGGTGATGTGATCCGCTGTAAGCATCGGGGGCGGGGTGCAAGAACCTATATGAAGGCTAGAGAGAGTTGGCGCATATTTAGTGTATAGGATACGCCGCGAGACACGCACGAACGTACAACAGCCGACGCCACAAGCGCCGATTCTCAACCATATTACCATGCGCGAAAGGCTCATCAAATCAAATTAAAATTTATTCATATTCATTTAATACCAGATTTTTCATTTCCTCTGCAACCTAAGCACAGCGTGCTTGTTGGCCACCTTCTTCAGGTAGCATGGTGAATCACCGAATGTATATCACAAAACAATGAAGTTAGACATACTAGTAAACACTGCGCATAATATACAAAACTATGCACACACAATGAGCAATTATGAATAGAACTCGAGCAAAAATGAAACTAAGCAAATAAATAAAGGGCTTCGCAATAGCTTGAAATCAGCCATGTGATAACACTTCACGAAATATCTAATGCCCAAACAAAGAAAGCAACCTTCAACATGCTAGAAGCCATCACTAATTTATCCGCAAAGATGAGCACCATTACCTTATTGATTTAGTCATACATGTAAAAAACCAATATTAGTCTTGAAATAGAACTTCTGGGGCCTGCTTTGCCGTTGGCGTATTCTTTTGCGGTGTACCCATACCATTCGGCAAAACCCATTACCCGTGTCCCCATTACTATTCAGCAAAAACGGTGTAGTCAGCAGTAGACGCATCCTCAACTCAATCGGCTCGGCAGAGGATCCAGTGCAGCTCTGCCTTCCGCTGCTGTCGTCATCATTGTGCGCAACGCACACTATAGTGCTCCTACTGAGCACCAGGAGAACGACGAATAAACTTTGAGAGTAAGCTTTATACCTTTTGGCGCCTGCAGCGCCGCTAGAGTCGTTGCACTGTGAGATGCCGGCATTGTGAGCGTTGTGAGATGGCTGGTAGTTGCCGATACGTTGTTTTGTCAGCGGCGCAGCACCAGTTTCCTCACGTGCTGCATGGCTCCAAAATGTCATTCCCGCATATTGCTTATAAGATGGTCTCAGGAGCTCAATCGCCACGCTAAGCATTGCTATTAGTTTGCATAATTCACCCTTCGGGTGAAACAGGCATTTTTTTTTCTATGTATTACATATGCGTAGCTATAAAGGTTAAACTAGTCGTCGATATTCATTGTCGCTAAACAGCAACATGAAACACGCACAGAGAGAAGAAAGGACAACACGAGTCGCTGACTCTCAAAGAAGGTTATTCGAGTTTGTTGGCTTGTGCATTAATATAGTCATGCTATTGCCATTATCGAGGAAAAAGGTAACAAGCAAAAAAAGATCCATAAAGCTCCTGCATTCCTCCCTCTCTAAGTGTTTCCTTGCACAGCTTAGCCACTATTTATATACACCTACGTACATTACGGCGTATGCACTGAGGTCCTTGAGGTTGCCATATTTATGTGGCGCCATCACGGTGAAAGGCTCCGTGTTATTTGGATTCGCTCATCTCCAGCAACACAGTGGTAGCTGTGGACAGGACAATAATATGGAGCATGGAGTAAAGTCAATGCTTCCTATCGAATCTTCTTTGAATATTTTGTAGCAGAATTTTAATATTGCCGTTTTTATAATCGGGGGTTTATGCACCTGTGTTTTGGTTGACGTCTTTTTCCGGTTCTTTTTCTATATAACTTGCGTTGTCGCCATTGTTAAGCTTTTGTTGGAAAATTACATTCGTATGCCTACTTCAACGTTAAACAATTTGTTAGTCTTAAGCCCAGCCGTATGTAACTTGCGGCATCGAGCCCAAACATCGTAGTTTCGAATCACTGGTTAAATGGTGTCATATCAACACCACTCTGTGGGTTCTTTCACTGGTTACGTTATCGCGGCTTAAACGACATATCTGACATTTTACACTTATGATTTGTCTATTTTCCTATCTTACCAGGCCTGGAACGGAAGGACTGAACTCAAGGCGGCGGATGCATTTCACGAAGACCTCATCGTATTCATGTTTACGCACCAAACTGAAGCTGTCCTGACTTGCCTAGTGCATCAAAAGAGGGTAGCCATGGAGCGATATGGATGCGGTTCAATAAATTTCACCCGCGTCTACGAATGACGTCGGCATGTTTCTTTTTGGCAGAACACTACAAGGAATCACCCAAATTAGACATCGAATCAGTTTCTACCCACCGTATTTATGCCTCGCAGATCTTCAGTGTGGTGGTCAGCGGCTGGACAAATGCTAAGAAGCCATACCCTAGTAATTTGAACTTAAAATTCCTGAGCCACCAAAGGGGACAGCCAAGGACAGGCACAGTGCTTCTGCGTTGTGTGGACCACGTGAGCATAGTCTAGTGTGTTGCAAGTGTGTTAGCAATGGCAGTCACAAGGTGATTCCTACAGAAACTGCCCACACTTATGTTTCTTTTCTGGAAAGGGGAGGCGGAGAAAGTATTGTGCTGACAGTTTTGTGCACAAACTGCGAAAGCGCAAAATACGCGACGCGTGAAGAAAAATTCTAGCTTCCCCTCCGGAAGTACACAACAGTGGTACGAGCTCAGCAAATACATTCAAGAATGAATTGGAAGGAGCTAATAAGTAACATTAATTAAGGAAGGTGACAGAACAAAACACGACAAGAGAAAGAAGATAAGTATAACAGCACAATGAGGACAACAAACAGCCGCAGATAAAACAAAAAAAATTGCGATGGCATGCTAGGAAGTTTTTGACGAAATACCACGGAAGGCATGGCTCGTAGAATATGGAGGCACAGTGAAACGCCATAAAAAATTCGCCGACGATTACGGTGCTACCTAATGCGAAATGTGAGCGCAGGTGTACACGCGTTTTCATTACGCGATATATTGGCTGGCGTGGACAATCATTGTCGTGTGGCACGATGCAAACGGGCGAATTGTGGCCCGACTGCCTCGATAATCGGCAGAACCTGAGAGGCAGCACGCGAGTGACGCGTGGGTGTGTTTCAGAGCAGCCGCCGAAGACAGACCTGCGCTTATGCTGCGCTTTGTTTGACGCGCTCGCCGCATGCTTCATCAATGGCATCATCGGTGAAGAGACGAGGCGCGGTGCTCTGGCGCTACCTCGGAGTGATTGTCGCCGCAGAATCTCTCATACGCACCTGCGCTAACACGTGCGCGGTGGACCTGTGGCGTTAAAACGAAGCTGCGGCAGTCGTGTAGCAACATGAAGATCTCGCCTTGTCTCTGCAGGTGCGAGATATCGCGTGCTCTTTCCTTCGTCTGCTTACAAGTCGACGCTGAATTTGCAACGTGTTTCCGCGTTACAAATTCAAGGAGAATGATCTACTGGTTGTCACCTAGGCATCTTTGTATTCAGATCCATCTTTCAGAGAATCGGATATGGCGCACTGTCTCCAAAAACCTTTCCACGAGGACGTCTGGGTTTACACTCATCATTGTTATAAACAATATCAAACTATGAGAAAGAAGCGCGAAAGAGACCAAACAAAGCAAACCAAGCAAGCGCGATCGAGAGCTCACGCAAGCACACGATAGCACGTCCGGCAGACACCAGATACGAGCACACATCGAGTGGCCGGCGTGCCCCCATGGCACCAGTTTCGCGCGCCCACGTCACTGAAGGGGCTGCTCTCATTGGTGCCCGCCGTTCGCGGCTGGCGTATTTCACCTTAAGCTCTGCGTTTGCTCTTTCATCCTTCGCTGTTGTGCTCGTTCAGTCGGTTAGACCGAGGGTGACGTCGACGCTCGCCGCAGCAACGGGCGCCTAAGAGCTGCGCTCAAGCATGTGCTACTTAACATGACTGCCCGCAGGTATATACAGCGTTTTTTCATGCATCATTCACCTGCTTTACTGATTGAGAATGCCTTGAGAGAACTCAACCCACCGTGGTTGCTTAGTAGCTATGGTGGTGGGCTACTAAGCACGAGAATGGGGGATCAAGTCCTGGCTACTGTGGCCGCATTTCGATGGGGGCCGAATACGAAAACACCCGTGTACTTAGATTTAGGCGCACGTTAAAGAACCGCAGGTGGTTGAAAATATTCCGGAGTACCCCACTGCGGTGTGCCTCATAATCCGGTCTTGGTTTTGGCGCGTAAAACCTTCCCGCAGTTACGTCTGCTTCAGCAGGAGTTTGGTGTGTTGCGACACCACGAACGCGAGCACATGAGTTTCGGAACCGCCCACGTGCAGCCGTGCGCGGCTTAGCCGTGTCTAGGGAAAGGGGGATCCTGGGGGTTGAGCCGATGCTGGGTGTTTGGAACTTTAAGGCCCTCCGGCGGAGACAACACACCTCTTCGGCCTCTGCTGCACATAAACAGCATTTTCAAACTGACCCACCTGGAGCAAATGGGCAATCGCCTTGCCCTGTCCTTCTCTCCAATCTTCGTCTTTCTTTCCCACTTTTTGATCATTCCCCTGTTCTATTCATTTCTTTAACATGCCATTTTCCGGGCGGCAACGCTTAACCTAGTGTAATATATACAGACTCGGGTATATAAATATATATATATATATATATATATATATATATATATATATATATATATATATATATATATATATATATATATGTATATATATATAAGGAGAGAGAGAGAGAGACAGTCAGAGAGGTAATTAAGACGATAAAGAAGGCCGTCGCGATTGCAAAAGTGGGTAGCCTGGTGGCCAAGAGCGCGAGATGGTGAAGAGGTGGATGGATCAGAAAGGATGCTGATGAGAGCACTGATCCAGGGATCCTCGCGATGCTCCGAAGGCATGTTGCGCAGCGCATGAGATGGAAGTGTGGGCTCAAGGGCGGATAGGCAAGCGCAGTCAGCGGAGCCCAGTGAGCGAGAAAGGGCGTCAGCGTCCGTGTGTTTGCGGCCGGAACGGTAGAGAATGCGTATGCCGTACTCCTGTAGCTTAAGGGCCCAGCGAGCAAGTCGGCAACATGGGCCCTTAAGGGAAGACAGCCAACAAAAGGTCAGTGACTACATCGAAAGGGTGACCATACAAATAAGGACGGAATTTTCCAAGGGCCCAAATAATGGCTAAACACTCTCTGTAACGAGTAATTAGACTCGGCCTTTGTTAGAGTTGGGCTCGCGTAGGCAACGACATATTCATCGAACCCTGCTTTCCGTTGTGCGAGTACGGCGCCAAGTCCAACGCCACTGGCATCGGTGTGGCCCTCTGTGGGGGCTGCAGAATCGAAGTGGCGGAGGATAGGTGGCGAGGTTAGCAGGTGGCCTAATTTCGTGAAGGCGTCAGCACAGGCGGGCGACCAAGCGTAAAATTCTTTGTCGCCACATAGAAGGGCTGTCAGGGGTGCGCCTATGGAAGAGAAATTTCGAATGAAACATGGGAAATGCGAGCATAAACCAAGAAAACTTTAAAGCTCGTTTAACTTCCTTGGTTATGGAAAGTCGGTGACAGCGCGGAGCTTGGCTCGATCCGGAAGGACGCCGTCTCGCGATAAAACATGGCCAAGAATAGTGAGCATTCGGGCGCCGAAACGACACTTTAAGTTGATTTGAAGTCCCACGTCAGTAAGGCATTTCAGAACGTGCTCGAGACGGCTGAGATGTGTTCGGTATCAGCGGAAAAGACAACCACGTCATCCAAGTAGCATAGACATGTGTTCCATTTGAGGCCGCGTAAAATATTATCCATATTCTCTCAAAAGTGGCTGGAGCATTACACAGGCCGAAAGGCATTACGATGAATTCGTATAATCCGTCAGGTGTTACAAATGCTGTTATAGGTTGATCAGATGGTGCCAAAGGGACTTGCCAGTATCCGGAACGTAGATCCAGCGAAGAAAAGAACTCCGCTCTCTGCAAACAGTCCAGGGTGTCGTCGATGCGCGGTAATGCGTAAACGTCCTTGCGAGTTATCTTGTTCAGACGTCGGTAGTCGACGCAGAATCGTATAGAGCCATCCTTTTCCTTAACGAGAACGGCCGGTGATGCCCAGGGACTGTTGGAAGGCTGTACAATGACACGGCGCTCAGAGGAGGATACTAGGTAAGGGCGTCGCCGTCAAGGTGCATGGCTGCCATCTATCTGGTGAAAAACGGTCGATGTGCGACCCAAACCAGAAGCATGGCTGTTGAAAGAAGCGCGGAACTTCTGCAGGAGAGCGATAAGCTGGCTTTGTTCTGAAGATGACGTTCCATCGTCGATGGGGCAGTGGAAAGCGTGGAGGAGTGACTGATCAACCGCAGGGTCGCAATTAGGTGCACCAAGGTCCGCAGAAGTAGAAACCGCAGGAACGTCAAAGATGCAAAAGGTGTCGACTGTAGACCGGTTGAACGAGGCCTAGGCATTCACCATGAAATAAAGGTAAAGGGCAGGCCATGGGATTGTCGACGACCATTTTCGTGACGCCACTGCGAAAAGTAAGGAGAGCAAAGGGCTACGGAGAACATCAGCGGCGAATCAACACCTCAGATGGCATAAAGAGAACAGTGCCACCAGAAATAGCGGCGCACGAGACAGGGACAAGATGGGAAGAGCGCGGAGGGACGGCATTGTCTTCGGACACACACAGTTTAGCAGTAGAAGGGCCGTTATCGATAGTCCTTAGGTCAGGAAGTGCAGAAAGTTCAAGTTCGGCGTGACAACAGTCGATAACGGCGTTATTATTTGCAAGATGGTCCCAGCCTAATATAATGTCATGAAAACATAAGGGCAGTACGACGGACGAATTCGACGGTATAAAGTAGTCCTTGAATGAAGCTGCGAGCAGTACAGGCAGCGAGAGGCGTTATATTTTGAGCATTCGCGGTTCGAAGGGAGAAGTCGGAGAGAGGCGTCAAAATCTTTCGTAGTGTGCGGCAGAGTTTGGCGGAAATTACGGATACGGCGGCTCCTGTATATACAAGTGCAAGGACGGCGATTCCTTCGACAGGCACTTCAATTACATTGACTGGAGAGGCACGAGGACTTGGGTATTGCGACGTGGACGCAGTTCGGGCCTCGGGAACTGCGGCTATCACTTTCCTGCTCGGTCGAGACGGCGCGGTGCCGCATCGGAGAAAGCGAGCGACGACGGGGAGAGGGTGAGCGGCAGGTAGACGCGGCTGGGCGGTCAGGGGAAAAAGAAGAGGTAGGAAGACTGGAAGGCGACGAGGAAAACGAAGTGGGGGAAGGTGGCGCTCGCCGCATGTTCCGAAGAGGAAGCATGCAACGACGACAATGGCGCACCACATGACCAATACCACCACAAGCAAAACATATTGGGCGGTCGTCGAAGGTGCACCATTGGTGGGGGTAAGGTGCGAGTCGTGGTTAAAGACTCTGATAATGCTCTCGGTCGGGTAGCAGCATAGGAGGAAAATACTGTCGGTCGTGAAGCGGCATAGATGGCGGCAAAAAAGTCGGCGGTGATAAATAGCGGGCGGCAAGAGCGTTTGTGGAAGAGATCGGGAAACTGCTTCAGCGTGAGAGATGCAGTGACTGGTGCCTGTTCAGCGGCTGGAGGAACGGCTTGAGATACTTGCTCTTGAATGAAGTCGCGCATCGTAGGAGGCAAAGCGGGTGGTGGTTCCGGGACAGAAGATATCAAAGATAGCTGGCGGGCGACCTCTGCACTAACGAATTCCTAAATTTTTATGAACAGAGTAGCATGGTTGTCGTCGACTCCAACGCTTCAAAGAGAGTCGGCGGGCGGAGTGGGACGACGAGTATGAAGCGGTTTCCAGCGCAACTCGTTGTAACTCTGACACAATTCTACCACTTCCGCGACAGTGTGAGGACTCTTCGATAATAACCTTTGAAACGCGTCGTCCTCAATACCTTTCATTATATGTTTGATCTCCTCCTCTGACATCGACGCGTTCACCCGTTTGCAAAGGTCGACAATGTGCTCAATGTAGCTCGTGAAGTTCTCTCCGGCCTCGGGTTCGTGTGCGGAAACGTTGTACTGCAAGAAGCTTTTGTACTGCTGGCCGACCGAAAACTTGGTTAACGCTGGTCTTGAAGACCGACCACGAAGTGAGGTCGGCTTCATGGTTTAGACACCATAGTTTCGCAACGTCCGTAAGATAGAATGCGACGTTTCTCAACTTGGTAACATCGTCCCACTGGTTATGGGCAGTCACTTGCTCATAAGAGAAGATACAATCTTCAACGTCTTTGTCATATGTGCCGGAGAAGATAGGGGGATTTCGCTGACGCAAGGCACCGGCACAGACCAAGGTGGCCGGCGCCGTTGGAAGAGTTGGAGGAGTGCACGCGTCGTCGGGCATGATGGGTGGTAGAGTGTGACTCTAAAGTTCCAGGGTGGTCGAAACCCAGATCCTCCACCACTTGCTAAAAGATTTATAAGAAACGGGAGCAGGCGAAATGGGTAGCAGTCACAAGCGTTCGGCCAAGGACAGCAACCGCGAGCTCATGCCGGTAGCGATGGGGCTGTGGCGCAGGCAGGCTACTCTTCTTCATTACAATATATATATATATATATATATATATATATATATATATATAGGTTATATATAGGCTATAGTGGAAACGTACCGCTGGCCTACGCAGAATAGAATATTTGCAATTTTGTGACGTCGCCAGGTTGGGTGCCGGGGCGGGCGGCGTGCATTCCTACCGAATGCGGTAATGCTATATATGGCTTCTAGTTTCCCACCGCTCCCTTATCGCTCCCTTAAGAGTGGCGCAGCGATGAAACCTTAAAATTTCTAATGAAAGCAAAAGAAGTATTTCCCAAGTACCATGTAAGACATAGTGAAAATGAAACCAAGACAGTCCTTACAATATCCCCATTTGAGGTCTCAATATGTCTGACAGAAGCAATTGGCTCTGATTCCAAAGTAACTAAAATGGGAAGCGGCGACCTTCTTCTGGAAGTGCGTGACAAGCTTCTATACAGCAAACTGTCAAAACTTGTTGCGTTTGATGACATTTCGGTCTCTGTAGGCCCCCACCGATCAATGAACACTGTGCGTGGTGTCATTTCTGATGACGACCTACTTGAACTCAGTGAAAGCGAGCTGTTGGATGGATGGCAAGACCAAGACGTGGTAATTAAGTTAAGGCGCGATGAAAAGTAAATTCCAACAAAGCATGAATAATTACGTTTGGAGCAAGTGAACTGTCTGATTCAATAGAAACCGGATATTGCAAAGTTCCCGTACAGCCGTACATTCCCAATCGGTGCGGTGCTTCAAGTGTTAGCGTTTTGGACATGGGTTTCACAGGTGCCGAGGGCGTGCTACTCGTGCAAAATGTGGATGTAAAGACCACAGCTCGGACAACTGTGTTTCTACAACCTACTCTGCTAAGTGTGACGGAGACCACCCCGCCTATTCGCAATAGTACCTGTCACGGAAGAAAGAAGAAATAATCGAACTCAAGGTCGAACTGAACATTTCTTTCCCAGAAACGCGCAAGCGTTTTTCTGTTCACAATCTATCGAATCCGTCCTACAGTGATATGATGCGGGGGGCAGCGCCACATCCTCTTGCGGCCGCCCGAGTCACACAGGGTGTGACGGCGGTTACGCCACCAGCCTCCTTGGCAGGGGCAGCCACTGGTGTTCCGCCCCCTGCCACGAAGGAGCAGCAGACCTCCGGGCCTGCCGGTCTCCGGTCCACTGCTCGCTCAGACAACCCCCCCCCCCCAAAAAAAAAAAAAAAAAAAAAATACCCGAGCGTGCCCACCGAGCGCGCGTCATCCAGCGCCTCTGAAGTGCCAATAGATGTAACAAACACTACTTCGGTGTCACAGACGCTGAAGGAATCGCGTAGCGCCGTGGAGCGTGCCGACAAAAAATAAAAATCCCGTATAAAGGGGCCTGGAAGGATCTCATGAGCTAACCAAATTGATTTCTCTTGAACCACACCACAAAACACTTCCATTATGGCGACACAGATACATAATGCACTGCGATGTGAGAGGTCTAATACACAATCTTGGTGACATTAAGGAACTTCTACACAAGTTTATTCCAATGGTGTTGCGCATGCAAGGGACACAACTCAATCCTTCACATAGTATCTTTCCTAGACAATATGCCATTTGCCGCAAAGACCACAAATACGCTTTCGCCTCATCAGGTGGCGCTGCTATAATATTTGATAAGGTGCTATAATATTTGATAAGGGTTTTGCTTTCAAGCATTTACAGCCGCAAACGCCACTTGAGGCAGTTGCAGTCAGAGTGGTGCTTTTGGTAAGCTTCTGGCCGTTACGTCTGTATACATTCCGCCCAGCTATCAACATTCGAAAAGAGAATTCGAAAGCTTTATTGCACAACTTGCGGAGCCCTACATTGTTCTTGGATACCTAAACGCGCACAACTGCATTTACCTAAATACCTAAATGCACACAACTGCAATGCACACGACTTCACTTCACACAATGAAGTCCAGTCGTACCGTACTTGGAATGGAATGTGGTTAAAAATCTATACGGAAGTGATCACTTTCCGATCATTTTAAAATTAACAAAACAGGTGGAAAGCTCCCCACATGTGCCTCAGTGGAAAGTCGACTTAGCGGACTGGCAGCGACACAGAGAGCTGACATGTTTGACTTGGGATGGCATTCGTATGATTGCTTCGATGATGCAGTTGCATATACAGCATTTATTGCCGATGCAGCGTCGATATGTATCCCGCAAACAAATCGATCTCTTTCTGAACGACGTGTTCCCCGGTTGAACGATGAATGTAGAGAAACGCGAAAGTAACAAAATAAGGCATAGAATCACATCCGTGACTCTCCGACTACAGAAAACCTCATCTCTTTTAAGAAAATAAAGTCGGAAGGTGGAAGAATTCATCGCCATGCCAAAAGAGAATTCTGAAAAAAATACATCTCCAGCATTACTTCTTATACAGACAATAGAAGAGCCTGGAACAAGGTAAAGAAAATAAAAGGCCGATAAAGTCATCCTCTACCACTAGTAAACACACAAGGAAACACTCTTGAGGACCAATCTGATTGTCCAGGAGCACATTTCGCGCACATTTCCTGTACATCCTACTACACACATACATTTCTAAGATACCAGTGTCAAGCAGAGCGACAGCCCCTGGGTCTCAAAGGCACAGGCAATGAAGCATACAATCGCTCATTTAGCATGGCGGAGTTCCAGGCTTCACTTCTTTGCTGTAACAAGTCCGCTCCGGGAAGTGACAGAATACTATATGAAATAATCAAACACACCCTCAAACCCACAGAACACTACTGTCGCTCTTTAACTCCATGTTCTTTGCCGGCTACATTCGGTCCACCTGGAAAGAAGCAATTGTATTTCCTGTTTTCAAGGAGGGCAAGGACCCCTCCTCCGCCAGCAGTTATAGGCCTATAGCTCTGACAAGTTGCATATGCAAGCTTTGAAAAAAATGATTAGCCGGTGCCTCATACCTTTTCTTGAAAGCAACAAAATACTCGATCCCTGACAGTGGTGTTTCAGGGAAAGTAGATCCACAACAGGCCACCTTGTCCGTATCGAGACAAATATCCGTTATGATTTTGTGCACAAACAGTTTTTCTTGCCAGTAATTTTGTTCCAGAGGAAGACACACGACACGGCATGGTGTATTGGGATTCTCCGTGACCAGGCTGGAATGGGAGTTATAGGCAACTTACTAAACGTGATTCAGAGCGGCCTCTCCTATCGCACGTCCCGTAGTAGAGTTGGTAACGTTCTGCCTCGTCCATTTATGCAAGAGGCTGGTGTTAAACAAGGTGTTGTGCTGAGTTGCACTCTTTTTATTGTAAAAATGAACTTCATCCAGACTGTCATACCACCGTACTATGTTTTATTCCACATATGTGGACGCCATCCTGATATGTTACAAATCATGTAATCTAAGTATCTGTGAGCGAGTACAGCTTCGTTTAAATAAGTTGTCTAATTGGGCGGATGAGAACGCTTCCAACTAAACCGCCAAAATAGTACGTGCGTCCTTTTCTCCAACAAGAGAGATGTACTACCAGACCCCGTTATAGACGTTCATGGATAACGACTGCGAGCTCGAACATAAATTCTTAGGTATCATCTTAGACAATAAACTAACCTTTATCTCCCATCTGCAGTATCTTAAAGTGAAGTGCCTCAGGACTATGAACCTGTCGAAGCTCTTGTCACGCACAACCCGAGGAAGTGACAGGAGTTGCCTAATTAGCTTGTATAAACGTTTATTACGATCACGCCTTGTCTACGGAGTCATAGTAACTAATTCTGCTACGCCTAGGGCTTTGAAAACGCTAGATCTTATCCACTACTTGGGTATCCGCCTTGCTGCAGGCGATTTCCGGACAAGTGCTGTACAAAGCCTGTACGTTGAGTGTAATGAATGGTCTATACTATTCCAAAGGACATATTTTAGCTTCTCGTATGCCTTGAAGGTACAATGAGGTGTAGATTATCCATGCCATTAAATTATTCGCGACTTGACCATGTCCACGCTGTTCCGTAACCGTTCAGCCACCAGGCCTCCTCTGTCCCTCCGATTGGAAGCACTGTCAGAAGAAACAGGCGCCCCTCTTTTAGGGAATGTCCTACTGGCTCCTACTTGGCATCCACCGCCAAGGGAGTGGCAAACTATCCAGATTTCTTAGAAATATCAAAACGAGCACCTGAGTGACATATATATCCGCTTTTTCTTGACCTCCAAGAGATGTATTTCTATCCCGAATATTACACAGAAGCTTAAAAGTCTCCTGCTGGTGTTGTCTCGGACCCTAATTTTCAACATTTGGTGCACTAAATCTGCACACCAGTATCTTGCCAGTGGAAGCATACGCTATACTCTCGGCTATTCAGCACATAAGGCTCACAAATGTCGCTATGGCGATTGTTTTCACAGGCTCATTATCTGTCGTGAGAGGCCTAATTGTTCTACTAAAACACAAGAACTCCGTTTTGGATGAACTGTACAGCTTATTGTGCTCCGCATATATGCTCAACCAAGTGATTGTCTTATGCTGCGTACCTGGCCACAAAGGTATAAAAGGCAATGTAGCTGCGGATGAAAACGCTACGTCAGTGAGTTTTAGTTACACAGATGGAAATATCCTCATCGCTGTCACCGACGTAAAGTCTTATGCACGCCGTAAACTGAGGAATCATTGGAAAAGACTGTGAGATAAACAAACATTGAATAAGCTACATGCGATAAAACGAAATCTTGGGAACTGGATAAGTGAGAAAACAGCACAGTACAAGGAAGTACTTCTTTGCCGATTAAGAATTGCGCACAGTTATAGCACTCACTGTCACCTCTTCACTGTGGGGGATCTTCTGACTTGTAGTAAGTGGTAATAATCTCCCAGTCCTCCATGTTCTTATTCAGTGCACTGGAAGAAAAACAGATAGGAAAAAGTGTTTCCTTTTTGCATATCGTGAGAATGTATCTCTTCACCGGACATATTTTCTTAGCAATTTTTCGCTTTTTAACCCGAAATTACTCTGAGTTTTTAGCTGGAACAGACACCCTTAAAATAATTTGGCCAGGTAAGCTTTAGCACAGGATTAACAGGCCTTGTATTCAAGGGATCTCTTGAAGCTCTAATGTCACTGCTATGTTTTCTTGCATCTTCTTTTTAGCGAAACCAAATTGCCATAACCCACATCACTAAATGGTCATTCTCATTATTTTAGTACCTATATATTTTGCACCCCCGCAGGGGCGTCTGCGTCAGCAAGCGTTTGGTGTCTTGCGACACTACGTACCCGAGCACATGAGTGTTGGACCCTCCCACGTGTAGCCGTGCGCGGCTTAGCCGTGTCCGAGGAAAAGGGGATCCTGGAGGTTGAGCCGATGCAGGGTGTTCGGACCTTTAAGGACCCCCGGCGGAGGCCACACACCTCTTTGGCCTCTGCTTCACGTAGACGGCACCCCCCGGACTGACCCACCCGGGGGAAATCGGTAGTTGCCTTTTCCTGCTTCTCTCTCTCCCTCCAATCATCGTCTTTCTCTTACTTTTCATCTTTCCTGTCTTCTCCTAGCTTCCGCTTACTTCCAGTTTTTCCAGGCAGCAAGGGTTAACCTTGTGTGAATAACCAACCTAGGTTATCTCATATTTGGTTATAGTGACAACGTACAGCTGGCGTTTGCACAACCTGTTTTACAGTCCCTGTAACGTCCTCTTGTAGGGCTCCACGGTGGGTGGCTGGCGTTATTGCCGAAATTTAACTTTGTCTATGGCTAGTTCCTTTCCTCGCCTTCCTGATCGCCCTCAGAAAAGAGGGCGCACCGAAGATGTGTTCCAGTTCTTCGGACGCCAAAGCCCGAACTTCCCACAGTACCATGTGATCCATTCAGAAAAATCCGATAAACAAGTACGAAACATTTCCCCTTTTCTAGTTTCCAAGCCCTTAACTGATGTCCTTGGTCCAGGCTACAAGGTATCAAGGCTGGCAAGTGGTGATCTCCTGTTAGAGCTGCATGATCAGAAACAATACGAAAAGTTTCCCAGTCTAGTATCATTTGGGGATGTTCCATTGACAGTAACTCCACCCCGCACACTGAAGACCACCCGCGGCGTTGTCTCGGATGATGATTTGCTCCAGCTGACAGAGGCTGAGCCCTTGGAGGGCTTCAGTGAGGAAGAATGTTGTCAATGTCAGAAGAATTAAGATGAGAAGGGATGGTAAAGAAATTCAAACGAAGCACCTAATACTCACATTTGGTTCAAGTATTCTGCCCGAGTCTGTAGAGGCCGGGTACATCAAACTCCGTGTCAGATCATATGTGCCAAATCCCCTAAGATGTTTCAAATGCCAGCGATTCAGCCACAGTTCGCAGAGCTGCCGGGGCCGCCAAACATGTGCGAAATGCAGTGCCCATGATCACCCCACTGAAGCTTGTAAGAACTCTCTCCACTGTGTAAACCGTGACGAGGATCACACCGCGTACTCGCGGTCGTGCCCATCCTGGAAGACGGAAAAAGAAATTGTAACGATAAAAGTAAAAGGGAATATATCGTTCAAAGAGGCATGCAGGCGGGTAGCATACCTACCAAAAAAAAAGCTTTTCCGAATTGGTGCGTCAGGGGGAGCGTCACAACGGCCTCCGGTGGTTGTCCGACCCACAAGCAGGGAGTCGGCAGTTACGCCACCTGCCCCCACGGTGGTTGCAGCTAGCGCTACTCCGCCAACCGAGCAGAAGCGACCATCCCCGGCCCCTTCCAGCGCTGGCAACAACCGGCGCAGCCAAATCCCACTGGGAGCCCCATCGACCTCCGGGCTGGTGGGTGCAGGGGTCTTGCCCTCCAAGGCGGGACTCTCTCTGGTTACTTCTCGCTCGCTAGAGCACGTGTCCGGCGCCTCACAAGAGGCAATGGACACTACACCCGTCCTCAAGGCGCACCAAGCGCCTAAGGAGCGGCGAGGCTCCCTCAAACGCTTCAGCAAGGGCAAAACCCACATTACAGGGCCTCGAAAGAGCTCTGTAATCTAAAGCATCATTTCCGTTTCCGTACACACAGCACTAATTCACTTTAAATACGGATATACAAATTATTCAGTGGAATGTCAGAGGTCTTCTTAGAAACCTTGACGATGTGCAAGAACTTATCCACAAACAAAATCCAAAAGTGTTGTGTTTACAGGAAACGCACTTAAAATTGAAACAAACAAACTTTCTCCTAGAGTATGTTACGTTTTGCAAAGATCGCGATGATGCTCTCGCATCATCGGGCGACGTTGCCATTGTTATTCATAAAAGCATAGCGCGTCAACGTTTGTAGCTACAAATGTTCCTCGAAGCAGTGGCGGTTCGAGTTGTTCTCCTAAACAAACTCATCACCATTTGCTCGCTTTACATACCTCGCATTACCAATTAAACAAATATGAGTTTCAGCCCTTTATACATCAATTGTCAGTACTTTATGTTGTTCTTGGCGATTTCAGTGCACATATCAGCTTGTGGGGAGACTCTCGTATCGATGCGTGAGGTCGTCTCGTTGAACAGTTCCTTTCTTCGTCCGCTGGGTGTCTGCTGAATAAGAATGAACCCACATATTACTGTCTTGCAAACAGAACCTTTCTTCAATTGATCTTAGCCTTGTTTCCCCGTCTGTGCTATTTGAACTCGAGTGGGAAGTTATCAACAATCCTTACGGAAGCGACCACTTCCCCATACTGCTATGAACACCTAAAGAAAATGAATATCTACCACAGGCCTCTAAGTGGAAGATTGATGCAGCCGACTGGGAGAAACTCCGAACTCTCACTAGTCTCTCATCGGATGACTTGACCTCGTTAGGAATTGATACTGCTCTTGAGTATTTTATAGCCTTCATAATGCATGTCAGAAGTAAATGGCTTGGCATGCAAACGGCGTGTCCCGTGGTGGAATGACGATTGTAGGATCGCTCGTAAAAAACAGAACAAAGCGTGGGGGTTGCTACGCGCCTCTTCCACTGCGGAGAATCTTATTAACTTTAAAAAAGTAAAGTCCCAAGGCAGGAGAACGCACCGACAGGCCAGAAGAGACAGTTGGCAGAAGTTCTTATCGAGCCTCAACTCTTATACAGATTCCAAAGTCTGGAACAAAAAAAAAATAAAAATTAAATTGTGGGGTTTTACATGCCAAAACCACTTTCTTATTATGAGGCACGCCGTAGTGGGGGACTCCGGAAATTTTGACCACCTGGGGTTCTTTAAAAGTCTGGAACAAGGTTAATAGGATAAGAGGGCGACAAACATATTCACTCCCTCTGGTGAACACACAGGGCGATACACTACAAGATCAGGCAGATTCACTTATGGAGCACTTTGAGCGAGTGTCGAGCTCAATGCATTATTCCGAATCCTTTCTTAAACATAAGGAAATAGTAGAACGTAAGCCAATCATACGAAAATCCAGACAGAATGAACCGCATAACCGGCCTTTCAGTATTGCCGAGTTGAGAGCTGCCTTCAACACATGCAAAAGCACTGCACCGGGACCTGACAGAGTTATGTATGACATGATCAGAAACCTACCTACTGACACACAAGTTACACTACTTACACTATTCCACACTATTTGGGCTTCGAGATACCTCCCATCCACATGGAAAGAAGCGAGTGTGGTTCCTGTTCTGAAGCAGGGAAAAGTCCCTTCATTGGCAGCAAGTTATCGTCCGATAGCTCTAACAAGTTGTGTGTGTAAGATTTTTGAAAAAAATGATAGATCGCAGACTTATACATTTCCTTTAGCTCAACAATATGCTCGATCCTTATCAGTATGACTTCAGAGAAGGACGGTCGACAACCGATCACCTTGTGCGCATTGAAGGAAATATCCGCGATGCATTTATACATGAACAGTATTTCCTATCGATTCTCCTTGACATGGAAAAAGCGTATGACACGGCATGGCGTTCCGGGATCTTGCGAGACCTGTCGGAAATGAGCATCCGTGGAAATATGCTGAACATAATTGAAAGCTATTTGTCGAATCGTATCTTCCGCGTGAAAATTGGCAACGTATTGTCGCGACCTTTTATACAAGAAACAGGTGTACCGCAGGGAGGAGTACTTAGTTGCACTCTCTTTATCGTTAAAATGAACACACGTCGTCCTTCAATACCACCGGCCATTTTTTATTCCGTCTACGTAGACGATATACAGATAGGATTCAAATCCTGCAACCTTACAGTGTGTGAAAGACAGGTAGAGCAGAGGTTAAACAAAGTGTTCAAGTGGGCAGAACAAAATGGATTTAAAATCAACCCCCACAAAAGTTCTTGTGTTCTCTTCACAAGAAAGAGAGGTCTGGTCCCAGATCCTTGGGTAGAATTGGACGGACAACTAATACCTGTGAACAATGAACACATATTCCTAGGTGTAATAGTTGACTCAAGGCGTACTTTCATCTCACGTATGAAATGTCTTAAAGCAAAATGTCTAAAAACAATGAATTTACTTAAAATCCTATCCCACCCAACATGGGGTAGCGACAGGAAGAGTTTGCTTAACCTTTACAGGAGCCTACTTCGATCAAGATTAGATTATGGTTCCGTAGTATATCACTCCGCCGCCCCGAGCGCGCTAAAGATGTTAGACCCCGTTGACCATCTCGGTATTCACCTGGCCACTGGCGCATTTAGAACAAGCCCTGTCAAAATTCTTTACGTTGAGTCAGATGAGTGGTCACTCCATTTTCAGAGAACATACATCAGCTTAACATATTCTCTCAAGGTTCGCTCTAATAATTAGCATCCGTGTTTCACAACCGTTAACGACTTGACGTGTTAAACACTGTTTCAGAATAGACCCTCTATGAGACTTCCTTTCTCACTGCGTGCAAGAAAACTTAGCGCGGAAATGGATGTCCCAGTTCTCGAACATCGCCTAATGCCTCCAGCTAAGCTATTACCACCCGGCGAGTGGCAGCTAGGTGATAGACTGTGACATATCCTTTGTAGAGGTCACAAAGCACGCACCTGACCTCGAAATCTCTATGCATTTCCGTGAACTTCAATCGAAGTACTCGTGCTCAGAATTCTGCACAGACGCGTCAAAATCATATTCTGGCGTATCTTTTCCTGCAGTTGGTCCGTGATTTTCAGAATCTGACGTATTGAATCCCTTAACAAGTATCTTCACTGCAGAAGCCTATGCAGTGCTGTCTGCAGTAAAACATATAAATAAATGAAAACTCGACAAAGCAATAGTATTTACAGACTCGTTAAGCCTTGTAAAAGCGTTAATTTATTTACAAAAGCATACAAATCCTCTTTTCATTGAACTTTACTCGCTCTTATGCAATATTTATCTATCACATAGACACGTAGTAATATGCTGGGCACCTGGCCATAGGGGCATCGAGGGTAATGTGCTAGCTGACAAAATGGCCACATTACTCACACCATTAACCACTTTTTCTAGAACTGCTGTCCCTGTCACAGATCTGAAGCCTTTCTTAAGAAGGAAACTTTGACAACACTGGCAGCGCATGTGGAACGCAGAAACAAATAATAAACGGCACGTTATAAAGCCACAGTTAGGTTTTTGGCCCTCCACAACAAAATCTCGGCGAACAGATGTCTTATTCTGTCGCCTCAGAATAGGGCACACATTTGATACCCACAATTTTCTGCTCACTGGAAATGAACCGCCAACCTGAGGCTGACCGTCCTCCACGTCCTCTTTGAGTGTCGGAAAGCCGAGTCTGAAAGAAAGAAACATTGTCATCCTGCATATCATTATTGCGTCCCTCTTCACCCGGCTATGTTTCTTGGCAGGTCACCGTTTTTTAACACCAAGGTAGTCTTCAATTTTTTAAATGATGTTGTCCTGCACGTTAAAAGCCCATTAAACTCGTAGCGCATCCTCTTTCCAGAGGTTGCCGCTGTAATAGTTGTTTTGTATAGCACATGCCTCTAGGCCCTTGTGTTTTAAGGGCTCTAATGAGGCCATAGTGCCCTAGTGAATTTTAGAATCTTATACATTTTTTATATGGTTTCATTATTTCGCAATGTACCTTAGTGCTCATAGTACACGTCTTTTGTCATCGCCATAATCTTATTGCATGTAGATTTTACGCACTTTATAGCGACTGTTTTAGGCCCTTTTACAGCCACGTCACATCCACTTCACAGAATTCATAACTCCACTGCAAACTCATGAACACTGGCTTGGCGCTCTTTGGCCATACCTGGCCCTTGCGCCAATAAACACCACACATTCATTCATTGGAATAGCGCACATACAACGCGCACCAGACTGCACAGACTAACCCCTTCACTGCAAATCAGACCTCCGGCCGGATGGCACTGACGCGAAGCGTATCTTCTGTGTTGGTTGTGGCTGGAAGTTTCCGTCATGAAAGCTTACTCACCATTAATTGGAATGGGTGATAGTCCTGCATGTGATGTTTGTGGATGCGAGCAGAACATTCTCCACTTATTGTGCCACTGTCCTCAATTTCAAGCACAAAGACAATCTTTCTCCAAGGCATTTGCGAAACTGGATAATCGTCCTCTGAGTGAACACACCGTACTAGAGCACCTTCCCCACCAATCATCGGCTCAGAAGGCAGTGACAGCACTTTTACGCTTACTGAGAACAACAGTTTTGCATGAGCGGCTTTTTTCAATGAGTCTCTGTGCACATCTCTATAGCCCCTTCTCCCATTCCCCAGCGTAGAGTAGAAAACCAGACTCTTGTCTGGTTAACATACTTGCCTTCCTTATATATGTCTACCTCTCTCGCCCCTCACTTTGCGGTTTGTCAGTTTCTTGTTATTGGCAACTTAGGACTGAATGCCAGTAAGCCCTACTGGGCGCCGAAAAAAATCACAGAACGCCTATTATACAGTTAGAGAATGGAAACTGTGCCTTGAACAGTGCAATGAAAATAAGAGTAGCGGTAGCGCCGTGAACGAAAGAATGTGACCGAAGGATGGCGCTGTCGAAATCAAAGCTACTATTATTATTAAGTACTGCGCGATTCGGCTACCGCGGTGGCAGATGGCGGGGCTCGTTGCGCTGCACGCTCTTTGATTTTGGCGTGTTTTGTTACCGCTGTCGGGCGGTACTCGCGTGTATGGTATTCTAACAGGACTACAGATATTTTTATTATGTCGTCAGATGGCCGAGAGGCCTGAAGTTGAAAAAGAATGCTAGAGACACGTAAGCTTACATTGTTTATTGCCAAATGTGAAGAAGCAGTACGCGCACACAATTTTAATACAGGTAAGGTGGACTTAACCAAGTAAATAGAACTTGCATGGAAACATACGTTCAAAACTTAGCCGCTCAATGGTGCTTCATAGGCCTTAGTGCCATCTGTGTGACGAGGGAACATTTCCGGCAAAATAAAAAATAATATCGCAACGGAAGAGACGTCATTGTTGTCGAAGGCGCGAAATTTGTTTTTGACCTGCCAATGGAAGCTGCATCTTCAAAAAACACCGCGGACCGACGGTTAACCAGTGAAGATCAAACGTGCGGCCCCAGTGTTTATCACTGGGGTACTCACAATTAACGGTTCACTAAACGACGGCTTGGTAGTGTTATGATTGGCCTGCAGGGCTAGTGCTCTGCAAACCTATTTCAGCCCGCTGCAGTTGTTTCAATGGACCCGCGGTGCTGGCGTCATTCAGAGAACCGGCGACACCGGCAAATCTAACCGACCATGCACTTCCTTCAGAGAACTGGAGGCCACGGCAAAGTTAATTGCCCAGCGCCTCCTCGTACAGCCCAGCGGCGTCGGCCAGGCTAGCCGTTCGACGGACCGAGTATTGTAGGTTGATTTGCCGTCCTCTTCATGGTCTATTTGCAGCAAGAGAGCTTCTCGGAAAAGGGTGTTTTGCGGTGCGTTTTTCCTCCTGCCCCAGGACTCGTCACAGTCTGCTGACACTCGTGGCGGCTACCAGAGAAGTCAGCTCTGGAATTAAGAGGCACCGGTTGGGGACAAGCATGGTAACGTGGCTACGAGGACCCGCTCAACTCGGTAGGTTCTGGGAATCCAAAGTGCATACGTGAGTGTGTGAGCCCTCCCCCTCAAAGGCGGGTCGACCACACGTCCAAAGACTGTGGACGGTCTCACTGGACGAAGATTGGACAGAAGTTTTCCCTCACCTAGGGATCTAGGAAAGACAGAGTTTTTGGCTGTGTTTGTATGTTTGTATTTCTCTGTGTTTGTATATTTGATTCGCTGGGGATCTTTTACTTGTATTCTGATTTGCGTGGGTATCGCAGCAAGTATTGCCTGACAGCAGAGCCAAAGCTTAAAGTAGCGACCATGGTCCTATATTATATGGCGAGAGCTGACCTGCTGTGGTTGTGTTAAGAGCTCTTGGTAGACGTAGAGTAGGACTTGACCGAATCAGAATTTGTAAGAGTATTCTTCAAAGTGACAATGATTTGAGGCTCATCGAACACCTAGGTAAACAAATTCGAGGCAAACAATGGGAACAGGAAGCAATTAGGCAAAGAACAGGAAGAAATTAGGCAAGAACCTGAAGAAGCTAGGCAGGAACTCAAAGGTATTTCGCAGGAGAAAGGCCTAACAGAAGTAACCAGGCAGTAGGTTGCTGCATTGAACAAAGGGATCGACGGTATGGAGCAGGCAATCGAACGAAGTCAACAGCGGCTTTAGAAATCTGTAGGCTGGACGCAGCGAAAGTGGGAGGAAGTGGATAGCAGATTTTGGTCGAAAGCCGAGAGAAGGAGTAGTACCTGCGAAATCAACCGCATGTTCATACGTGAACTCAAAGTACTAGCAGCTAACGATGCCTTAGTGGCAACAGAGGCCGTTAAAGGCTGTAGTGAGAGCAACGAGGTGCTGTGCCAACAGAGCACTGTAGAGACAGCTGGGCCAGCTGTGAGTGAATTGGCACAGTCACCAAGCGTCCGCGTCACTTCTAATGTTAACGAGGGCGTTGACGAAGTACACAGTATTGCTGACCCGATAGACGCAAGCACCCATGTCGAGTCAGGTCGGCGTGCCTGAGAGAAGTGCCAGCAGGACGATGCATTTGAGGGCAGTTCACAGGATTGCGAGATGCGTAGCTCCAGGGAAGACAACTGCGTTGTTCAGGGATTGGTGCAGGTGTCCGACAGTCTAGATAACCAAGAGAAGGATGATTTAGTCAGGAATACTTTGCACTGTGCGGGTGAGAGAGCGATCGAGACCGACGAGCTGTGTGCCGATGCCCAGCGTGAGCTAGGCAATGCAGTAGAGAGCAGTTCGCCGGAGTGCGAGTTGCATAGCTCGAGTAAAGACTGCTGCGTTGTTCCAGAGTTGGTTGAGCTGTCCACCAGTCGAGGAAAAGATAGAGTTGATTTAAATTAAAATCACTCAGACTGTGCGGGTAGGAGAGCGATCCGGGCCGACGAAATGCATACCGGCCAGCACGAGGCACGAGAACGCGGCATGAAAGGGGGTTTAAAGAGAAAGCACCCTAGAAGGAAGCGCCGTAAAGATCGGAATGCGGTGAATAGTGTAGCGCAGCCAAAGACGGCGACAAACGCAAAAAGCCAGGGCGCGAGGAAAAGAAAGTTGCGGTCGTCGTGTTCGACGTTGGCCTATCGAGCACGTTCGAGCCACCGGTCAAAAATAAACCGAGAAGCATGTTCTGCGCGAACACGGACAAAGGGCATGGGGCAGTTATCTTCCTCGTCGTTCCATCGTGCTTTTCGGGGTGCAGCATGTATTTCTAAGGAGCGCAAGGAGGGGCAAGACGAGACTAGGTGACAGGGAGTCGCGACCTGGTCAGTCGAGTTCTTGATGAAAGACTGGCACCAGGACGCAAGTTGGCCAGAGTCTGCAACGTTTTGAAGGAGCTGATAGTGTGTAAGTCCTACGCGCGAGAAGTGCGCCACTGCGATAGTGTAAGAACAGGCTGTTCGTGAAATTAAGCTCCTTAGGTTATTTATTTATTTTCTGTTTATTTATTTGTTTCTGGGTAGCCAGAATAGCTTTCGAACCACGGCCACCTCGAATACGGCTCAATAGTATGAATTCGTCGTAAACGTTTAATTTGGAACGGGAGACGAAGACAAGCTTCCGTAGAAGTGAAACGTGTCGTTTTGTTTTATTTTTGAGCATTGTGAAAATTTTCGCAATTTCACACTAGACTTTCTTTAAATATGTAATGTATGAGCTTTGTCTGTGTTTTCCTTTGAGAAGAGCCGACAGTTGAAAGATACGTTTTATGTAAACATTTAGTTTCGCGAGGTGTTAATTAAAGAGTAGTCAGGCTTTATTTTTTGTGAGTAAGCTGAAGGTCAATGTTATCGGTGAGAGGCCTATGGTAACGCACGTGAGTATTAGTTAACCTTCTTTATTTCCACAAGAGTTTTCGAAGTTTGTAAGGTTAAGCGCGTAGGTTTTCAGTAAGTGCATAACTTGCACTGAGAAGCGTTCTTAGTTTCTTTAGCGCGTGTCCTATGTGGACGGAAGGAAGCAGAATGTTTATGACTGGGTGGCTCGTGTGTATTGCGGGCGGCCGCGTTCTGACTTTTCTAGTAAGCGTGCCTCGAACTAGTTATTGTTTAAACGAACTAGCATTTGTTTAAGTGTTCTGTGGAGTCCGTAAGTTACGCAAGTATAGTTGCTCGTTTAAGGAATGTGTGCTGTATGAACTAGAGGAAGAAATGTGAGTAAGCGTGAGGAAACGTTTGCGTATGACGCCAGTACGCGTTCTGAATGGGGACCACAAAGCTAGCGCGATTGTGAATTACATACCTGTGGAGTTTACCAGACTGTTCAGTGGCTACAGTACGCGCGAAAAGTACGCCACTGCGTTAGGGTAAGAACAGGCTGTTCGTGAAATTAAGCTCCTTATGTTATGATCGAATATTCGTGGTTGAGAGCCTTCGGTTCAGTTGTGCGTAAAACTGTGCTCTTATGCAGCACGACCGTCAGATATGGTTGAACTCAGAGGGAACGTGAACGCTCGCTTTGGCGGCACAAAATTTTGGGGCCAAAATTTTGGGATTCGAAGTTGAGTGGCTTGCATTGAAATTTTGATAGGAAGCCTGGTGGGTTAACTGATCCCGGGCTTTTGCACGCTGAGTGGTATTGTGTTGCCGGGATCAACTCTTCTGTGCCGGTTGTTGTGAGATGGTTTAAGGCATTCCAAGGGCGCAGTTGTTGCGGAGAGCTAAACCGTATTCTTGCTCACCAGCCATTCTCTTCCTGCCCAGCGGTTGTCAGCACTAGCCAGTCGACATTTTCCGGGCCATGGAGGAGCTGTTACGATCGGCCTGCAGGGGTACTACTCTGCAAATATATCTCAGCCCACTGCAGTTGTTTCGATAGACTCGCGGGGGTGGCGTCCTTCAGAGAACCGGTGACGATGGCAACGCTAACCCACCATGCACTTCCTTCGGAGAACTGGAGACCACGGCAAAGTTAATTAACCATGCGCCTCCTCGTATCACCCAGCGGCATCCGCCAGGCTTGCCGTTCAGTGGCCTAGCCGGTCTGAGTATTGTTGGTTGATTCGCCGTCGCCTTCATGGTCTATTTGCAGCAAGAGAGCTACCCGGAAAAGGGTGCTTTGCGGTGCGTTTTTCCTAGGGCCCCAGGATTCGTCACAGTCTGCTCACACTAGTGGCAACTACCGGAGAAGTCAGCTCTGCAATTAAGAGGCGCCGGCTGGGGACAAGCGTGACAATCTGGCTACGAGGACCCACTCAGCTCAGTGGCTTCTGGGAATCCAAAGTGCGTACGTGAGCGTGTGAGCCCTCCCCGTCAAAGGCGGGTCGACTTCACCTCCAAAGAGTGTGGACGGTCTGATTGGACGAAGATTGCGCAGCAATTTTCCCTCACCTAGGGATCTAGGAAGGACAGAGTTTTTTAAAGCAGCTGTGTGCTCGACAAGCGGTGTGCTTGAAGATTTGTGCTCGTGTGGTGTGTGCTTCGTCTTTCGGGCTCCATTTGGGAGTCCTGCTAGACGGTTGAATCTCCTATCTCCTGTCGTAATGTAAATACTGTAAATAAATCACGCCCTCCTAGTTCTCGATGCGAGCAAGCTCGTCCCTACAACCACGTCCCAAGCGTGGGTGAGTTGGACGACAGGATGGGCCAGCTACCACATTGTTCATGCCTGACTACAACCCTCACAGTAAGCTGCCGCATCTTCGGCACGAAGTTCCTGATTGTTATCGGCTTCTCGAGCCTGTTCTGATGCCCGTGTTTCAGCAATGACATGGCGTAGACGCGCTCGTTCCCGGTTTTACTGGTGGCGTTGCTGATCGAAACCTGCCTGCTTCAAAGTAGTACGTATGACACGTGGGTTAGCCAATTCGGAGCCGAAAGAAACTGCTGCGTACTCAGCTGCGACGGAGAGCAATGACGTCACTACTGGCGCAGATAATCCAACGCCACCTAGATAGCACAAGGCGTCTCCACTCGTATCCATGACGTCATGTTACCTCGCCCGACTGCCGTAGAATCTATTGGGGTGCTCCAGAGCAGGGAACATAGATTTTGACGCCACCGCTCGCATCACACCAACATCGTCTGTGGAAATCTCCAGCCATGTAGCGCGACGACACGGAACGTAGTAAACAGGCCTTGTGTAATGTAGGTGGTGTTGGCTAATCGCGCGATCTCTTTCTTTCTTTCTTTTTTTTCCGCGCATGCGCATGGGGTTTCGCCTGAGGAGTTTTCGGCGTGCAGGCGACCGACAAACAGACGGACGGACGGATGGACTAATCCACTAGCCATATACAGCTTTGCTGTCGTAACCCACAATTCGACTCGATTGGCTTTTGAGCTTATAACGCAGAAAGTGACGCCGCAAGACGTCATGCGTACGGGTGTCAAAATCACACCTATGCACAAAGCATAGTTTTTTTTTTTGCACACCGAAGAAATCTTTCAACGTTGAGTGCTGGTCGCATCGTCGGACGCCAGGGCCATTGGCCAGCAGAGGCACATGAAGGGAGCTATATTACCTGGCGGTCGTAACTCAATATTTTGACTGAACAAGCCAAACAACAAGGAAGCACACCTCGCTAACGCCGCTCCGTCAGAGTTCATACAATTGTAGGCGTTGTTTATATAGGAGGGTACCACAGCGTGAAAAATGAACGTGGTAACATTTTGACGTATTAAGTGACATAAGTCATTTTGACATAAGCAATGAACTTTTCATCCCTTTGTAGCTGTACTCTCTGATTCGTTCTTGACTTCCTACATAATAGGCTAAAGTCTGCGTAAAGTCTGATTTTAGAAGCGATTTTTTCCTCAACGTTAATGTTGTAAATTAAAAATAAACGTTGACTCAAGACGGATCGCGGTGGAGCACCTGAGTTCACTGAGTATACTGACTACGCGAGAATGTTGATCCCCGTTAACAACAACTCTTTGAAAAGAACCTGTTAGATTAGTATACAACCACGTAAGAACATTAGAGGGTAAACCAGGGAAGGACAACTTCTGGCGAACGGACATAGGAGACCTTATGAGGTGCCTCCCGGAGATAAAGTTGTCCCTAGACACCCGTAGACTATTTTAAATTGAAGCAACATGCAAAGTACAACTTTGTTCTCGGCGGTGGCGTCCATTAAAAATATACAGAGTGCAGTAACAATTGAAATCATACCGCTTTGCTTGCAATAAAATTAAGCTCATTATCAAACTCACTCCCGGGTAACGTTACGTATTGTCTTCAAGTTTGTCGCTTGCAGATCACATATACATCTTGTAATACGTTAATACGAGTGTGATAATTTCCGCTCGCCATAACAAGTCTTATCGGCTGAGCAGGAAAGAAATTGTTTTTGGCCTCAAAAGTCAACATGTGTTCCTTTCCCTAGAAATAATTGTGCAGATCCCACGCACCAGGAAAACCGATGTTATGCGAAGCATATTGCAGGTGCCTGACTATCTAACAATGCTTTGGGTTCCGCAAAGAGATAACAGGCGGGTGTCAGAAGTCTGGAGTTAATTTTAAACCAGCCGCCTGAACGCTTCTTTAAAAGCGCGTGATTTTAACGCACACAACGCGTTGTGGGGCAGTAAAACAAGCGAAACCAGGGGAGGAACACTTGAAGATTTTATTCTAACAAATGACATATGCCTTTTAAACACTGGTGCTGCAGCCTACTGCTCCCTAGGAACAGGAGCTACGAGCTGTCTAGATCTGACGGTGCGCTCTCGAGCTCTCTTTGGAGATTTCCAATGGAGTGTTATCGATGATCCATATGGTAGTGACCATATGCCAGCTATCATTAATGATCAGCTGCTTTCCCTACAGTACCATTGAGATCGCCCCGTCGGAAACTCCGTCTTGCAGACTGACCCATCTTGACTCAAAAGTCCAGTCTGGATAACACTACAGCTGAGCTAACGATAGACGAAATTAATGAAAAGATTACGACCTCTATACTTGCTGCAGCAGAACAGAGAAGCCCACAATCCTCCGGCTTCTTGCGCAAAAAATTTCAATCCCGGCGGATGAATGAAGGTACAAAACTGAAAAAAAAACAAAGCGTGAGCTAATTTTTGTCGTATTATATATATTTCGACGATACCCAACAGAAAATAACCTCCTCTCTTTCGAAAAAACAAAAGAGAAAGCCAAGTACACACGCAGGGAAGCCAAAAGGCAATCAGGGAAAAACAATGTATCATCCATAAATAGGTCGATAACTTACGGAAGAATGTGGGATCAGGTTCATAAGTTTCGAACTGACTACACTCTGTACAAGATCCCCATACTTCACCTCCAGGTACGCAAACAAGTCTACCGGAACAAGCAGACATATTAGGGTAGCATTTCTATAACATATCAAGCTCAGTAACCTATTCTGCTGCATTTCAAAAGTATAAGCAATTCGCAGAAAAACTAAAGCTTCCGACCACAGCAAGCTGAGAGAGATCCTATAATGCTCCTTAAGCACTAGTCACTACTGTAAAAAAACAACGCCTGGTCCGGACAGGGTACATTAAACAATGGTCCCTCACCTATACCCTAAACAGTTGATACCTTGCTCCGTTTTTTAAACATAATTTGGGAAAAATGCCCAATGAGTGGAAAAAAGTCATTATAATTTCTTGGAAAGCATCCAACAACAGCAACCAGCTACAGACCTATAGCGCTCGCATACTGTCTTGCCAAGTCTTTTGAAGCCATTATAAACATCATATTGACATACGTCCTTGAAACCGAGAACCTGCTGGGTAACTATTAGTGTGCTTACAAGAAAGGTTGCTCTACGATAGCTCATCTAGTTCGGCTAGAACACGAGATACGCGCGGCCTTTCTACGCAAGCAATACTGTCTCACTGTTTTCGTCGATCTAGGAAAGGCGTACGACACAACATGGAGGTTTGGCATGTTAAGGGACTTAGGAGATTTAGGGATCCGCAGTAGAATACTCAAATGTCTAGCCGATTTCATGTCTGATCGGACATTCGAAGTGCGTTTCGAAATGGTGCTGTCACGCGTATTGACACAACGATGTGGGGCTCCCGCACCACAGGACGGCACGCACAAAGGTCGGCGCCATCACAGACGATGAAGCGCGTAACCTGCACGCTCTTCTTCTGGCCCGCCATTAAAGAGAAGCATCTATTTTGCAAGACTCCGTCTCGAATCTACGTTGCATTTTACTGGTGGAGGTGCGGAGTACATGCTACGACTCCCAGATCGAACACCGTCTACAAGCCCAGTACGAAGTCCGGTCGAGCTGACTCCTCCTGTTCCCGTACGGACTTGCCCTCGACTTAAAGGACTGGCACCTGAGCACGAG
The DNA here is from genome assembly GCF_023375885.2 of Dermacentor andersoni. Classification (NCBI taxonomy): domain Eukaryota; kingdom Metazoa; phylum Arthropoda; class Arachnida; order Ixodida; family Ixodidae; genus Dermacentor; species Dermacentor andersoni. The sequence continues at coordinate 30,654,543 of NC_092821.1, forward strand.
CCTCTACCCAATCAAGTCAGAAGGATGAGTACATCGCTTCCGTCTTCTTCCTTAACCACGCCGTCCTGCGGTGCGGGAGCCCCATATCATTGTGTCAGTATTGCTTCACGAAAACTGTCTGCCACAGGGATATGTATTAAGCACAACACTTCTTGTGGTGAAAATGAACTCCAAAAATAATGTAATTTCATCCTCTGTAATGCACGCATATGTGAATGATCAACAAATTGCCTGTCGTGCATCGAACCTGTCGACCTGTGAACGGCACTCACGCAGTTAACACCTGAAAACGGTTTTCCCTTCTCAACTGAAAATATTATTAGTGTTGTTTTTTCACAAAAGATAGGCCTAGAACCAGATCCCATCCTTAAGCTAGAGGAAGCCACACTACCGGTAAAACAAGAACACAAGTTTCTGGGTGTTCTGTTTGATAAAAAGTGCAACTTTCTCGCTGACATAAATAATCCTAAAATAAAGCGAACAATGCACTTCACATCCTCAAAGTCCTGCTCCGGAATCGCTGGGGCTCTGACCGTAAATTCTTCTAAATGTCTACCGCACTTTAGGACGAAGTATATTAGACTATGGTGGTATCATATATCGTTCAGCCAAAGAGTCTTACATGAGACGACTTACCTCAGTTCATAACCTTGGACTACGACTGGCAAGTGGTGCTACGGAAGATCACTTGTGCAGTTTATCATCATCATCATCATCATCATCATCATCATCATCATCAGCAGCAGCAGCAGCCTGGTTATGCCCACTGCAGGGCAAAGGCCTCTCCCATACTTCTCCAACTACCCCGGTCATGTACTAATTGTGGCCATGTTGTTCCTGCAAACTTCTTAATCTCATCCGCCCATCTAACGTTCTGCCGCCCTCTGCTACGCTTTCTTTCCCTTGGAATCCATTCCGTAACTCTTAATGACCATCGGTTATCTTCCCTCCTCATTACGTGTCCTGCCCATGCCCATTTCTTTTTCTTGATTTCAACTAAGATATCATTAACTCGCGTTTGTTCCCTCACCCAATCTGCTCTTTTCTTATCCCTTAACGTTACACCTATCATTTTTCTTTCCATAGCTCGTTGCGTCGTCCTCAATTTAAGTAGAACCCTTTTCGTAAGCCTGCAGGTTTCTGCCCCGTACGTGAGTACTGGTAAGACACAGCTGTTATAAACTTTTCTCTTGAGGGATAATGGCAACTTGCTGTTCATGATCTGAGAATGCCTGCCAAACGCACCCCAGCCCATTCTTATTCTTCTGATTATTTCAGTCTCATGATCCGGATCCGCAGTCACTACCTGTCCTAAGTAGATGTATTCCCTTACCCCTTCCAGTGCCTCACTACCTATTGTAACCTGCTGTTCCCTTCCGAGACTGTTAAACATTACTTTAGTTTTCTGCAGAATAATTTTTAGACCCACCCTTCGGCTTCGCCTCTCCAGGTCAGTGAGCATGCATTGCAGTTGGTGCCCTGAGTTACTAAGCCAGACAATATCATGAGCGAATCGCAAGTTACTAAGGCATTCTCCATTAACCATAACCAACCTTTATATATAAAGGTTGGTTATATTCCGCACATTTTTCTGTCACCTGATTGATAGTGTGAATATGGTCAATTGTTTAGTAGCCTTTACGGAATTCTGCCTGGTCCTTTGGTTGACGGAAGTCTAAGGTGTTCCTGATTCTATTTGCAATTACCTTAGTAAATACATTGTAGGCAACGCACAGTAAACTGATCGGTCTATAATTACTCAAGTCTTTGGCGTCCCCTTTCTTATGGATTAGGATTATTTTAACGTTTTTCCAAGATTCCAGTACGCTCCAAGTCATGAGGCATTGCGTATACAGGGTGGCAAGTTTCTCTAGAACAATCTGCAAACCATCCTTCAACAAATCTGCTGTTACCTGATCCTCCCCAGCTGCCTTCCCCTTTGCATAGCTCCCAAGGCGTTCTTTACTTCTTCCGGCGTTACTTGTGGGATTTCAAGTTCCTCTAGGCTATTCTCTCTCACATTATCGTCGTGGTTGTGACTGGTACTGTATAAATCTCTATAGAACTCCTCAGCCACTTGAACTATCTCATCCATATTAGTAATTATATTGCCGGCTTTGTCTCTTAACGCATACATCTGATTCTTGCCAATTCCTAGTTTCTTCTTCACTGCTTTTAGGCTTCCTCCGTTCCTGAGAGCCTGTTCAATTATATCCATATTATACTTCCTTATGTCAGCTGTCTTACGCTTGTTGAATAACTTCGAAAATTCTGCCAGTTCTATTCTAGCTGTAGGGTTAGAGGCTTTCATACACTGGCGTTTCATGGTCAGATCTTTCGTCTCCTGCGATAGCTTACTGGCATCCTGTCTAACGTAGTTACCACCGACTTCTATTGCGCACTCCTTAATGATGCCCATAAGATTGTCGTTCATTGTTTCAACACTAAGGTCCTCTTCTTGAGTTAAAGCCGAATACCTGTTCTGTAGCTTGATCTGGAATTCCTCTATTTTCCCTCTTACCGCTAACTCATTGATTGGCTTCCTATGTACTAGTTTCTTCCGTTTCCTCCTCAAGTCAAGGCTAATTCGAATTCTTACCATCCTATGGTCACTGCAGCGCACCTTGCCGAGCACGTCTACATCTTGTATGATGCCAGGGTTAGCGCAGAGTATGAAGTCTATTTCATTTCTAGCCTCGCCGTTCGGGCTCCTCCACGTCCGCTTTCGGCCATCTCGCTTGCGGAAGAAGGTATTCATTATCCGCATATTATTCTGTTCCGCAAACTCTACTAATAACTCTCCCCTGCTATTCCTAGTGCCTATGCCATATTCCCCCACTGCCTTGTCTCCAGCCTGCTTCTTGCCTACCTTGGCATTGAAGTCGCCCATCAGTATACTGTATTTTGTTTTGACTTTACCCAACGCCGATTCCACGTCTTCATAGAAGCTTTCGATTTTCTGGTCATCATGACTGGATGTAGGGGCGTAGACCTGTACAACCTTCATTTTGTACCTCTTATTAAGTTTCACAACAAGACCTGCCACTCTCTCGTTAATGCTATAGAATTCCTTTATATTACCAGCTATGTTTTTATTAATCAGGAATCCGACTCCTAGTTCTCGTCTCTCCGCTAAGACCCGGTAGCACAGGACGTGCCGGCTTTTTAGCACTGTATATGCGTCTTTTGGCCTCCTAACTTCACTGAGCCCTATTATATCCCATTTACTTCCCTCTAATTCCTCCAATAGCGCTGCTAGCCTCGCTTCACTAGATAATGTTCTAGCGTTAAACGTTGCCTGGTTCATATTCCAATGGCGGCCTGTCCGGAGTTTATACGTTTACTTTAATGAGCCTACTGTACAGCAGCCACGCGCACCTTACCCCGGTCTAGGGTAGCCAACCGGACGTTATTCTGGTTAACCTCCCTGCCTTGAACGTTTTTCTTTCCTCCTCCTCCTCCTTCGCTCCCCAGTGCCAGGGCGCAGACATCTTCATAAGCTGACACACCCGCACACACTGCGTACTGTGAGTGCACCGCCGCGAGACTGCGCGTGGCATTGTCGGCTATCAGGTCAGAACGGACACACGTAGGACGGCGGACCACATCGCGCATGCACGGACGGTGAGCTTAAGGTAACGTAGCCTGCTCTTATATGCGTATGTATTCTGTGTTTTACAGCGCAGCTGTATATGGCTAGCCGATTCGTCCGTCCGTCTATGTGTCGCCTGTACGCTGAGAAAATTCCTCAGGTAAAAGAAACCCCATGCGCATACGCGAAAAACGAAAAGAAAGAACCAATCGTGCCGGTCGCTCTGAGTGACGAATGACCTTCATGGCCATGGAGACAACGTGGCATGGCGGCGCTCCTTCGCTCCCATTGGAGGGCCGAAAAGCAAATAAAACGCAATAGCGTACCCACCATGCAATCGTCGATTTTCACGTCAACCTCGCGCGTCGCGACAACACGTCGATACTATCCTTCTTGTTGAAATGGATTGAAATTTAGTGCTACATGGGCGACAATGTACCGACCACGCGTCAGCGGTCGTTTGTAGATTAAACCTTTGGCAGAAAGTTGTCTACAGGGCAGCATAACCGATAGCGCTTTACCACAGCGACCACACAGCTATGGTCACTGTGGTAACGAATGAGACAAAACAAAGACGATAAAAACCGCGAAGTTACGTTTATTTGTCCTTATTCAATCAATATAATCAATATAGCAATCCTATAGCAATCAATGCGAATCAATATAGTTGTCGATATAGCCGTCCCAATAGAGTTTCACTGGTTATCCTTCTTCACGAAGTGTAAGGGCACAATTTTTTTTTAATTGTAAGATGCGTCCCATACAGTGAACACTTCCAGTGGGCTTGTTGGCACGCAAGCAACTAGAATGCCACAACGCAACCCTTTCTTCTCATGTAGGTAACCAATATTTGCTGTGTGCTTAAATGTCATATGTGATCAGACTTGAGGCAGATAAAGGCAATGTCTATTCCCGTGCATCTCTAATTGGGCGCTGAGCCTATGGGCACACGAACGTTTCACAACCGCCAGTTATCTGTTTGCGGAACCCAAAACAATGTTAGATAGTGAGGCACCGGCACAAAGCTTCGAATAACATCGATTTTCTTGGTGCGTGGTATCTGCACAATTATTTCTAGGCAAAAGAACACATCCTGACTTTCCAGGCCAAAAAGAATTTCTTTTCCTCTGAGCCGATGAGATTTGTTACAGCAAGCTGAAATTGTCGCACTCGCCTCCCGTTCTGGCCCATTTCGATCCTTCTGCGCCTACCGAAGTCCGTACTCATACCAGCGTTCACAGAATTAACGCAGTACTGGCACAACGCCAGCGCGGCAACGACCGTGCCATCGCTTACGCCAGCAGGCTCCTCTCACCCTCGGAGCGCAACTATTCCATCACTGAGCGTGAGTGTCTGGCACTAGTTTGGGCGGTTGTGAAGTTCCGTCCATACTTACATGGCCGACCCTTTTCCGTTGTAGCAGGCCATCACGCGCTTTGCTGGATATGCTCACTGAAAGATCCTACAGGAAGACTTGGTCGCTGGGCCCTACGCCTCCAAGAATATTCGTATACCGTCACCTACAAATCTGGCCGACTACACAAGGACGCTGACTGCCTGTCTCGCTACCCGGTAGACGAGCCTGACGACGTCGACAGTAGTACCGCCAACGGCATTTTCTCTGTGTCTGCCTTCGCTAACATCGCCGATGAGCCGTGCCGAGACCTATCGCTGCGAGCCCTTATCGAGCATCTGCGCTCTACACCTACCGACGCATCCGTTCGCCGATATGTCCTCAAGGGCAGCATTCTGCACCGAAGGAACTTCCTCCCTGGCGGATCTGATCTTCTTCTTGTCGTGCCAAAACATCTACGACAGACTGTGCTCTTTGAGATGCATGACGCACCCACTGCAGGACATCTTGGGGTAAACCGCACGTACGACCGCGTCCGCCGCCGCTTCTATTGGCTGGGTCTCGCTCGCTCCGTCCGACGCTATGTTCCTGCCTGTCATCCCTGCCAGCGTCGGAAAATACCTAAGGTGCTACCTGCCGGTCATCTCCAGCCGATCACCGTCCCTGTGGAACCGTTCTTTCGTGTTGGATTGGACCTCCTCGGTCCCTTTCCCACGTCATGCTCTGGCAACAAATGGGTAGGCGTCGCAACTGATTACGCCACCCGATACGCTATCACTCGGGCTCTCCCTACCAGTGGCGCCACTGACGTCGCGGACTTTCTCTTGCGGGACATTATCTTACTTCATGGCGCCCCGCGACAGCTGCTTAGTGACCGTGGTCGTAACTTCCGCTGGAAAGTTATCGCCGACATTGTGCGTTCCTGCTCCACTCAACACAAGCTGACTACCTCATACCATCCTCCAACCAATGGCTTGACAGAGCGCTTAAACCGTACTCTTTCCGACACGCTGTCCAAGTACGTTTCCAAGGACCATCACGCCTGGGACATTGCCCTTCCTCAAGTCACATTTGGGTAAAAATCGTCCCGGCACGACAGTGCCGAATTTTCTCCATTTTATCTACTCTACGGTCGCGAACCGACCTTGCCCCTTGACACGGCACTTCCTCCTGCTGCGATCTCAACAAGTGAGTATGCGCGCGACGCCATCGCCCTCGCCGACCATGAACGCCAGCTGCCCGTGCTCGACTGACGGACTCGCAAACCACTCATCAGCGTCAGTACAACGCCCGCCACCGTGACGTACAGTTTTCGCCTGGTGCGCTCGTGCTCCTGTGGTCGCCCTCTCGTCACGTCGGACTTTCAGAAAAGCTCCTTTCGCGATACACAGGGCCCTACCGCGTGCTGCACCAGGTGACGCCTGTGACGTACGAAATTGCTCCTGTGAGCTCAACCTCGTCATCTACTCTGGCATCTAGGGATGTCCTGCACGTCAGTAGACTCATGGCCTACTACACTGCTTCCGAGTCCAGCCTTTAGTCACTGCAGGACGGCGCTTTTGCCGCCGGGGGTAGTGCAACAGAACAGTATTTCCAATGACGAAGAGGCGAGCAGTGAGAAGACGACGACGACGATTGGAAGCTAGCGCGGGCTGTTGCCTCTTGGCCAAGTGCGGCGTATTACCTTGTAAATATACTTGTGCATAGCTTTTGATCTGCGTCTTCCTACGGAAAAATATATTACAGTATTTATATGTGATCTGCGAGTGACAACATGAAGACAATGCTTAACGTTACGCAGGAGTGAGTTTGACAATGAGGTTAATTTTATTGCAAGCAAAGCGGAACAATTTCGTGTGTTCTGGCCCTCTGTATATTTTAAATGAACGCGACCGCCCAGAACAAAGTTGGACTTTGCATGTCATTTCAATTTAAAATACCCTACGTACATGTAGGGACAACTTGGTTTTCAGCATGGGTTTTGTAAGGTCATTTATCTCCTTTCGCACAAGACTTCTTTCCTTGTTTTACGCTCTAATGTTCTTAAGTGATTGTATAATTGTCTAAGAGGCCATTTCAAAAAGTAGTTGCTAACGCTGTTCAATATGCTCAAGTTTCAGTATCCTCAGCTTTTCCAACAGGATCCGTCTTGGGTCAAGATTTATTTTTAACTTACAATAATAACACTGAGCAAAACATCACTTCTAATATCAGGCTTTATGCAGACGCTAGCCTATTACGTAGGGGGGAGTTAACGAATCAGAGACTAGCGCTATAAACGCATAAAAAGTTTATGCATTGCTGGTGTCAAAATGGCTTATATCGCCAAATAAGTAAAATATTACCATGTTCATTTTTCAGGCTTTATTACCCTCCTATATAAACAACGCCCACGTTTCTCTGAAGGCTGGTGGCGCGGCACTTGCGATGTGTGCTTCACCGTTGTTCGACTTCTTCAGTCAAAATATTGAGACACGACCGCAGATAATTTACTTTAGCTTCCTCCATGCGGCAGTCCTGGCACGTGGGCGTGGCGTCCGACGATGCGACCAGCACTCAACACCGAAAGCTTTCTTGCAAAATAGGCCTGCAAAAAACAACAACAACAACAATGTTTTGTGCATGGGTGCGATTTTGACACCCGTACGGTGGACGTTTTGCGGCATCGCTTTCTGGGGTGTAAGCTCAGAAGCCGATCGAGTCGAATTGTGGGTTATTACAGCGAAGCTGTATATGGCTTGCCGATTGTTCCGTCTGTCCGTCCGTCTGTCTGTCGGTCGCCTGTGCGCCGAAAACTCATCCGGCGAAACCCCATGCTCATGCGCGAAAAAAAAAAAAAAGAGAGAGGGAGATCGCGCGATTATCCAACACGTCCTACATAATGAAAGGCCTCTTTACTCCGATCGGAGACTTCGGGCTACCTGGCCCGAAATTTCTATTGACAAGGCTGGCGTAATGAGAGCGGTGACGTCAAAATCACTGTTGCCTACTCAGGAGCATCCTTATTAGATTTCATGGCAGTCGTGCCAGGTAACTTGAGGTCATGGATCGGAGTGAAGACCTTGAGCTACCTAGGTGGCATTGGATTAGCTGTGTCACTAGTGACGTCGTTGCTGTTTGTTGGGGCCGCGCGTCATACTTGCTACTTTGGCCCAGGCAGCTTTTGATCAGCAACACCGCGGGCACAACCGGAACGAGCTCGTCTACGTCGTGCCGATGCTGCAGCGCGGGCATAAGAACAGGCTCGTGCAGCCGATCGCAATCAGTAACTGCGTACCAAGGATCCAGCAGCCTACCAAGTCGGCGTTTAATGAACCGTTGGGAGTAACCCAGTGATAAACACCGGGGCGCACGTTTCAGCTTCACTGGCTAACCATCTGTACGCTGTGATTTTCGAACATAGAGCTTCCCAGGGCAGGTCCGAAATCAAATTTCGCACCTTTGACAACAACGCTGACGTCTATTCCGTTTCTAACGAAAATGACGTCATATATATTTTTTTTATTTCGCATGAATTCTCTCGTGACACAGATGGCACTAACGCCTGTGAACCGCCATTGAGACACCAAGTTTTGTACTATGCAAGCTCTACTACCAGATGTACTTACCTTGTAAACTCCACCTGAACTGTACGAAGATTGTGTGCGTGCGCTGCTTCCTCCCCTTTGACAATAAGGAATGTAATCTTACTTGTCTGTAGCGTTTTCTTGCCACTTGAGGCCTCTGGGTCATTTCGCGACATTATAAAAATATCTGCAGTCATGTTACAATAGCATACAGGGGAGTACCGGCAGCGGTAACAAAACGCCGTAAAACGAAGAGAGGGCAGCGCGACCAATCCCAGCAGCCGCCACCGCAGCGGCCATATTGCGCAGTGCTTAATGATAATATTACTTTTGATTTCGACAGCGCCATCCTTCGATCACATAATTTTGTTCACGATGCCACGGCTACTCTTATTTTCGTTGCTCTGTTCAAGGCACAGTTTCCCTTGTCAAAGTGTAGTATCGGTGTTCTATGCTTTAATTCGGTGCCCAGTAGGACTTAGTGATATTAAGTCCCACGTTGCCAATAAGAAGAAACTGACAAACCGCAAAGCGGTAGAGAGAGAGAGAGAGAAGAAAGGCGGGGATGTTAGCCAGTCAAGAGCCTGGTTGGCTACCCTACGCTGGGGGATGGGAGAAGGGGATGAGAGAAAAGGGAGAGAAAGAACGCGTAACGTGCACAGACAGTGATTGAGTCAAAGCTGCTCATGCAAACCAAACGTTCTCAGAAAGCACAGGAGTGCTTACTGCCTTCTGAGCCGATGATTGGTGGGGACGCTACTCCAGTACTTTCTCTTCATTCAGAGGACGATCGCATATTTGCGTCAATGTGTTGGACAAAGATTGTCTTTGCGCTTAAAATGGAGGACAGTGGCACAATAAGCGGTCAACCTTTTCCTCGCATCCACAAGCATCACGTGCAGGACTATCTGCCATTCCAATTAGGGCTGAGTAAGCTTTCCTGAAGGTAAGTCCCAGCAACAACCGACACAAAAGTGACGCTTCGCATCGGTGCAATCCGGCCGAAGGTTTGAGTTGCAGTGAAGGGCTTAGTTTGTGCAGCCTGCTGCCCCTTGTATGTGCGGTATTCCACTCTGCAAAGGAGAGCGAAGTGGGGGAGAGAACGAAATATAGCTATCGCGTTAAAATGCTTTGGAAAATGACCGTTCACATTCACAGTTTGAAACTAGAATACAACCCTTCTGCCTCACCCAATACAATTTGTTGGTGCAGTTTGTTTAAAAGTGTTGTAGAGTTCCATTTTACAGAAACCGTTGTCAAGGAAAGTACCTGGGTGGAGTCCAGGTACTCTCCCTAAAGAAATTAAATCGTGGGGGTTTACATGCCAAAACCACGATCTGATTATGAGGCACGCCGTAGAGGGGTATTCCGGAATAGTTTCAACGACCTCCGGTTCTTTAACGTGCGCCTAAATCTAAGTACACGGGTGTTTTCGAATTGGACCCCCGTCGAAACGCGGTGGCCGTAGCCTGGACTCGATGGGCACTGAAAGTACCAGATTTTCATGTAACACAGCCACAAATATAATTTGATGAAGGGCTTTTGGTCTCTCCAAAAAGAAAAACTAATGTACAGTAATTATGTGTCATGAACCCGATATAACGTGAGGCATGTCCTGAAACTGGAAATTTCAAGGAAAAAAATTTCCACATTGATGCAAATACGGTAGTACCCGTGAAAGTGAGTCAAGTACACGGCATCTGTTCTATATTGAGCTTATTCTAATGAATTACAAAACAATTAAATTAGGCATCTGGCATAGCCATCAACTCCACACCCCCTCATCGCACACTCCTGACAAGCCCTAGCCCATACGACGGACCCCCAGGTCTCGTGAGCAGTGAGTGAGAAGCTTAAGAGGAAGCTTTAACTCGGGTGCTCCTATCTAAATACACGTAAAAGCAGAATTCGTTTTTTTCGGCAACCACCGCACCAAATTTGACGAGGTTTGTTGCATTTAAAAGAAAAGCTTAAGATCTAGTGACTGTTGGTCTCGAAATTTCGAGTTATGTCGTGAATTTTTTATAAAAATTTTGCAAAAATCGCAAATTTTCAGAAAACGAAACTATCAAGTTTATAACTCCGTAACTCAGCAAGAAAAAATGATATCGCAATTCTGTGAATTGTACCTGATAGCACGTCTAAAACGGACAAAATTGGTATGTTACACATGAACCTCGAAAAATGGAGTAATGTGTAGTTACAACTTTTGCAGAACCCTCGTAAAGAACGTAACAAATTCACGTAAGATGTAAACTGACACATCAAATTTGTCCGCTTTGAATGGTCTAATGGATGCCGTTTACAGAATCGCGATATCTGTTCTCGATGCAGAGCTATTAGTTTGTAAACTTCGTGCTTCTATTTTTTTCATACATCTCAATTTTTGAAAATCCTTTTAAGAAAATTCAAACTCTAAATATAAATTCCGCTTCCAACAGTCACTAGAATTTAACTTTCTCTCTCAAATGCAACAAATTTCATTAAAATCGGTTCAGGGGTTATCTCAGAAAAACGTTTTTGCGTTTTTACATGTATTTGAATGGGCCGCGTCGGAGTTGGGCCCGAGCTAAAGCTTCCTCTTAACAACATACAGCTTGTTTGAAAGCCCAAACAAACGTGCTCTGCAAACGTCACTTCTCGAGTCGAAGGCTATATTCACAGCATTCTGCAGTGCATGCTTGCTGTAGAGAGTACCATAATAATAAACTTGCACAGCATTATTGTTGCCATTGGAGTAGCGCCTCATCGTTTGAAGATATGATTTATTGCCTTCGCAGAAAAGCACGCGCCTTAATGCGCGAAATTGGGACACGCTGTGCAACGCCAATCCAACTTAGCAGAGCTTTACAGCAGCACACGAGCATTGCCCGGAAGCCCGCTGGGGAAGCAAATACGGTTTCAAGACATTGCACGAGTGTGCAGACGGCGCTCTTAAGACTTAACGTGAGTGAAAGCATGCGCTGCTGCTTCGCACAAAAGCACGCACCTGAATGTGCAAAATTAGGGCAAGCCGTGCGACACCATTCGACCCTAGTCGAGTTTCACAGCAGTACACGAGCGTTACCGTGAAGCCCGCGGGAAAAAGCAATTTTTCCTGAATGCAGTGCACAGGGTGTGCTACACTGCGTTTCATTGTTGAAACAAATATTTTATCCCTTATATCCAAGAGCAGAAGTCTGTGCATAGTCTGTGTGGTAATGCCAGAAAACCAACAACGAAGCCCACTTCACTGGAATGGCCTTATTGCATTAAAATCCTGTAATATCAGCTTAACACAAAGAGGTCAAAGTGCAAATATACAGAGTCTGTTAGACAAGTTATGCAGCCTGATATTGGTATACGTTCTTTCTTTTTTACAGAAACGGAATCTTCATAGTGTTTTTATGGTGATCTGCTGGGCACTCTGAAAATTGGTCTAACCTGCCTGTCCACTGGAGCATGACAATGCACATTGTCACAATTTTCTGTTATTTTTGATAGAAAAAGGACATTCCTGTCTTTGTTCAATGCCCTACTTGTCATTCATTAGTTCAGCTCACTTTCCTGAAAATGAAGACAAAAAGTCGTAAATAATACATAGCACACAAACCATGACACTCAACTTGAGCAAGCACATGGGACCATTTAATATACCGCTGCCAAGAGTAGAGGCAAACAGATCGCACAGTAGTGTGTAGCTTCCCAAAGGAAATAGATTTGAGGAGGCAGAATAATTTGCGTGCAAATTCTGCTGGTACAGTTGAGTTACTTTGCTAACGGGCCTTTGCGTGTGCTTTGTTCACTGCGCCATGCACACCATCTGTATGCACCCTTGAGCTATTGGAAAAGCGTGATGGATCCCTGTTGTAACTATAATGGATGAGGCAGCAGCAGCTGTGCATTGACGTGTTGCTGTGATCCTCTATTTGGGCAACAAAGAAAGCATGTTTGCTTGCAAAGAGGTTTGCTGTCTGTCATGTTTTTGTGACAGGTGGTAGAAAAAGGAAAGAAAAAGGTAGTCTCTGGCCTGTGAAATGTTCATTCCATAAGCAGGCTTGACTGGAATGAGTGAAAACCAGTGATGCCCGGGCTCATCGAGGAAGCCTTTGGCCTCTGGACTGCATATTCATCGCCATTTGGCCAAGTTTGCTGCACGATCTAGTCTACAGCTATTCTTGCTGCTAGGATTATTTACCATCCGACATTGTTCACCCTCCAGTGTGACGTATTGTTCTGCTCGCATTTCTTTTATCTTTTTAGAATGACATCAGAAATCTTTTAACATGAATGTAGTCCACACGTAATTTCAGCTCTTCTTGCAATCAAACTCTAGCACAAGTTGAGCTTTTGCTTAATTGTGTTAATAGTAAAGAGTTATCAGGCCCATGTTCAGTCACACAAGTAATAAAAAAGAAGCACGATTGTCAATCATAGCTTTTTTTTGTATGTGCCAACACAGGGGTTAACAAAACTCTGCTCAATACAAACACTGATTAAGAGGCACTAAACGTTTACACTAGATGTGTAGTCTGGTAAGCTTTGTAAGCTATGGAATAAAAACCATTTCAGCTGTCCTACAGCACGGCTTAGTGTCACCTCAGCACTTCTTTACATCTACGAAATAGGGTGGCGGTTTCACTGAATACTGGTTTTGACAATCAGCGGGCAGTGTTTTCTTGTTAAAATTCCTGAATTCCTACAATTAGTTTTAGATAGCTGTCTTATATCGAAACTGCATCTTAGCATGCTGTTTTAAACGAGACTGTGCATTGCACCCAACAGATGTAAAAATTGACAGGGAAGACGTGAAAATTTCTAAATACCTTGCTGACTCACTCCATGTTGGCAGTAGATACAGCTGGCTCTGCAATAGAAACAAATTCATTATTCCCTACAGTGAACAGGATGCAGTAAGAAGCTCCTAAATGAAACAAATTTGAAAAATCCATTAATATACCTGAAACATACACTTTACCCAGAAGTTGTTCAAGAAGTTACCCCATGCGTACAATGGTGCCAACCAAGTTGATTTCTGTTGACTAAAGCAACACGCCGCAACGATATAACAGTTGCCAAAGAACTTTGTGAACCTATCGAGGGACATATTTTTAAATATTCTGTGAGAACAATAGTATATAGACCCTTATAACGTCCTGCAACATCCCTGTCAAATGTTTTTGTATACAAAGATCCTCGACATATGCCAGGCTGCATAGGTGATTGCTGCAGAAACAGGCACAAGAGAGCTGCGAGTATGATAGAAGCCCTTTAGCTGTAAACATTGCAAGCACATGCAATCAGAAAATAATATTTCTATGCACTTTAGTTGTTCCTACCTTATTCATGTTCGGCTATTTTCTGCACATTATTTACATCTACATTGTCATGCCAGCATTGATTTTAGTGCAGGCGCACTTGGAACTAATAAAAAAAATGTGTTGTCCATGTGCAGAACTGGAGAGTTCTTATTGCGTTGTGAAGCCGTTCCAAGGAAACAGTTTCTTTTTTTTCTTTCTTTTAAGTCGTAAACGAGAACAGATTAAGCCGTACTTATTGTGGCAGCACTACTGTAACTTCAGAACAGTTGCCTTTAGCCCCACCACAGAGGAAACTATTCCTACTAGTCGAATAAATAACAGCAGAGATGTATATCACGCTCCGGGCCCTCTTCAATAGAAATAGGCCAAAGCTTCCTCTCGCCAGGCAAATAATATTTACTGACGCACAGAGTGGCGCGATGTGTCGGCATATGAATTATATCACTTACGTGTTATGGTCAGCAGCACATCGCAGCACCTCCGTCATCGCCGTCTGTCAAGCATTAGTCGACGCTAGCGAATATTGCGGACACGAAGGCGCCGCTGCAGGGCTCCGGCCCGCGAACTGGCCGTTGCCGAGACGCCGACGCCACTTGGATATTTAGAGCGTCTGTAACGCTGGATCCTCCAGTAATACAGACCGCACAGCACGGATTTCATGAGTGCTGAACAGTGGGTAGTCGACGCAGACACATGTGACTTTCAGTGAGCAGCACATCCCTCGACATCCGTTAAAGAAAGGCGGGTACGGATACGCCACATTGCAGTTCGGTGACGCTTTGACATTTCAATTGTCACCACTGCCGAGTTCTCAAGGAAGTACGGGTCACACAAAGCAGATTCTGTACTGCCAGAGCTAACCGAGGCCAAAGCCGCACTGCCGCGCCACCACTGCTGCTCGCGGATTTCCTCCAAGTAACACAGAACCTGCAAACAACACACAAGCAACGCAAGCAAATTCACACAAGCTACGTTGAAAAAGTGTGGTAGAATTTGTCCATGGGAGAACGATCACGCCGAGAACGAACAGGCCACGGCGTCGACAAACAACGCAAGCAACGTTGAAGAACGCGCGGTCACCGCTGGGCGCGAGCCAAAGAGCCATAGAATTAGCGATTACGCCAAGAACGAACACGCCATGGCGTCACTTGGCGCCACCATCGCGCTTTCTCAAAAGTCCCTAAATGATTCTGTCCCTAGGCACCTAGGATCAGGTCATGTGAGGGATTTTCGTACGACAATTAGACGCAAGCACGAATACATACTGTGTCCCGGGGCATCAGCCCCTCCCCAAGCTTGTTATGCTTCACTGCAATACTCGTGCGTCTGCTTCACTAAGTAACATTTCTGTACGGAGGCGAAGCTGACTTTCGGGAACCGGCATTATGCAACGCACCATGCTTTCCAAACTTCTAAGCCAATCGCGAGGACCAAAAAGGCGGAGTCCATGCCATTGCTGACAGCAACGAATTATTTCAATAAAGAACACGGCACCCAACGGCAAGAAGCTTCTTAGCGAATGTCAAAGCAGCTAGGCCTAGCGTTGCCGCAGTGGTGGCTACTGCTGCCAGCGAATCTGCGTGCGAGAGCGCCGATTCCAGGCAGCGAGGTAATCAAAATGGCAGTGGTGGTGGCTTTGATTAAGGCCGTTTCGCACCTGCGGTCACGGTAAAACGTCTGGAAAATGAGACGGCGTGGAGTTCTTGCGTCCGAAATTTCAGACGTTGTGATACATTGACTTTATGGGGTACGTGGCGATGCCGCGAAGTCATCCAAATTATCGGGAAACCGTAAAGTCGGTCGTCGACTGTGCACTGGCAACTATTCCAGAGGACGACAGGCCGTCAAAGACGATTCAATACGAATCCTGTTTGTTACTCGAGCTAGCATTACCGCGACTTCCGACCTTTTCAATGAAATCACTGCTAATTTTTGCTGATAGAGACTCAAATTCCCTGAGCTTTCCCTGACTTTTTCCAGACTACTCAAAATCCCTGAGAAATCCCGGTTTTCCCGGTTGGTAGACACCCTCATTTAGCCGGTTATCGAGGTTGGTAAAGATAAGTGAAGGACAAAATATCTGTGTCAAGGTGAAAGTGTCTAATATTTATTGCAGCGGCATTCTGCCTACAACCTGGGAAAGAACTACACCGAAACTATTTGTGGACAACTCCGTGCTTCGATGCAATTCCATGAGTCTCCTTTAGAGCTGCGCACGATGGCGCATAATGACTCTACATTGTCGCTCAAGTCTGATAGCATGACATTTCCGCAGGCCCAGCGACGTTTGTCCATCCGTGATTCCTTACTGACCTGTGGAGGCAAAATAGAGAATATAGACACAAGATGCACGTAAGTGTTCTAACCATTGTAGTAATCAATGGATGCAACAGACATCTGCACTCGCATATATAAAATAGAGACATTTATTGATGTATTTCAGATATATTACGCAATTAAACTGTATAAAGATCACTCATGATATAACTTCATAAGAAATTGATACCTGCATACAGAACTTACGAAAGCAGCTCTATTAGCCATGGAGCTATCAAATGATCTGACAAGCTCTAGAAATGAGTATGCTTCAGTATATCATCTTATCGTAATGCTCATTTTGCACGCCAAAGTCCGACCAGTAGCCGACTGGATTAACCCCTAAAAATCGCTGCGACATAGTAACTTACATCTGTTTTCCTTCTTCCGTAGGACTGCTTGAGTAATCATTGAGACAGTGAGGACAAAATGAAATTGCTGACAGCGCAGAGGACATGGTTGTAACAATGTTAGAATATCACGACTGTGAAGAGTAAGAGAGGCAAAATTTCATGCCGATAACAATTGAGCTATTTAGCGTCAGAATAGATCGGGGATCCTCATGCCATGGTTAGCTATGAGATTTGCGAAAGCACTGACGGGGTCCCACTTGGTGCCTTTTTGGTGACCTGTTTTACTCCATTGTCATTTGCCTTGTATGTGTTGGCCCATTATGGCCAGGGCCGGACGAAGGCCTCCGTCAGCGACCCCCAATTACACCTGACTTGCGCTAGCCGATTCCATGTTGCGTTTGCAAACTTGTTAATTTCATCAGCCAACATCATTTTCAGCCTTCGTCGAGTGCACTTCCCTTCCCTTGGCACCAGTTTCTAACCCGAATGGTCCACCGGTTATGTGTGCTCTACGCATTACATGGCCTGGCTAGCTTGATGTTTACAGCATAAGCTGTTGTAGGCTCAATCCAACAGCCGTTTCCGTTGGCGATATTGTCCATCGCCGGTGTCCGTCGCAGCTGTCATCCGAAATGAGAAAAAAAGACATCAGGCTCCGCCTGAATCAAACCCTGGCTCTCTCTGCGGAAGTCAGCTACTCATTTATCAATAAATCAGCTACTCTACCACAGCGTCACACCAGCTTTTTTCGTTATGTCAAAGCGTCAAATGGCCCATTGAGCGAAAAATTCAGTGGATGTCATCTGTAGCAGCCAAACCGCTCCTAAACTTGAATCGCTATTCGCTGCGACGCCACGTCACGAGATGCGCCTCGACGGAGCGGAGCGGGCGAAAGGGGACACCTGCTGCCATGCCAGCACGCCAGGCGTTGCGTGAGGGGAGAGGGTATCGTCGCGACACGTCGCCCGATGGGCACCGCATCATCGGTGGCAAGCGGCGTTGGCATTACAGGCTGCTGCTGCTTGCTGTTCGGGCATCACGTACCGCTATGGTACATTGATCGCAGCGTAAATGTCGAAGAAACGCTCAGCGCCGTTAAATGAGCTTTCGAAATCCCAACGTATAAGGAATGGTTAGTTGTCCCTGAATTTTTTACACGGTATTTACCAAAATGATTTGAATGCAGTATGCATGCATAGGAAATACTTACAACATTATAAGCACCAGGTAGTAATAAACAATGAATAAAGAACCAGCAGTTCTTGCAAAAGAAGATTAGTACAAGGAAACAGCTTAAATCAAGAGAAGAACTTGAAAAGGATACGTTAAATACCTAATCAAAAGTGTATATTTACCCGGTCGACACTACTTTCGATCCTAAATGTTTTAAGTGCGTAATCATTTGAGCAAAATATGTTCTTCATGAAATCTTTCTTTCTGCATTTCGGTTTTGCAAACGAGTTTTCCATAGACTGTGCAGGCCTTTCATTAAAAACATCGAATGATACGTGATTACACGGAACTACAAAATATCAGATACTGTAAAAATTTACAACAAAATATTTGTCCAAAGTTCTATGGAGGGCACCCCAGAACAAGATGACGTCCTTAGAAAAAATAAAACAGTCTTCAATAGTTTTATTCGCGTTCCAAAGATGACAGTGAATTGACGAAAAAAAATATTCCGTTTCCGACGCGGGTTCTAATTGGCAAGGCTTCAATTTGTGAAATAATAATTTCTGAAACAAAGGTCTCTGTAGAAGGTAGAAGTAGCAATTTGGGCACTCTTGCAAGTACATCATGTCCTAGTAATCTGATGTATACTGACAGATAAAACGCCGCCGGAAACGGAACCGGTGCTTATTCTTTGTAAAGATTTTTTCATGGCACGGTCATCAAATTATCTAGAAAAATGAACAACCAGAAAAGCAATAGAACAATAAACCCCGCGCATGAACCCCTATAAACATGTTGTAGAAAGAAAATTCGAAGACACCGCCAGTTTTGACAGGACATGAACCAGGTTAACATACAAGAAGGCTCGTAGTACCGGATGATAGCTATCCCGAAAAAATAGAAAGCGCGAGACGAACTGTCGCACATACAAATGCACTAACCATCACCCTCCAACTGGTGTAAAAATATTATCGCGTCTCATAGGTTCAAAAGCGGCCGACCATATAAATTTAGAAGAAAACATCTGTGAAAACAGCCTGGTAAAGCCTTGCGGAATGAAAACCTGAAAGACATAAAACTTTGGTTGCCAGAACATGCTACAGGATTGTACTCTTCCAAATATTGAAAAATGGTGGGGAACAACGGCATTTGTGTAGCACTCGAGGGATGTACGCGCTCTCTCCAGTAGTCTGCACTTGAGCGTTTGTCCTGTTCACTCCGTTTCTTCTCGCCCTTATTTCCGCTCTACGACACTACAGGATGCACCAACCGGCCGAACACTCTACGCTTCTGGTGTGCACTTGTAGGCATTCAGTGGACATCCTAGATCTTTAGGTTGCACACTAGACCATTGAATGCCAGCATAATGAGATGGTGGGATGGACCAAGCTGGACACCATAGCCCGGAGCTCCTAGAGGTATTCACTTGCTCGACGGAGAGTGTAACGAACTCTTCAATGAGAGAAAGAGCTTTATCGACGCTGGGCTTGTCCTTGAAGAAGACTGCGATATGACCAGCGTTATGCTACCAATTTTGCCTCATTACCACATACATTAAAGCCACGAACATTGCTGCAGTTAAAGGATGCCCGAACAGAGTGGTTCTCAACAGCCAAGGGAAGCGGAGACATAGGATATCCTGTTTCACGAAAGAACGGATTTGAGAGGCTACCATTGACAACGAAGTGAGTTGTACAGTGGCTTTAACAAAGTCGAATGCCATTAAGCACTGTGCAACCAACATTTGCGTTTTCTTCAAGAGAATATATAAAGAAATGCCGGAAGCCATGAAACGTATTTGCGAGGTCAATATGAATAATTGCAAGTTGCTCATACAAAGTGGAACAGTACTGAATTACCGTATGAGCGACGCATATGTTATTTGGATGGAACGCCCTTTTATAACAGATGTTTGAAGAGCAACAAAATGAATTAAAATTGCTGCCTGCAAACAATTTGAAAAAATTCTAAAAAAATTGTAGTCAACGTTTGACAATGTAATCGGTCTATAACCATCAACAGAACGTAGTTTTTTTCTGTGAGTGCAGTCGGTGACGCGGTTGCTCGGACGCGTTTGGCTTGTTGTTTTCCCTCGTTGGGCACGGCTGTTTCGCACGAGCGCTGTCATTAAAAGCTACTTCAAGCGAGCACAGCACGAGCCTGCGCTGCCGCGTGATTCGCCCGTACGTTACTGCGAACTCATATGCATTGCATCAGTTATCAGTTGCTAAAGGAGGCACATTGCAGGCATAACTTCTTCTCTAGTGGCATGCAATCAACAAAGATTACAGGAGGCCCGCCGTTTCGCGGCATGTCGAAAGACCGCTGCCGTCGCGGCGCGTGCGATCGTGCGCTCGAGAAGTTCCGTACCAATGATGTCTGTTTATCGCTGCTGTGAATTCATTTGTAGCAAGCATTTCCTCGCGTTTGTGCGCCTGAATTTAGCAGAGTGCAAACCTTACCTGAAGTTCAATTTCGTGCGCGACTCGCTTCACTTGCAATTGACACCGCGCTAAAACTTCGCCGCCTATTTCTTGAACGGCGTACACGTATTCGGCGATGCATAATTTCTTGCCTTTACTCAGCGTGCCACCCCTGAAAAAATCTTCGGCGCCCGATATTCGCTGCAAGCCGTGGTACAACAAAACCGAAAGTGGCGGGTCCATATTGTAAACGTGTTTTCCGAAGCAGACGACCGAGCTTGGTACTACCCAGTTCAGGACAGAGGGCCCTGTTTACAATGATTTTCGCGGCGCCCTCTTGGCAAAGCAGGAGCCCCATACCCGTTTGCTCTCTGATCCAAACCACTCTCTTTCTGTCTCGTAAGGTTATCCCTAGCAATCTTCGTTCCATCGCTCTTTGCGCGCTCTTTAACTTGTTCCGAAGCTTTTTTGTCAGTCTCCAAGTCTCTGCCCCATATGTTAGCACTGTTAAAATGCACTGATTTTACACCTTCGTTTTCAATGATAATGGTAAGCTTCCAGCAGGAGCTGACAATGTCTGCTATATGAAATCCAACCGATTTTTATTCTTCTATGAATTTACTTTTCATGATAAGCGTGCCCTGTGATTAATTGACTTAGGTAAACGTGCTCCTTCACAGACGCTAGAGGCAGACTGGCGATCCTGAACTCTCGTTTCTTTGCCCGGCTATTCATCATTATCTTCTGCATATTAATCATCAACCCCACTCTTACCCTCTCTCTGTTAAGGTCCTCAATCATTTGTTGTAATTCATCTGCATTGTGGCTGAATAGAACAATTTCATCGCAAAACCAAAGCTTCCTGAGATATTCGCCATCGATCCTTACTGCTAAGCCTTCCCAGTTTAATAGCTTGATTACTTCTTCCAAGCACGCAGTAAATAGCATTGGAGAGATTTTGTCTCAAGTGAAAGGGGTCAGACTGAAATTTTGGGGTGTGCCAACTTAAATTTAGGGATGCAACTTCAATTTGGTGGTCGACCAATTTAAATTTGAGGATAAGCCAAGTTGTAATCTGATGGTGTGCCAACTTAAATTTGGGTTTAAGCCAACCAAAATTTGGGGAAAGACCAAGTTGAAATCTGTGGGTGGGCCACCGCAAAATTTGGGCGTGCGCCAACTTGAAATTTGGGGATGAGTCAACTGAAGTTTGGCAGTGGGCCAAGTTGAAATTTGAGGGTCTGCGAAATTAATATGGAGGTGGGCCAAGTTGAATTTGAGGGTGTGTGAATTGAAATCTCGGGGCATGTTAACGCATACACAGACAACTCGATTGAAGCTGCTGCATCATTCTTCACTTCTTGAATTTGCTTCGAATTGGACAGCCGTGCAGGCGTGAGTGGTTGACGATTATTATTTGGTTTTCTTGTGGATACAGGAAATGTGCTGTAGCGTTCGCACGTGCAGGGGGCATTCACGCTTGCACGCACTGAAATGGTGCAACCATCCTATTCACTTTAGAGGGCAAAGCGCGAAAGCTCCCTTCACATTGGGAAGACAACACATGGATGTACGATGCACTCGCGACTAATTCATTATAAGAAGGTACGCTAAACATAACATACCTGCGGTGCATATGCGCGCACACGCAAGAAAAAGAAGCCATACACAGAAGAATGTGCCATGAGCAACACTAATGCACAAAGCAAGGCAACTTATCATTTGGCATGAAAAATGTTTGGAGTATAGAACTCGCCTCCAAGCTCTTTTTACATAAGTATGCCCCGTTCATACGACCTTAAGAACTAGCCAACCTTCTCATAAACGTTAGTTTCAGCATTCTTAATAAAGTTATCAGCATTTTTCGAAATGTTCTACACTACTGGGACGCGCACCTGGCCTAAGATCATGCGCCGTCATCGAATACTGTGGTCTGACAGCGGGAGACAACGAGAAAACGCGTGCCGTGCGCTGCGGTCACAGCCGGTGGGCGAGAAAAATTGAAGAGGAAAGCGCCCAATGGATGAGAGTGTCGCTACATTCAAATTATCAAGGTGCTTTCCTGTTCTGTCGTATCGTGCCACGAGTCAAGGGATGTGACATGTGCGCCGCGTAGCCTGATACTTGCGTTTAGTCTTCGGTACACGCTATGGGCCCACCTGGCAAGGTACGAACCGCTGCTGAAGAAGCGAATCGCAGCACTACGCACGTGGCTGCAACCAGGCAACGTCGCGCTCAGCAGACCACTGTGCAGAGATCAACACAAGCGGCAGCTTGCTGTGGACGCTGGGCGAACAGTTCAGTTCGGTCTCGTGAAAACGATGCAAAGACTACCGCCAGGACCCCTCTACTGCGTGCTTCCAAAAATGGAGCTCCCACGGAACCGCTCTTCCCGCAGCTGACTGTGCTGCGTGTGCCGCGCAGGCCTGCGGCTTTTTTTTTTTTTTCTCATTGTCAGCTAACATATCGCCTATTGCTGTTCGCTCGACTCCGCACCTTCACGGCTTCTGTCTTTTGAAGTTACGCTTAATCATTTTTGGTGTCCATACTATACCCATACATCGCTTGGACGGATAAGGTCAGCTGAAGACACGTTTTCCTCCACCGGAAGGCGAGAGGGAGAGTAGCTGCCACAAAGACGAAGATGATGAGGACTATGCGTAGAGATCGCTAGACACGACATCTCCCAATATGAACGTGACAAGCGATGGAGAGGAACACTAAAACATTGTAGACTCTTAACACGTATTGTTGACAGAGAAACAGAACTTGGGAAATCAATATGTGATAAGGGACGCTTTCCTTGGTGAATATCGTAACGCTGCGTTATTGTAGATTTTGTTTTGTTGAAGACAAACTATCAATAGGGCCATTTTATTTGAGTAATTATTTTGTACCTAATAACCATTTGGCTAAGTATATAAAGCCGCACATAAAGGCAAACCGACCGACCGACCCAGCATGCAATATATTCAGCGTTGGTTAGCATACACCCCAATACAAAACTTGAGCGCAGCTCTTTAGGTGTTTTGAGTGCGCCTTATAGAGAAGCAAGGAATTTGAATCTGAACGACAGGGTCCTATCGGCGGCGGCGCTGAGCCTGTGCTCGGGCAGTTCGTTGAGCAGCAACGACAGACGAAGCACATCGAATGGTTGCGTAGCTCATTGTTCAGATCGAAAGCGCGAATACGGGAACTCAAGCTCGCGCGGAGAGCATTCTATAAGGGCGGAGGCGCAGGCGAATCAGCGTATGCGCAGTGGGTCCGAAGCTTACGCCTGCGCTTTGTTTCAATATATGGTGTTGGTGGACTAGCTTGCCGCATGCCTTAGTAATGACGACATCGATGACTGGGTGACGGTGAGCGCCACTATGGCGCCATGGCCTAGTGAGTCGCCGCCATGGAGCATCTCTCGTGCGGCGTGCGGCACTCTGCTTTTCTCCTCACCGACGTTTTCTCCTCGCCATACTGTCCTCCGCTTTTCGGCTGATTTTCCCGCTGTACCCTCCTCCTATGCTTTACTCACACGCTCAAATCGCTATCGCCGTCGCTCATCCTTTGCTGCGCTACGGGTTCGTTCTGCCGATTACGCCGACGTCAAAGTCGACGTTGAATGCAGGAATGGGCGCCTAAGTGTTTGGCTTCAAGAATAGTGTAGATGATGATATCCCGCGTCGGGAAATGTGAGATGCTGCAGGGACAGAATGTGAGAGCATGACGCACTAAGATTGTGAGAGCCTGAAGACAAAATGTGCATCTCATGAATTTTAACAGCCGAGCTGCTCTAAGTCGAGCCTTCGCCGTCTGATGTCCGGTGTCACGTAAGTGACAGGGGTAGAGCGCGCTCCGGGGGAGGGGGAGGAGAGGGGTAAAGGAACAAGTGTTGCGCCGGCGCGCGCCCTTTTTCCCCGGGGATTCCGCTCGGCGCGAGCAGCAGCGGGAGCTCGCACGAGAGCGGCAGCGGCGACCTCGCGCAAATCCCGACCTTCGAGAGCGAGAAGCTTAAGCAAAGCGCCAGCGGAGGGAAGCCGCTAACGCCGAGAATCGAGAACGGGAAGCGCAAGCCAAGCGCGGTGGATGCAAGCCAACTACTAATTTGAAGAGAAGCCAGCGCAGGCCCAGCGCCAGCAGAGGCATGCTGAACCCCAACTTCGAGAGCAGGAGGCCGAGCAGAGACGTCGACGCAGAGAGATTTCTCCCACGGAGGGTACCAATGGACGGTTCAAGAGAGAATTCCTTGACCGTGGGTGCGGCCACAGCTGCAAGGTCTGTGATAGATTGTGGTGTGATCACAACCTCACGCAACTGTGTGGTGCGCGCAATCCGGAACCGAAGCTCGAATCTAGCGAAACTACAAGAACGTGACAAAAGACTTTCATGAAAATCGCGCTAAACATGAGTTCGACCTTGACAAAACAACCACCACCTTCGCTGCTCTGACAGCTTTTACTGAGTGGAACTGGCTTTACTTTTCTATAAGGAGTGCGCACCAACAGGGCTGGAGCGCAACATTGGCCGGCAGTAATCGTCCACGAAAAGCATTCTAGTGGCGAAGAACACAAGTCACAGGAAGTACTTCCAAATTCGGAGGCCGGGAAACATCCCGGGGCACTGACCACGACCACTTGTAGAAGACACGCGGCGGAGGGGATAACAATACAAGTGTAAAAAAACGCTCGGCTGTCATGTGTACCGAGCACAATGTCCATCTGTGCCTCCAGGAACGCAAGAACTACTTGCAGTTTCATCAGTACTTGAGCCAGTAACGCCGATTTCATGAGTTCTCTTAAATTAAATAGTGTTTGAAAAGTAAAACACAGAACATTTTCAAGTGCTTCCAAAATGCAAGACTTGTAGCGCTGGCCGAAGAATAACCAAATATCGATTGTCTTGAATTAGCAACTTTTAGAAATACAACAGTGAAATTAGTTTTTCCTGTAGAGTTTTCCAATATCGGGCGGAAAGCCAAGCAAACAAGAAAGTTTCAATTTGTTTGACTATAAAATGAAGCGGGCATCACGGCGCAATAATATTTATTGTCTGCGCAAACAGGCGGTGTACAGTGTACTGATATGAAGCGTTGTACCAAGAAGCGCTCATCGTCTCACCGAATAACACAAATACACATATTGCAAAACACAAAGTTTAACGTCGTAAACGAAAAGAAGACATAAAGTCAGAGCCTACCATCTTTTCCGCTGTCCGCATCAGAGCTTGTCTGCTTGGCTGCATTATCACTGCAGGCGTCGCTCATCTCTCCGAGGTGTGTCACAGTCAGTTGCCGGATCTCTTGCATAGAAAGCGTTACTTCGTAGTCACGCTCCAACAGCTGCCTCACCTCAACGCTCATCAGGGAGTCAATACCCAACTCGCCGAGGCTGATGTTCGGGTTCAGCAAGGATGAGTCTTTGATGCCTGCGATAAATTCAAGGAGCATGTATGGGCGTCGATTGACCGCGCCAAAAGTTATTCTTTTTTCACTGACCTGCAATTTTAAGAAACAATGTAAATACATGGATTGCTTAAGCTTCACTATCGTGTTCGAGGTACCCTGTATAATAAAAATAGGGACTGAAAATTAAAAAAAAATAAAAACGTGCCGTCAGGTCAGTCAACATGCACTTTGTTTTGCCGTAAAAAATAAGCATAGCTTGGCGCAGACAACGGGGATATAATACCACCGTGAGTGAAAGACCTGTAAATTGCGTAGCTCAGAAATAGCAAACCATCAATACTCACCAAGGATGTGCGCCACAGTCTGAACGAGATCTTGCTTGTCCTTGTTCTCCGCCATCGAAGACAAGCTGCTCTTGACGAAGGATGAGACAACGGGGTTGCTTTGGCTCAGGAAGGCGTCCATAACCGCCATACACGACCTAATTGGCTGCGGCATAACTCCAGCTACTGTGACATCAGCACCCATGTTATCGTGGAGCAGGCCTACGTCTCCAATTACACCCCACTGAATGGCCAATCCTGCAGGTAGAAAGAATCAATATATTATTACGTTCTTGCAGACTCAAAAACGGCCACGGCTGCAGCTAAGGCATTTGTATGCTGGCAGCGATAACGCATATTCAGCATTATGCAAAAGCGGAACTGGGGGAATCTAGGCTGTGTTTCTTGCAATAAGTTCCGTGTCCACCGCGTTAAATAATCCGCCATTCGGCCTACCGCCTCACGCACTGCATTTGAATTCAGGAGAAGGCGAGCATTCAACAATTACCTTGCGCGAAGGCGCATGTGCTGGGAATTTTATGTCTACGCGGGCGAGCTGGCGTCTACGGGCATTAAAGCGTCCTTTAATCCATAGCCGCATAAATACCCACAAACAAAAGTCTGGTACATATTCTATGGTGTCTTGAATATTGGCAATATGACTGTAACCCCTTTAGGCCCCTTAGAAAAAATAACGATCTCGACTGATCACAGCCCTGTGCTTGAAGTCATTACTTCAGGATGAAATCATGCCACAAAGAGGCGAGCTTGAGATGTCAATGCACGAAGGTCTTCTTTTTCGTTGGCACTGAAAAAATGGCTGGCAGAAACTCTCTCTCTATTTTCGCTTCACGGAAAGTTGCCGTCTTCAGTCTTCAGATGGAAAGTTGCCGTCTTCAGTCTTCAGACACACCCACACACACAAACACACACACCCACACACACAAACACACACACCCACCCACACAAACACACACACACACACACACACACACACACACACACACACACACACACACACACACACACACACACACACACACACACACACACACACACACACACACACACACACACAGACACACACACACACACACACACACACACACACACACACACACACATACCCACACACCCACACACACACACACACACACACACACACACACACACACACACACACACACGCACACACACACATGTTTAGCCGCACCACACTTCAAAGATTGCGTATGGCAGATAGCACAACTCTAACGCTCAATTTAAAATACTCTATGAGCCGGCCGTTACTTCTAGGAGAAATCAAAATGTTCAATTGAATTATTAAAGTAATTACGCTAATTAACTTTATTTTTACCTTACGCCACCTATTTCAATCTACGAAATATAGAGGCTGATTTCGAACGGCGTATACACTTAGAACGAATTCTCTGGAGAGCACCAGCTACGAGATATTAATTTTCGAAGTTCCCGACGACATGCTTTGGCGTTCTAGTTACGTTTTAGAGACACTTATGTTCGATGAATTTGAAGCACAATAGTAACTGGAACACCAGTGCATTTTGACAGAGTGAGCGAGTGAGCGAGATATTGATATATTTCACATCCCCACAACATTTGTTGAAGGGTGGCTCTAGAAGACTCGGATAGCTTGCATATATAGCTCTCGTAAATATCGGGGTAGAAAGTATTTAGTTGCACTGGACTCGTATAAGTTTCTGTTTGTAATCGCCTCTAAGCAACGGATTCAGCTCTCTTCAGTTGAGTTTCAGGCGGTGGTAATTCTCGTCTCCGATTTCGATAGAATGTGGTAATATCGCTAAATCTTGTTTTCTGTCTTTTTCTCTCCAGTTCTCCTGCTCTGCGTTCTCCATACTGATGGAAGTCACTCTTTGCCCAGCTCGGCAAAGCACGCGGTGTGTTACCTCGTTGATGTTAATTGCGGGAACGCCTGGAGTCGCATGCGCTGCGAACCAGAGCAAATGCCGACCGCTCTTCTCTGCGCTGGAGAATCTTGCTTTGTTGAGTCGGATGATGTACCATGCCTCAAGAGACACTTTGAATATTTATATCTCGGAACTGGTGTTGTCCAGAAAATTTGTTCTAAGTGGATATGTCGTACGAACTCAACGGCTATAGCACTGGTAGGTTGAAATATGTGGCGTAAAGCAATTACTTCAAAAAGTTAATTATCGAATTGACGTTAACTATCCAATTGAGCATTCTGATTTCTTGTAGAAGTAATTGCCACTTCATTGAGAAATTTAGATCAAGGGTTAGAATTGTGCTATCGGCATAGGCAATCTTTAAAACAAATTTGGTGCTGCTAAAAAAACACCCTATATGTACAGCACCTAACAGCCACGTGAGGCTTCGTATCGCACTGTCGAATTCAAGAAAGTTTCTTCATCTGATAGGACAATCGGCGGGGTAAGGAGATATTTCGCCCCACAATTGTTTATAGCTTTCGGCGTTATACTTTCTCGCGTACATTTATCTTTGTGGCAGCTGCTTATGTGGTACTTTGAATATAATCGTGACGAATCACAGTCACTGCAATGTGTGGACAGGTGCCCATCTGCCTACAATACGTTTTTTTTTTCTGCTCTCTTAAGCGATCATTTAGACGCGGGCCCTTTGGCCGGCGTATTTTCCGCAACATGCCAGTGGTATGCTCTACACCATGCCTTCTGCGCCCGACAAGAAAGGGTTCTGGCGCTTTTTCTGGCACCTTTGGTGAAGTGGAAGACAACGAAGTGAAACAGAGAGCAAATTGTGGTAACCCACATTCTATTTGAGTAGGGTCAGACATGTAATGCGTTGGGCAGACACACGTTGGTCTCATAGTGTTACAGAATGCATGTCAATAGAAGGGAAGTGTAGTTGCGGAGGGCGTTGAACCACGTGGCATGAAGCTGAGGGATTCGCAGGCATACAAAGGTGTCAGTGGACACAAGACAAGCCTAAATAGATTTCTAGAAAAAGCTCCGTCTTATAGTGGACATAAATAAGCTGATGCTGATATTATAGCAACGCTTTGTCATACACAATTTTGAACGCAGAACTCCTAAAAAAATATCGATGATTAAGCAAGCATGCTTTACGCAATTGATATGCTGGAAGTAGTTGCTATGACAAGTAGTAAACGTTGTATATAGGTGTTGCCCTGACAGCAAACAGCGTGATAACGTTCTCATTTTTCGATTTCTCCCTTTGGTTATTTCTTAGTTTTACTAAGTTTCAGATGTGCTAATTATATTTTCTCTGCTGCTGCTTCTCAATATTCTGTTCATCCCGTGTCGGCAATTGCTGGGGATATCGGTCTTTTTGCTACAGACTAAACTCCATTCGAAAAGCAATTGTTCAAGTAGCATGCAAACACACCAGGCGGTAATCACATCCACCTGGTGCATGGCGGAACCCACCATGCTAAGAAACGGGTCTCGATTGAAAGAATACTAACTCACCAGGCAGCCCGTCCCATACACGACGCTCGCAGATGCGCTCGGTGACAGAGTTGGCGTAACCGTAGTTTGCCTGGCCGGCGTTGCCACGACCGGAGGTCAGTGACGAGAAGACGACGAAGTGGTCCAAGAAGGGGCACTGTTTCCGGGACACACCGTCCAGGCTCTGGGTGACCAGCACTTTGGGTTTGCACACTTCTTCGAACATTTCAGCCGTCTGGTTCTCGATCAATGCATCGCGAAGCACCTATAAATAGTACGTTAAGAAACAAGCAATTGTAATCCCCGAATGGTCGGCAGACTATTCGGCTTTCATTTTGATACTCGGCACAGCGACGTAGAAATCGAAAGAGGCGTTTTACTCAGCTTCTATGAGAAGTAATACTCTAATACGATAAATCGTAGCCTTTGAGAAAAAATGAAATGAATAAATGATTAGGAAATGATAAATGATAAATTATGATAAATAAATAATGAATGATATAAATATAACTATAGGATAAATAAATGATAGATTAGGAAATTATAAATTATTAAATAATTAGGAATGAATAAAGTAACAGCATCGGGTGTCACAGCAAGCGCTTGGCAAAGCTTTTGGTTGAGGCTTTTTATGCGATGAATTTTCAGCATGACAGCAGACGCATTGCGGAAAATCTGCATCAGTCTCGTGTCTTTCAGGACTCTTCAATCAAGGTAAAGTGAAGTGTTACGTCGTGGTCTGTAAGCCAGCATTTCTGAGTACGACCATTAGAAAAGAAATAGATGGATACTTATCTTATATCAGAACCCCAACAATCTCATTGAGGAAACGGACCGGCGCATTAAAACGATTCTCGTAACATGCGACCGCACCAGGTACCATATGGCTACAGACGCACTAATAGGACACGCGAATTGCCAAGTGCGCTACTCCCTTTCACGTGCATTACTTCGCCTGACAACATTTCTTTCTAATAAAAGCAACATTGCAGAAATTTTAT
Organism: Dermacentor andersoni; assembly: GCF_023375885.2. Lineage (NCBI taxonomy): Eukaryota > Metazoa > Arthropoda > Arachnida > Ixodida > Ixodidae > Dermacentor > Dermacentor andersoni. Next base: position 30,684,788 of record NC_092821.1, read on the forward strand.
ATTAGCATTCTGTCGTGGCAGCTGCCGCTTCACATGTGATGTGACGCGGCACTGACTTTAGGATCGGACCGCTGATAGCGTTAACGTCGGCATTAATCGTGATATGGGTTCTGCAGCAATTTCTTCTTTTTTTTTTTCTTTTTAGCGAGAGTTGGTGGTGTGATTCTGTTCAAAATTACAAGAATAGATATGATGCACAATAAGGAGAGCACCTGTGTGAGTCTTTATTAGAATTCCGCAATATTGTGTCGTCGCCTTCCTCGAGGAACAACATTAGGCTGCCAATTCTTCTTGTCCCATTGGAAATTTATTTCCGATAGCAGGAAAAGTTGAGGTAGCTTATTCTAGCTAAAATAAGAGGGAGAACTGGAGGGGCACAACTCACGCAAGGAGTACAGCAGATGAACCGTGGTCTGTTAGACCAACAGTTCGTCTGCCAAAAAAATAAAAGGAAACACTCTCCAGGGTGAAAGAGGTGGAGTTGCAGGGATGAATTTGACAATTTTATAGACATAGGGTAGGATCTGGACCATTTGAGGGTAAACGTAAGCGGATATTGCCTGCAAGACGCTTTGTTTCTGCTGTAATCGTCATCAATACGCATAGGGTGACACTGCTGCAGTTAAGGCTCCACCTTTGAGCTAAATTGACCGATTATTCACTGCGTAGTTTACATACCATGGCCAAGTTAAAAATTCCGCCCACAGGTCCCATGCTTGCTGCGTCGTCAAGAACCTTCCGAGCGCCTTCCTCCGTGGAGACGTCCTCGTTGCTGACGAGCACTGCCACACCGACACTGTTCCAGCGATGAAGACATAGCTTCTGGTAACCTGTCCGGACTCCTGTCCTTGAGATCAGGAGGAGCTTGCGACAGCCACGAGAGACCATCCACTCGGCGAGCTCAAGACCGAAGCCTCCGAGGCCGCCGACAATGACGTACGACTTGTGTCCGTAGAAGCAGGCACGAGCCACGGCCTCAATCGTGACCGGAGGCGCGTGAGTCGGCGTGCATCGACTATCTTCTTCCGGTCGGATCTGCAATCATTCAACAACATGATAATGTGCGCGCACTGTAGCCGCACTGCCTTCATTTCCCCCTAAAATTTCCATCCTATCGGCCACATCGGGTGTTCCCACAAAAAGTGACACTGACTTAAGTATCCTTGCGTAACCTGAATGCGAAGTTATGACTTCGCTAATTTTTGGTTAGGTATATGATACGTGACGTCATACATTGTAACGTGTCCTTCACGACTTTACCTGACTGTACCTTAATACACCTTGCTCTAATTTGTCCCACGGTGACCTTCAATTAACAGTAATTTTGGCAACACGCCACGTTGGTCCTACTGCCGTTTCTTTTCCCTTTGCCACTCCTCATATTCATCATGCTCCTCGGGAGTCCTAACTATGGGTTTCCGATTCGTAGTGGTGCTGCAACAGCAATGAAATCAGTTACTAGGCTGGTTATTCTGTATGTGAAAGCTTAGAGGCCTCACTACCAACCTCGCAAGCTCTCGTCACCGCGGCAGCTTGCGCAACAGTAATCTTGTTACCATTAAGCATGTGGTTTGTATGCTTGTTGCTTGCTTTGTTTGTTATCGAAAAGAATGCCGTGCTGTATGTTGTATCCGTAATAGCAAATAATGTATGCCCTTCCGCTTCAATCTCTGAATGTATCATGTGTTTTTTTTTTTCGTGAGGATGCGGCGCGAGAAACCCCGACCATCTAGAGGCTAACAGCTTCCCTATAAAACGACCTCGCTCGCATCCTTAAGAAGGCAACGGTCCGAAGGCGCTTCTGCCACGGCTCGCAAGGAGGAAGTGGGTATGCCAATCTTCCTGCTTAGAAGTAGAAAGTTGCTATTCCAAAATAAGTACGGTGCCTGTACGAGACAAGCCAGTGCTTCGTTGCAAATCGACAAGCTTTGAGACCTCGGCTATTACAGAACTCGATTTCTGAGAAACCTGTGGCATAACCCACGAAAGTGCAGCAAAAAGTGGCCAAACCCAGTAGCGAGGAAGTGACGGCGATTCCATCAGTTGATGCCCTATCACCGTTCGAAGACTATTGACGTGGAAGCAGCGTTCTTGTCACACCGAATTCCCGGAAGCATTGTCTCAGCAGTGAGAGCACCTTTCCGTAACAGTGCTCGCGAACGAGGTTGTTGCCAAGTCAAGCATCACATGCAGCTTGTTTCTTGAATATGCGGTCTGGTGTACCTCCTACTGATTTGCTGCGCTCGAGTATAAATGGGACAAATTGGGAGGTCTATAAATTTACTTCTAAGAGAGCACCGAAGCTCATTGAGAGATAGATGGATAGATAAACTTTATTAAAATAATTATCAGAAGAATCGCTAATGGTCGGGGCCCCTAGTCCAAGGCCCCGCTGGCTCTTGCCTTTTTCTCAGCTCTCTGAATGAGCTTGAGCTGGCTGTCGAGGGCCTTGCCTGACAGCAGTGTTTCCCATTGCTCCCTCGTGGTGTTTGTGTCGGGGTGTTCTATGTTGTGTTGTGTACACTCCCACGTAATGTGGTTTAGTGTTGGTGCGGCCCCGCACCACGGGCATTCGTCCCTGTAGGCTGTGAGGTGTATACGACGTGATATGTGTAGGTTCATGTAAGTGCCTGTCTGGAGCCTATGCCAGGCAGCGGTATCCTTTGTCATTACATTTGGATGGGATGGTGGATATCGCAAGCGACTCCCTCTGTGGTAGTTCACAATGGCTGCAAAGTCGATGTCAACAGTTTCCGGGTCTTCTGCAGCCGGCGTGTTGAGTGCTCGCTTATGCACGAATCCTCGAGCTACTCTGTCGGCCTGCAGGTTGCCCGTGACGCCAGTGTGGCCCGGTATCCAGATAATTGTTTGGGTGGTGGTGCCTTCAGGGTCCTCCTTGAGCATTTGTTATAGGTCTTGTGCAGCATGTCGTCTAATTCTTCTGTGTAGGAAGTTGCGGCAGGCCTGCTGGGGATGCTTCAGGGTCGTGAGTGGTTTGTTTGCGTGTTGGGCTTCACGGATGGCTGACGCGATGACCAGCTCTTCGGCTTCCGTGATCGTGCAGAGGCAGGTTGATGCAGCAGAGGCATCGCGGCTTCGGTAGTCGCATACCAGTGCCACTGCGCCCTTGTTGTTCGTCCCATACATGGCGGCGTCCGTAAAACGGGCCGCGGTATGGAACCTGAATGCTTTCTCCATGTACTGGGCCCTTACTCTCCTCCTGCCGGAGTAGGTTAGGATCCATGTTGCGCGGTAATGGGGCAACGTGATACCTGTCCTGGACGTGACGAGCTATCGAGCAGGTTTCTTGGGTTCGTCTTGTTATTGCTTGGAACCCCCCGGTTTGTAGGACCTGCCGGCCCGTGCGAGTCCGCGCAAGTCTCTGTTGTTCGAGACATCAACGGCTTCTGTCAGCTCGATAACAGTGTTGTGTAACCCTAGTGCCAATAGTTTTTCAATCGATGTACTCATCGGCAGGCGGAGAGCGGTCTTGAAAGCCATCCTCAATAGCGTGTCGGCCGGTTTCGTCTAGGACTGTGTGAGATGGTAGTAGGGCAGGCTGTATGCGATCCTGCTCACCACCAGTCTTCTTACCAGTCAGAGGGTGCCCCTTTTCTTCATGCCACTGTCTTGGATGTTACGCGGTAGATCATGTGTGATATCGCCTTGACACTAGTCTTGAGGAGTGTAAGGACGTGTGTGGCCCGCTGGTTAGATTTCAGCCACATGCCAAGCACCCTGAGCAATGACTTCTCTGGCGGGAAGCCTCCGTTGAGATGTACCTCGAGCTTTGTTGTTGAGTCCGTGGAGACTGTGTGGTTACCCAGGCCTCGCCAGACTCGTAGGAGCTCGGATTTCCCAGAGGAGCATTGCAGTTCCCGTTGGCTGATGTATTCTTGGGTGAGATTCGCTGCACTTTGCAGCCACTCTTCTTTTTTAACGCGGGACAATGTTGTGGTCCATAGTGTTATGTCGTCAGCGTAGATTGCGTGCTAAAGACCTGTTACCTCCTACAGTTTGCTTGAAAGGCCGATCATGCCAACGTTGAACAGTGTGGTTGAGATGACAGCACCTTGATGTGTGCCCTTGTTGGTAGGGTGGTTCACTGGAGTTTGGACCTCTCTTATCTTCAGCTCCGCCGTGAAGTAGCTCAGGAAGCTCCAAACATACATTTACGTTGGTTTCCACAGTTGGTGTTGGCCAGCCCTTCTAGTATTCCTTGGTGGTTGACGTTGTCGAAAGCCCTTTTGATGTCGATTGCTAAGAGTAGTGTTCGCCGCTGCGGCAAATGTTGCTGAGGATTTGTTCCTTGATCTGGAGTAGCATACATTGTTTGGACAGGCCTGCGCGGAAACCGAACATGGTGCCCGGCTAGTATTTGTTCTCTTCAAAGTGTCTCTGTAGTCTCATGTCTATAATTTTCTCTTACGCCGTGCCGAAGGAGGACGTGAGCGAGACTGGTCTGATGTTTTGAATTGCCAATTTCTTGCCCAGTTTGGAGATCGTGATTATTCGTGCGTGTTTCCACATCGCCGGCGCCGTACTTTGTTCATAGTGTTGGCTAACAAAACCCGTGAGCGCCAGGATGGACTTGTCGCTCAGGTTTCTGATCATAGAGTTCGTGATGTGGTCTGTTCCCGCCTCCGTGTTACGGGGAGTGGCTGCGATGACCGCTTTCAGTTCGTTTTCTTTGATAGATTCGTCTATTAGTGGGTTGGGTTGGCCTGTGTAGGGTGTTGTACATGGTTGTTTGGGAGCGGGATCTCCATAGCACTTAATCTTGATGGCGTCGATGAGGTCTTGTTGACTACCTGGGTATGCGTGCAGTAACCACTCCAGAGCCTCGGGTCCTTCTCATTTGGTTATGCTGGGGTTGAGGGTGGCTTTGAGGATGCGCCACGTCTTGGCTTTATACAGGGTGCGAACCAAGGAGTCGCAGAACCTATACCCGTTTGCCGAAGCGAGTTGCATGGTATATTTTTCTGCTTCCGCTGTTATTTGTGCTATGCGCGTCGTCATTTTCCTGTTGCTTTTTTTGTTTTTCCAGCGGCGGGTGGGGCCCCGTTTGGCATCCCACAGGTGCAGTAAGTAGGGATCCACCTGTGTGGTCTCTTCCGTTCTGGCAATTTCCTTTGTGTGGTGTGTTCTTTATGTCAACGGTGGTTGTCGCACCAGTCTTCCAGGTTCGTGATTGCGTCGGCGTCCTGTTTTTGGGCTTTCCTGATTTTTCGCCCATCAATGAGTTTAGCTGTGCAGATCCGCCTGCGTACGCGGCCAGTCTGTAGTGTTACGTTTAATAGACAGATTTAGTTACACGTACGAGGAGACTTCACGCACGCAAACGTGAAAGCTCTACGTACCCTACGCGCACTGCACGTGAAACGCTTTTAGGTACACGTACACGACGCACGCTAAAAGCGACCATGTGTCGCCATCTATCGCCAGGTATAAACATTGCTGTAGCCATTGGCATACAAGACAAATCAAAGCCAAGCCAGTCGAGTGTGATTCGCGTGTAAAACACGTAAAAGTGTGTTCTTGTGCCGATCGGAGCTTCGCAATGCCTAAAAGTGCTATACCGCATGTTGTCCTGGAAGGGGTTGGACTCTCTTACCTCTCGCAACAAATCCAACTCGTTTTTAGAAAAACGAAGAGGCGGAGCTACCTTGTGGGCGTGTTTGGCTGCCATTTGCAATGGTGCTCTCGCTTGTTAGAGATCTCGCGAGACCGCCGCGCGGAGCTCTCTACGTGCGGAAGGAACGCACGCAAACTTTTGAGTTTCACGTACGTCCGCGCGACTCACGCAAACCCTTTGCGTTCTGTGCTGGCGCACTGCTCACACGTAAAGGCTGTACGTACGTAAAGCCTTTAGGTACGTGAAACTAAAACTGTCTAATATTTAGTGATCGCTGCCTAAGTTTTCGAGTGTGATGAGCCATTCGGCTCGCGTGGTTTGAGTGATGAATGCGAGGTCGGGAGTGGTGTCACTTGTTACACTGTTCCTTTGCCTCGTCGGTATGTTCGCGTCTGTGTTGAGTGTGAGGTGACACTGTGCAATTACTGTGTCTACATGGAGACCCTTCCAGTAGTCCTGCCTCTGGTCCTGCCACAGCATATTCTGGGTGTTAAAAAAGTCTATGATTACCAGGGGACTGTCCTTCGCGAAGCAGAAGGTGTCCGTAAAGGATTTGCCTAAGTTTACCCGCCTTTGGCTGGGGGGCAGTAAATTTTGACGACGAAGGTGATGTTTCTGGTTGCCTTTGTATTCTATTCCGAGTACATGTTGTACGTCCACGTTATCTATGGTTTTGTGTTGTATGGTTGCGATGGTTCTGTCTACCAATGTGGCTACCTTCTACTTGTCGTTTTGACTTGTGTGGTATTCTTCATAGCCATGGTGGGGGCGCTGCGAGCAGCCGAAGCGAGCGGACGCGTGTCACATGCGCTCCGTGAATTTCGGGTGTTTTGGCCCGCTCAAACCAATTAGATCGCCCAAATTTTTGTGGGAATCGACGCCGGAAGCGAAGCGGACCACGAGGACACCAAATTCAAGCCGGTACGTCCAAAATTTTCGGATTTACCGGACTTTGAATTTTCCGAGTGGCCGACCAGGCGCTAAGCATAACGAGGCCTAGTACGAGTACGGGGCTTCGAGGTCTTCCCCCGGCTTCAGCCAGCGGCGAGGCGGACCCAGAGCGATGGCCCGACACTACATCCCGAGCTACGACCACCTCACGATATCACGACTACTGACCACCGCCACCGAGGCGCAAGATTTCATGGAACAAGACCCGCACGAAGCCGTCGTCGCCGCACCATCGACGGCGGTAGGCCTACCCCGAGGAGGAGGCCCCCGACCGACCCCAGGCAGCACCCCAGCGACAACGTCGGCCCCCGCGTCGGCGTCAAACCCGCAAGTAAGCCATTTAATTCGAGATCCGGACCCGGAATGGGAAATCGCCATGTCTAGTCGGCAAAAGAGACGCCAGCGCGGAGGCCTGGTTTTGGCAGGAACGCCGCATGGCAACATCCAATCACAGAACGCCGCCATGATGTCAGGCGCCGCGCCAGCTGCGCCCGGCGAAGGAGTGAGAGGAGGAGCGCCGCCGCCGAGGAGGAGGCTGCCGCCGCTCCCGCGCGAAGATTTAAAGATCGTCCTGAGGCCGAAGGGACTCGCAGTCAAGGACTTGCACACGCACCAAGTGGCGCGGGCGGTGGTGGCAGCCACCGGCCAGGGCTGTAAGGCGGAATACTTTATAGTCCGGCTGCGCAACGGCTCCAATATCATAATCATCAGTACCAACGACGAAGAAGTGGCCCAGAAAATCAGACGAATCACTGAGCTGACTTTTGGCGGGAAGAGCTACGCAATGAACAGCCACGTCGCGGCGCCCGAGGGGACGCTGCGCGGAGTCATCCACGGTGTCGACCCGGGGACTCCGGCCGAAGAACTGAAGGCGAACCTCCGCGTCCGCACCCAAGGAGTAAAGGTCCTGGCAGCCAGAATGCTCGGGCGATCCAGCACCGCCGTCGTCACTTTCGACGGCCCACGTCTCCCCAAGCAAGTCATATATTACGGCGGGGAAATGTGGTGCTACGCGTATCGCCCGACGCGGCAAGTCTGCTACGCCTGCGGTCAGCAAGGACACCGGACAGACGTCTGCCCGAGCCCGGAGTCCAAGACCTGCCGGCAGTGCGGCAGCCAGCATCCAGTCGAAGGCCACGAGTGCACACCCAAGTGCCTGCTGTGCGGGGGCGACCACGCGGCCGGCACCAAGGACTGCAAGATGAGACTCAAGACGGCGAGCGAGCTGCGGTGGGGCAAGCCGCCACAGTCGCAGCAGCAGCGCCGCAGCCGCAGCAAGAGCCACGGCGGCGGCGGAGCCAGACGTCCACGGTGGTTCTCGGACGAGGGTGACGAGAGCCAGCAGAGGGGGCGGAGCCGTAGCCGGAGCCGAGACCGGGACGGGTCCTGGCCACCCCCACCTCCGAAGGCCCAGCAGCCAAAGAAGCAGCAGCAACAGAAGCAAGGAGGAGTTAAGGTAAGCTGGGGAGCCGGCCCTCCCATCACGCTTTTTCCAGATGCTCCGCACTCAAACCCAAACACAGACAATACCAAGGACAAAATAATTGAGGAACTAAGGAAAGAAAACCAACAATTAAGGAGACAACTTAATGACATAATTAAAGAACTACAAGAGATTAGACGGCTAGGTTTCGTCTCGCCGCCCTCGTACTCCTCGCCTATTAGGGTAGCTTCGCCACCGAAGACCCCTAGCCCCGTTCAACAGGTGACCGGAGAACTAAGCTTTAATGATAAGCTAGAGAGCTTTATGCAAAGTATGCAGCAAGTGCAACAAGAAACACAGAAACAGATGAAGGATATGCAGAAGGAACTGCAGAATACCCAACAAAAGATGGCCCTCCAGAAGCAGGGATTCCGAAACTACATTAAGAACCAGAACACTCAAAAGATAATAGACTCTAGAGAAAGACTCTTTAACGAGCGCCGTTTTGGCGGTAGCACAGAAACCCTAGGAGCGACTAACCCATCGACCTCAACAACATGGCAGGAAACAACCAATTAGAGATTTGGCAGTGGAACTGCAGGGGCTACAAGCGCAAGCAAGGGCTCCTGCAGCAACTCATTTATCACAGAGGAACCGCGCCAGACTTGATACTACTACAGGAAACCTTTAGCACTCCGGCACTTAGGGGCTACACGTGCCTGGAGAAAGGGAATACCGCGACACTCATAAGTAACAAAATCGTCACCATAGCTCACGACGAGATTAAGGATACAAATATCGAGCACGTGATAACGGAGATTATTCCTAAAAAGAAAAGGAAATCGAAGAGCACTTTCGTAATTAACGTATACAGCTCGCCCAAACGAAGGGACGGGGACTTTCTAAAACTTTTCGCCGAAGCCAAGAGGCTAGCGGGACACAACAGCCTAGTGATAGCGGGAGATTTCAACGCTAAGAGCCACCTGTGGGGTTACGCCAAAGAGGATAAGAAAGGGAGGGCGATTAGCACGGCCGCGGAAAATGCGGGATGCGAGCTCCTAACCGACGAGGCCCAGCTTACCAGAATGGGTAACAGCGTCAGTGTTGACACGTGCCCCGACCTCACGTTTGTCAAGAACGCCAAGAACGCGGAACGGGAGAACCTGCTGGAAAACCTGGGCAGCGACCACCACGTCCTCCGCCTAGTACTCGAGGCGGAAAACACGAAGAGAAAGATCGGCTCGACCAGACTGACGGACTGGGACGCCTTCAGAAGACACTGCAGAGAACTGGGCGGCGACATCACTTCCCCGGAAGAATGGAGCCAACAGTTGAAGCAAATCCAGGAGCTCTACACCCGCGAGGTGGACAGAACAGAACAGACACCGGAGGTGGACAAGCGGCTGCTGGGGCTATGGGAAGCACGCCGCGGCCTCACCAAGCGCTGGAAGAAGCAGAGAATGAACAAGAAGCTAAAGAAGAAGATTGCGGAGATCACCAAGAAGGCCGAGGAGTACGCGACGCAACTGGCCAGACAGGGGTGGCAGCAATTCACCGACTCGCTAAACGGCACCCTCAGCACGGCCAGGACGTGGCAGATACTCCGAGGCCTACTGGACCCCAGCAAGAGCAAGCGAGAGAGCAGCAACTCGATCCAGAGGCTGATCCACCTATTCCAAGGCACCGACGAGCAGCTGCTCGAGGAGGTCCGCAAGAAATGCTACGGAACGAGAGAGCCGGAGGGATACCGCGGTGAGTACCGAGGCGAAGACAACCCGGACATGGACCGACCCATCTCGAGGGAGGAGGTCGTCGAGGTCATCAGATCGGCCACCAAGAACACGGCGGCGGGAGCGGACAGAGTCCGGAACTCCCTCATACGCAACCTGAGCAACGGAGCGATAGACCAGCTCGTCAAGTACCTAAACACGCTGTGGCAAGAAGGGAAAGTTCCGGCGGAGTGGAAGCACGCCATCGTCGTAATGATCCCCAAGCCCAGAAAGAAAATCCAGATTGAGAACCTGAGGCCCATCTCGCTGACGTCGTGCCTAGGAAAACTCTACGAGAAAATCGTCACCAAGCGCATCCAGCGGCACCTAGAAAACGGAAGATACTATCCAAACTCGATGTTTGGGTTCAGGGCCCACCTGTCGACGCAAGACGTTCTGCTGCAGCTCGAGAAGGAAGTCCTGACTACAATGCCGAGAAAGGGCGAAAACGTCGTCATGGCCCTCGACGTCAAAGGGGCCTTTGACAACGTCAGCCACGAGGCCATCATGGAGGGCCTCAACAATACAAACTGCGGCAGGAAGACCCACGACTACGTCAGGGACTTCCTCTCGGGCAGAACGGCGACGGTCGGCCTGGGCGAGCTGAGGAGTGGTATCTTTGCAACGCCTAGTAGAGGTACGCCCCAAGGCTCGGTAATCTCGCCCGTACTGTTTAACGTGGCGATGCTGGGCCTAGCGCAGAGACTCGAAAAGATCCAGGGAATCCGGCACGCGCTGTATGTGGACGACATCACGGTCTGGACCACCTGCGGAACCTTGGAAGAAAAGCGAGCGGCGCTGCAAGATGCGGCCAAGTGCGTCGAAGACTACGTGAAGGAGAGGGGCCTCAGGTGCTCCGCCGAAAAGTCCGAACTGCTAAGAGTCGGCAGACATCCCACCAAGGCGAAACTGGAGGTCAGCCTCGAAGGACAACTCATCCCCGAACGCAACATGATACGCGTCCTCGGCATGTGGCTGCAAGGCAGCAGAAAGTGCAACCACACCATCGGCCTCCTCAAGAAGTCGACCGAGAACGTGAGCAGAATGATAAGCAGGGTCTCCCAGAAGAGGCACGGCATGAGAGAAGAAGACACTCTCAAGCTCGTCAACAGCCTGATCGTCAGCAGAGTCATGTACTCGCTACCCTACCAAGTGAGGACTAAAACGACCAACGAAGAGATTGAAGTCGTCCTGAGGAAAGCCTACAAGACGGCGCTGCACCTGCCGAGAAACACCTCCAACGAAAAGCTGATGCAACTAGGGGTGAGCAACACCTTCGTCAAAATGGCGGAAGCACAGCGGAAAGCGCAAATGAAAAGACTAACGGGGACCTACACGGGGCGAAACCTGATCGGTAGGCTGGGCTTCGAAATAGGAGACGTCGACCGGTACGAGGACGTACCGGCGGGAATTCGGAAAACCTTTAATGTAAAGCCTATACCGAAGAACATGGATCCCAGGCTCCACGAAGGCAGAAGGAAAGCTAGGGCCGAATACATAGAAAAGACAGTGGCTAGAGAAGAGAACACTCCCTTCACTCTCTTCAGTTTAATAGGAAGCGAGGCAAAGGCCATCGCGGTAGTAATGAACAAGGAGGAAAAGCTTGTCTCGTGCGTCTCGGCCGAGATGCGGAGCGTAGCTGAAGCCGAGGAAATCGCCGTGGCGCTGGCGGCGATGCAAGGATATAGGGAGAATAAATCGCTAAATATTCTCACAGACTCGAAAGAGACTTGTCGCAACTACATGAGGGGCAGAATATGCAAAACTGCCCTTAGGATCCTCAAAGGGGGTAACCCCTCGGAGGAGGCGAAAATCAAACACAATCTGATCTGGATACCTGGACACGAGGGCATAAGGGGTAACGAGGCGGCGGACGGTCTAGCTCGAGCTAATAGATTCCGGGCTGGGCAGCAGCAGGAGTACCGCGCTAGTTACGCCGGGATCCTCAGTGACAGTTATTCGGAATTACTGCAACACTACAGGGGGACTAGATTCAAGTACCCACCGCCCCATAAAGCGCTGACGAAGGAGGAAGCAACGGGCTGGCGTAGGCTCCAGACAAACACCTTCCCCAACCTTTTCATATTCGACAAGATGTTCCCAACGCAGTATAGGGACACCTGCCCCTGGTGCGGGGCTACACCCACACTCTATCACATAACTTGGGAGTGCGAACGAAACGACGCATTCCGCGATCATAAACCCCCGAGTGCGGAGCATTGGGAGAGCCGGCTCGTCAGCTGCGAACTCGCCGTCCAAAGAAGGATGGTGGAGCACGCTAGGGACGCGGCCAAACTCAGTGGAGCCCTGGACTGAGGGACCACCCGTGCTGAAGAGGCTTCCCTTCGACGAGAAGACAGCGTGAAGAAGAGAAGACCTCGATCCGCGAGAATTCCATTTTATAATTCAATAAATGTTTTTCTCTCTCTCTCTCTCATAGCCATGTAGTGTTGGTCGGGTACCGGGCTCTTGTAGGGCTATGACCACCAGTGACTTTAAGGAATGAGTGATCACGTTTGTCGGCAGCCCTTTCTTCCTTCGGTAGCCACAGCAGTTCCACTGCCAAATCTCTAAGTTTTCTTTGAATTGCCTGTATGGTCTAGGCATTCTTGGATGTTGTGGTCGGTGATGTCATGATGTGGTTTGGTTCTGCCACAGGTGTATTCTTGTAAAGGTTCTGCCGCAGTGTCTTACGTAGTTTTATAGAATGAAGCTGGTTCTTAAGCTTCCTGTACACAGTGGATTCCATGTGTTTCATTGGTGCATCTGTACTTTGTATTGCAGTCTGTGTTATTTGTTCCAAATGGGCGCATGTAGCGTCCACGAAGCCTTACTTCTGGGAGCGGATGGCATCGACATGGGTTTGTAGGTCAATAATGGCATTGTGTGGAGCCATCTCTTTTAGTATTTTTGTCTGATGTATCACTTTTTGTTTGAGTTGTCTGTTTTCTTGGGTGCGTCTTCGTATCTGTGCGTGCATGCCCGCGAGTTCCTGTTCAAATTTCACAGATGGTGGCGTCTGTGGTTTTTTTATACGAGGGCGAGGCTACTGCTGACCAGCTTACCGCGTGTGCTTTGGTGGTAGTCCTCTTGAGTGAGGCTTCCTTGGTCTTCCTTGGTTGGCATTGCTGGGGCCCCTTTTTTTTGAGTGCCGCGGTCGTTGGTGCTGCCTGCTGTCCTTGCTTGGGCGTCGACCGAGATCGCCGTCTGGGCGACATAAATTGAGACCGGGGGCGAGAGAAGGAGCGGGACCTGGACCTCGTGTTAGAACCAGACCGGGATCCGTAGATGCTCGAAGACTCCGAGTAGTCGAAGTCGGAGTCTTCCCGCTCGGAGCTGAACCATCGCGGGCGAAGGTTAGCCGCCTTGGTCGACTGAGTGACCGGGTGGGGCAGTCGTTGGGGTTTGGGTGTGGTGGTGGAGGCAGGCTTCCATGTGTGGGGTATGCGCTTGAGCTTGTTATTGCACCCTGCTGCGGCCATGAGGTTGGCCCCTCCGTGCAGGGCGCACATCGGAACACAACTGTGTCCAGCGTCTGGGTTAACTGGTTACAAATGTTGCACGCAATAACCGTTAGGTTGCAACAGACGTCTGGTCTGTGTCCGGTGGTTCTACAGATGGAGCACAACTGGCTTGTCGGCTGGTGGTCTCGGCAAGCCATCTCCCCTTCGAAGAAGTACGCAAATCTAGGCACCTGGGGTCCCTCGAAGTGGAGTAGGGCTGTCTGGGATTGTCCGAGCATACGGGCCCGCACAATGGGGACTCCACGTGTGCGGACCCGAAGATTCGCCATAAGCTCTTCTTCGCCGGTGCCTATGTCGATGCCGTGTACTACACCTTTAAGCAGGCCCTCGGGTGTTGATAGATACACCTTAACAGGGCGTGATCGTCCGTGAAAGGTGAGGCTCATAATTTTCATGAGGGTGGCCGCCGTGGCCTCGTGAGGGGTGCTCACGATGATGAAGTTCGAGCCGCGTCGCAGGCGGCTCCCCTCCGGTGGCTCCGGAAGGGAGCAAGTCGGCTCCCCTCCGGTGGCTTAGACGATCGCCTTGGCCATTTGGTGGGTCCGTAGTTTTTGAACAATGAGGCCCGGGGTCGGGCGGATGATTTTACGTGAGTGCGTGGGAGTGGAGGCACGCGTCTGCGAGGCATGTTCCTTGCAGCCGCGTCTTCAGAAATAGGTGTACCGGCTCCTCGCTCCTCGCAGGTAACTTGCGACGTGGCTTTCACGGCGGCGGCTGGAGCCTGGGTTAGAGCTAGCCCTAACGGCATGGTTTTGGATGCCGCGGTTTGGCGGACTTGGTCTTGCTCACCAGTGGATTGTTGTTTTTGCGGGCGGCGTTTCCGATGAAGGGAAACGACCGTTTACCCCCGGGATTTTTTACTGTGGAGCTACACCTAGAGCACGGGAGACGGCCCTGACAAGGCGTCGTCAAGCAGGGGTCTCGGGTGACTCTCGCTTACAACTTCCACAGTTTGGGTATCGGTGGGTTGATGAGCAATGGTGCCTGGGTTTCCCAAGATCGTAGCGTTCCGAGCTGGGTCGCCCGCATAGCTCACCGTCGACACTGTGGCTGCTTGCGGATCTCCGAGCTCCCGCGCGCCAGAGTTCGGCGTTAGGGCTAACCCTACTGTCGGCGCGGCCGAACGAATAGGGCTCTCGTTGGACTTAAAAACGGCGGCTCACCGAAGTTGGGTTCCGGTGATTCTCTTTATGTTTACAAAGATACTCCACTGATCCCAGTGGTGCAAGGAGATTTAGGCGCTTAGGAAATTCGATATCACGAAGCCGGTGTGAAGCACGTCTGCACACCTCGAGCTTCTTATTTCCTTCACTGAGAGAGACAGCGCATGCTGCACGTCTGCTGCGAAGCACGTCTGTACACCTCGAGCTTCTTATTCCCTTCACTGAGAGACACAACGCATGCTCAGTTGGCTTGTGTTGCTAGTACGGCTCGTTTCAAAGATGTAGATGCGTTTTTTCGAGGACCAAAATCCAATGGCATGCATGATTCTTGAACCACGTCATGTAAAGAAATGAGGGATCACGCGCGTAAGCCAGTCCTCAGAATAACTTTTGGAAAGCGAAGAAACTGTGTTAGAAATGGGTCTGCGTGCGCGAAATATATGATAGGCTGTGGTTATGCAGTGTGTGTGTGTGGGGGGGGGGGGGGGGATGATGGCCTCAAGTCCCTAGTATCCACATGTTTTATGTTTTTACCATGTCATTCTCGTGGCTGTCTTCCTTATTTTTTGGTTTCTGTTGTTTTCATAGCTTCAAAAAGTTGTGGTTACGTATTCTCTGTAGGTACTCAAAGAAGCATATTCTGTGAATAAGGTGTACTTGAAGTTCAGCTCCAATCATGTGTGATTGAGTTCTTTTTCCTCGTCGTTCTCGGTCTGCGTGACCATAAACCATCACCAAATAACGCACCTTCTCCTTCTAAACACACCACTTTCCTATAGCAAAGCTAAACGCGAAGAAGCCAGTTATATTACAATATTCAGGTACGCCGCACAAGAAATCAGCTAGTTCTTTTTGTTCAGCAGCGCATCAACAAATGTACACACTAGTCATAGGGCCCCCAAAAATAACGCACAGCCATGTTATATAACGCGGTGTATGAAATTATTGCCGACAGCTAAGGCATTATCGAGATAAAATTATTATACTTGTTAAAGGAGACAGAAAATGAGGGTTCACTTTCGATGAATACATGATCTCTTACAAAGTAAAATTATCAAAACGTACAGAAAAAAGCACAGCACAAAGCAGCACCACACACAATCATTTTTTTGCACTGTTTATAATTTTAGCTGATACCATGAACCAAATATTCCAGCAACAAGTAATGTCAAGGTAATTTAAAATACTTTTATGCGTAAGATTCATTGATATGCATAGGCAGGTTGCCACGAAAAAAATATCCGACATATTGTGATGGCACCTTACGATGGTTAGCGCACCGCGAAGTCCTTTTGAAAGCTTTGAATGGCACTGCCCGCTATCATGGGACTACGTTTATTGTGACATTTCACGAGTAATTACCCCGATATCATTTCAAAATAATGCAACGTGCACACCTTCCGTTGAAACACAACTTACCTGAATAACAACCTTCCCTATGTGTTTTCCGGAGGCAACGAAGCGAAAGGCCTGCTCAGTCTCGTTTAGGTTGAACCTGATGACATCGAGAGGACGCACCACGCCAGAATCGATCCCCTTCTGGACGAGCTCCGCGATGCGACGCTTGTGAGCCGAAGTGACGGGGTCATCACGGAGCAGGCTGTCAATCATGACTCCGTGGAAGGCGACATTTTTGAGGAACACCGACAGGCCTAGATTGTTGTCCTCGAACAGGTCAAACTTGCCGATCTCCAGGAACCGGCCATGCGGCGCCAAGCACCGTACGCTGGCCTGCAGCTTATCTTCGGACAACGAGTTGAGCACCAGGTCCACGCCTGAGGGGAAGGCGCAGCGTAGGAACGTATTGGTGTGATTTCCGGCAGGTCAGCTTTTAAAAGCGGGCTACGTGAAAGCATGTATCTAACCGGAACGGCTACGTAAGAAGCTAATACCGCAAATATATGCGGCGATTTAGCATAAATGACTCTGTTACTAGTATAACAGACCATTTACTGCTATCATGAAAAATATCGTTCTGCGCCGACTGGCTGGCGATGACTAAAAAGAAAAAAAATTGGCAATACTCCGCGCCCGACTTTCATGACAAGTTGGTTAGAAATGTTTTAAACCAACGCCCTCACTTTGAGGCTGCTAGCGTGACTTCAACTCTTGTTTTACCGATGAGACACAAGTCTGTTACCCACAACGACAATATTTGTTAGGCCGCTATCCACAAGCACTGCCTCTATGCGACCTGAAGCTGCCCTAGGTAGTGTCACAATGCTGTCACGGATTGGCTCGGCAAAGGTAGTCGTTGGGTTGGAGTAATATTAGACAGGAGTTTGTAATGAAATCACAAATGAGGCACTGTTGAATGTACGGGCTTCCATGCTTTCATTCGTCCTCTCACTTGCCAATGTCTGTATTTTACAACTGTGGTGAACGCTAGAAAAACAATGAAAACGTTCTTTTGGGCATTTTTACTGTGACAAAATTAAAACGGGAGAATTATAAACACTCATAAAAGCGCATTATATTAGGCAAAATTAGGCACATTGAAGTATATCCTGGGAAAGTGGCGTTTGCGCCACTTACAGGTAGCCATTTCTGATTCCATGGTGTCAACTAGTATTATCTTTTTCAAGGTGTCCGAAATATCTTCAAAGTTTGCTGTAGCGAATGGTAACGTGGTCATTCACCGCCGGTTGACGGCACATAGACTCCCAGCTTTCGCGGATGAAAACGACATCAAAAGCAGTCCCTGCATTATCATACAAAGAAATCGAGGTAACCATGATTTAGTAAGGAGACTCAAATTTCCGGCCTGACTCAAAAAAAAAAAAGGGAGTCTTGCAAGTGAAGAAGTGGCAAGCACGTGTTACCTGAGAAATTCGCCAATTCGTGCTTTATATCTTATAATTTTACGATGCTTTAATATCATGACTTATATTCTAGGGCCACATCTGTTTGTTTCCTTTTAGCTTTCATCAAGATGGCAGTGCAACGGGGCTAAGTAGATAAGTTCGAGAGCAGTGGTTCTGTAGAAGTTTTATGAACTCTCCATCTTTTGTCTTGATCCCTTCGTGCCTCTTTCCTGTGCTGGGCTGTCGAGTTGGGTAACATGAAAATGTATGCAGCATAATTTTGATGATGCTTCAGAAACGTGTACAGAATCAGCATATGATGTTCAATAACTATTACTTCTGAAGAGATAACGAAAGACAGTGACGTTAAGCAGAGCGTATCTATGGATACATACCTGCTACTATAGAAAGCAAAAATGTATGACAGGGCATCCGGAAGATCATGAAGGGAAACAAAGATTGCATGTCCTAGGGATATGTGCTCGTTCATTGGGCTGAACCTCGATAGGAAGAGCGCTTTCAGAAAGGTGGGAAGCTCCGGCTTTCTAGCCTATATTGCAATGTCCCCACCTTCGCAGTAGTTACGGGATATAGCGTATGACAAGCCGTGAAAGTTTTCTACGGGAAGGCAGTTCGATAAGATCCGCATACAGCGCGAAGGGAACATTGGCTCTGACAACTTAACTCACCATTATTGAAAAGAATCGTAGGAACTGGCGAAAATAACCTTTATTAGACATACAGCAAAGAAGACTCTAAAGCGGGCATCTTTGGAAGACTGAGGTCTCCTGGCCCAGTGCATTTTTCATGTGTTGCACCAGAAGCGGTCACGATTTTTGTAAACGTTCAAGCGGAGTGGCTCCCTCCAACCAGTTGTCGAGGCGCTTGCTCGGTGGTAATTTAGAAAGCACTGTTTCAGAAAGTGCAGACTATGCAAGTGGCAAAGCACTCCCGCAAGTTGGTGAGCATGGATTTCTGTTATACATTCTGCATACTCTGGCGTCACTAATAGCTGCTTGAAGTTATCATATGGTTTGTGCGCGCTCTCTTGTATGAGTGTAGCACATGGTCAGTTGAAAAGTGTCGAGCGTGCTGCGCATTATCTTAGATTCTGAATACTATCTTCGTGCTGCGTATTCCGCTGGTTGTGGGGGTTAGAGTAAATTTTCTATACTTGTAGACTATAGAAGCGACGAAATGAGGTGCCACGGTGACAAGCAGAATAGTTGACTGTGACCTCGAGGGTTAACATTCATTAGCTGTAACTGCATTAAAATACGCATACCGCTATTACCGCATGCGAAGCCTACTGCAGGTGTGATCTCGCGAGTAGCGAGGAAAACTAAAGAGAGAAAGTACCTTGAACGCAGCGTTCTTTTGAAGACAAACAATCATTGTGGGCCAATCACATTACGCGCCGTTCAGTGGAAGAGCTTTTTAAGGCTTTCATAAAGTGCTTTACGGGGTGAATACATCGGTTAGTTATCTCTTGGTGTTTATGAGGAACTCGACATTAGGCGTGAACATGATGGTAGGTGGCGTACACGTGTGCTCAACGAGCATCTGTTTTTATTATTGATGTGACCTAGATACACTACTAACGACAAAAAACTCATGGCCCACTTGAGAAGACATTGGACATTTCAAGGAAGCAAGTAGTATTGACCTTACCATCCTTGCCCTTCTTATTGATATTCGCAGCATTACCGTCCATGTCTACTGTTACATAGAAGATTGGTTGAGTTCTATTTGTATCTAGCCGAACCATCAAAACAACTTTGTACTAGGCTCAATACTTCGTATACCCCACCGAGGCGCCCGTGTCAGCAGTTTTTAGTGCGTTGCGACAACACTTAATCGAGCACATGAGTATTGGACCCTCCCGCGTATAGCCTTGCGCAGCATAGGCATATTCGGGGAAAAGAGGATCCTGGGGGCTGAGCCAATGCCTGGTGTTTGGACGCTTAAGACCCCTTGTGAGAGGCAACATATGTCTCTGGTTTTCGTTTCATATAGACGGCATCCTCCGGGCTGACCCATCCGGCGGAAATCGACCGGTAGATTCCGCCGGTCGAATGCGATATAAAGCCGTGTCTGAACGCAAGCCGATAGACTGTAGATGTGCACCAAATGAACTGTACAATCGCCCTTTAAACATGGCAGAGCTGAAAGCTTCTATAACATTCTGCAACAGGCCCACACCAGGATCATGTCATGCTCGCTACATGATTAAACACTGGAGCCCCGAAACACACATTCTCCTCCTTTCACTCTAACAGAATTTAGTCTGAAGGTTACATCCCCTCAGCATGAAAGGAAGCTGGTGTGATTCCCATTCATAATGAAGGAAAAGATCGGTCTCTCCTAAAGAAGTTACAGGCCGATCGCAGTTACCAGTTGAATTTGTGATGTCTGAATTACTGGCTAATTGTCGAGCACTGCACTTCTTAGAACCGAACAAATTTTTTGATCCACACCAATATGGATTCAGGCAGGCAGATTTACCACCTACGATCTAGTGCACATCGAAGCAAACATACGGGACGCTTTCGTACACAGACATTTCTTGCCAGTTTTCCTTGACATGGAATATCTGAATGATACCACATGGCGCTACGACATATTGAAAGATATTAGCGCGATGGGCATCCGAGGAAATATACTCAATGTGACTGCAAGCTACCGGTGAAAACGTACTTTTCGCGTGAAAGTAGGTGGAACACTGTCGAAACAGTGTGTGCAGAAAACAGGAAGGCCCAAAGGATGTGTGCTAAACTGCACTCTTTTCATTGTCAAAATTAATACACTACGTGGACCGCTGCATCACCCCATGTTTAACTCTATATGCTTTAACGGCCTGCAAATCGGATTTAAATCTTGTAACCTTGCCATTTGTGAAAGGGAAGTCCAACTTTATCTGAACCGGTTGTCCAAATGGACGGATGAAGCTGGCTTTAAATTCAATGTGTAAAAATGAATTTGTGTTTTATCCTCTAGAATGCGTGTTCTGGCGTTAAAGCCTCTGATTGAGCTACGCGGACAAGTGTTTGGTGTGAAGACATAGCATAAGTTCCTAAGAGCTATACTAGACTATAAGCTTACCTTTTTCCCTCCATTAAAGTACATCTGAAGGAAAAGTGCGTAAGAATGATGAAAATACCCAATATTTTGTTCCACACAGGTTGGGGTAGTGACACACAGATTTGGGTAGTCGCAGAAAATGACTTGTATACCTGTGCGAGAGCCTTATAGCATCCCGTATAGAGCATTGTTCGATTGTGTATCAGCTCCTAAGAGCGCGTTGAATATGATCGACATTACCCACAGCGTAGGAATTTGCCTGGTAACAGGTGCTTTCAGGACTACGCCGATTCCAAGCCCCTATGTTTAATCCAATGAATGGTCGCTTCACATGGAATGGTCTCTTTCGAGTTTCAAATACTTCTTAGTGGTACACGCAAACCCAACACATTCCTGCTATCGAACAATAACTGATTACTCAAGGGAAACTATCTTTTCTAACTTACAGAAATATACTCCACCGTTTTCAATCCGTGTTAAGAACATGGCAATTACCATGAATGCCCCTCCTTCTGAGAATGGATTGCCGCTCTCAACCCCACAATCATCACCCTGGAAATGGCGTTGCATAGACTCTGACACATCCTTTCAGGAACTGAAGATAAAGACTCCGGAGCCACAAATACTATATAAATACCCTGAAGCACGTGAATACGAAGGTCTGCTGCACACGTTGTAGTGAAATAATGTTGTATTCGAATGGAAGATTCGGAGCACCTTCGGTAGTAGTTTTTCTGCTACTTGCAGGGCAAGTCTATTTAATGGCCAGTGCTTCCCGTATCTTTCATTGGTGGATGAAGAGCAGCCCCGCCGCTAGATCTACTCCACGGAGTAACGCTCTACTCCGCAAATATTTACGGAACCGAGCGGAAGTCGGGGGGTGTCAGGCCACCCACAGCCAATGTACCGATCTGGAGCGTACGCCCGTGAACGCGAGTCGCGGTCTCTCGGAAGGAATGAGTGGTGCTTCGGATCGTCAACTTACGCTTTTACTGCTTGCGAAGAGCGATGAGTCATCTAGCTCAAGTTTCAAATCGACCAGCGGGGACTGAAGCGATGAAGAAGATTCGGAAGCTAGTGTATTCAAGCAAGCTTTCGAAATAGTGGTCAAGCCGCCGGCCAAGAGACCGAAAATAGCACGTTTCTTCGATGACGTCGTTCGCCAGTGTTCGGATAAAACAGCAACAAAATCTGCTTTTCGGAAGTTCGCATTTGAAGCGCCTTTACTTTGGGATGATGAAATGCATTTCCGAAGGAACTTCAGGGTGTCTGTATGAGTTTCTACTTCCGTGGTTGCCATCGAACTGATTGCGAGCTTCGTTCCATCTCCGATGCGCCCGACACACAATCACGGCGGCGGAGAGAAGTGCACTTACAGACGGTGTGACTTGCATTAGAGCGAAGGAGGCTAAAAAGAAACAAGCAACTTATAAACACAACGCGCACGCGACCTCAAGCCGAAAGGGCCGAAAACGACGAAACACACAAGGAATGCTGGGTGCTTTCACAAGCGGACGTGCGCTAGCGCCACCTGCCGAATTGCTCTGGCGGGAGTGCCTGTGTGCAGATTTCGCTCTGTTTGCCTCCGCCCTAGCGGAGTGCTCCATTGGAGAGCTCGTCGGCTACTTCGAATCGGTCGTTCAAATTCAATATAAGTTATGCGATTGGAGATATCACACTTCTTTCAAGAAATACAGAACCGCAGTGCGAAGTAAACGCATGGCTCTGTAGGTCGGCCTGCTAAACGGCACATGCGAGCACCTAATGCACTCAGTAAGAATTCTTTTGTTCTTTCTTTTGTTCTCTCTTTCTTTCCGTCTTTCTTTCTTTGTTGCTTCGTTCGTTCTTTCTTTATGTCTAATTTTATTTTGTTCCATCTTTCTTTCTTTCTTCCTTTCTTTCTTTCTTTCTTTCTTTCTTTCTTTCTTTCTTTCTTTCGTTTATTCGTTCATATTCAGCCATTGCATCTTTGCTTGCTTACGGTGGTATGAGCCGTTCCTGATGACTATATTTTTTGCCTCACAGGACTAGACGCCGCTTGTTTGCAGGTATGATCCATTACGATGTGCCACCTAAGGCGTTTGCCTTAAAATACAGCTGCACCGAGCTTTATGCGAATTCTTCGAAGTCGGCTATTGCAGTTTTTAGTGCTGCTGTCGGGACACCTTTCTCTGCCTCCGAAGATATGAACATGCACACGAGAATTTTCGCCGCTGAAGCCTACACCAATTTATCTGATGTAAATCACATTGCACAAGCACAACACAACAAAGCAATAATTTTGACAGACTGTCTCAGTGTTGTGAACGCCCCTATGGCGCACAGAAGAACGAAGAACGCTATCCTAAATGATCTCTTTTCTGCTTTGTACGCGACGTATGAAGCCAACTCAAAAATCACACTTTGCTGGGCATCGGCCATCGAGGCACACGAGGCAATATTGAAGCGGACAGGAAGGTTGTAGTGGCAGTCAGGCACTGATTATCCAAGGTTCAAAGGGTTCAAATGAAGCGGGCCCTCCGGCCTTAAGCAGCCCACCTAAGGCCTAAGGCTTCGATCAACCATGACTGACAGCCGCCTCAGCGATTTATCGCTACTGAGCGTGGACACGGAGATTCTGAGGAGGGTCAATGTTGAAGATCTCATCAACAAACTGTCCCAACAAGAGGCACGAAAATGCATGTCGATATGTAAATACTTTTCTTTCTTTTCTTAAAAGATGAATGAAAAAATAAAACATGTGAATACGTACACACGCCGCATTTCAAGGTTGAAATCCTGCGAAACACATAACCTATTTTCTACACTGTGTAGAACTAGAAATAAAAAGAAGTAAATTCTGCACCTAAATAGCAGAAGAGGCGTGTGCAATATGAATGTGTTTCTTTCTCCTACGTTAATTAATTATGGGGTTTTACGTGCCAAAACCACTTTCTGATTATGAGGCACGCCGTAGTGGGGGACTCCGGAAATTTCGACCACCTGGGGTTCTTTAACGTGCACCTAAATCTAAGTGCACGGGTGTTTTCGCATTTCGCCCCCATTGAAATGCGGCCGCCGTGGCCGAGATTCGATCCCGCGACCTCGTGCTCAGCAGCCCAACACCATAGCCACTGAGCAACCACGGGGGGTTATTCTCCTACGTAAAAGTAGATATTGCCTGCAGAGTTGTAAATTTATTACCTGATTACAAGTGAACGATCCGTGCATAAATGAAGATATGTATGATTGCTTATTCGAGAATGTTATAAAAACACTTACGCTACTGCGAGAAAGCAGACGCCCTGGCGATGCTCCTAATCACTCTGGAGATTCTTCGAGTAAATGCGGCATGTGGGGTTTGTAGCGAATGGTAAAATGCGTCAACTCTCAAGAATGACGAGAGGGTCAGGCGGGACGAGGGGGCGGGGGGAGGGGTGCCCCTTGTTTTCTTGAACCGGACCCTCAGCACTGTTATACCGGCCCTGATGGCAGCTCTTGAATGTTGTAGAGGAGTTCCGCTTCCCATATGCAGACCTCAAAGCACACATGCGAAAGAGACTTAGAGAAAAGTGGAAGCGGGACTAGGGCAACATAGCCGACAATAAACTGCACACTGTACTGCCATAATTAAAAACATAATGCATGGACAGTGAGCGAGGTGGCCGGAGCTTTTACTGTGCAGATTCCGACAAGGTCACACATATGCCACTCACTAATTCTTGGTTCCGGGGGGTGAACCACCCACATGCACATGTTGCAATGAGGCACTTACTGTCACACGTGTCCTTTTGGGATGTAGAGCAACAGAAATCATAAGGCGCCAACACTTTTCTCAGATGCTTCAAAGAAATATTCCTCTACATCCCGCACTCTTCCTCGCTAGTGAACCGCTGTTAACACCAAGGCTCTCTTTACATTTTTTAAACATGTACGTATAACTATGCTCTGTCCGAGAAAATAATTCGCAGCACTGCTACATAGAAGCTGTTGCTCCGATAGCTATTTTTAGCAAAACAGCACTGGCATCCAAGCCCTTAGCCGCAAGGGAACTATGGAGACGGCGGTGCTCTTGTAAGTTCTTTTAAAGTTGCAGAAAAAAAAAGAACGTGACTTGACACTTTCACCTTCATATAACTTATCACCGCCACATCGACGCATGTATCTTCTCATGAAGAATTTCAGTTTTGTGCGAGTATACATTTTAGGTGCGTTTTAACAGCCAATAAATTTTACGCCTTTACAGCCATGTGGTGCATTTGCACTTGAAGAGTCCATTTTCACCGTCTTATTAGCAAGCTTTTGCTTTTTCGAAACACCGTCTTGGCGCTCTTTGGCCATGCCTGGCCCTCGCGCCATAATAATCGACATATTATTATGTTAAATATTTTGTATATTTATGTTTTGTTGTTTGGTGAATGACGCGTTGTAGACAAAAATCAACAAGAACAAAGGTTCAGCCTTTCGAATTGCAGTGAAGTGCTTGAAAGTACCAACCCTTAATAAAATGCCCCGAGGAGGTCGACGACAGCCTAGGCTAATGCAATAGGCGTTGGTGTGAAGCTTATGATCTATGACTGCAGCTACCATGTCACAAAGTTTGGCTGTGTGTTAACGTTCGCCACCAATGGCGCATAATTCATGCAGGCTGAGAATGTTGCAATGAGGAGAAACTTCATTTTCACCTTCAGCACCAAAAAATTTCTACTGACCTCGACCGCCAGTT
Organism: Dermacentor andersoni; assembly: GCF_023375885.2. Classification (NCBI taxonomy): domain Eukaryota; kingdom Metazoa; phylum Arthropoda; class Arachnida; order Ixodida; family Ixodidae; genus Dermacentor; species Dermacentor andersoni. Next base: position 30,709,843 of record NC_092821.1, read on the forward strand.
TCCAGCTTGATATTTTCTTCGAATGACCCGTCACGTGAGTTTGCAAAGTGTCGGTTATTTAGTTGTGGAAAGCGGCGCTTCAAGAAGTCCCGCTTTTTCTCGGAACCTGGAAGGCATGCAAGAAGGTGTAAATACATAGCAAGCTCAACATTGCATCTCCTATGTTGAGCTTGCTGCCCGAAGACGTTACACTCACCGACTGTGGTAAAGACGGTGCAGCCCATGGAGAGGGCGATTGATATGGCTGCCTGCCCGACGCCTCCGCTTCCAGAATGCACGAGGAGCGACTCACCGGGCTGCATGACGCCCCGTACCACTAGGGCGTAGTACGCTGTCGAATATGCAATAGGAACTGTCGCAGCCTCTTCCAAAGTCCACGATTCGGGAACTTCCCACAGCATGATCGGGTCGGCAACGAGAACGGTCGCAATGGACTTGCCGCTGACCATACCCATGACACGCCGTCCGTTCGGGTCACGGCCCGAAAACTCCATTCCCGGGAAAGCGACAGCACCACCTCTGTCACCTGAAACAATGAATCGGGTCAGTGAATGCAAAATATCGCGCTAAATCTAGAAAGACGTTGGCGATGATGGCCTTCTTCTCGCAAGGAAATGTCCGGCGAACATACGATTGGCCGGGCTCATCACTTTCAAAATTATGCCTATTGCAGGTCGAACGGCTCTCCTACGGCGTGTAGTTAGCCCTTTCTTCCTTTATGCTTCGCAGAGTTCGTGTTTCGGCAGATGTGATGTGTCAGATATTCTTTAGACACGTGACTACTCGCAGTTGATGAGATATCTACCAAGAGAATTATTATTTTTATAATAAAAGGGATCGCTAAATAGAGGTATGCTCTATTTGCTTTTGTAGATCCATCCTTTCTTCAGAGATCTTTAGAGGGTGCGGGCTTTACATATGGCAGACTTCTTTTCGGAGCCTCAAATTGCCCTCAGACTGCTTCGCAAAATAACGTAACTAATGAATGACAATGAACATTTTGATTCAATCGTCATCCGCGCTCCCGCTGCCCTTCTCATTCTACGAGCTCGCCTCGTGGGAACCCTTTCAAGGCCGGCTGCACTTCATGTCATTCATTATCCTCTGATTCCTACCACCTTGAAATGCTTGCTGACAGACTCGAATGAAAAACCGCACGCCATGCCATCGAAATTGTTCCGCACCATTCTTGCAGCGGCGCTCCCTTAACGCGGCCGAATGCTTGATGCTGCTGAACAACGTGTATTAGCACAGCCTGTTACTGTTGAAATTCGCTGGATCTTACGCCTACAACGTCTTTTGATCGCACACTGGTGAGATTCGAAGAAAATTTTGAATCCATCATAGGCAGGACGGTAACTAGTGCCATCTCGTAGAGGTTTGTAGCAATTAATAAGTGAGCGAGTATGTGCGTGACCCCTATGGAATCTTCGGATAGTCGATTCGGAACGCTCTAGACGACTCTTGCGACCAGCGTTGTGTCCAACTGGTCGAAAGAGTGTGCGCCTTGGATTCGGCTGGTTCGTCTCGATCGCTGCCTTTCCGCATCGAGCGCTTTCAGGCACTCCAAGCCCTGTCAGTGGAGCAGCCGTCGAGATGAGCGTTCACCGCCTCGTCATCAGGACACAGCATCGCCACTGTTGGCGACGATTTCACCGTAAGCAAGGAAACCTAGGCTACTGTATGCTGGCCCCCGTCCCACTGGCGCTGTACACAGTTTCTTCCTGTAGCGCCCGGAGCATTGGTAAGGTAAGTTCGGAGGTTTGTTATAGTAATGTGGTTTTGCATCTGCCATTTTCTCCGACGAGTTTCGGCTTGCGTGCTTGTCCTCGGTCTATGAGTTGGAAGAACGTGTGATTTGCCCCACTACGATTCTGAAGATGGAGGGGTCTAGTCGAAGACACCATTAGTGAGACCTAATGTTATCGCAAACTTTCGCGTGCGTGAGCCTTCCACAAGAGCGTACTTCTCACGACTATACAGTAATTTCAACGCAGAGAAAGAGATCAGAAAAGGGAAAGACAGGGAGGTTAACCGGATGTCAGAATCAGGTTTGCTACCCTACACTGCGGATAAGGGAAGGTATGAAAATAAGAAAGTACTGGATGAGGGACATGTACCAGAGACACATGAATCACAACACGTGATCAGTCCTAGCACAGCGAACAACACTTCTGGCTGGATCCACCGAGTACGGGTCTGCCTTGCAATTGCTCCATGATGTGTCGGGCTTGGACTTCTAAGCCACCCTGCCGCAGGCTACACAGAAGAGAAGCCCACCACACTAGTATCATCAGCTCACAGCTCGGCTTATTGAGGTACAGTCATTTCTAAATCTCGTCTTGCTCTCTTTATTTTTGCGTGCAGCCTTGACTTCTGCACTAATTTCGGCATTAAACAATTTGTGAAAGTATCTGTATTCGCAGTGCCCTATGTCGTCGAGATTCCGGCTGTTTTTTGGCCTACCTATGGGGACACAGGGTGCAAACAATGTTGTCGTATATCGTAAAGTGTCTTTTGTGCTGTTAATGACTCAGAACTGGTAATTGAATAGTAATGAAATCCAAAAGTCGATGTCTCAAAATTTGTGAAATGAAATGCACGATGCAGTAAGAGTTTGTAGGGGGTCACACGTTAGCTAACCGTTGCATGGAAAAATTGGGAAACAGCGTAGGCACAGCAACAATCTGCAACAGAATGTATACAGAAAAGCTGGACACCGTTATGTCTTCACAAATGAATGGCGAAAGGAGGTAACGATTCTATGGGTGCGCTTCCGCTTCAACTATGTTTCTGCGTACGATCGCTTCTTGAAGAAAAAAAGTGCAGTAATTGCAACGGCTCATTCTCTGTTAAAATCGAGCGATTTAAATCAGTTTCAAAGCTCCGCCACAAGAAACCTGCGCCTACGACGGCTGATGCTCCATCGCTCCGCTCGTGCTCCGCGCATGGTGCAGCGTTTTCATTCTACGGCGATCTAGTGTGTACCCCTCGCCCACGGCTGCTCAATGACAGCCGACTTTGATCGAGCACCCGTACCTCGCCATTGAGACAATTCTCTGAGATTCCCGCTGCAGCGTATTTCAGAAGAGCACACATTGACTTGGGAATTTATACAGCGGGAAACCGATAAAGATGATATATAGGGCCCTCCTCAGTCGAGTTACGTAAGAGACGACTAGAGGGTTGGGGGGAGGGGGTTAAGCAGTGATTAATAGAACCGGTGTCATTGCTACCGTAGGTAATGGTACAATATAGGGAGGGATATTTTAAATACGAAACTTAACGTCGAGATCGGATAGCCAAAAGGCTACATAAGGATAGGTGCAGTAAAAGCTAAATGAATGAAGCCGCCTAGGTGACCAGACTATTTGTATCCGCTTGGTTTCAAAGCGAGTGCCAATAAACATCATCATCATCATTCGTAGCGCCGCTGATTGGCGCTGTAGGTTCATAGATCCGCGGCAGCTAACATGCGCTCACCTAATGTGTCATCCAGGTTCACTTTACCAGTGGCAAGCATGATGTCACGGAAGTTAACAGGCGCGTAGTACACGTCACAGATCAGTCCTTCGGTGCCTGTTTTATCACACGGGGAGATGTGGCGTAGCGGTGACTCGTTCCACTCCAAGCTCGATAGGTTTCCACGTGTCCTTACGTCAAGGTAGGCAAACTGCGTGGCCGTCTTCGCCTCCCCACCTTCCAGACCACGGAGAAACATCGAAGTGAGGTGAATGACCTGGGCTCATTTTACTCACAGAATCCTCCGAAAACGTAATTGACGGTGTTTAGTAACCAAGCAGAAACACCAATAGATTAACACATGTAGGAGAAATCATACTGACCTGCAGGTGCACCAGAAGACGCCAATTTCTTCGGAACTTAAAGCCTAAAATTGGGTGCACTTCGGTTTTCATTATTCGAACTAACAAATTTTAGACTGTAGCTCGATGTTTCACATACTCGAATAACTTGAGTCATGTCGAAATTGTTTAAAAATCAGTCATTCAGAATTTATTGGAAAATGAAAGTGAAGCAAACACAAATCAATCGTTTAAAACAATCCTGCTTCTAGTTCTTTTCCCTTCCGCTTTCTTTTCTATTTATCCCTTCAACCTATAATTTGTTGCACTTATTTACCCCATTTTTTCTTAAGAGTCTGTGTTTTCAGGGTGCCAAGCCATCCAGAAATGGTTGGCAATTGAAAAGCCGATGAATATGTTATGCATGGGAGTCAATCATTCAATTACATTATTAAAAAAATCACTGCCCGAGCACTCCGTACAAATGGTTAACTGGCGAAGCTGAAATGTGCGGCCCCAGTGCTCATCACTGGGTTAATCCTAACAGTTCATTGAACGAAGGCTTGGGACGCTGCCGCATCCTCGGTAAGCAGTTGCTGCTTGTGCTCGGCTGCACAAGCCTGTTCTTGTGCCCGGGCTGCAGCATCGGCCCAGCGGAGACGAGCTCGTTCTTACGTCTTCTCGCGGCGCTGATGATCGAAAGCTGCCGGCTCCTCAGGAGTACGTGTGACGCGTGGCCTACTAATTTCTGTGCCGGACACTGCTGCGCAGACGTCCGGCTGTGACGAAGCGCAACAATGTCCCTGCTGGCGTAGCCAATCGCGCGCCTACTTTTTTTTCTCGCATGTTCATGGGCTTGCGCCGGAGGAGCTATCGGCGCACAGGCGACAGATGGACGGACGGACGAATCGGCGAGCGATATACAGCTTCGCTGTAGTAACACTGAAGGACAGCATAGGAGCTATTTGTAACGCCTTTATCTCACATTGGGAGAGTGAGTGGGATTCTACAATTGCTAATAGGCTTCACCTTATTAAGAATCTACTTGGAGAATGGAAGACCCGCCACCATCAACCGTCATCTTGTGCAGACTATCCACAGCACATACACATCTATGGCTTAGCTTCCTCCTTAAACAGCAAGAACAGCCTAATTTCAATAAGTGCAATGAACCATTACAGTAAATCTTGTGCAACTAACGTGTCCTGCCCTAGGAACACAAAGGCGAACCCTTTCTTTCGGATATATATGCTCAATGTACATGATTGCGCCCCAACATGAATCTAGCTGAGAATGCTCTTGTTGAATGCAGTGAGGTTTTTTTTTAGCTTTTCAGAAAGAAGAAGATAGCTCTCTAAACCTATTTGGGTAACGGTGGCTCTCTAAACCTATTGACAATATTTAGCAATTTTAGCAAATGATCATTTTCCTGTCTCTATTGTATCTTCTCACCTAATCCTGCGTGACGCATAATAACCTAAGCTACTTTTCTGTTAAAAAATACCACATAAATATTCTCACCTTGGCTTTATTGTCTGGTTGCATCACACAAGTGCAGATAAGGAAAATCGGGCTTCGCGGTCCCGCTTGTTCTGTCTTCTTTTATGTATTTTTGATACTTACGTTCGCATAACCAATAGACAACGAAGCGAAAGAAAACATCCAGAAATTAATTTTGATTTCTGCTAATGAAATAATTTCTAGATGAGATGACCTGGTAAACGCGACAAACGGATGCTGCGGCTCACGTAAACAACAATTGTAAAAAGGCTAGATAGAAAATTAGGACAAGGACGAAGAATACTCAGTTCCGAATTTGGGATCATTGGGCCTTATTCCTAAATTCTCAAATGTTCTTCACGGCACTGAGATTGCTTTGCCTTTTACACATTGTGTTTTTGCACCGATTGCAAAGTGAACCAGCAGCCCCTAAAGGAAAAACAACATTTGATTAGAAAAAAAAAATATAGCGTGGAAGAGTGTGGCACTTCAGACGCTGTTATCTCGGAAGTGTCAATAAAACTGCCAAAGCTTCATAGGTAGCGTGTGCCTATGCGTAATCTTTTATCTAGTTTATTTTAGTATGATGTTAATCAGCTCGTAAAACCGGAACGCAAATTTGAACTACGTACAGCAATCAATGTTCCGGTGCCTGTAGGATCCCCACTGTCCGTCGCGGAAGACGTTCATCACCAGATCGTTTTCAATTACATCTTTGTAGGCGGCGTTCGTAGGACTGAAGTCGACTACGCTGTTGAGACCTTTCGCAGTGGCGTCAAATACGCACCTGTGCGCCAAAAAAAAAAGAAAAAACGAGAACACCGTGAATGCAGCTTGTATGCATCTACGTGGCGCGTAGTCTTTTTATTTTTTAATTTTCACATAACACCGAAGACAACCCGCCGGGGTATGCTAGTCTCATATCCGAGGTTACAATGAAATACAGAAGGATTTAGAAGGGTGGCTTTCCTTTGATATGCCCTTTGCCATCGTAAAAGGTAGCGGTTTTGACCGAAAGGTGAAGAATCGATTGCGACATAAAATAAGTGGACAGCTATACAAAGTAAGGACAGTAGCTCTATCGGTTGTATAAACATGAAAACATAAGCTTACTAGCTAAATTAGCAAGCATGGTGTCACGCACGCACAAACAAGCACGAACACATCTCACTCGATGAACCCTGAAACTCGCTGTAAAAACGATGGAGTGAGGTAGAGCGGCAGCAGCAGCGATCGAACTGACTATCGTGCTGCGCCTCGCGTCAACGCCTACTAAGCCGCGAAAACACAGCACATGGCGTACTGTGTTCCCGCCGCAGATGGCTTTCTAGACACAGTGGTCCGGGCATGCGCGCCCACACACGCCACATGGAGCAGAACGAGGCCCCCGCCCCTCCCTACCTACAGCCGACCTTGCCTCTGTCGCCGATGGCTTTCACGGCACAGAGGCCCGGCGTGCGGTCGCTGTACCAACAATTTTATCGGCCTTGGACATTATATGGTAACGGCGACGCTCACGAAAGAAATGTGCTTGGAGTGTCCGTATAACTGCTATCTAAGCACATTTCTGTCGTGAGCGTCGCGTCCGTATAACTGCTATCTCACCTCAGGCTACTCAGGTTTTCATCTCAGGAAACGAAAAAGCTGATGCGCTTGCATACGCAGCGCTCTATCATCCTCCCAAAGTCAAGGTTCCAAAGAGTAATCAAGTTCAAAAATGTGACATTCGAAATCACTTTGCATCGCTTTGGTTTCCACCGCATATGCCCTGCGTAACCAAGAGACTGCACCGAGAGGAAGCCTCACTTCTATAACGAATAAGGACAGGATCTGCTAATACGCCGGCCTGGTTATTTAAGACGGGACGAGCCAATTCTCCAAACTGTACGACATGCAACGAAACAGGAGACATTGAGCACTTCTTGTGGTCCTGCCAGCAATTCCAAGACGAAAGGGATGCTCTCCTGAAGAATCTGCAAAAAAAGGACCTTCCGCATGCGTGCCTGCAACACCTTATATTTCCCGAGGGATCAGTTATAGCCCACAAAGAAACTTCACGCCTCCTTATCAAATTTTTAAGAGAGACTGGTTTGATGGACGTATGGTGAAACCCTTCAGCGGTATTGTGCGATACGCTCGGGCGGAGCAATTGCCGGCCTTGATCGTCAGGCTAAACCCGCCTGTTGCTACAATTCACCACCACCACCATCACCACCACCACCAACTGCTATCTCAATAGAACTAAAAGTGGAAAAGCCGCAGGAAATCTGCGATTGCGCTCACATTTTAATTCTTCAACGTTTAGTAGGTGACGCACTTATATATTGTTTAGAGGGTATGGCGCTGTGCTGCTAAACACAAAGCCACGATAGCGATATCTGCCGTGGCGGCTGCATTCAGATGGGCATTGAACGCGAAAGCATATGTGCATCATGCTATGTGTGCCCTTTAAAGAACACCACGTGTTGAATATTAATATGAAACAGTCCACTACGCTGTCCCTCATTACCTGTTGTAAACAGGGGAGGGGGGGTTCAACCCCAAACTTCTTTATATAAATCTGCATATTGATGTGTTGAAGCTGTGTATGAGCTAATAAAATTTTATCTATATGAATTGCAATATACAAGTCTGCGATACATTTGTGCGACCGTTGAATGTAGCGAATGCAGGAATATGGTCTACATTGACAATTAATAGCGAGGAAATTCAAAACTTCTTGGACGGAACAGCGGAAGGAAGTCCAGAAGCCGCAACAGTGCACACAGCTTTGCTAGGTCAGAAGGCATTCTATGGAAGTTCTAAAGACCTTTCACAGTACTTGATGTTGTGTTTTAAATATGTAAATTTTGCTCCAACCTATACCGTGATTATACTATATGAAATGAAGAAGTTGAATAGAACCGTATGCAAGAACCTGCGATGGCGCTCACATTTTAGCTCTTCAACGTTTACTAGGTGACGCACTTATATATTGTTTGGTGGGTATGGCGCTGTGCTGCTAATCACAAAGCCCCGATAACATCCCTATCACATAACCCCAATGTCCCAAGTAACTTCCATATCCTACCATACCATATTGTATATTGGAAAACACGCAGTCTTAGATAGTTTTACGTGTATCAAGTAGGATTATTTCCTGAGGAGCCTGTCGGGTAGAAGGGTGTTTTAGATAGGAAAGTTGTGCTACAAGCCAGAAGGCGTGGATAAAAATCGGAGCTTGGGTCTCTCTTGTACCCTGCTTCGCTTTTCCAATCGTGCTTGTTTTCCTACGTATATGCACACGGTCAGACGTCTGTCAGTAGATTTTTGAACGCACTTACTGAATCAATTCCCTGACAACGAAACACGTCGCAATCGGCGTTGTGTCAGGGTCGCTTGTAATAACGGACGAAATCCTCCTAAATTTTATGGACCGCAATTTTAAAGGTACTCTTTCTTGTTTTGAAGCACATTTTTCACGATCAGCTCAGCAGTGAAGCTTGAGCATTTGACGTTACATATACATACCTTATGAGGCGTTCACCGGTCTCCTGTCGTAGACAATTGGTTAAACCAAGGATGCCACTTGTGGCTTCTTCGGCGAGCAGCCAGATCTTCTCTACAGATGATTTGCTGACATATTCAAGGAGTTTCTCCTTCAGCGTTTCCACCCAGCCAAAGCGCACGTTTTGCAGTCTGATAACCGCATGTTTGGTGATGTCGATGGGCATGGTCACTTTTCGGAACAATAGCAGCGTGGACACGTTGTTCGACTTAAGTCCCACCAACCGAAATCCGCCGGCTCTAAACACTGCTATCGTCAAATCCTCCGCGTAAACTTGAAATGAAACGCCACTCACTCTAGACAATAATGCTTCGGCCGCTGTGAGTGCTGTCCGATGAGAAATGAGAACGAAGCCATGTTCTTTGCACTGCGAGAGCACTTCTTCAACCAATGTAACTAGGTCAATAGAAGCGGTCGTGGTGCCGCAGGAAGCAATCACCAAGTCAGCCTGGAGAAATTTTCCCCCAGAGGTAGAAGGCTGCGCTCCAACCACTTCTGTGCCTTCGGGAACTTGGTCGGGAGCTAGGCTGTCTGGACTTGGGTGAGCGATTGAGTATACGGTCTTCAGACGCCCATCGTACATGGAAAGCAATGCAAACACCCGTGGAGCCATGAGTGTAACGCTCCCTGTAGCCGCCAGCTCTAGCACGTGGAGTTTCAAGGAGCTTGTATTTTCGAGCACTACGTCAAGCAGATATCTCAGCGGGTCTTCTCCTAGGAGGCTGGTGTTCAGAAAGTCCTCCTCCAGAGCTTTCTTGGAGGCTAGAAGTGCTAACTTCACCGTCGAAGCCAGTGAAGTAGCACCGTTGCATTCTTTCTGGATATTAAGGAGTAGCTGTACTAGGCCGTGATTTGATGCAGCGTTCTCAATGTATAGGTTCAGCAATTCTTCTGACACTTTATGATATCCTTTCATCATGCTGTGAAAGCTGATATTTTCTTCACAAGACTGCAGGATGCATTGCGTGATGCCACAACACACGTCCACGTACTCCTGGACAAAGTGCTCTCGTTCGATTCTTGTGGCTTTGTTGTCCAGGTAAGGAACAAAGCAATATTGTTCCAAGACTGGTACCTCTTGGACTGGCCGTCGCTCTACGCTGCTGACTTTTAGGCCTTCTATTTCAACGCCGCCGGCGCGGCACAAGTTGAGATGCGGGCTGTATACGGCATCCACACCTGCGTAAGCAAGATCCAGGCGATGTAATTGACGTGCGACCCCCTGCACTTAAACTCAACATTTCATTTTAGCGAGCCGACCACAAGCTTAAGAGGAAGCTTAAGCTCCAGGGCTGTCATCGTCATGCATGGGAAGGGAAAAATTCTTTTACTCCTCAAGAATAGCACGGAACTCGATGAGATATTTAAGATCTGAAAGCAATGGTTGAAATCTAGCCATTCCTAAAAGCAGATGACTTCGTTAACATTTAAATATTTATTAGAAGTTGTTAAAAATAGAACATTTCAAGAAACTAAATTGTCAAGTTTACATCTATGTACCAACTCAGTCACTGAAAATATCAGAATTCCGTGAACCGCATCTGTAGTGCACCTGAAACAGACAGAATTGATGTATTTGGCCTATGAAATATGCCAATAATACATAATTAGGACTTGGGCAAGACCAGTGTCAATAATGTAACAAATTCATGTATCAATCACATATGAAGTTAAACCTGTTTATTGCGAGCCTAGTTAGTTCGTCGAAAAGCGGTAGCTGTTTCAGTAGTTCATTATATTTGAACTCGTCCTTGAACATGCGCAAAATTAATGAGACTGGAGCTGAAGGGGTCAACTGCGTTTGGCACCAATCTCGTTAACATATCCGAATTCCAGGATCTTCATTCTTGCTCCCGACACGTTGCCGCATCTAGCTGCAACTTTACCTTGCAAACGTCGTGTATAAAAGGAAAGCGTAGCTGTTTCGCAATGGCCCCCCGCCGGTTCCGGTGAGCTGCCATTTCGAAACTATGAGCGGTGGCGCCATTCTTTCTTCGAGAGGTTCAGATATATTTACTATCATCGGGACACCTGTTAAGTCTGCGTACGATCAAGACGCGTTATGCTAGGCTAAAAACGAGAACCACTGCGGCACGCTGGAATCTTGCAAAGGTGTTCCGTTACGGTTATCAATCAATCAATCAATCAATCAATCAATCAATCAATCAATCAATCAATCAATCAATCAATCAATCAATCAATCGATCGATCGATCCACCAATCAATCAAAACAATTTTATTCTGCAAGTTAACCGATTATTCGTGATATCTGGGTTCGCTTGTGGTTAACATCTTTCATATAATTTATATCATGTATTACCGAGTTCATGTGATAAACATCCACTTTTGGGGCAGGGTTACGGATTTGTAAAGTTCTTGATTGTTTTTTTATTCACTAGAAATTATAGACGAAATTGTAAATAATTCCTGCATTAAATAAGCATTTTCCATATATCAGTCAGTAGAATTTCAGTAGAAATTCAACTTATTTCTTTCAAGTCGATAAAAGCATGTCCGCGTTCTAGATTAATTTGAACAAGCCGAATTCTAGCTGGCTCCTATACTAAAGCGTCCTTTAAAGATCCAACTAGAACCATATTTTCGGCCACAAAAAACTAAGCCAAAGGTAAGATTTCGTCAATATAGAGCAGGCATCGCGCACATTTCTACGTTTGAAATAAGAGTGAATGTGTCTCAAGAAGCACGCACAAATAGCCGTTTTTGCTAGCGAAACCGCAAAAAAGAATGGCCGCCAATACCGGCCGGCGGAAATGATGAGCGACCTGAACGCGTGGCTCCTTGGCATGACCTCCGGGGTAAAGCGACGGCTACGGCATCGACCAGCACCCTGGAAGATCTCGGAAGAGGCATGCTGGGATTTTCGTAATAACGACAACTACCAGATATAAGCGCCTGGTTGCTGTTTAAGTGCTACCAACAAGCAACATATTCGCTTAGCAGCCGCGCGGCATTTCCACCATTGCTTCAGCGGTGCACTTACATCCAATTTCACTGTGCACAATTTGCACTTGCAGCCTTTCACTGTGCAGAATTTGCAACTTCCCGTATTCTGCTTACGTAATAATGTTGCGGCTGGAAACGGAACGCTCCAATTGAAAAATATCAAATAGTTGACCTATATTATATAAGAAAGATCGAGATTTCAGTTTACTTCCGGGGGAGAAATCAAAAATGCGCCTGAGGAACAACGTTCGCTTCGCGTGAAACCACGTAAGTTCTGGCTGCATTTATTAGCCGGAGCATTGTACAAAAGCCAGGACGCAAACACAGCATCTTGATGATTTTTCATAGGTGCTCAAATCAGTTATTTTAGCAGCGCTGATCTGGGTGCTATGGTTGTTTTATTAGGTCAGTATGAAGAGGCTAGCAAGCTTAACAACTCTATAGATCATGTTTTATGAGCACCGCCATATCGTGTATAGAGTGGCGCCATCTGTAGGCAGTCGGCGTGCTGTTTGGACCGAGCGCTCCGTGTTGTATGTCACGTATACGCTTGGCCATAGGCGCCGACGACGGTGGGGCTCCGGAGCCACAGCCCCCTCCGGAGATTTCCGGGGGGGGACGGGGGGCTCTGAGCTCCACTCCCCAAGCAATGCGGAAACCCCCTCGCCCCCCCCCCCCCCCCCCTCGTCCACACACTCCTAAAGAACCATTAGCAAAGCTTTGTCACTCACATAACGTGAGGTTTCTTTTGACTTTCCTTGGCCTTCTCATTTGAAATTATCCTGGGGCTAATAGCTTACTGCATAATTGTTGACACTGACGTGGATGACTTTTAATTCATACTTTGGCTTTATTTCAGCAAATCATGGAAATAGGAGGACACCCGCATTAGAATCACCAGCGGCGGGTGCTTTATCCGCATTTTCGCACTTCAACAATGTTTTAAATTTCCCCTGTAAAGATCGTGCACACGCACAATATATTTAAATATACACAAAGGACAAAGTTTATTATATTTTTGAAAGAGATGGACCTCGCCAAATAAAAATTATTTCTAAAGGTATAGATAACCTATGCCTATAGGATGAATATGTTGATGTATGTTCCCCAGGCTTCAAATTGCTTTGCGCGCTTTTTTGACCATGAAAGAAACCTACAGACTTCAGTGACCCTTTCAGCAGTATTTCATCAATGGTATGCGAAATGTACGTGAATGTTGTGTCTCTCAGTATTGCGTCTTTTTCCAGTAAGCAATGCTAATGTCTCATGAAAATAAACATTTCTAATAATTTGCAACATATATTAGGCATGGAAATATCGTCAGTTGCCCGCAAATGTCATAAATATATATAGGGTATCCAATTAACTATCGTGCACCAAGATTTTCAAAAAGAGCAATACGTTACTGGAAGAAAACTTAGTACATATTGTTTACACTACAGTAAAGTAGCTCCCAGTAATTTTTTTCGTTACTTAGATATAATAAGGTAATTGCAATTAATTGTCAAACACGAGACGTACTATACTAATTATCAAAGTCTGAATGATGAATTTGAAGGCGCCACCAAGGAACTGCGGTATTTTCAGCGATGTACTTATTGCGTAAAATTTTTTTTCTGACTGATAAATCATTATCATCATCAGCCTGGTTACGCCCACTGCAGGGCAAAGGCCTCTCCCATACTTCTCCAACTACCCCGGTCAGGTACCAATTGTAGCCATGTTGTCAATGCAAACTTCTTAATCTCATCCGCCCACCTAACTTTCTGCCGCCCACTGCTACGCTTGCCTTCCCTTGGAATCCAGTCCGTTACCCTTAATGACCATCGGTTATCTTCCCTCCTCATTAAATGTCCTGCCCATGCCCATTTATTTTTCTTGATTTCAACTAAGATGTCATTAACTCGCGTTTGTTCCCTCACCCAAACTGCTCTTTTCTTATTCCTTAACGTTACACCCATCATGCTTCTTTCCATAGCTAGGTGCGTCGTCCTCAATTTAAGTAGCACACTTGTAAGCCTCCAGGTTTCTGCCCCATACGTGAGTAATGGTAAGACACAGCTGTTATACACTTTTCTCTATAGGGATGATGGCAACCTGCTGTTCATGATCCGAGAATGCCTGCCAAACACACCCCTGCCCATTCTTATTCTTCTGATTATTTCAGTCTCATGATCTGGATCCGCGGTCGCTACCTGCCCTAAGTAGATATATTCCTTTACCACTTCCAGTGCCTCATTACCTATCGTAAATTGCTGTTCTCTTCCGAGACTGTTGAAGATTACTTTAGTTTTCTGCAGGTTAATTGTACTGATAAATAAACTGATAAATAAACCCAGCGAAATATGGAGAATACCATGTGACTGCACTCCCACCCGAATCATAAAGCAACGCCCTCGAACAGGCTCTATCTGGTTTATTCAGAACGAAATAAAGGAAACAAAAACATCGTGATGGAGCTGGTGCCTTATCTGCCGCACCCGGCTGAAGTAAGACGTCGCGTTTGGTGTTAGTTGGAAACAGGCTGTGATAACTTCTGTCTTAGTGTAGACAAAGCGCGCATACTTTTTTTTGCCACAAAGCCTGTCAACACAAAAGGGAATTGACGTCAGTACAAAGGATTAAAGGTGCATTGCATTTCGTCCCAGTGGCCATGTGTTTTTCTAATGAGCCGAAGGTAAACATGTTCTTTGCTTTGGTACCTGCAAATGGCAACAAGAGGAAGGCCGCAAGTATATATATCAGTCATGGAATTGTAGCGGTAGACCAAACGCATCGACCCTCATCAGAAATTATGAAAGCCTGAGACAAACTGACAGCATCAAGAAACAGCGGCGGAGGACTCTTTGATTCCTTGCCTACGCACAAATATTCTAGCATTTATGGCCTCAAACCACCATGCTAGTGTGCCGGGACGTGGCCGCCCAGGTACCAATTTCTAAGTTATTGGCATGGGTGATTCTAAATGACGGCCTTTCATCCGTGCCACCTTAACGAGCACCAATGCTTAGATGATATGAACCTGTAGATTTGTCTAGATTTCTCTAATTGGGTCATCAGAAAAACCGATGGGTCTCCGGACTTTTTGACTGAGACATTGTGCATAGATGAATGCAACTTTCGCGAAAACGCCTAGGTAAATTTGCATAATGCACACTATTGGAGGGACTCCAATCCACACTGGGTCAAGTCCAAGCAGCACCAGTACCAGTGGTCGCTCCATGTGTGGTTCGGAATTTACGCCGGTGCTATAATCGGTCCCATCTTCTTCGAGAACACCCTGAACTGGACAGCGTTACTTGAACGAAATCCTTGAAAGAATGATGGATGAGTTTCTAAGAGATGTCTTACTGTCATGTCTTCCGCTTCTGTGGTATCAGCAAGATGGAGCGCCAGCACACACAGCAGCCGAGCACGAAACTGGCTGGATGCGACTTTTCATGCGCAATAGATTGGAAGGCACCGGCCTGTAAATTGGCCGGCTAGGTCACCTGGCATCTATCCGCTCGATTTCTTTCTTTGAGGTTATGTGAAAGATCGTGCTTACATAATGGAGCCGGACGTCAGATTAGGTCAAGGCAAGGATAACGTAAGTCTGCCGTAGAATTCCGGCGTCGGTCATCAAGAAACTACTGAAGAAGGGATAAAACGGACGTAGCACTGCGTAACTGCGAAAACAGACATATTCGAACACGTCCTCTAGGCTGATGTTCAAGGGAACTTACGAATTTATAGATAATAAGGGCACATTGAAATCTGATGTTTTTTTTTTTTTTTGTGCAGACGTTAGTATTGCCAATTCGGCTCGTTTAGAAGTGGCATACAGTAGACTCGCGATAATTCAAACTCTGATGATTCGTACTTTCGGTTAATTAAAAAAAAATGAAATTTTTGGTTGGTTCGCCATGTTTTCAATGTATTTTAAGGCCGCTTAATTCAAACACCGCAATTCGGTTAATTCGTACGTTTTGCTTGTCCATACCATCTTGCTCAGAGTCATATATGCGAGAACTTCCGATAATTCAAACTTCCTGATAATTCAAACAAAATCCTGGGGTTCCTTCGAGTTTGAATTAACGAGAGTCTACTGTATTTACTTTCTGGAACGCATGGGATTTGCCTTGTGCCTACACGTTAGTCACTTCCTGTTCTGTTTATTTCGCTTGTATTTTTTGACACAAACGTGTTTTTACAGCACGTATACACTTTCATGAAAAATAAAATGGTCACTTGTATTTGGGTTCGCTCCGAAGCAAGTTTCTGGCGTGAAATTTAGTTTGGTGCGCACTCTTTCGATGTGGTCGGAGCAATACCGGGATATTGAAACATTCTATGCCCATTCCATCCCTTTTCGCATTTCGTGCGCGGTCAGAGCGGCGCTTCGGCCGCCTTTTCAAGGTGCTTTTGTTATCAATGTGATCCGTCGGCCTTGAGATACACCGCATTTAGATGTCATATCGGGGTGCAACAAATGTCTCGTTAACACTGGGAAAATGAGCACAGTACTTTTCGAGCTAGATAAATAATTGCACTTACTGAATTAAATCTCAGTAACAAAAGAACTACTGGCGGCTACTCCACTGTACTCGAAACAATATTTACTCGGTTTTCTTCGAGTAACGCAACTCCTCTTTCTTTATGTCTTGGTGCATGATTATTGGGGAACACTGTATAATTCACTCAGCAACCGAATTTCTACATAGCCGGATTCACTCGAAATGAGAATCAAGAGCAGTCGTGCGCCGCAGCGCTTATCCTGGCACTCACAAAAAAAAAAAAAGAATAAGAGAGATCGATAGAGAGAGAGGCTGCAGTTACGCCGGAAAGGCGAAGCAGTAATAGTGATAGCCAAGTATGCAGAAATTACACGAAGATTACACCACCGAGAGGACTCAGGCTGTGAAATGGCACTGTCTCTTACTAGGACGTCTTGTATATACTCATACAATGCCTTCACATCTACGCTCAATTCTTCGAGGTCTCTCGAAGTTGCTGCAAGTGCGAGAAATTTATATATATATATATATATATATATATATATATATATATATATATATATATTATGATGTACGGAAAGCGGATCGCCCCCCCCCCCCCCCCCCCGCAACCATGAAAACTTTCCGCCTATGAGCTTGGCGGCAGTTTCTGGTGGTTGTAGTTGGCGTAGCGTGGCCTTTTAGTATGACGACATCTTCCGCGTGGGAAACTTATATGGTACGTACTAAAGCAATCTAGGTCAGCATGGCCGGAGTTTACGGGTCGTTAGGGCGGACGGAGCACCCAGCGCGATGGGCGCTTGCGTGTTTGCGCCTGCAACCAGTGTCGATCCGCAGTTGTGCATTTTTGAATATTCGTTTCTGTTATATAAGCGGTGTCTCTGCGTATCTGTTTCTTGCTACGCCATTGTTCAGTAACGCTTATACACTCTATCATGAATTTCAACCAACTAGCCCACAAACGTGTTTTAACCAAGTAGTATGACCTTACTTAGCACTGTCACTTTGGTCCTACGGTGGTGCTTAGCAGCTGCGAGTAGTTCAGAAACATGCAGCTATTCATGCAGCATGGGTACCGGTCCGCAACATAATAAGTTGTGGTGTTTATTTTGACAAGTGTTCAAATGGTTCAGAATTTGTGGATTTTATTGTCGCAAAGGCCAGCTACGGCAATGAGCGCCGAGTAAAATATAATAAATGGATTGTGCTTGGTAGGACGTGGCAAATGTCACGGTTGTGACTCATAATTGTGAAGGCTATATGCAACATGGTTGTAGAGAGGCCTAAATATTCGCTGTAGAGTGCGTAATATGCAAGTGCATTAAAATAATGACAATGACTAGGGATGCATGTTATAAGCACAAAAGTTATATTGCGAATGGGTGATGTAAACGCGCGAGTAACAGTAGCACTCGCACCTCACCAGTGGCAAGTTGAACGGAAGGGCTGGGAGGCAAGTGCTTTAGAATAATGCTATCGCAGGAGCAGCCACTAGCGAGAGCATGTGCTACGAATATCTTCGGCTGATAACATGCAATCTACCAACAACTTGAAAAAACCTTAAAACTAACTGATGCCTTCAATGCCGAGAAACTACCTGGTGGAGGGGAATGTCTTTGCATGCCGGGCCGAAGTAGTTTTTTCTTTGAGCTTGTACTGCCCACCACTATAACAACATGTGAAGGACTGTTGGCGTCAGACCACATTTATCGCAGACGGGAGATTCACAAACGGTGAACACGTAGGAGTCAGTGTCGTGTGCCATAGGTGTGGCCTGTCGTGAGACGGCCGAAATAACCTCTGTCGAATTTCTGCTATTTGTGGCCACTTGCCTACAATACCTTAATAGCGTGAACTTTAGTATGTCTTTCAGAGGCCCAAGTACGTTGCTGATGACCCATCAGCTTCTTCCCTAGGAAAAGCTTCCATTCTATAACAGGGATATATCTATGGAAGAATTAATTGGTTTCGTAGGCAATGGTGTGCCTACGTACTGGGCAAGCGCATTAACCTGGATGCCTCTGTGGTAACGCACCTCGCATATTGATATGTTAATGAGGGGCGTGGATAGCTTAGAAGATTCAATAAAAGTGGATAAAAACAGGATTCTTGTTCTTTGTAAAGAAATTCATCATGAATCCGTAAACATTATTTCCCTTTGAGGTTACATTTTCCTGATCTGTTTTGCAGTCGTCAATAGTGCGTAGGCTTCCGCCGTAAAGATTCCTGTTTACCATTGGAAACAGCCAGATTCCGAGAAACATAGACCGCCTTAAGGAAAATAAATATCGGCGTGTGACTGTGATGCATCGGTGTAAAGATCTTGGCACGAGCACTTTGACTGAACTAACAGGAAGTGCATTTTTATATGCATTTCTGAGATGTTCAATGTAACTTCTACAAAAGACATGTCACCATGTAACTCTGGCCACAGCTACGATGATACTGGCTTGGCGGAAGCCATTCGAGGGTTTTCAAGATTTGATTAGTCATTGCTTTGCTGATGTTCCTCACAAATAATGAAAAGGGCTCTCTCGCTCTTGGACGATTAGAAAAAAGTGTAGAACAGGTCATATTGTTTATGATTTCGTTATAAGCAAGGTCACGGTTAGCATGTGTTTTCACGAAATACATGAAACTGGAGTATGACCTTTGTAGACGGGTTGGCCACTGATTGGATTCTAGAGAAAGACTGTACCAGGCTAGATCTGAAGGCTCCTCTGGCCAGGCTAATACCTAAATGATATGAAGGGTGAAGCATTTTGAGGGCACTCGCTATATCAGGCTGACACACCAGAGCCCCGTAGTCTAAACGCGATCGTGTGACTGGTATAATGGCAGACTAAGCCTTTTCTGTCACTGCCGCAATTAATTCGCGAGAAAGTTTTCAGTATGGTTATTTGCTGATCATTCCGTCTTGATGTATGTCACTTTAACGATGAAGTTTACTCTTGAATCGAGTATGATATCCAAAAACTTATGTTCTTGCATGAATGCACTGTCTTTGCAGTTTTAGAGTAGAGACGATGAGACGCACTCTCCTTCTTCAAAAGTGGACATAGAAGTTTTTAAGTGGATTTAGCTTGAACCCTTTTTCACCTGCTGATTTGGATGCTTTCTGCAGCCCAAGTTGAACTTGTAACTCGCACGCCGCACGATTGCAAGATTTAAAACACATCCGTACGTCATCTAAGTAAACAGAATAGAAAAGGCCTGTAGGTACTGGGGTTATGGAGCGTGTTCATCTTCGCAATGAAAAGCGTACAGCCGAGCACGCCTCCCTGGGGAACCCCAGTTTCCTGCAAATTACAGAATGCGTAGCCTAATTTTGAACAGAAACCCTGTTTGAATAAGTAACTATAATATTTAGCAGTTTCTACGGCATACCCATTCGTGGCGGGACTCGGAGAATCCCATAGCGCCACATGGTGTCGTAGGCTTTTTATATGTCAAGTACAGGTGAGCGTATTGTCAATGAACAAAAGCTTCACAAATATTAGCCTCCACACGACCAAGGTGGTCGGTTGCTGACTGTCCTTCTCTAAATACGCATTGGTACGGATCAAATATTTTGTTTGGTTCGAAGTAATGGAGACAACAATTTCATATTTTTTTCAAAGAACTTGGAGATAAAGCTTGTTTGCGCTATCGAGCGATAGCGTGTTATTGAGGGGGGATATTTACACGGTTTAGAAGCTGGGATGATATTAGCTTCGCTTCGGGAGGATGAAGAACGCTCAGATGGCGAGAGAGTATTAACAAGTGACAGCCGCGTGATTTGTCTACTCCTGTAAAGGAGTTTATACATGCAATATATTACTCTGCTGGGACTCGGAGAGGACTTCTCACATACGTTTAAGGAAGCGTTGGGCTTAGCAACGCCGAAAGGCGCGCTAAATATTTTGTTTGGGATACTTTTATGGTCAAATGGCTTCCGTGCCTCTGTTTATTAGCATTGCAGAAAACACTTACAGTAATGATATCGCTAGAAATGCATTCGAAGTGCTCACCAAGAGCACTGGCCTGATCTTTCAGTCTATTTAGTTGTTCATTCAGGAAAGGGAGCGGATAGATTGCTGCATTCTTTGTGGGCCGGGAAGATGCCGGGGTCTGCCGCGGCGTTGCCGCTTGCGCGCCGTATAAAAATACTCCGCGGTATGAAGTAATGAAACACGTTTGCGCTCTTCTTTCGTCTTATTCTGTTGGAGTGTAATTATATCTTTTTTGACGTTGGGAATTTTCTGGCGAAACTGCGATTTTTTTATGCGATACCTTTCTGATATTAACGCTTTACAGAGAAAGAAATGCAATTATGAAAGTCAACCCTTACATGTCTCATGCTGTTTTAGAACCGCAGTGATGGCTGTAAAACGATACCATCGGGCTCATACAAGAGCCTAGCGTAGTCATAGCATAGTGATCTCAAGTCCACTAGACTTGAAGTACGTGAGAACCATGCCAATGGCTCATGAAAATAATTTATAACGCTTCGCAAATAGACTCGGGCGAACAGACTGGTGGGCTTAGATGTTTCGGGTTTGCATGGAGTTGGCCATAAATGACCGTGAACTCTTTTGCTGTAGTTCTCACGCCAAGCGATAATATAGTGAGTAGATTTTCCAATTGTGGTTGGCAGTTCACAGACACCGGTATTCTTCATCGAGTGAAAACCGATACACCCAAAGTAGTTCACAGCACATACACGCAAAACGGCTGATGATGGAAGTTGCATGTTTGCGCACCATACACAAATTTTTGCATACTGTAGTTGCCGCTACAGCGAGAGGCCACACAGGGGTTCCCTGACGAACTAGCATCACCTAATATTAACAAATAGCGAGTAAAAATATCTCCAGAGCATGCAGCAGCGCCCTGCGACAACACATTCAAGCAGAGCCGCACCAGCTCGCACAAGCCTGAGAGGAGGAAAGCCTCGACGCATGCCCGGTTGCCAAATAAAAACGCTTATAGGTGTGAGTTTCCCCTCTAGCGAGAGTTTACAAATAAAGTAAGCACGTACATTAGGTTGTCACAAAGGGTGTCACAACACAAAGTAAAGTTTCAGTGGATTATCTCCCACATTGGTATCTCAGGAAACGAAAAAGCTGATGCGCTTGCATACGTAGCGCTCCATCATCTTCCCAAAATCAAGGCTCCAAAGAGTAATCAAGTGCAAAAATCTGACATTCGAAATCACTTTGCGTCGCTTTGGGTTCCACCACATATGCCTTGCGTAACCAAGAGATTGCACCGAGAGGAAGCCTCACTTCTATATCGAATAAGGACAGGATCTGCTAATACGCCGGCCTGGTTATTTAAAACGGGGCGAATCAATTCTGCGAACTGTACGGCACGCAACGAGACAGGAGACAGTGAGCACTTTTTGTGGTCGTGCCAGCAATTCCAAGATGAGACACTCTCCTGAAGAATCTGCAAAACAAGGACCTTCCGCATGCGCGCCTGCAACACCCTATATTTCCCGAGGGATCAGTTATAGCCCGCAAAGAAACTTCACGTCTCCTCATCAAATTCTTAAGAGAGACTGGTTTGATGGACATATGGTGAAACCCTTCAGCGGTATTGTGCGAGACGCTCGGGCGGAGCAATTTCCGGCCTTGTTCGCCAGGCTAAACCCGCCTGTTGCTACAATTCACCACCACCAGAGTGCAGAGCGCTCTTTCGAAGTCGTGAGTGCGCAGCGCGAAGGTTGAACAAGGACATAGTCAAGAACAAGCACTGTCGCGCGCAGCAATTCACGCGTCATTATCACGAGCAAGGAGCGCCATCCTGCATGCGTCCTCGTGTAACACTCCCGCTGTTCACTCACGCCAATGGATCACGAACTGAACTAATCAGCCACAATGCTTTTGCAAAACTTCGACATAAATTCCTGTGGGGGCGCTGTTCACGCTTACGCTGATGTACTTTTTACGCGTAGAAGCGTGTTAAACCGACACCTCTGCGTACTTGTTCATCGACCGCTTGCCAGACACTTGACCACAGGAAGACCGTATTGTGTCCTGTCTACTTGCTAGAGCTGTGCTTGCAGAATTTGGTGACGGACAGTCGTAGGCATCTGTATGAAGAATTATAAGATCAGTAAGCAGGCGTGCTTTGTGTCGCCACACCACAGACCAAAGTGCATGGGGATTGAACCCTCCCACGTGTTGTCATTCGTGGCTTAGCATTATCCGGAGTGAAGGGGGTTCTGGTGTTTGAGCCCAAGCCGTACGTTTGGACCTTTATGGCCAGTCTGCCGAGGCAACACACCTCATTGGCCTCCGCTTCACGTAAACGGCACCTCCAGACTGGCCCACTGACTGGCGTCTGCTATTTTTCGTCACGGCGCAGTTTCACCATGGCCGCCGCCAACTTAGACGCCTAAGGCTTTCGCCTTAATAAAGGAATTGTGAGTGGTGCTCTGTCCTGTTCTCCTCTCTTTCGTGATGTGTGGGTCTTGGTGTGATCTTATCTTTAATGACGAAATGCTTCTCACTTCATCAGATGGCATTTATTATAAGTTTTGGCATCCCACAAGCGTTGTCATTAGCCTCTCAGCCTTTTTCCAAACTAAGTGCTTGAAGTTATAATGACTTGAAGTACTTCGTTCGTACAACACTGAGAGGCTACTGGCAATGCTCATGGGAAGCAGAAATTTCCAATAAATGTCACCTGGTCAAGCGAGAGTTAGGCATTTCAGCACCAAAAATAACGTCACTATAAACCGATGTCTTGGTCTGTCCACTGCGCACCGGGCTAACCTACGGCACACATACGCCGCACAGAATAACTCAGTGGCGGCGAACCTCAACTGCGTGGTAGATGGGATGAAAAGTTGACTGCCCTCCATGTCATCTTTGCATGTGTAGTGCAGAAAAGTAGAAATTGGTCGCAGAAAGCAGTTTTCTCAAGCCGCTGGACACCATGTCCTCCAACAACATCAGCCATTGGTAACTGGCCCAGAACCGTTCTTTTTAATACGAAGAGAGCTCTGAATTTCCTAAATGAAGCCGTTCTACAGGTTATTTGTCCAGGAGTATCGCCGCGTATTCTCTCACCAGACGGTGCTGCTGCGATAGTAGTTTTCTAGAGCAAATGTCGGCACGTCCTTGCATTTAAGTCCCCTCGTGAGACGTTAGTGCTACTGATACTTACTCATCTTAGTATATCATGCCTCTCCAAATATACATTTACAGTCTAGCATACGTCACTCTCGTAGTAATTGTTTCATTATCTATCTATTTGATGCACTTCGACACATTTTAGGCTCTTCTACAGCCATGTTGAATATACCTATTGGAATACATCTTCTCATCTAATAGACAACTCATTGACGGAACATTACGCCTTGCATGGCACTCTTCGGCCATATCTGGCCCTTAAGCCACTAAACACCACGCATCGTCTTGACTATAATTTCATGAATCAAGTGTGTACTCTAATGGGAGACAATAAAGAACTAAAAAGAACTGAAAGTACTGTAACGAAGAAGAGTAACCTGCCTGCGCCACAGCACCATCGCTACCGGTATGAGCTCGTGTTTGCTGTCCTTGCCAAATGCTTCTGACTGCTAGCCATTCGCCTGCCCCCGTCGCTAATAAATATCTTAGCAAGTGGTGGAGGTGCTGGGTTTCGACCACCCTCGAACTTCGGAGTCGCACTCTACGCCCCATCATGCCCGACGACGCATGCACTCCTCCAACTCCTCCAGCGGCGCCGGCCACCTTGGTTTGTGCCGGTGCCTTGCGTCAGCGAGATCCCCCTATCTTCTCCGGCACAGGTGACAAAGACGTTGAAGATTGGATCTCCTCTTATGAGCGAGTGAGTGCCCATAACCAATAGAAAGATGTTACCAAGTTGAGAAAAGTCGCCTACTATCTTACGGACGTTGCGAAACTATGGTTTCTAAACCATGAAGCCGACCCAACTTCGTGGTTGGTCTTCAAGACCAGCTTTACCCAAGTTTTCGGTCTCTTCGCCTAAAGTCGCCAGGATGGCGCCTTTTTCTACGGAGGGCGATTGTAATGAAGAAGAGTAACCTGCCTGCGCCACAGCACCATCGCTACCGGTATGAGCTCGGGGTTGCTGTCCTTGCCGAACGCTTCTGACTGCTACCCATTCGCCTGCCCCCGTTTCTAATAGATATCTTAGCAGTACTACAATCTGACGACATTAATCGTTTGTCTTTCTTAAGAGGAAGCTTTAGGTCGGGTGCTCCTATCTAAATATATGTAAATGGAGAATTCGTTTTTCTTAGGAACCACTGCACCAAATTGGACGAGGTTTGCTGCACGTAAAAGAAAAAAAAAACGTGAGGTATAGTGACTGTTGCTTCCAAATCGTTTTTTTAAGTCGTCAATTTTTTATTAAAAATTGGCACAAATTGAAAATTTTCAGAAAGCAAGACTATCAAGTTTACAACTCTCTAACTCAGTAACAAAAATGATACCACAATTCTGTGAATTGGATCTAATAGTACACCTAAAGAGGACAAAATTGATATATTAGAGAGGAATATTTAAAAAATTAGTAATACGGAAATACAGGATTTGCAGAACCTTTGTAAACAACGTAAGAAATTCACGTAAGATATAAATTGACATGCTGAGTTTGTCTGCTTTGACTGTTATAATATATGCCGTTTACAGAAACGAGATATCTGCTCTTGATGCAGCGCTATTAATTTGTAAATTTTGTGCTTCTATTTTCTTTCATACCTTCGAATTTTCGAAAATCATTTTAAGAAAGATCAAGCCCTAAATAGAAATTGCGCTTCAACAGTCACTAGAATTTTACTTTCTCGCTCAACTGCAACAAATTTCATTGAAATCGGTCCAGGGGTTATCTCAGAAAAACGTTTTGGAGTTATACATGTAATTGAATAGGCGACGTCGGAGTTGGGCCCGAGCTAAATCTTCCTCTTAAGGCCATTCGCCAGAAGTATAAAATATTAAAACTACCACATTTCTTGATTTGGCTCCTACCCACATTTCCCACACCACATTTTTTAACCAGTGAGTGCTTCTGAGCCATCTTTAACAGGTTCGAATGGACAGTTCGAAATCTGGCCTAATTGAGTGTTGGTGCATAGCTCACTAGAGTTTGAATGATAATAAGGAGACTACAAATGATGTCACGCATTTATACTTAGATGGAGAAAATATCGCAAGTCATGCCTACTTAGAGATTGAGACGAAAGAACAATCTGGCAGCAGCTATTCAGCACGCATATAGTCAAGTGAGAGGAAAACTAGAACTAATACGCTCTAAAGTGCAGGCGGTGACCTTATTAAGTACGCCCAAATCGAATTAAAGATGTGGCGTATCTATTTGCCATTATCATCTTTTTATCCGTGTCCATTACCTTTTTTCAGTGTTTCTTGCTATCCCTTTGCATAATGTCACAAGAAGTCCTATCTGACTGCCTTAATTTAGCACTATGTGCATCACGCTGAACACATTTGTTATGAGTACTTTTAATAAGTAAGCTTTCAAACTGTTGATCCGGCAATAATTCTAATGTAAGATGTGTACCGAGGTTCTTGCATACTCAGCTTAGCCGAAATTTTATATAACGCAAACTACACAACACTAACTGGCGGCGTGATAATTGGAAAAGGATCAGCACATTTCTTGCAACCACCACATGCAAAAATGTGTGTTGTTTAGGTGTCAGGGATTCAGTTCTGAGCACACATATAACGAAAATACCAGTTTTATATTGAACAGATGAGATAATAGCAGGGAGTGGTGGATGTCTACATCAGCTGATTTATGGATCTTATCTTGGTCTGATTGACTTGTGCAACCAGCATGGTTAATACTACACATTCAAGCGCAAGTTAGAAAAGCTTACACAGGCGATTGCGAGGCGAGTTGCAACTTACCCTTGTCCCCAACAATATCCGTGATCTCTGCTTGAACCTTGGGGTCGATGCGGCATGACTGCATACTGACATGCACGTCAAACGTCCTAAGTTGGTTCCACAAGAAGCTGACGTGACACAAGGCGTCCATGAAGGTCACCCAATTTTCCTCCCACTTTAGCTTTGCGCAGGGCTCTATAACAGAAACATGCGATGAAGGACATGAAGAATTAAGACTATGCGTGAGGCGCGCACCGAAAGATGAGAACGTGCTGACACAATGTACTGTTGACGAAATACTTATGGACAAAAGTGTGCACTAATCAGCACACAAATAATTGGTGATGACAGTCCACGGCACAATCTTCGGAAGAAAATAATCAGCGGAGATGCTACAATTGCGTACGTGGCCTTTGTGTAGTATCCTAAAGCGAGTTTACGAACCCAATCAGTTGAAGCTTTATTGCCGACATCCATTTACATATTTATGGCAGAGGAAAAGAAAAAAAATGTTTCCGCGATGTAGTGGCTTCAATGCGTTCGTTCCGCAGCTATACATCAGTACTGCACAGAGGCAGGCATAAGGAGTTAGTATGTACCCAAAAAAGATATTCTCAGGAGACTACCTCGTAGCTGACGTATACACCAAAACCAATTGAAAGGAATGTACCGCAACAGCCGCAATTTCACATGACATGAATTCGACAAAAAGGAGGGTATCAGAACAATGTACAATGGAAAGAAACCTTAATCAGAAATTTTTAGGCTGTTTATTGGTTGTAAAAATAGTAAACTTAAGAAATGCAATATGCTGCTAATGTTCGCCCCAGAATGGTATCAGCAATGGAAGTCTCGGCTCTAAAATATAACATCTTCCAAAGGTTCACACATTGGGAAAATTCGTCACCCTAACCTAAGCAGCAGTTGTGCCAGAAATTAATTATACGCATTTGGTAGTTGTTCATCTTACTCTGTGAGCAAGCCTCCAGGACGCCCCGGAAAGCTCCATGGAACTGGTAGCCGCGGAGTCTGAGCTCCTTGTAGACGTCCACCGAGTCCATATCATAGGCAATGGTCTCTCCAGAGGTTCCTGGGGGTTCCTTGAGAAGCACCGTCTTACTTTCTTCAGCCATTCGGACGCGTCCTTTGGCCACCACAGCACGGGACTCGCACACTTCGAACTCCCCAGATACTGGCATGACTGTAACCTGGATTCGCACAGAACCTGCGCGTGCAAGAACATATTGAGATCAAATGCACTGCATTTGCTTGTAACAGAAGTGAGCGATCTTTCATCTGAGTATATGAATGACTAGAACAGTGACTTCGCCTAAAAAAGATACACTTGTTGCTAGGGAAGGAGGCAACATGTCTTTCAACTTATGCTCCTTCTTCCGTGGCTCTAGTCCTCAAATGTCAGTGTTGCTGAGTCTACTATGAGCTGCTGATTGAAGACATAGCTATTATATTTAATTTAGATTCTACTGATTCTCAGAGAACTTCAAATACTTACTCGCTTTACATAGGTG
Source organism: Dermacentor andersoni (assembly GCF_023375885.2). Classification (NCBI taxonomy): domain Eukaryota; kingdom Metazoa; phylum Arthropoda; class Arachnida; order Ixodida; family Ixodidae; genus Dermacentor; species Dermacentor andersoni. The sequence goes on from NC_092821.1 coordinate 30,737,548, forward strand.
GTTTGTTCATCCCTTAATTTAAATCCAGTGTTTCCTCTACAAGATTTTCTTGCTTAACGTTAGTTTCAAGACAACTAAGGCATAGTGTTGGCAATGAAATAAGTGCTTAAGACTCGCACTCTGTGTCTACATAGCAATGAATAAATCACTTTAGTGAGCTCAGTGGACTCAATAAAACGTGGTCGCGTTCTTTTTCGAGCTTTTTAAAAATTAACAAATTTCAATAATTCGACTCATGCACGTGAAGTTAATAATATGCCATTCTACGCTTCAAAGGCAGATATTACTTAAAATAGGCAAATCAAATATTTACAGGCCTTGCTTATGTAAGACGGCGTGACCAATGACATATGGTAACAGCTTTCTTAGGATATCAAAATAATAAAGCTGCTAGTTAATTTGAGTTGAGTTGAGTTTAATGGCACATAAGCAGCTAAGGCTATCATGCGCCAAACACTAGGTATAGATTCTTTAAAAAGTTGGGACACCACAGTGAGTCCTTGTATGGGCAAGAGCCTGGAGCCTCCCAACAATTTAACCAAAGACCTCGGCCTTCTTGTCAGAAAAGAGAAGGTGGATGAGGTGTTCTTTATCGTGTGATTAAGCACTCTGCGAGGTTTTAAAGTTTTATGAGAACACGTGCTTCTTTTAAAAAGCTAAAACACATGATACATCAACAAGCGCATCTTCTCCTAAAATCAAAGCTGGGTGAAGAGGATTGTGTTCATTGTAAAATAACGTTAAAAACTTCTGCCTCAGTGGTTCAAGTTTTCTGCGTGAAAATAAGATGTGGTTTACTGTGAATGCATCACCGCATGATTCACATTGGGGTTTCTCTTCCTTTGTTAGAATGAAGTTGTGTGTTAGGTGTGTGTGTCCTATGCGAAGACGGCATATAATCACTTCTTTGAAACGTTCCTGGTTTGTGCAAGATGTCCCTTTGCCTAACATGGGTTTTAACAAGTGTAATTTGTTGTTTGATTCATTGTTCCAAGCAGACTGCCATTTTTTTCCTTAGTTCATAATGTATTAACTTCATGCAGTCGTTAGAGGGTATCTTTATTTTTGTGACTTGTTTGTGCCGGGCTTGAGCCGCGCATGCATCTGCTCTTTCATTGCCAATAATTCCGATGTGGCTCGGAACCCAGCATAATTTAATGTTCAGTCCTTGTATGGTGGCTTTTATTAAATTGTGTATAATGTCTCCTAATAATAGCGTGACTGCATTTCTGGCATGAAGAGCTCTGAGTGCACGTAGGGAGTCTGTGTATATAATACTATTTGCGAGGTTCTCCTTCACTATTTTCTGTATGGCTATAGAAATGTCGTAACATTCAGCAGTGAAAATGGATGTGGACTGCGGAAGTCTTACTGTTTCTTCCCAGTTCTCTTGTACAACTGCACTTCCAAGATGTTCATTCGCTTTCGAACCATCAGCATAAGAGTTAGTGAAACTGCTGTGCTTTTCTTCTAGTGCCAGGAATTCCTCAATGATATGTCGTGGCGGGGCTTGTGTTTTAGGGAACTGTGTTAAAGTGAGATCACAAGCTGCCGGAAAGATCAACCATAGGGGTAGTGAATTTTGTCTGTGGGTAATGCCAGGTAATGTGTCCACTATGCCAAGATTCCGACACATGTCTTCAAATCGCAATAGCAGTGGTCTTGTAGTTTGTGGTTTGTTGTTGAAAATTGCTCGTGAAGGGAATTTTGTTACAAGGGGATAGCAAATGTGTTTTGGTAGAGATTGTACCTTAAGAATATATGCACAGGTTAGAGTGGCTCTTCTAGTTTCTAGTGGGGGTTTGTTTGTTTCTACGTAAAGGCTAGTTATAGGAGACTTTCCGTATGCACCGCATGAAATACGCAAGCCTGAGTTATGTACTGGGTTGAATATCTTTATGTATGTCTGTCTTGCTGAACCATACACTATGCAGCCATATTCTAAGGAGGAACGTACTAAATAACAATAAATGCGTAGAAGGCATGTTCTTTCAGACCCCCAATGTTTATACAACAGTACTTTGAGACTTTGAGTATATTTAGTGACTGGGAAGCTTTCTTTTTGAGGGTGATTATGCGTGGTACGAATGTGAGCTTTTTGTCGAAAGTTATACCTAAAAAGTTTTGTTTATCTTTTACTGCAAATATTGTTTCATTTAGGTGTAGGGTGAGGTGAACCTATAGGCCTCTTTTGAGTGAGAAGAGGACAGCAACTGTTTTTTGGGGTGTTTGCTTGTTTGTTCATTGTAAGTTGTACCTGTCTCTCGCATGTTGGGAAGCTGGAGAATGTGCATGCTATTTGAAGGTCATCGACATATACAGAATGCATAATGGACCTAGGAGTGATTTTTGCTATGGAGTTCCTTTTTACTATGAAAAGTGTCGTACTTAAAATACAAGCCTGCGGCACTCCATTCTCCTGGACGAATTTCTTCGAAAGGGTTGCACCCAGGCGCACATGAAATGAATGGTCGCACATGAAATCGTTCAGACAGTTCAGCATCCTGCTACAAATACCATGTTCTGCTAGGTCGCATAGAACACGAAACCTCCCGGTGGTACCGTAAGCCTTATCGATATCGAAAAAGACTGCTAAACAGTGTTGCTTGCGTACGAACGCTTCTCGGACTGTATTTTCAAGGCGGACGAGATGATAAGTTGTTGAACACGTTTTTTTAAATCCAGACTGGTGGATGTCAAGGAGTTCACGTGATTCAAGAGTGAACGTCTGCCTAATGTTCAGGATACTTTCAAATGATTTTTAGAGACAACTTGTGAGAGCTACAGGCCTATAACTGCCAGGCCTGGTTGGCGGTTTCGCAGGCTTCAGAAGCGGTACAATTACGGCTTTTTTCCAAGCCTCCGGTATTTTTCCCGGTACCCATATTTTGTTGAAGAATTGTAAAAGTGCGTTCACAGCAGCGTCTGAGAGGTGAGCCAGCATTTCATAGTGTATTTCATCAGGCCCGGGTGCCGTCTGTTAACCTGCGGACAGTACTTTTTGGATTTCTTGAAGCGTGATTAATGTATTATAGGACTCATTTGTACAGCCACTTGTAGGAAATGTTTGTTTTTCGGCTGTACGTTCGTGCTTCAGGAACGATTGAGTGTAGTGTGAGGAACTCGAAACATTACAGAATGTTCCCCTAGTATGTCTACCAGTTCCTCTATACTTGTTTGTGTGCCAGGAGCTGTTAAAAACAGCATTGTGAAAGGGGAGAAGCTGCCATTTAATTTATTGACTTGTTCCCCCATTTTTTTGGATGTGGTTGAACTGTTGATAGATGATATGTAGTTCTTCCAGGAAGTTTTCTCAGCATCGCGACGGATGCGGCGTGCGTTGGCTTTCGCCTTTTTAAAATTGAGAAGATTATCATGGGTTGGGTATCTACGGAAGTTGCCCCAGGCTTTGTTTTGTTTCTTTTCTGCTTCCCTACATTCTTGCGTGTACCAGATTTTGTGATTATGTCGAACCACTCCTGAGGACTGAGGAATAGCTAGCCGCGCGGCATTAATAATACAGGTTGTGAACGATTTGTTTTGATCGTCGAAATTTAGATTACTCGAGAAAACATTATCCAGGCTGGCCTGTTCTTGAAACAGTGCCCAGTTTGCTAAGTGCACCTTCCAACGACGTGGTTTGCTTGGGATGATTTGTGGTGGGGATGATAGGTTAATTTTTACAGGAAGGTGATCACTTCCGTAGGGGTTGTCAACAACATCCCATTTAAAATCTGTAAAAAGATATGGAGAACAAAAAGATAAATATAAGCAGCTCATTTTTCCTGAGCTCGGAGAGCACTGTGTGTGCTTTCCTGTATTGAGCAGGCAGACATTATTTGATAAAATAAAATCTTCAAGGATATGGCCTCTAGTGTCTGTTTGGTCACTCCCCCAAAAAGATGAGTGTGCATCAAAATCCCGTACTACTAAATATGGCTCTGGTAGTTGTTCAAAAAGTGCTTCTAAATCATGAAGTGTAACATTTAGATGTGGTTCCGGACACACAGCACATATTGTAATTGTTTTAAAATCAAGGATGGTCACTGCTGCAGCTTCATATTTCGTTTGAAGCCTGATTTCATGAGTAGCAGCACCATATTGCACTATAATCGCGACACCTCCAAAGAGCCTACTCGCTTGCTCTCTGTCACAGCGAAATACTTTGTAGTTTTTTAAAATGTTCTTATGTTGTGGTCCTAAGTTAGTCTCTTGTAAACATAAAACCAGAGGAGAAAATGAGTTTAAGATACCTTTTATGTCACTATAGTTTTTAATGCGTCCACGTGAATTCAAATGTACAAGGAACGCCATGTTTAATTATTTTTTAGGGGTGTGGCTGTAAATAATTAGGTTCCTCGTGTTTGAAGACCGGTTATTGGGGTTCTTTCTTCTTTCTTTTTTTCGAGTGACTTGTGCCTCCGCGGTTGCGGGGGTGGACTAGAACTTGTCTCCATGGCCTCTCCTGAGGCGCAGGAGCTCCGCGACACCGCGGGGGTGTGTGTGTGTGTTTGAGGCCTCTCCCGTTGGGGAGAAACCTTGCGGGCGGCCGACTTGAGGGCCGGCGGGCCCTCCTTAGTAGGTGGCAGGGCAGCTTGTGCTGTCTCTGCCTGGGACGTGGGTAGCTCTGCCGGAGGCCCGGTAACCGTGGCCTCAGCAGACGCCGAAGGTTGGTGTGGCGCTAGGCCGCGTCGGACCACTTCGGCGAAGTTGCTTCTTCCATTGAAGGAGAATGTGTTTGTTAACGCGATACGCCTTCTTGTTTCTTTGAGTGAAATGTTTTCTTTGGCTTTCAACGTGATGATTTCTTTTTCTTTTTTCCAGGATGGACACGCCCTGGAGTACGCGGAATGTTATCCTCCACAGTTTACGCAAGGCACTGCACCGTCACAGTTTTCAGAAGCATGTTCTTTAGAAGCACATTTTGCACATGTTTTGCGGCCCCGGCAACTCTGTGAGCCATGGTCGAAGCTCTGACAATTGAAGCATCTGCGGGGGTTGGCAATGTAGGGCCTTACATCTATTTTCAAGTAGCCGACTCCTGTTTGTTCAAGGAGTGTGTTGCTGTTGAACGTGAGGATCAGGTGTTCCGTGTTGATTTCTTTGTTGTCCCTCTGGATTTTGATCCGGTGAACGTCTATGACATTTTGGTCGGTCAGCCCTTCAAGCATTTCTTGTTCTGTTCAGTGTACGAAGTCGATTACTTATATTACACCGCGGACAATGTTGAGGGATCGGTGGGATGTAATGGAGGCAGGGATGTCCCCAATGGACGCAAGGTTTGACAGTTTTGTGTATTGCACATTGTCTCGAAGCTCGAGCAGCAAATCGCCACTAGAAATTTTTGAAAGCTTGTAGCCAGGGCCGAGGGCTTCTTTCAAGGACTTGGATACTGTGAATGGGGACAAGATTCTTGCTGGTTTTTTTTTGTACTTCACTATGTATTACATGGTATTTTGGGAAGGCTACTTTTATTTCCTGGAAAAATTCACTTGCTTTGGTCCGCCCTCTTTTATGAGAGGGGCGATCATTTTGGGGGAAAGGAGGAGCGATAGAAAAAATTCTATTGTTCAGCCACGGTGCCAGCCGCCCACCAAGGAACCCAACCAGTGGACGCGACAGGAACATGCGAACAAGTCCTGTAGACGCCAGGTGTACACCGAGACTATAACATAATACGACATAACCAAGGTAGGTTAGCCACACGAGGTTAACCTCTGCCACCTACGAAAATTTGAACTGAATAGAAGATAGAAGAAGACAGGACAGGTGTGAAAGAAGAGGGTAAAGAAAAAGCGTGTGGAGGAAGAAGACAGGAAAAGGTGACTGCCGATTTCCCCCGGGAGGGTCAATCCGGCGGTGCCGCCTACGTGCAGCGGAGGCCAAAGAAGTGTGTTGCCGCCACCGGGAGGCCGTAAAGGTCCAGACACCCGGCATTGGCTCAACCCCCAACTAGTGAATATGGATAAGTCAATGTATGCTATTTCTTAAGGTCATAAACCTTGCGCTATATCAATGCGATTAGTATTTGCATACTTCAGCCGTTTTTGAACACCCTTTTCAGCTTCTTGAAGATGCAGCGCAAGACCAACTTGCCCAAATGTCAGTTCTACGTTTTGAGACTATCTATCTATCTATCTATCTATCTATCTATCTATCTATCTATCTATCTATCTATCTATCTATCTATCTATCTATCTATCTATCTATCTATCTATCTATCTATCTATCTATCTATCTATCTATCTATCTATCTATCTATCTATCTATCTATGAACGACTACCCAGTAGCCCAACTTGCGTGCCAGCTTGAGATAATAGACATGGGCTCGCGGTCTTGATACAGTCCTGGTCCTTACATTGTCGTCATTCTTACTTCGTCATGTGACTCGTTATGACGTCGTGGTCACAACTTCTACGCCGACCCAATGGGCCAAGTTCTCTAACATCTTCGGTCACTATGTGTGTGCTCATGCTCCTAATGCGGTCGTGCTTGTGCCATTGTCTTCATTCCAACTTTGTCGTCCGACTCTCTTCCTGTTGTCGTCGTTACAATTTTGTCGTTATGCGGTAGTCTTGCATTCGTTGTCATACCATCGTTGTGATGCCGCTGCGACCGTTTCATTGTAGTTATTGAAAACTTTGCCACATCGTGAATAAAGGGAAAATCAGACATCCACCCGTTCGTAGCAATTGCTACGAACGAATTTTTCTTCAACTATGAGGCTTTTTCTTTCGAGGTACCCGTATTGGTTTCCTTTGTAGCAATTGCTACGAACGGGTGGATGTCTGATTTTCCCTTTATTCATTACTTCTCTCCACCTTGCGGGTTTCCGCAGAACTACTACGTCAAATCGTGCAGCCGTCTTCGTGAAACCATCGTCGTCATGCATTAGTTGTCATACCGTCGCCGTGATACTGTCGCCGTAGTTAAATATGTGGCACTCCAGCTTTGCCATGAGAGTGTCGTCACGCATTCTTTTGGAGGAGGAGTAGGAATGAACGTTAATTGTAAGAAACAGCGAGAAAGTGTTTGTTCTTCGCCCAGAGTTGGCGGCTGTGTTAGTCCAGAAAGCCGTTGGATAATGACGCAGTCTGGGCCCGGTCCACCAGACTTCGCTTATCGCTCAGGCTCTGTGCCTTTAACATTGCCTCCCACGTTTCTTCGATCGCTTGTAGCGATTCCGAGTGTTTGTAGTCTTGTAGCGATCTTGACTGTTTTTCTCGCGGTGTGGGCACACCAACACCATGTGTAGGAGCGTGTCTGGTACATCAAAATATCGGCATAAGTATGAGAATTTGGTGGGGTGCATTCGGTGCATGATAATTCTATGTACATACGTATTCGTTTGTAGTCTGAGGAGGGCGGCGGCTTCTTCCTTGCTTAATTTTGGATGTGGTAGAGGATATTGTCTTCTTTTCAGTCGGTAATGTTGCAATATTACGGCGTAGTTGATGGGAATATCCTCCACCTTCGGCGCTTTCCGGAGACCGTGCGGCACGAAATCCCGTTTGGTATGCTTTCGGGCGACGGAATGTGCTGTTTCGTTTCCTGCCAGGTGTTCGTGGCCTGGGGTCCATGCGACGTAGGTTTCGGGGAGTTCTTGGCGTCTTGTTAGTTCTTTCGGAATCTTCACTGCTGCGGCAGAAAGTCGGCCTTTTCTTAGGTGTCTACATGCCGTTTGCGAGTCGCTCAAGATGATTGCTGTGGCTTTGCATGTGGCAATGCCGAGGACGATGACCACTTCCTCCGCCGTTTCTGGGTTTCTGGCCGGTATGGTGGCAGCGATTAGCTCCATCGCTTGGCTGCTCGTCAGGGTAAATGCGTATGCTCTTCTACCTGGGTATTTTGCCGCATCTGTATATCTCGTGTTGGGGTTCTTTGAGCATTTCTTGCTAAGTACTCCAACTCTTGGTTGTCTTCTGTCTTTGTGGTATGTTGCATGCATGTTGCGAGGTATTGGAGCAATTGAGATAGAGTCACGAAGAAGTGGCGGCAATGGGCCTTGCGCGTCTGAGTCTGCTATGAAGTTTTTGCTGTATGCGAGTTTGCGAAGTACTGCTCTGCCTGTTTGAGTCAGCTTAAGGCGTTCCAGCTGGCTTGCTCTGTGGGCTTCGCTCGTTTCTTCCCAGGTGTTATGGAGGCCAAGTTTGAGGAGTGTCGTGGTTGAGGTCGTACTGGAGAGTCCTAGTGTGCTCTGGATTGCTTTTCTGATGATGATGTTGAGTTTTTTTCATTTCAGCTTTCTTGAGGAGTAGATACAAGGTGTCATATGTGATCCGGCTTATGAGAAGTGCTTAAATTAATTGGACGGTTTCTTTCTCTTGAAGTCCTCTTTTTTGGTTGGTTATGCGCCGAATGAGATGGGTTACGTTTGTTAGGGTCTTCTGAAGCTTCGGAAGTGTAGCTGTGCCAGAACCGTCTTAATGTATTGCGAGGTCAAGGACACGGAGGAAGCCAACTTGAGGGATATTGATTCCATTGATCTGACGTTGGGATCTGGAGCGACGTAGACTGGTGGTCTTCCCCAGGTCCTTGCCTTGAGTATAAGTAGCTCTGATTTTTCGGGGGCGCACTGGAGACCGCATTTTGAGAAGTACTGTTATATCTGATCGATTGCCTTTTGGAGGGTAGTTTGCTGTTGACCGGTTGTTGACGCGTTTGTCCATAACGTTATATCGTCGGCGTATATTGCATGTCTTAAATCTTCGATGCCATCGAGTTGTTGTGGGAGCCTAATCATGGCGAGATTGAACAGCAAAGGTGAAATGACTGAGCCTTGTGCAGTTCCTTTGTTGGGCATTTCGAACTTGTCGCTTCGGATGTTGCCAATAGCCACTGTAGCCGTGCGATCTTTGAGAAAGTCGTGTACATATTGGTTGGTCCCGATTCCGCAGTTTGTGTCTTGGAGAATTTGGAGAATTGCTTCGTGCTTCACATTATCGAAGGCTCCTTTTACATCTATTGTTAAAACAGAGAACTTTTGTGGCGTTCTAGGTGGTCCAAGAGGTCTTCCTTGAGCTGTAGTAGTATATCTTGTGCTGAGAGGAGCTGTCGGAAGCCAAACATTGTGTCGGGCATGAGTCCTGAGTCTTCAAGGTATGTGGTGAGGTGATCGCGAACCATGTGTTCGAGAAGCTTTCCAGCGCAGGAACTAAGGGAGATGGGCCGTAGGTTGCTGATTTGTAGTGGCTTGTTGTGTTTTGGGATCATAATGACTTCGGCGTGCTTCCATTCCGCCGGGAGCACACCCTTTTCCCAGCAGTTATTTCTGTAGTCGAGGAGTCCATTTAGGGCCTTGTCTAGGAGGTTTCGTAGGATCTTGTCGGTCACCTTGTCATTTCCTGGTGATGTGTTACGGGTCAATTTCGCAAGGGCAGCATGGAGTTCAGAAAGCGTGAAAGGGCTCTCGAGGGTGAGATTTGGTGCGCCTTTGTATGGTTGGGGATCGGGAACCTTGGGGGCATTGTCTCCGACAAGTTTACGCTTGATTTCTTCCAGAATTTGTTCCTCAGTTCCTGGATGTGAGGTAATGATTTTCTTGAGGTCATGTCTTTGCTGGGTCTTGGTTCTGGTGGTAGCTAGAAGGGCTCGCAGTATATGCCAGGTCGTCTTCGTGCTGAGTGTGCCTTGAAGTTGGTCACAGAGCTTATGCCAGTTCTGCCTGCTGAGTTCATCTCCGTATTCTTCTGTTTGCTTCGTTATGTGAGCGATCCGTCTCTGCAGTGTACGGTTTTGTTTCATATTTTTCCACTGCACCAGTAGTCCTCTTTTCGAATCCCAAAGATGTAGGAGGTGAGAGTCTACGGCTGGCGTGTCCATCGTGAGTTGGATGACTTTAGTGTGCTTCTCCGTCGTCTTGACCACTTCGGTGAGCCACTCTCCAATATTTTCAAACTTATTTTTATTTCATGTTCTCGGAAAGCCTTCCAATCCGTCAGCCTTGCCGTTCCGGTTCTGCTCGGCTTCTTATGGTGCACGATTTCAAGCTGAAGGATGTGGTGGTAGCTGCCGAGATTTCCTTCCAGTGGGGTCCATTCCGCCTTGAATATTTTTACTGTAAAGGCGAGGTCGGGATTTGTATCCCTGGACACACTGTTGCCTATTCGAGTCGGTAGTTTAGGATCATTCCAGAGGGTGAGGTGATTTTGTTGCGCCGAATCGTGCACTCGCGCTCCTTTCTTGGTCGTGTGCTGGTAACCCCATGCTGTGTGGGGGGCATTAAAATACCCCATTATTACGAATTTATGGCCTTTAGATAGTCTTCTGGCTTGCATGATGAAGTTTACCAAGTCAGATAACGGATCCCTGGGTGGGCTATATAAGCATAGTACGTATAGTCTTTGGTGTGTCTTCTTCTCAGGTAACACTTCCACTAGGGTGTGTTCCACGGTTGTTCCCTGAATTGTGTGATCTTGCGTGGTGACATTTTTCTTCGTCAGGATGGCTGTTCTCTGAAACCCGGTGTGTGTATCATATTCATGTATGCGCAGATTGCTGTGATAAGTTTCTTGGATAGTGATGATATCTGGTTGTTCCAGTGTAGTCAGTTTTTGGAGGTTTGTTCTTTTGGTTCGGATAGAGCGACAGTTCCATTGCCACAGCTTCATTGGGATTCGTGGTAATCTCTTCTTGGTATTACTCGCCATCTCCGATATCGTTCTCTTCGCCCCGGGCCATGGAATTCCGTCTGGCTGAATTGTGGAGGTCTTTACGTGCTTTCTTGCAAGCCGTGTCGGTGTTGTTGAGTAGTTTCTCTATTGTGGCTTCGTTACGTGATTCTGCTTGGCATAGGACATGAAGTTGCTGAGGTATTGGAGGGTAGCATGAATAGGGCCAACTGAGCGTTATGTGTTGCTAGAGCAGTTGTGTTATCTCCTCTACAAAAGTGGTCATGGCCTCCTTTATCTGCTTGCGCACCTCCATTGTTATGATTTCCTTTATTCTTTCTTGCGTAAGGGGCGGTGGGATGTTTGGCATTCCTTGAGGTTACGAGGTTTGATTGGCGGTGTTTTGTTCTTTGGACCTTTGTATGAGTTTGCCAATGAGGGCTTGCTGATTTTGGAGTTGTGCTCGCAGATCTCGTTCGGTTTCCGTGGGTTGTTTTGCTCGTGTGTTTCCTCCTGCAGCGCCTGCATACGTGACTCGCTTTTGTGGGTTGCATGTACGGGATCCAGATCGTGATCTTAACCGGGGTCCATCGTTTGCTTGACCACTTGTTCGTTTGGACTTCCTTCCAGCTTGTTGTGGAGCTATGAACATTGCTTTCATTGCTGCTTAAAAAGAAAAGGGTGCACCACAAAAATGTGCCGTACGAAGAGAGAACAATTTCTGGGTTGCACTGCCTAATGCATTAGTTGTAGCCCTACAATTTAGTCAATGATCTGAAAACAAAATACTAATGTAGCATCCGATTTCATATTGATGTCAGGTGGCAATATTGGACATGACACAGATGTTAGGTACCCGTATAGGAGTTTTCACGGGCTGTAGCAAATTTGTAGGAAACGAGATTGTCGTACATATTTCGTTCCGTACTATCGTATTTGTGGCTTTAAGGCTGATTCTTGGAGCAAAGCTTCATAACCTAGAGAATACTTATATGCGGCGAACTTCATCCGGCGTTGAAGTATCTATAAAGATAAACAAGGAAGCATAACTTTACACTCAATTGCAGCAGCTAAAATAGGTTTTATACGCAATATTAGCAACTCTAACACTGTTCAGAGTCTACGACCAGTACCATCTACAATATCCAATGATTGCAAAGAGGTATTCGTGTTTATCGATCTTTATGAAGCACTGATATACATAATGCGGTTGATTATTGTAGAGGTTAGTTCAAAATAGCTTATTATAAGATGCGCTATAACTTACCCGCTGGTGGTAAAATTGTTGCGCGTTGAATTCTCACGTCCTCAAAGATGACGGGAGTTTCTTTCACAGGTTTCCCGCAGCGCTTGGCAAGTAACTCCCAAACGAGGACGATGTAGCCTGTGCCAGGAAGGATGGCACGTCCATCCAGCCGGTGACCGAGCAGGTACTTCTCGGCGCTGTCAGCTTCGAGGTCAATGTCGATAATCTCCTCAAACGCCTGTGCGCGTAACACATTCCTTGAGCCTGGCAATATAGTACCTAATATCTAAGAAGTGAAGTGCCTTAGTGTAATGTATATTCCACGAATATAAATACGCAGGTGTCTAATGCCACCCCTACTGCCATCTTTTCTTGTGTATACTATCTATGCAGATAAAGCGTAGTTTTGAATAAACGATACATATTGAGCCGGCACTTCAGTAAGCTTCACGGAAACGTTCCGAACTTGCAATATATACAAACACCTTCAACTGTACTGCACTGTTTAAATTGCAACAAAAATAACACGGTGAGAAGGAAATTTAAGAGCCACTCTCGACCATAACCCAGGAAAAGAACCTCTTATCGAAAATCGAGACCACAATTTTCGAAATGCTCAACAATATCCCACCTGTTTCCGCAGTTGTGTCGATACTGCATTAGTATCGTTTTTTTTTCAGAGCAGAAGTTTCGAAACGACTACTATAGCGTAATATGCGAACTTTTCTGATAAGAAATGTTACCCCACCGATTTCTGTGATGGAGTAACTATTCTACGACGAGGTTGGTTGATGTTATTGCAGTCTCGCGTATACACAGTTTGATTATTACCTTATGTTTTTCTCACAAGGCAACTCGTCGTCTGATGTACTGCTTCGCTGTTTGCTTTTGTGCCAGACGATGCATTCCCTGAGGTGCAGTAAGAACTCAAATTTGCTTATTGACCGTAATCTCAATAATGATAATAAAATAAATTAACTAACGTTGAAGTTCAATATGGAGTGCTGAGACAAAGACGCTAAGAAGGTCAGGATAAGAAGACTGAATTTCAAAACGGAAAGTCAAAGTTGAAGCTGATCATGCTGTGTCCTTTCTGGTATATCTTGTTTAGGTTGATGCATTTTCAACAGCAATGCTGGCCCATGTGCAATCCGGCGCGAGAACCTTATAGTGACATAAAAGAAAAATCATGCGAAAAGTTCTGTACTACCCAAATCCTGCCGATATCAGACGCCGTGTCACAGCGTACTTCATAGGAAGCGTGAGCTAGACAGACGGCTTTTCTAGTTAATCTTTCCTGATTAGGATGTGCTCCCGCGTAATAGTGGTGGCGACCGTCGGTGTATTTTCGATTATGGATACCTGTATTGCTGCAATTAAATTGACACCTGGACAAGTTTCTATGCATTCATCTCGAGGACCAAGTGTCCGGAGAAGAGGGACAATCGAATAAGAGGCAAACACCACCGCTTCTGCAATTGTGTTATCCTTCTATTCACTTACGAAAATCTGTGATTTCTGAATATTTCGCCACTTGGAGCGACATGGAAACAGTGAATTGCAAAGAACTTCATTCGTAGGCACGTAAATACATCAAATTACTTCTTCATGGACCAGAATATCTCGCACGCAGGAAGCCCACGCAATACCGCGAGCAGCGCCTGGAAAACTTAACGAACGATCAGCGAATGCTGGCTTGTAAAAAACATGATGCCAGTACCACGGTATATTTCGATGCAGATGATGGCGCCTCACCGGTGTCGCGGAAGTGAAGTCTTTCCAATGGGCGACGTTCCAGCTGTGTGAGTGATCCCAGCTGACCAAGTGTGCAATGTTGGGTGTGCCGCGGGGTACGGGCCACGGAACCGGAGGGTAGAGTACAGACAAATCCATCTTGACGCCAGATGTGTGTAGTTGGCCAAGTGAGCTCAGAAAATACTCCAAGTTGTCCGCATGACGCTTCATGAGCCCCAGGCACCTTGCTTTGGGCCCAACAGCTCTTCTCAGGATCGCCTGTTCAAAGGTAAAGAGAACTAGGCACGACTATTACGGAAATTGTGGAGTATTGCTTATTCTCCGAAAGCCCGCAAACCAATTTGTCTGGCTAATGCGGTTGTAAATTATGAGTAGTCAATCGGTAATCCCTGTGGTGGATTATAACCTGCCTAAATATAGAGTAGCAAATCATTTGTGAAGTGAGCGGTGCTAATATAAAACGTCGCTACATAGCACGGCTCATCGAACACTATTCTCTACACTGTTCTCTACACTGATCAGCCCGTTACACACTATAGTTTATAGTCTTTGAACAGTCGCGTCCAGAATAGGACCGGTATAAAAAAAAAAGCGACGCATGATAGTAATCAATATACTGAATTACGCCCGACTGGACACCATCAACTAATTATAGTAATGTTTCAAAATTGCCAGCTTTCTTCGCAAACTATAATGTCATTGCAAGTGTTCAATGCGTGAACCATCGGCAGCATACCGACATTTCAGGGTACTATTGAATGTTTCTACATGAACAATTTTACATGATTTCACTTTTTGTTTGGTTTACGAATGCAATTGCCATGTTCAGCCTAAACACCACTTTGCAACACTTCAGTGACATAGCAAGCTGCACCGAAGAGTTCATGGAATTATTGGGCCTATCCAGAGCAAACAAAGAGGAACTGCAATGGACAGTCACTGGGGGGAATGAACAAAGTATGCGTTGTGCCACTCAAATGCCCAGTTAAGAAGCTACCGATCAAATTCACAGTGGTGCTGCTCTCAGCAAGAACAGTAGAATAAGGTTAACGTGGCGAGGGAAGATGCAGTCATTTTAGTTTTCATCTCACCTGCAGGAGGCAGTGTGGTCCGATCTCCAGCAAGATGGCGTCCTCGGGCACATGCTTGAGGGCGTCCCTGAAGAGTACCGGGTTTAGAAAGTTGTTGGTGTGGTACTCAGCAGAGCACAGCTGCGAGCCAGGTTCGTGCCAACAGTTCTCAGGCACCGATGAGCTTATCCAGTGCTTGCTGCGGGGTTTACTCTGCGGTATGACCTAGTCGTTTGCCAAATTAGGCGACGAACAATCAGTTAGCATTGAGCGAGATATATTCACAGAAGATAATTTTTCGTCATGACAGCGTCCTTTTATTCTGGTGAATTTCTTTGAAGAACCGGAAAGTACGTGCCTGAGAAAATATCATGTCCAAGTCAAACATAAAAAATATACTAAACAAGTTTTATATATTTGCTTTAGGAGACAAGTTGCGACTGCACAGTTGATGATAAGTAGTAGTCAGTTTTGTTGGCTTAGCAGACGTGCTAAGACAATTTTGGAGGCATAAATTTCACAGGTATTCAGCCCTAAATGTAGTACTAAGTGTACACCGTTCAATTAAAGGTTCCTCAGAAACGCGCGTTGAGCAGTTCGGAATGATACCATCTTGAGGGTCAACGTACATTTTCAGATATTTTCGAGACGGGTATATCAAAGGTAGCACTCACCATTGAATTTGAGCTTAGTAGCCATGACACCTTCATTACTGAATTGTAAATTTGAATTTACATTACTTTCGTAAAGGGAAAATTAGGTATATTGAATATTTTGACTAGCAATCAGGACACTGTCATTTGTACTGCTTGGTTCAAAGCGGAGATAAAGGGCCGTATTTGGTAGGAGTTCAAATATTTTTGCTTCATCTATGTAGCAAAAAAAAGGGACAGGAAAAGACAGACGGACGAATGGAGAGCAAAAATAGATTGTTCGTGTTTTTCTGCCCTCGTATTTGATTGCACAAAGAAAGTACGGTGTCGGCAATGTGCACCTGGTCAGGCAATACGCCTAACACATTGTATTCCGCTGTATATTATTACTCTATGCTGTATGTTATACAAGATAATTAAAAGAAGTTGTTGATGAAAATAATTATGACGCTCTTGAATTGCGCCAAACTACCGTGACTTACTATGATTTAGGTGAAATGACAGATACAGTGATATAGTGGCTGAACGCTCAGTTTGAGAAAAGGCGATAAGGACAAAGAACGAAGATTGACGAAGCATGTAACGGAGGTGTCACTTCTATTATAGTTTGCTTGTATTCACTACAACGAATATTTATCGCTGTACCCACAGTCCAGCTGCCCCAGCACGCCCCTGCAGAGCTGCCCACATTTGAGTGAAATGCGCGATGCCATGAAACGATGGCGACGAGCGACGAAACAGGCCGTCGTGTGGCCATATCGTTCTTTCAGGTCACCCCATTGCTCGACTAGTTCGGCGCGCAAGTGCTTCTCGCCACTAGTGAATAGGACATCGGCTAGTGGAGTGCGCGCTTCCTCCACCGTCATCGGTACTTGGCCGCGTGTTGCTGTGGAGCACATCGCCTTTAAGGCTGGCGCAACTCGCTGTTTTGCATGGCCATTGACGCTGCAACTTGAAACAAAATACGAACAAACGCTGTCTTTGTTTCGGTGGGCTCTATGCATCGTTGAAATGTCATCAAGACATGCTCAATTTGGTGTCCCAGGAAGTAGTAAGACAAGGTATAGGATCGGGCTAGTGGTAAAAATCCACGGTGGTAGGCAGCGAAATGCAGGTGCACTAAAAAACACAAAAAAAACACAGAAGAGCTGAATTACAGTGAAATTGTATCCAGAAATCGCGTACATATGCACCATGAAGACGAAAAAAAGAGAAAAAAAAACTCATCACGTGGCATGCCAGGCGCTCCACTTATTCTACATTACCATGCATTCCTGCTAGATATCTCGTTTCTTTCGCTGTGAACGAAACTGCTGCGTGCTCACGCAGAATAAATCACCACGCTGCATTTCGTACGCCTCTGCTATCATACGACGGAGTGCTGTGTGTTACCACACAATATGCATATATTATCGAAAAAGGGCCTACAGCCACACTCATGAGAGTGAACTGCTAAGTAACCATTTAAACACTTTCTCACCTTGTTGTAATGATCTTTTAGAGGCTCAATAACGCACCTCTCAGTCTGCTTGAAGTAGACTCGACCACAAGATAGCGGGAATTTATACACCACAGCCGGCGTACCAGCTACATACTTATTATGATGTCTAACGCCACACTGCTTCTTTTTCTTTGGCACCGGAGGCGTTAATCTATATAAACTGGACAGCTTTGGAGGCATTGACATTACTATTTCTACCCCAGCTTTCTTGCTAATATTCTTGAAATTGTGCGCGAAACCGTGAATGTAAGGACTACAGCAACGTTTTGCTCCGGCTGGGAACCTTTGTCATTACGTGAGCTCCTTCTTGGTTTCCCTGTACACCACCTCAACGACAGCTGCGACGAGCCTCTGTTCGTAGTCCGCTGCAACCAACCTCAAACCATTTGTTCAAAGCTAAGTTGCACTTTATAGAGGCACAACCACTTCAGAGCATTATGAAGCCACATTCATACCTCTGACGTTTTTGCAGTTTTGGTATGGGCTGAGTAGTAGGAAGACCAAGGCTTACGGCTCCTAGTCTCGTAAAACCAAGAAACGTTATTATGCTGGAACTGCAAATTAAGGTTCCAAAGTTTCAGATACCAATACGATGGGCATCAGATATATTCCTTGCTTTGTAGTATAACTGAATAACGCTTTAATGTGTTACAGCACTCTGCATCGAAATTCGAGCAAGGCAGAAGCAGGATTGATGTCGTAGCATTGGCTGAAGACAAATTTCTTCTTCAAAAACGCGCTTTCGTTAAGGAAGAGCTAATTCATCTGAATGTTTAATTATTCTTTTCCCATTCATGTTTTGTTATATGTGGTCACGCCTTACGAATGTTTGATAATAATTAGCTGGCGCCGATAATGTTTGAGCTTTGTTATAGAGGAGCCCACTTACTAAAGGGGTGCTGGCTCCGTGATAGACGTAACCGTTTCAAGCTGCACTGTGTATTAAGGTACAAATATTTCGGGTTATCCTTTTTTTCGTGGATGTTCAAGACAAGCTACTGGTTCGAATCCTGCTGTACAAAAGAAGACAAACATTTTGTCGTAGTTGCACCTCGAATATGTCAAGTTAAGCGCGCCTTTTAGCGACAACTGGATGGCCAAAGCACAATAATGGGTGCAGTATGTACCGTGCCCTTTAAAGTTCTCTTCAAAAAACTTACCGACGATTACAATGCTCTCTAAAGCGAAATTTGAGCCTAGCTCTATACGTGTTTTTATTTCGGGATATATTTGCTGGTGTGGACGATTTGTCTCGTGCGGCAAATTACAAATGCAGCGAAGTGGAGTGTAAGTGCATCGCTAATCGGGAGATTGCGACAGGCAGCCCGCGGATGACGCATGGGTGCGATTCACTGCAGTCACCAGAGACAGACCACTGCTCAGACAGCGCTTTGTTTCCATATATCGGTGGACGTGCTCGCCGCATACCATCGGTGAATAGATGACGGCGCGTTATTTTGGCGCCATACCGTAAGGGTCGTCGCCAGGGAGCCAGTTTTGCGTGGCACTACGCTTTTATTCTCACGCTTTCGCGTTAACCTCCACCTCTGTTTTCCTCCTCACACTCTCTTTGTTATCGCCATCTTTCATCCCCCGTTGCGCTCCGCGTTCACTCTTTCATCCTTCGGCGTGCCGATCCGCGTGGTTGCGCCGAGAGACGACGCCGACGCTGAACTCAGGAATGGGAGCTTAAAAGCAGGGCCGCTATCTTGTACGCGTTCGTGTAGCAGCCGTTCTGTTTCGTCTCACGCGTTTGTCCTTGACCGCGTCGATATCGCGACCTAGCTCACTCTAGGCCAATGAAAATAACACGTATGTTAAACTTTTTCATGAATATAATGTATGTTCGCGTTGTGCAACACTTTAGTGTACGCAGAAAGTCTAAAACATCGAACATTAAAAAAATTTCACCTTGTCCAGTGCTTCTCGAAGTATAGGCCCGATGTGTGCCACGTGTTTACTGTGGAAGGCCACACCCAAGCTGTTGACATTGCGGGCGAAGATGTTCTCAGCTTGAAGTTGCGCTACCATCTCTGCCACAGCTTCGGCGGAACCAGATACTGTCACAGAATCCTCGGAGTTGTGGCATGCAGGGTACACGTCAGGGGGACATCGCCCCTTCACTTCTTCCCATGTAAGACCTGAAGAACAGTTTCCGTCCGGAAGAAGTAGCCTAATTTCGTCTCACACGAGAACTAAAAGTTACTCAACTTTTTGTTAAAAGATCATGTACCTTTATAAGATTTTTGTCGCAGTTTGATACCAAGTGATCACTTTGTCTAGCAAATAAAGGCGTGGTGACATTGGTGCTTTGGCAAAGCGAGCGAAAAAGTTTATGGAAGCTGAATGCATACGCAACCTCACTACCGCTAGGACGTAACAACATTAAACCAATGCCTACGAATGCGCAACCAGCGCTGGCCATGAGGCACTACGACAGTTTTAGAGCGTAACCTAAATATGCTGACACCGTCCGGTAAGGAGGCTACGAAGATTGTACAGCACATTTAAATAACATACGCACGCCTACATCGATGTTTGTTTGGCCCGATGCGGTCAGTCAAGTTCCGTGCATGAGCATGCACGTTGTGTTGAGCGCATGCGCTGCTACGTCCTAGCACGTCGGTTCCCTGCCACGTGAGGAACGGTGAAAAGTTAGTCTCGGGACGATCAGTGAATTTGATTACACAAAATTACGGTATGTGCTACTGAAAACTGCGTCCACCGCTCACTAGGCTGTGTGTTACGGCGCTGCTGTTGGCACGCTAAGCTTCAGCGCAGGTTCCCGATTGCACGAATTGATTTTATGCCAAACGTTTTGCTGATAGCTGGCTACGCAGCACCTTTCGTATTACGCAAATGCCTTTCTTTAAGACGAACAGATATGTGTGGTACCTGAGCGTGTTTACGCTACACTAGCAAGATGGTCGTGACAACCACAGTGTGACGCTGACGGCATGATTTCTACTGCGACAATTCGGCGGGAGCTTGCGACAAACAAATTGTTTGGTTGTACGTAGGTACAGAGTGAACGTGAGCAAGCGAGACACGGTTTGTTACCTCGTTAAACATTACTTGGCACATAATTGTTCGTACATATGGCGTGCGTATATAATTGTTCGCACCAACGCGGTGTACCTTAAAACGACGACAGCACTTTCAATCCGCTGATGAAACGCAAAAACGCATTGGACCTGAGCCGGTCATGAAGGCGGTAGAGTGTTGCACAGCTTGTAAATAGCATTAGCTGCTACAAGGAAAGTACCAGGGGTTGTGACACAAGCACCAGAGATTGCTGTGCAATACAGCATTTCAAAGCGCGAGCTAGAAAGAATACGGGAACTGGCACCTCGCTCAGGCGATCCTATCTCAAAGACAACGTGGTGGCTTTTGCCTGCGTGAAAGGCCAAAGGGCTCATATCGATGAAAAGTTCTATACAAACACTGCCGTGCTGAACTACTCGTTTAAGCCGAACAGTAAACTGAATTCCCGCCCTTTGGAGCAGAAATGGACGATATTTTCCGTGTTGGTAGGGTGAATTACCAAGGCTAACGGACGCGTGACGAAATAGAGAACTTTGTCGAAAGTTCACACGTGTCACTTTTCGTAGCGAAAGTAGTACCAGTGTTGTAGACCTAATAACTCAGCTCGAACTTCTCCCAGTCATTAGAGTTTTCGAGCTTTACTCTCAAGCAAACTAAAGGTCCTGTTGAAGTCTTGACATATTTAAAATATTACA
Organism: Dermacentor andersoni; assembly: GCF_023375885.2. Lineage (NCBI taxonomy): Eukaryota > Metazoa > Arthropoda > Arachnida > Ixodida > Ixodidae > Dermacentor > Dermacentor andersoni. Next base: position 30,758,124 of record NC_092821.1, read on the forward strand.
ATGCAGACGACCGGACCACTACGCATACCGTCTCACGCCAATTCTGGTCATGACTGAGTCGGCAAACTTTTTATCTGATCAAGCGGTGCCTAACGTGCGCACCTGAGCTTTGTTCACTACTGCTACTCAATATTTTATTAAATACAGCTTCCTCTGCGCTCTATAGTACACACGAGGATAAGGTTCATTTTGAGGCCAGGTTACGCTAAAGTTAGGGAGCACTGTTTACTCCTGACATTGCGCTACGGGATTAGACGAAATTTCTGCGTTACCCCAAAATATTAAGTCGACCGTGCACGATGCCACCAGTTTAACATCCGCCGCCATTGGCTGTATTTCAAAGCTGATAAACATAAAACTCTCATGCAAGCTAAAATAACTCAGTTGATAAATGATTACTCACTCTCCACTGTGGGACTGATCCTATACCACGGTTCTCGTTGACGGCGTTAAACCATAAAAGTGCTGAAAATCATATTGGCAAAAAGCTCCAGTGGATACTTGCCTACTGCAGCCATGGATCCTTTGGGAGGATTGCTCAGTTCCGTGCAGCGACCTCGCCAATAGGAAGAAAGCACTGCCTGCTCGGAGGTTAAGCCCCCGTCTGCGTACGCGCAACCAACCTCGCCCACAGAGTGTCCCACTATGCCGTCCGCCTTGAGGCCCAAAGCATGAAGCACGTCCACTAGCGCAACCTGGGAATGAGAGAGTCGACGAAAACATGTGTGCATCGCAAAATTACGAATAATTGCAACATTTAACTTTCAATATATATCCACACTATCATCCGAATGTCTCAAGACGTGTTTGGCCTCATTGGATAATAGCAGCAAGTAGCTCTCGATGGCGCACGAAGAGTAGAGTTCAATAGCTTACTTGACTGGTCACTTAGAGCACTCTTTGTATACGGCAGAAAGTATACTGTACATTACTGCGGGTACAGACGGCCTGAAGTGGCCATAGGAGAAGGCCCAGCTAACGTTCAAAAAGCTGTTAATTTCACAGAACAGCATTGTGCCTTCTCTGCGCGACTTCTTCAGTTCTGCTTGACCGCACTGAAGCGATCAGACGAATGCCTCATCAGCAGCTAGCTAAATGAGTAGTACGCTGTGCCTCTTCGATCACCCTGTCCTGGACTGTACGCAACACGTATGCGGCTTCCAGCCTGACTACATCTGACAGAAGGGCACGCCACAGTCACGTGATCCAGCTGTCGGGGACTATCCGAAGCTTTGTTCGAAAGCTGCCGTCGTCGGCTCGTACCTAAAATCCCACTCCCTAGAAAATTCATTAGCGTGGCCTGCGAAATGACACAGCAACGGAGGCCATGTCACCGACGCAACCATACAGTTGTGTCGCAGCCTCAGCGCCTGCAACGTGTTCGCAAAGTACACTTTACGTCGCGCTGCTGGTCTTCGTGCCGTTTAACCACTGTAATTAGGCTAGCTCTATGTCGACAAAATTGAAGCTGAATTCCCACACGCAGGTAAGCAAAATTGTCATCTTGACACGTCATTGTTCACGCAGAACACGCCTGCCGATATCCTCAAAGCTCATTAGCCCTCTACGACACGGCTGACGAGTATCTACGACAAAGCCCGTGTACACGGCCTACTAATCCTACAGACCAAAACACAAATACTCGAACTTGGCAGCTGAAGGCCTTCAGCTGCCAAGTTCGAGTGTTTCGGAGCTTCGCCGTTTATCCCGGGATAAACGGCGAAGCTCCGATTGTGTATCAACTACGTTACCAGCGTGAAATAGCCACATGCGATATCATATCCTTCCTCTCACACCATCTTCACTCTCCTGAAAAGGAAAATCCACCTGTTTACTACATATTGTCACGAGAGGAAAAGCCAGTCAGTCAGTTCTAAGCGAACGGCCGTTTGCGGTTCGTTTTTGCCGCAGCTACCACGCACACTCCTTCTTCCTCGACTTCTAGCGTAACTAATGCGTGCCATTACCCCTCCCTCCAAAAAAATAAAAAAATAAAGAAATAAAATGAATAAATAAATAAAGTTGGGGAGATGTTAAATGCCACAAGGAAAAAAATAAAGGAAATGAGAAAGAAACGGACGTGATGACGACAGGGGCCGCATCACAAAGTTTGTGGATGAGAGTCAGCGCGAATGGTAGGGCTTCATCCTGGTAACGTGAACAATGTCAGAGGAACGTGATCTACGGGAGTGGTGCGAAGTGTCGGCTGGAATAACTTCGTAGTTGACAGGACTTAGACGACGCAAAACTATGTAGGGTCCAAAGTATCGGCGCAATAATTTTTGACCGGCCTCTTTGACGTATAGGGGTCCAAACCCATACAAGATCTCCCGGGTTGTATGTGACGTCTCGATGGCTTATGTTGTATCGACGAGCACCTTGACTTTGTCGGGATAGAATTCATTGCCGTGCAAGGTGCCACGCTGCTTCGGCACGCTGAACAAAGGCGTCTGTATCTGGTGCGGTAGGTTGAGACGAAGTTGGTAGGAGCATCACGTCGAGCATAGTGGTGACGTCGCGTCCGTAGACCAGACGAAAAGGAGGAAACCCGGTGGTTTCTTGCAGGGCAGTGTTGTACGCGAATGTCACATACGGGAGAAGTTCGTCCCAATTTTTACGATCCGTGTCAACATACATGGAAAGCATATCCGCAATAGTTTTGCTGAGACGCTCAGTTAAACCGTTAGTCTGCGGGTGATCCGCAGTTGCCGTACGGTGCGTTGTTCCGCTCAGCTGCAGAATATCTCGGACCAACTGGGCAGTGAAGGCCGTACCACGGTCTGTGATGACGACAGCGGGAGCACCATGTCGAAGGACGATATTTTTGATAAAGAAGTTAGCAACATCTGAAGCAGTAGCTCGCTGAACGGCTTGTGTTTCGCAGTATCGAGTGAGGTAATCGGTGGCGACAACGATCGAGCGGTTATCAGCCGAAGACTTGGGAAATGGGCCGAGTAAATCCATCCCGACTTGTTCAAAAGGTGAACAAGGAGGTCGGACAGGCTGAAGCAGACCGGCTGGTTTCAGTGGTGGAACTTTGCGACGCTGGCAATCTCGACAACTTCTGACGTACTGCTTCACGGTTTTTGTGAGTTTTCGCCAATAGTACTTCTGCTTGATCCTCGCGAGAGTACGCGTGAAACCAAGATGCCCGGACGTTGGTTCGTCGTGGCATGCACGTAGAACGTCGTCGCGGAGAGTAGCGGGAACAACGAGCAGGAAAACGTTTGCCGTAGGGTGAAAGTTCCGCTTGTATAGGACGTCGCCACGTAGGTAGAAAGAGGACAAGTGACGCGCGAACTGCCGTGGGGGTTGTGGGCGGCTTCCTTCAAGGTATTCAATCAAGGGCTGGAGCTCGGAATATTGGCGTTGCTGTTGAGCAAGGTTTAAAGACGGAAGAGTACAAAGAAAACCAGAATCGTCGTCAGTATCTAGTGGTGCGGGTTCCACGGGGGCGCGGGAGAGAAAGTCGGCGTCAGTGTGTTTCTGGCCAGACTTATAGACGACGGTCACATCAAATTCCTGCAACCGAAGGCTCCATCTTGCGAGACGGCCTGAAGGATCTTTGAGATTCGCCAGCCAGCAGAGAGAGTGGGGGTCGCTGACGACACGGAAGGGGCGCCCGTACAGGTATGGGCGGAACTTCTGGATAGCCCATATGACTGCCAGATATTCGTTTTCAGTTGCTGAGTAGTTTTTTTCAGCAGCAGGCAAGGTTCGGCTGGCATACGCAATAACGCGCTCAACACCAGCTTGAAACTGTACGAGTGTCGCTCCGAGACCAACGTTACTAGCATCAGTATGCACTTCTGTGTCAGCCTCGGTGTCAAAGTGACCAAGGATCGGTGGGGTCTGTAGACGTCGCTGAAGTTTGTGGAAGGCGTCGGATTGTGCCGGGCTCCAAACAAATGTGACGTCGTTCTTGATGAGTCGTTGCAAAGGTTCGGCAATTTCACAAAAATTGGGTACAAAACGGCGGTAATACGCGCAAAGCCCTAAAAATCGGCGGACATCGTGTTTTGTCTTCGGTATCGGAAACAGAGCAACTGCCATGGCTTTGTCAGGGTCAGGGCGTACACCGGTGCTGCTGACAATATTGTTACGTGTAGAAAGACACAGACAAAAGAGGCTATTTACAGACTATTAATACTAGAATGGAGCCAGAGCGCCAGGCCGACATTCACTCGCGCCAAGGGCACCGACCCACTTCGTCGTCGTTCTCACGGCGGCTCGTCTCTCGGGTATTTACCGATCATATCGTAGTACTACCCCCCGGCGGCAAAAGCGCCGTCACGGTGCAGTTAAATATCCAAGGCACGTGGAGAGTTGTAGGGCTTGAGTCGGGCGACGTGGACAATGTCACTGGTTGTCACAGGAGAGGACGTAGTGGGCGTGGCGAGAACGATTTCGTAGGTGACATCTGTCACTTGGCGAAGCACGCGATATGGGCCCGTGTAGCAAGAAAGCAGTTTTTCACAAAGGCCAACTTTACGCGATGGTGACCAAAGCAACACGAGGGTGCCGGGGACAAAAGTGACATCACGGTGACGGAGGTCGTAGCGCTGCTTTTGTTTGTCTTGAGAGAATTGTAGACGAGCGCGCGCAAGTTGGCGAGCATGGTCAGCATGGGCGATGGCATCACGGGCATAAGCGCTAGTTGATACTGTGGTGGACGGAAGCACAGTGTCCAGTGGTAGCGTCGGTTCACGGCCATACAAGAGGTAAAAAGGAGAAAAGCCAGCAGTGTCGAGACGGGAAGAGTTGTACGCAAAGGTGATGTAAGGTAGAGCCTGGTCCCAGTCGCGGTGGTCGTCTGAAACATATTTGGATAGCATGTCTGTAAGGGTGCGGTTCAAACGCTCAGTGAGGCCGTTCGTTTGAGGGTGGTAGGAGGTGGTAAACTTATGCTGTATTGCGCCGGCACGCATGATTTCGTCAATGACTTTGGCTAAGAACGTACGGCCACGGTCTGTTAGCAATTGACGCGGAGCACCATGAATCAAAATGATATCATGCAGGAGGAAGTCCACAACATCAGTTGCGCAACTGGTCGGAAGAGCGCGGGTTACGGCATAGCGGGTCGCGTAGTCCGCCACGACTGCAACCCACTTGTTTCCTGATGTAGATTCCGGAAATGGGCCGAGAAGGTCTAAGCCGACACGATGGAAGGGCTCGGCAGGGATGTCGAGCGGCTGCAGGTAACCAGCGGGGAGCTGGGAAGGCTTCTTGCGTCGTTGGCAAAGTTCACAGGCTGCGACGTAACGTCGCACGGAACGGGCAAGGCCCGGCCAGAAAAAACGGCGACGTACACGGTCATAGGTTCGGGATACGCCGAGGTGTCCTGCCGTTGGTGCGTCGTGAAGCTCTTCTAAAACGGTTGAGCGGAGGTGTTTAGGCACGACAAGTAGGAACTCAGAGCCGTCCGGATGAAGGTTACGACGGTACAGAGTACCATCGCGGAGGACGAAGAGGCGTAGTGTGGCGTCGGCCGGAGTGTGTTCAAAACGGTCGATGAGTGCTCTGATGTAGGCGTCACGACGTTGCTCGTCGGCGAAATGAAGCAGCTGCGACACAGAGAATATGCAAGCAGCACTGGTAATATTGGAGGAGTCAGGGTCGTCAACAGGGTAACGCGACAAGCTGTCAGCGTCTTGGTGCAGGCGGCCAGACTTGTACACCACGGAATATGAAAATTCTTGTAGCCTCAAAGCCCATCGAGCAAGCCGGCCTGTAGGATCTCTTAGCGATGAGAGCCAGCAGAGAGCATGATGGTCAGTGACTACGGAAAAAGGGCGACCGTAAAGGTAAGGACGGAACTTCGCTACCGCCCAGACTACAGCAAGGCATTCTCGTTCCGTAATGGAATAGTTGCGCTCTGGTGGTGTGAGGAGGCGGCTCGCATAAGCAATAACGCGATCCTGGCCACGCTGACGCTGGGCTAAGACGGCACCTACGCCATGACCGCTGGCATCTGTACACAATTCTGTAGGGGCGTCAGGGTCGAAGTGGGCGAGGATGGGTGGTGAGGAGAGAAGAGTAACGAGACGAGAGAAGGGGGCGGCTTCTGCAGTACCCCACTAGAACTGTACGCCTTTCTTCAAAAGATTAGTGAGGGGTCTAGCAATTGCCGCAAAATCTTGAATAAAACGACGAAAGTACGAGCATAGCCCTACAAAACTTCGAACGTCGGCGGCTGTCTTCGGAACCGGATAGTCTCGGACAGCGCGAGTTTTGTCAGGACCAGGCTGTACTCCGGAAGCGTCAACGAGGTGGCCCAGAACAGTAATTTGGCTGCGGCCGAAACGACATTTGGACGAGTTAAGTTGCAGCTTCGCCTTTCGAAATACATCAAGTATAGCTGTGAGACGCTCAAGGTGAGTGTCGAACGTGGGTGAGAAGACGATGACGTCGTCGAGGTAGCAGAGACATGTGGACCATTTGAAACCTCGGAGCAAGGAGTCCATCATACGCTCAAAGGTTGCAGGGGCGTTGCATAATCCAAACGGCATAACTTTAAATTGGTATAGGCCATCAGGTGTGATGAACGCGGTTTTTGCTCTGTCCATATCGTCAACAGCAATCTGCCAGTATCCAGAACGAAGATCAATAGAAGAGAAATAGCTGGAACCGTGGAGGCAGTCAAGGGCGTCGTCTATACGTGGGAGCGGGTAGACGTCTTTCTTAGTAATGTTGTTCAGATGACGGTAGTCTACAGAGAAGCGCCACGTGCCATCATTCTTCTTAACCAACACTACAGGTGACGCCCAGGGACTCGAAGAAGGTTCAATGATGTTTTTGTCTAGGATTTTGTTCACTTTGTTTTGAATAACTTGGCGTTCCGACGCAGAAACTCGGTACGGTCGTCGGTGAATAGGAGTAGCATCGCCAGTAAGAATCCGATGCTTGACCGCGAGCGTCTGGCCTAAAGGGCGATCGTCGAAGTCGAAAATATCTCTGTAGGCCGATAATACTCGATAAAGGTCTTCAGCCTGCGCAGAAGACAGGTCCGTCGCAACCATTTTCTGTATCTTGGGATCGGCGGCCGAGGCTGGAACGAGAGGCCTGCTAAGCTCGCAAGAAGGATCGGTTGATAAATTTGCCACGTGATGGTCGCCGAGACAATCAACGTTGGCAAGGCAAATACCTTGTGGTAGAATTTGCTTCGCCAATCCAAAGTTAAAGATAGGCATGAAAGTGCGGTTCGCAGTAACAGTAAGTATACTGTGAGGCACGGTAACGTCATACTGTAGTGGAATGTCGCGCAGAGGAGTGACGAGGTACTCGCCATCAGGGACTGGTGGGGAAGTCAAGAGTTCAATATAGGCTATTGATTTTGGCGGCAGGCAAATAAAGCCAGTGGGGCGTAGGCGGCACTGGGGTGCGTCAGAAGGTTCTGCGAGAATCGGTAACTCAAGGCGAAGGGTACTGGCAGAGCAGTCAATAAGAGCAGAATGCGCGGAGAGAAAATCGAGGCCGAGAATGAGGTCGTGGGGGCAATGAGCAATCACGGTGAAGAGGACAGGAGTGTGGCGGCCGGCGATGCTAACACGTGCCGTACACATGCCGATGATAGGCACAGTACCACCATCCGCAACGCGGACGACGCGTGCCGACGCTGGGGTGAGGAGCTTGTTCAGTCGTCGTCGGAAGGCAGCACTCATAATAGAAAGATGTGCCCCTGTGTCGATGAGTGCCGTGACAGGATATCCATCAACGTCAACGTCAAGAAGGTTTTGGTTCGTGTTTAACGTGAGCAAAGGATTTGAGGGCAGTGTCGACAACGCAGCTTCACCTCCAGAAGCTGCAGTGCCTAGTTTTCCGGCTGGGCCCGGGAGGTGATAGGGGGCGAAGAGAAGCGGCGGGGTTGGGGCGAACGGGACTGACGGCGTCGAGGTGCGGGCGAGCGGCTGTAGCGAAGGTTCGGAAGAGGAGCATCAGCGGCAGTGGGTTCACGGCGGGTGGCATAGGGAACAGAAGGTCCAAAGGTGCGGGAGTAAGTGGCGGCGTATGTCCGAGGAGGCGGAGGCCATCGGTTGCGGCAGTGACGAGCGACGTGGCCGATGCGACAGCAGTGAAAGCAGATTGGTCTGTCATCAGGGGTACGCCAATCGGACGGGTTGCGGCGAGATGTGGGACTGTCGGGAACGAGAAGGGCCGGTGGAGAACTGGGAAACGCTGGGTTGAGATGTTGAACACACGGAGTTCAGACCCATGTTCTCAAATTCTTGTCGGACTACGGCCTGAATCATGGCAATCGTGGTTGCTGGCGGATCGGGAGACGTCGTGGAGAAAGCTGGCGAACAGGCGGCCTCAAGCTCGCGGCGAACAATACGGGTGACGTCGTCACAGGTGGTGGCCTGACGCGATCGACCCTCACATGTCGAAGTAGCAGCGGTGTTGGGTAGCCGCGTGATGTGGTGTGTGATACGGCGGCTCTTGGCTTGTTCAAGGCGACGGCATTCTTTAATGATGTCGTCGATTGTTGAGACATTGCCGAAAACAAGCAAATTGAAAGCGTCGTCGGCGATGCCTTTTAGGACATGTGACACTTTATCTGATTCAGAGATAGCATCGTCAGCTTTGCGGCATAGAGCCAAGACGTCGAAGATGTAGGAAACGTACGGCTCTGTAGATGTCTGAACGCGAGACGCAAGAGCCTTTCTCGCGGCAACCTTGCGGCCAATGGGGTCACCGAACAGTTCCCGTAGCTTTTCTTTGAAAGAGTCCGAACTGCTGATCTCTTCGTCATGCGTCTGGTACCACACGCGTGGCGTGCCGCCAAGATAAAAGATGACATTGGCGAGCATAATGGTTGGGTCCCACCTGTTATTAGCGCTGGCATGTTGATATAGCTTGAGCCATTCGTCAACGTCCTGTCCCTCCAGGCCAGAGAACACACCAGGGTCGCGATGTTAGGCAACCGTGACGACGGGAGCAGTCGGACCAGCCGAAGCCGTTGCAGAGGCGGGCTCGTCACCGGGAGGCATGGTGACAAGCTCGACGTACCGACCACTCCGGAGTTCCGTGGCTAGGACGGGGATCGCTGACCTCCACCAGAATGTTACGTGTAGAAAGGCACAGACAAAAGAGGCTATTTACAGACTATTTACACTAGAATGGAGCTAGAGCGCCAGGCCGACATTCACTCGCGCCAAGGGCACCGACCCACTTCGTCGTCGTTCTCACGGAGGCTCGTCTCTCGGGTATTTACCGATCATATCGTAATAATATTACCTAGAAATTTGAGCTCCTCGTAGCCAAAGCGTCATTTTTCGGGATTCAGGGAGAGGCCGGCGGTGCGGATAGCTTGAAGAACCGCCTCAAGCCGCTGGATGTGTTGTTCAAACGTGGTGGAAAAAACAACTACGTCGTCTAAGTAGACTAAACACGAGTTCCACTTGAGGTCAGATAAAACTGTGTCCATCATGCGTTGAAATGTGGCCGGAGCGGAACACAATCCAAAAGGGAGGACCTTAAATTGATAGAGACCGTCGGGTGTTATAAACGCCGTTTTTTCCTGGTCCCGTTCGTCAACTTCAATTTGCCAGTACCCACTACGCAGATCCATTGAAGAAAAGTAACGGGCATGTCGCAGGCGATCCAAGGAGTTGTCAATTCGAGGAAGTGGGTAAACGTCTTTTTTCGTGACCTTGTTCAGTTTGCGATAATCGACACAGAATCGTAGTGAACCGTCTTTCTTCTTAACTAAATTCAACAGGTGAGGCCCAAGGAGTTGTCGATAGTTGAATGACATCATCGTCTAGCATTTGTTTAACTTGATGACGAATAGCATCCTGTTCTTTCGCGACACGCGATAAGCGTGTTGGCGAACAGGTTGGACGGTCGGTTCAGTGATGATTCTGTGTTTGATTAAAGGAGTCTGCTTGACCTTCGACGTGGTGGCGAAACAGTCGCTAAATGACGATAGCAGAGTGAGGAGCCTCTCCTTCTCGTTTTGGTCTAGCTGTGGGTTGACGTTGAAGTGACTGGTCAAGTCCACATCGCTGGGTTCCGGAATCGAGATTGTCGTTACCGAAGCACAGGCGTTGGACTCGGCCACCGTTTCAAAGTAGTCTATGGCGGTATGCCTCGCAAAGTGCTTGTATTCGCCACTGAAGTTGGTAACTAGAATCGTGGTTTGCCTATGTTGGAGCTCTACGAGACCTCGTGCGACGCCGACTTCGCGATCCAGCAATATGGTGAGGTTACCTTCGGCGATGCCTATTCCTAGTTGGTCTTGCGGGCATTCAACGAGGGCGAAGATGCTACTTCGAGGCGGTAACGTCACGCAGTCATCGACCACGCGTAAAGCCGCGCGGTGATGTTCATCCTCCACACTCGAATCCGAAGAAACATAGTTAGAAAAAGTCACGAACAAGCCACGAAGGTTAATGATCGCCCCATGTTCCTGGAGAAAATCTATGCCCAGTATAACTAGCCGAGAACACTTGAGCAGCACAAGGAAAGACGCTACGAAAGTCGAAGTAGAAATTGCAAGTCTGGCGGTGCATCGTCCAATGGGTGACACGAGGTGTCCTCCGGCCGTAATCAGATGTGGGCCGTCCCACGCTGTCAGCACCTTGCGTAGCCGAGTGGCCAGTGAGGCACTCATAACCGAGTAGTCAGCTCCCGTATCTACAAGTGCAGTTACCGGATAACCGTCGATGGAAGCAGTAATAGCAGCAGAAGTTCTTTTTGCAGTTTCGAATGAAGGCGTCAGCGGTACGTCGCGAGGGGATGGCGTCGGCGGAGGATATTTGACGGTTCGCATGACTGCGGCCTCACCCCAGAAGGTCGCCGTTTTCAGTTTCCCCGGCGCGGGTTTCCACCGTTGACTCCAGCGGAATCAAAGGCGGGTCGAGCACGGTTTGTTGACGCGTACCGACGGGGTGAAGGTGACCGTGACTGTCTTCGCTGTTGGGCAGGAGGAAGCCGGTTACTTTCTAAGTATTGCTCGATTTCGTGCGGGCGTTCGCCATAGCGCGGGCAACGGGCGTCCGGATGGTATCCCCGCAGATCAATCCGTCGGTACTGGCAGTCGCGATACATGTGACCAGCCTCCCCGCAGTGGTGGCACAACGGACTGTTGTCGGGGGCGCGCCATACTGTAGATTTGCGCGGACCAGGATGAAAGGGTGCTTGCGGATTCGTGCGGTGGATCGGACTTGGGGAGCGTCGAGAAATCCCAGCAGGCGGCTGCGAAAAACGGCCCGTCGACGGCGCGCAAGCCCGAAGAGCATCCGCGTACGAGAACGTGGGAGATTCGGGTCGTGTTGGTGGCGAGGGATGAATCACTTTGCGGATTTCTTCCCGAATGACATCCGTAAGAACCGCGGCACTGGGAGGTGCCGCAGCCCATGCATAGGACTTCTGCAGTTCTTCCCGAACAATTTGTTGTATTAGCTCGGTAAGGGACTCCCTGTCATCATTTGCAGGTACGAGAGAGCACGCAGCAGTCATGGTGGTCTGGCGTTCATACTGCGGGAGCCGCTGCCGAAGCATACGTTCCATGACTGTTGCCTCACGAACGAACTGAGAGACTGTTGTAGGAGGATTGCGCACGGGGCCCGCGAAAAGCTGTTCCTTTACGCCTCGCATTAACAGACGCACCTTCTGGTCTTCTGGCATTAGTGGATCGGCCCGACGGAACAATCGCGTCATGTCTTCGACGAACATGGCGACGGTTTCGTTTGGCATTTGGAACCTCGATGACAGTGCCTGTTCGGCTCTTTCTTTCCTTTCGGGAGTGCAGAAGGCTTCGCAAAGCAGTCGGTAAAACTCCTGCCAGCTGGTAAATGAGGCTTCGTGGTTCTCGTACCATACTCTCGCCGCGTCTAAAAGGGAAAAGTAGACGTTCTTCAACTTACGGCGATCGTCCCAGTCATTAAAGGCGGCGACCCGGTCGAAACGGTCCAACCAGTCTTCAACGACCTCAAAGGCGTCGCCATGGAACGGGTTAGGCGTGCGAGGCGCGTTGAGAATGCATGGTACGGCAGCATTTGGGATCCCCTCGGTTTGCCTTGCGGTAGTTGTTGACATCTTCCTCACGGAGCTTGCCAGGGGACTGTATTGCGGTGGAAGATCTTGGAGGCGACGGCTGCTTCGATAGATTTCTGCCGTCCCCGAGGTACTGGCGTCGGTAGCTGCTGGTTCAGGACCCGTAGGCATACGATGGATGCGTACCCAGCAGCTCCACCAGTTTGTCACGAGAGGAAAAGCCAGTAAGTCAGTTCTAAGAGAATGGCCGTTTGCGGTTCGTTTTTGCCGCAGCTACCACGCACACTTCTTCTTCCTCGACTTCTAGCGTAACTAGTGCGTGCCAATATATAGCAACCAGGCTGACACATATAGCGAAATACGCCAAGAAATGGAAGATTGTGCGCCTGATCGCTGCATTTATCTGTTCAGAAAACGCGAAGAAAAGTTGACAGTCATTTCAGCACACGCTAAGGGGATAAAGGTGAATGCCTGCTCGCTCTCGAGACTCTCATTAAATTATTTGATAATTTGATTAGGATGCGTTGTGAAGTGCTATTACTTGTTTTCTATTACCAAAGTTCGTCGATTCGAGTGTCTTAACTAGCCATATCCTAATTAACTGTGCCTTAATACGCCCTAACACCCAAGGTCACAGGTTCGATTCCCATCATTGGTCGTGGGTTTGACCATAAACAATGGCACCGTAAATTTTAGTGCCATTGAATTTTAGTCGCACAAAAGGTCGTGGTTTTCGATTTTTTGATAACACAGGACATCGTATTTTTCCAGCCATGAGCAAATCAAGGCCTTCAATCTGAAGCATTTTCACAGCTCATGAAAAGCTCAAATAAAGGTACACTAGCCAGCGATGTAAGATACGTGATACCTGCGCGTACAATATTTACCATCTGAAACGCATAATGTGCATAGACGCACGGGCCATCTTTCATAATTTGACGGTAGACACCGCGCGCATCTTCCTCAGACAGCTGTTGTCGGCTAGCTGCTTGCGCTTGTGCGAGCAAAAATATGCTGGCCACTCCGACCATCCGTGGGCAGTCCAGAACTTCAGGTACGTGAAACAACGAACGCGCTTCTGACAACTCTCGGACTTGTCGGTGAAGCTCCCCAACCTATCCGAGCAAAATCGAAGGCGGCACAATAGTTCCAGGCAGTATGGGACAGTTAGGAAATGATAACTAAGGAGGACCATTATTTGTGTTCGTCAACACCCGAAATGTCCTGACGGCGCGCGTAGAAAAGGTGATCTACGGTCCCAACATAAAAAGTTTCCAAGCTAGCGACAGTCATTGTTATTTGCACGGTACTCCTCACTCTTGCGCCTACTCTCTCTATTCTCCTTCATTCACGTCTGCGATTGCTGCCTTGCTTGCACGCGATGTTCTGAATGGCTGGAGGCGATATTTAATATTTTGCAAAACATTTTGCTCAAGTACGTCTGTACAAATGATCCAGTTGAAGGTTGCCGGAAGGAAAAGCGCAGTCGTACTCCACACGTAAGACGTACGTTGTTTTAGAGTGTGCCACGACAGAAAACAAAAAGAGATATCGCGCTGTACTATTCTGTATCAGAAGTTCCGTGCAGATCTGTAGAAGCTACTGACGCCTCGGGGGCGTCAGTAGCTTCTACACGAAAGGCGAAACACGAAAACACCAAAATGTTTTCGTCACGGTAGTCGCCTGATACGGACGCCTATGCGATCCGAAGAGTCCACATCGTCCGCGGTTGCGCAACACTACGCCAATGCGGCGTACCATGCGAATAGTAATCACCTTACCAGCCGTGGTTGCTCAGTCGCTATGGTGTTGGGCTACTGAGCGCGAGATCGCGGGACCGTATCGCGGCCACGGCACCGCATTTCGATGGGGGCGAAATTCGAAAACGCCCATGTGATTAGATTTAGGTGCATGTTAAAGAAACCCAAATGCTCGAAATTTGCGGAGTCCTCCGCTACGGCGTGCCTCATAATCAGAAAGTTGTTTTGGTATATCAAAACCCCATAATTGAATTTAATCACCTTGGAAAACACCTGTGTTCCCATACCTCGAAGTCTTGGCTCGGCTATTGGTCTCATGGTTGATCAAAGCAGCTTTTATTTAGAGCGAGACTCAGCCCACGTCGGAGCCCCGAGACGGTTACAGGTGCATATCAAGAGGCCGTCGGTGCGAACATGCTGCCGGACAACCGCGGCGGTGATACCTCACATCAGCAAATATTTAGGCGCTGTAACTGTAGTCCGCGTTTACTAAAATGCAGGGGCTTCATCTGATTTGCGATAAGCTCTTTCTCAGCAGTTACTTCAGGTCTTCTTAGCGAACAGCAGAGGCGAATGCCCCCTCTGAATTGTTCCGCTACGCCACAGTGCCCGCTCGGTATCTAGATGGCGTTTGCCACCACCTTCACCGCGTAGCGCAGGAATGCGAAGTAGTAATATAGTGATGCAATAAACAATTAGAATTTTAAAGTTTTCACCATCGTCGAAGCAACACAACCACTAAGGCGTTGGTGCCATCTGCTAAGTCAAAATTAAACCCCTTTTGCACGTCGGCATCGTCTGTGTAGGCCGAACAACGTCAAAACAAGCGGCTGATCTCAATAACAACGGTGAAACTTAAAGAGTGGCCTGCCCTCAGCATGAGGCGATACTAAGAAATCGCTGATTTCACCATTTATTTCTTGCCGTCGGGGTAGAGAAGATGTAACGCGCGTAAATTTACATTAAAGCGGGCTCATGTGAGGGAGGAAGCGAGACGCCATTGTTGGTCGTGGGAAATGCAACCTGCCCAGTCTTGGCAGTTTGGCTGCACGGGCTATGCTTCTGTATAAAATACACATTCCACTAGAAACTAAACGAATACTTACTCTGGTGTGAAATAATGATTTTTTAAAAGAAGTAGTTATAATCGATATGAAAGTAAACAGTACCTTTTCCTAATTTTCTACATGCCCTGTTTAGTTTTGGGCTTCCTATGGGACGCTCCCGTACTGTGTCGGGGAGCAGGTTTGGAGAGGAAACGAGTAGGAAAGGCAGGAAAGAAAGAGTGGTGCTCTCTTCAATGCTTGTTTTATTTAGGGACCTTATCGCGAGACTGCTGCCATGTGTTTAAGCGACATGTTGCGATACGCGGCGTATGTTTCGGCGCGGGCCATGGAATGTCACACAATTAGTAGAAGGAACCGTGACTCTAGTACAAGGAGGACAGTCAGCCAGCATGGAAATTATGGGTACTACATGGATTTGCCTAAACTTCGTCCTTGGTGTTTTATATTGGTCCGTGACTCTGGAAAGTGGTTATTTTGAAGAAAGTTATAAATAATAAGATAAACATTATTACAATTGTCCGGTGGCAGGATTTGAACACAGAAACTTTAGCACAATAATCCGACATTGAAACGTTTACCCCACGGACGCATGGACAAGCGGAACCACTAGAATTAGCCGTGATTATGCGTGTTTCCACAGCCTTGTTTCCCCATGAATCAAGAAAAGCATGAATTGCTTTGACAATTAGGTCAATTTGGGCCCAGATAAAGCACAGTAAACGAAGCCACAAGGCCTTCTGAATCCCTCAGAACGAAGATCACAGAAATCAGCATACTGTCCATCATTCGCATGGTGGTTTAACTATCGCAGCGCCAGACATTCCTCCAGTAATCTAGGAAACTCTATGGCGTGGGCGACCAGCAATAAAATTGGTCAGGGCTTGTGTACTGTGGGAATCAATCTTGTTCGAAGCATTTTACAGGTAGCTAGCTATCAAGCCTAGACTGGCATTCCGCAAAGTGCTATATATGGACCAACTTGGCCTTGTAGAACGGATATTCAAGCGTGGGTTGAGACGATGAAAAAAAGAAAGGTAGCACTGACTGGTATCCAGGTTTGATAGAAAGAAGCACCAGTCATATATAGTGGAGGGGAAAAATAACCAGGAAAACCATTCGGATCAACATGTATACGAATAGGTGGCACTACAGGTGCAGGTGTTTATTCAGAAAAACTACCTCATGCTTTGATACGCTTAGCTGATGCCACGCTGACTCATTTATATTTTGCTTTTTTCAGCAGTAAACCTCTACGATTTCTTTTTATTTCTCCCTTTTTGGTTTTTACATGTTTCAGGAACGTCGTACTACTACACAGCAATGTTTATGCGCATATGATACAATGAGCAGTTCAGCGGCTCCCGTAACAAATTGCTACATAGGTTTTGTATGGTCTTGGTTTTTCATGTAAATATTGCCAAGTTTCCCCAGTTTATATATTTACACAGGTTAAAGTACCCAATCTAGACATCAGAAGTGCTGGTGATGAATTCGATATTTTGATTACAAAGACATGGTGGGCGTTTGCAATTTCTTTTACAATATACAGGTATCAAAGCTTGCATGTGGCGCAGATGCATATCCCTAAGTTGATGTCCGTTGGCGAGCTTATTAGGATCACGGGCAAGCCTGTGAAGAAAAGGTGCCATGTTCGCAGCTCTTTCGTTCGTTTTAACAGGGACGTATTTCTGCACTGAAAATTTAGCGCGAGGAAGACGCAGACAAAGGAAGAACGCACCACAAGTGCTTAATGACAACTGAAACTTCATGTCAGAAATTTCGCATGCGTGCGGAGAGCAAAATTATTATTGCGATAAATGTACAACGCCTCTTGGGTCCAGTCAAGCTGCTTATGGCAGCTTTTAGCCGAAAAGGACGTTTCTAGTGTATACTGGAATAATAAACATAGTTGAAGTTGGAGTTGAACTAGAAG
The DNA here is from genome assembly GCF_023375885.2 of Dermacentor andersoni. Taxonomy (NCBI): domain Eukaryota; kingdom Metazoa; phylum Arthropoda; class Arachnida; order Ixodida; family Ixodidae; genus Dermacentor; species Dermacentor andersoni. Next base: position 30,774,881 of record NC_092821.1, read on the forward strand.
AAGCATGAACCTCAGAAAAAGGCTATATCACGGAATGACCCAAGGAACCAAAATATGGTGGTCACCCGGTGCCACAATATATAACGTGGGTCAACACCCGCTTACTCAGCTCCCTCTCCTTATTAACTGATTTCTCTGGCTGTGGAAGTTTTCCTTGCATCTTTTTCAGTAGTGCGTTGCAGATAGGTGTGACGATGGACAGCTGGCAACTTGTATGTGCTATGTCTGATTGATGGTTATTCGGTGCCCACAGAACTCATTATTTGCTGCTTGAATAAAAAAAAAAGAAAACGTGTGTTTACACCAATTTCCATTAGGCACTGCGGTAAGGACGGATGTCCTTCCTTGACCTTGGTTTACAGACTCGGGACACGTGTTGTTTTGATGAAAAGAAAAATTTATCACTAAGGGCAGATGATCTTTTTAGGCAACTCGAACGTGAACTTGAGTCATCCACCAGGGTTAGTTAGGGAAAGGCTTGGAATGTTCGCAACATCTTTGGCGAAAGGAAAAAAAAATGGGCCGCCATTTTTAAAAGACCAAGATGTCAACTTACTGATATGTGCCAATGCCAGGCGAGTCAACAGGTCAGTTCCTTGTGCGGGAAGCACTTGGGTCTGACGCATGAGTGTATAGCGGTAGTCGATTTCTTTTCGAGGTCTTCCAAGTCGAAACATGGGGGGGGCCGAGGCAACGAGTAGCGTCACTTCCGATCGCTTTCTACCTGGCTGCGATAGGCAGCGAATATTCGTCGTGTGCAGAGCGAACCCGTTCCTTCGTTAAGCTTTATCTGCATATAACATGTCTCCTTGCGCAGTGGCAATACTGGGTTCTGCGAGAACAGATGTGACCCGTTAATGTGCATCCTGTCTTTCCAAACCAATATATTTTGTGAATCCAGTCGTTCATAATACCGACTCTTAATGTAAAACTGTAAGATTCTCTGGATGAGAAAGCGCGTACATGGGGATACCGAAGCTGTTACCTCTCTGCTATGGGGGAAGTAACGCAAGCCAGTCCACTTGTGTCGATTGTCGGAGCCGCCGGGACGCCGCGGGTGTTTAGCCACCAGGGATTTTGTGCCTTCCGACTACCTTTGGCTTCAGAAAATATTATGCGCATGCTGACGGTGTCCACATTAGCAACACAAAAATACATGGGCTTTTATGCGGTCTTGGACGTTTCCGGCGGGTCAATTGTCCAGTCAACGAGTTTCCTCATTACCGTGGCGCAAATGCTTCGGAAATGCTTGGTGCACTCCAAAGTTGCCTAGAAGTCGAGTCGTTCATTAAAACGAGGATTATGCAGGCTGATCGTTCTTAAGGTTTATGGAAACTTTAGGAACATCCCGTGACAGATAGGATATATGTGGTCCTTGAGCTAGAATATTCAATGAGGCGCAGATTACTATAGTACGAGAAATCGAAACACATTTTCAACTAATTAAGAATAATTCACTCATTAACTCCAAGATCATTACCTTACGGCACATATTGCAATTTACGAATTGTAACCGGTGAGCTACAGGACATATCGGCTTGAAATGAATTTCCAGGATGACACCAGTTTCTAGATATTATTTCACAAAGTGTGAAGCAAACTGTGCGTCGAACGAAAAGTGTCGAACGAAATGCATAAAAGAGGACCCTTTTTAAAACTCACAGGGCTGCGTGGCATTCAGAGCACAGTCACAGCTTAAGCTCGATTAGTGGCTTCATAGGAGCTCCATTTTAGGCAGCATTCACTACAGGGTATTCGGGGCGAAGCCTCTTCGCGTAGTTTTCATCAATGCGTTTCATTCTAGCATTCTTGTATAAACCTCTTTAATCTTCTCCGTCTGGCTTCTACCATTGCCTATGCCTCTAATGGATGTGTGTCGTCTTTTTTTCCCCCACTATTATAGTAAACGTTTCGCGCTTATCCCGACTACTGACCGTTTGATACTTCCGTCTACGCTAAATCCAAGCGCTTCTGGAAGTCATACCTTACGTACTGGTCTCGCTGGGTGAAACCGTTCGCATCCCATCAGGATGGGCTGAGTGGTCTCGGTATTTTTGCTGCAGCATGCACGAGCCTCGCCTAATTGCAAATATTTGCTCCGATCAGTTTTTGTCTTTAGGCAATCAGCTCGAGCTTCAAAGAGTACCGATTTACCCTTCTCATTAATTTTTTTATTATCTTTGTAAATATCCATAGTCTTTTTTTATTTTTATTCTTGCATCGAATTCACGGTCTCTCTCACTTTCGTTCTGATTACTCGTGGTTGTCTCTCGGCCCTTTCAATTACCCTTTACTTGTTTGCCAAGTTCCTTGACCTCTTCCTATATTCTGTGCCCACACTTTTTAGGCACAGCTACCTGTGCTCGTTATCCACCCATTCATTTCGATCCATCTTCGTCAGTCTTTCAGGAAAACTAATTTTGATGTGTTCCTCTCCGACTTCAAACGAAGGCCAACCCCTTGTATTGCCTCGTTCGCGGTTTCGCTGGGGGCTCCCAATGCCAACGGGCCCACCGATTTTTGGTTAACTTCCAACCCTGCACGATCTCAGATGCGCTCCGCGTAGCGTCGCTAGGTACACACTTTAATGCAGCTGCATGTTTTACACCAGGTGGCACGCCATGTAGCAGTTGCATAGGTAGTGGTACAAGGTAGATAGAGAAGTCTTCAAGAAGATTAACGAGCTGTGTAGAAATATGCTAGAATGAAATGTTTAGCATAGCTCCACAAATCAATCAGGCTAGGTTACTGCTTGTCAAGATGCCGTTTCAAAGGGAACGCCAATAAATCATCATCACTAGCATCGTATCATGACATGCGCGGCGCGTAGCGTCGATACGTGCAAACTTTGCACTAGAGTTGCTCTGTATTTTACCAGGTGACCCGACACGTAGCAGTTGCACGTAACAGTGGCACATTGCATGTAGCTTCAGCTGGGTAACTCAAGCACGCTGGGTGACTATTTTTCAGCGCCTCGCTTCGAAGCCTCTTCGCGTCGGTTTCAAGAGAACGATCTGAACTGTCGGCTTCTGCTGCTCCCTGCACAGCGGTCTGGTGAGCCCGAGGTTGCCTTCTTGCAGCCGCGTGCGCAGCTCTACGATGCGCTTGTTCAGCTGCAGTTCGTAGTTCTTGAGCAGGCGCCGAAACGTCGATGAAACAGTAAACACAGGTATCCAATCTACGCGGCGCACATATCGCATCCCTTCATCCATAGCATAAAAGGCTGCTGTTACTACTTCTGATGATGATAAAAATGATTTCCTGGCATCCCCTTCGAAGCAAGGCGCTGAAAAAAAAACGGAGGACACATTGTCGAGACTAAAATGTGAAACAGCGAAAGCCTGACACCATTGCCAATGGTGATTTGTTACGTGGAAACACCACGAGCACACAAGTCGTACACCGTTACGTGAATGTTTGTTTGTTTATTAAATGCCTGCAACGTCGTTTACGCCTATGTCTATCGTTTCGATGTCGTCTGAGTCCATCATTTCAAAGCTGTCATCTGCGAGGATGTCGGCTTAGAACTCATGGCCGGCGAACACCTTCTGCTTTAGTGGGTCCACATCCAGGATGGCTGCTTTGCAGCGCCGAAGTGTTGTAGCGCCGTTTTTGGATCAGGATGGCGGTGTCGGGGTGTAGTTGGCCATCCTCATCATCCACTTCGCTCTATTGACTTGGGGCGCTACAACGTAAAACTATTCCAAACTTTTCTATTCCATTTCTGCTATCATCCCTCCACGATTGGTCAAAAACTTTTTGAACCACCTCCATTTCACCTCTCTGTCACGCGACGTCACGAAAACCGCGATACCTCCGCATCTGATATGATGTGTACACAGTGATTATGCATGATTTGACCGAAAAAAAAAGAAAACAGTTATTTCTGATTCGACGCCTTTTCGCCATTAGCCCCCGGCTATTGGTCAAAAGCTTTCGGGCTGCACCCACTCCACCTGCCTGTCACGCAACGTCACAAAACCGCGAGAACTCACCGCGTCAAAGTGACGTGTACGCATTAAATGTCCATTAATATGCCGAACAAAACTGAGTTTTCTTCTGAATAGCCGCAGGCTGCCCCTCTCCGAAAGGAATAAAAGATGGCTGCCGCCGGTCGCTCAGGCGCTGGCTACTCGCACCTGCCGGAGAGCATGGGTTTATTTGCGTATAATAAATCTTCTTGCGTGGTCGCGTAACATTTTCGAGCACTTTCGGCTCCTTTACGATCTCATCCGGCCAACTATTCTTCGCTGAGGATCCGTTTTAGCGTCATTCTTAAGCTTCCGTTGCATGCCGCCGCGATTTTCGACCAGCCACCGCAAGTTGGGTAAGGAAAGCGGACCAATCGCAGACGCCGGTACCACCCTCTTCATACGGTTATCGATTTTCAGTGCACTGGCTCTGCCCCATTGAATGCCTCTCCACTTGAGCATTCTCCTCGCCTATTGTCAGCCAATTAGATACGACAAGCCGCTCAGTGTAGGCAATGTTATTTTTTTTTCAAGCAAACAAAAGTGACCTCCTATGAATGAAGAGAGCATGTGATTGGTCTGTTCAGACAGCCCCGCGGGTGACCGCCCGGTGCATGCGTCGGTGGTTACGCAAATTTGACGTCAGGAGATTGGAATAGAAACATATTGGAATAGTTTTACGTTATAGGGCCCTTGTACTTGCTCGGCTTGCCACAGAAAGATGGCGGTCACGGCGCTTCCGAGCGTCATTTGCCTTGGTACCCGGAGATTCAGCGAGTCGCTTCAAACGCTATGCCTCTCTTGCGTTTGCCCGTCGCGCCCCTGGAGTCTTTGGTGTCGGACGTGCCTCGCCACCTTGATGCATGCGACGTATACGCTCAGCCTCTCTTGAACGCCGCTTGCGTTCAGCGGCTGCCGCATGTCGCGTGTTGGGAGACACTGGTTTGGCGAGACGAGGCAACCTTCCCACACGATACCGCAAAGTAAACTGCCGCCACCGCCACCGCCACACCACACCCAAGCAGACGTTCGCCACGCGCGCCTCGCGACACTGACGTCAGGCCACACAGCGCCAAATCGGGAGGCCACCTCAAGCGCCTGACGACAGTGACGTCAGGGCGCACCGACGAACACACGGCCGCCACGCGTGCTGATGTGATGAGTTATCCAGCGTGGCGCCGAACCATCCCGCCACCCGCACTTGACGACAATAACGTCACGCACGCGAGCCAATAAGGAGGTGCACACCTCTGCCTAGGGACAGTGACGTCACGACACAGAAGAGCCCAATCAGGAGTCCGGAGAGCTGTGACAGTTTCTGCTAACGCGAGATGACCTGGACAATGAGCCGTTCATGGCTCATTGCACCCAGCTGCAGCTACATGCAATGTGCCATTGTTACGCGCAACTGCTACACGTCGGGACACCTGGTGAAATATAACGCAACTCTAGTGTAAAGTTTACACGTATCGACGCTACGCGGCGCTCATGTGATGATACGATACTAGTGATCATGATGATTTATTGGCGTTCCCTTTGAAAGGAGATCTTGACAAGCAATAACCTAGCCTGATTGATTTGTGGAGCTATGCGAAACATGTTTGACTTTCTAGCATATTTCTACACATCCTGTTATTCTTCTTGAAGACTTCTCTATCTACCTTGTTCCACTACCTATGCTGGATAGATGGAAAGATGGATAGATGTGGATAGATGTTATGAGCGCCCCCTTTGGAATGGGGCGGTGGGTTGCGCCACCAAGCTCTTGCTATTATACTGCCTAATGTCCTACCTAGGTTAACCAATAAAAAAAGAGAAAAAGACACTATGAACTGCCCCACCCAAATTTTCTGATCCCCTATTTCGAACTGTGCTTTTGCATGCCTCCGTTTTTTGTCGTTTCCATACTTTTCTTACACCAGCCATCTAATCGCCTCTTACTAATGCGTATTGCGGACATGTTTACTTTTCCCCTGCTCTCGCTGAACCCAAGAGTTTCAAGGAGGCCAGTGGCGCCTGAATCAACCGCTGGGTAGACATCTTCACATTCTAATAAAACATGCTGGATAGTCTCCCTAGCTTTACCGCAGCAACCAGATGCTTCGTCTTCCGTCTTATATCTCGTTTTAGAGATGCGTGTTGTAAGGCATCCCGATCTCGCTTCGAAAAGTAATGAGCTTCCCTTTGAGTTATCATAAATTGTTTCTTTCCTGATTTCGCTCTTTCCTCTTAAGTAGTTACTCATGGCAGGTTTCTTTTCCATTGCCGCCATCCATAAGATTATTGCAGCCTCTCTGACTTTCCGCGTTACCTTCTTCGTTGCTGTGTTGCCCACCCTACAGGCCGCATACTTTCTGGTAAGCTTCGTAGTTCTTTTCCTCCATGTTTTCCTGTACAGATACCTGAACACTATCTCAGCCCATTTACTTTCGACCATATTCCTCAGCAGTTCTTCATACTCAATTTTACTGAGAGCTTCCCTCACTACAAAACTAGTCCAGCCCATATCACCCTGCACACCTTCATTTGTAGTCTTCCCGTGAGCGCCCAATGCGAGGCGACCCACTGACCTTTGGTTCCCGTCGAGTCCTGATTGTACCCCTGATTTAAAGCAAACAACCGCATTTCCAAAAGTAAGTCCTGGAACCATTACACCTTTGCTCATACCTCGGAGGACCTCGTACCTATTGTATCCCCATAGCGCTCTGTGTTTCATTATGGCTGCATTTCTCTTTCCCTTCACTGTAATTGTTTTTTTTTCCTGTGTTTCCATATATATATTGCCTTCGTTTATATATTTATGTTCTGTTACCCGAGGTATTTCCTGGCCCTCTGTCTCCACTGTCTGTTCACTGTTTTCATTGACACCATAAACCCTCATTTGCTAACATTAAATATCAAAACTAAATTGTTGCCTTCCTGCCCACAGATATTAGCCAGACGTTGCAAATCACTTTAATTATTAGCTAGCAACACAATGTCGTCCGCATAAAGTAAACCTGGGAGTTCCTGCTCTATTACTGCACCCGCCTGTTTGTATGAGAGATTAAACATGATATTACTTCCTTCTAGCGCCCTCTCCATCCACACCATGTACATCATAAACAGCTGCGGGGATAAACGGCACCCCTGCCTCAGTCCCTTGTTGATATGAGCTTTCTCCTCACTCCTCATCCATTCCCATTCAACGCAAACGATATCTTCTAGGTGAATATCCCTCAAAAGCGGTTGACAATCATCACCTAAGCCTTCCCCTTCCAGAATATCCCACAAAATGCTGCGGTCTACGTTGTCATAGGCTCCTGTAATGTCTAAAAAAGCCACATATAACGGTCTAGTTTCTACTTTTGATATTTCAATACCCTGAGTAAGAACAAATAAGTTATCTAAACGCCTACCTATTCTGAAGTCATTCTGAAGTTCTCCCAAAATGCCGTTATTCTCTGCGCATGCTTGAAGCTTTAATTTGATCGCCTGCATTGCTACCCTGTATATTACCTATGTAATGGTCAAAGGTCTATACGAGTGAATTCTATCTTTCTCCCCCTTACCTTTATAAATTAAATTCCTTCTACTTTGTCGCCAACTGTCTGGTATTCGCCTATCTTTAAAAAGTTTTTTCCACTGCTTTCTCAGGAGCTTGCTTACTTTTTGGTCCTAGTTCATTAATCAGCCTAACGGGAACCCTGTCTAGCCCCGTGGCTATGCGCTTATGAGTTCTCTCTTCAGCTTTCTTCCAGTTGAAATTTGTCAGCACCAGCTCCTTTCCCATCTGGTTCTCTTTCAGGCTCTTTTTTTCTTAGAATACAACCTCGTCATTCTCTTGCAAAGATTCGGCTGTTACTTTCCGACATAATTTAATGCCGCTTCCCATTCCAGTTTGTTTCCATCTTCGTCTGGGATATATGGTTGTATTGTTGTTGACTTCCTGCCTAATAATTTTCTGTGGTTGCATAATATTCTAGGTGCGGCCTTCTTTTTCTCACGTATTTCTGACAACCAACGTTCACTTTCACCTTTTAATTTTGCTTGCACCAGTATTTGAACCATAGACTTTTTCTCTCGGTATATTTCTCATTTACTGGTTACTTCATCTTGCGGCAACTGGCCTTCTTTGCCTGTCTGTGCTCTCGTGATGCTTTCTGTCGTTCGGCGATTGCTTCTCGTATCTCCGTGTTCCACCAGCTTTCCGGTTTCCTTTTTCCTTTCAAACGAACGTGTTCTTTCTTGTTTCGTTGTGCGGTTATTATTAAACTTAGAAGCTCACTAAATTCCCACTCGTTACTTGGCCATTTGCCAATTTCTTCCTCGACTCTAGTGACTATATTTCTTTATATGTTCAGCGTTCAAACTTGGACTGGCTATTTTGCACTCCTTGCTTTCTTTCCCAACTAGATGTCCCATTTTCAAGATTATGCGTTTATGGCCGTTCCCTATGCTGCTATACCGTTCCTAATCAATAACCATTTCTATTAACTTATCATGAATTCCTTCTGTCATCAGACAGTAATCAATGGTCGATTGCTGGTTTCCCACTTCCCACGTTATCTGCCCTTCACACTTAAACTCTGTATTCCCGATAACGACGTTAAGTTGCTCACAAAGGTCTAGCATTGACTTCCCGTTGTTTTCGGTATAGCCATCTAAATCATGTATGTGGGCATTCATGTCACCTAATAGGACAATTTCATTACCGTTCCCGAAACCCTTAATATCAGCGCTTATGCATTCCACTAACTCTTTATTCTTCTCTGTGCAATTATTTCCGGTCCACAAATACGTAACACCCAGCCAAGTTTTTTTCTCAGTCATTGTACCTGCTAACCAAAGATGCTCTTAACATTTTGAACTCTTTTCCATTTGGCTCCCTGATGGATGAGCATTCCGACTCCCCCTCCCTTTCTTTCCGACTTATTTCTGTTGCACCATTCCCAAACATAATTCTCAATAACTGGCGGCTCTTCTGAGTCTCTAAGGTGCGTTTCTGGAACCGCATACAGCCCTATTTGTTCACTATGTAACTGTTCCTCAATCTCTGCCCACTTTTCCTTTCTTCTGCTGCCCTGCATGTTTATGTAGCCTATTGCATGGCGAGCTCTTTTTCATGCTTTCCTCCTTTTTCGGTTATCGACGGCGATGCTCTTCTGAGGTTTCCTAGGGGACCTTCTTCATTACTATCTACTCTGGGGTCCTGAGCGCCCGCTGGCCCCCTAACAAAGCAACAGCGCGACCGCCAAGCCGCCAGCCCTCTTCTCGTGCTGGCCTGTAATTAAAGTGGATCCCATCTCGTTTAAAGCAACCACAACTTCTCACTTCCCTGTTTACTTCGACAACCTCGAAGCCTTTCTCTCGGCTCATTTTCCATATTGCCTCATTAGCAGCCACTACGGCTCTTTGTACGTAACAGTCACGTACTGGCACCTCTGGCACCGTGCACACCACGATCTGCACCTGAGTGGATAGCTCGCGCAAGTCGTCCACCCCCTTCGCCAAGCGCTGGGCTAGTCCCTTTCCTATTTACTACGTCATTTAGCCCACCTGCTACTATGACAAAGTTGCGCACTTGGGCATTTTCTGCGAGCTTTTCTTTTGCTCGCTCCGTGACAGAACTCAGGGTCCGCCCTGCAAATGTCCCTACCGCCACTCTTTGGTCGCATTTCACCCTCTCCACATTTTCTTTTCAGCACTGGTTTGAGTCGCCGGCGATAATCACCCTTTCACTCTCTCTTACCTCGCCCTGCTTCCCTTTGTACTTTTCTGTGTGATTCGGACTCGACAAGGGGCATTGTCCCCTGGGCTTCTGCTTTTTCCGCGTTGTGGCGTCAAGGTAGGTGCCGCTCTTTCCAGCTAATCTTCATCATGCTGCATGCATTCCACATACTTCGCTGTCACTCCCTCGCCTGTCGCGTCGGGGGTCTGCGTTCCATTGCCAGGCACATTGTCGTTCCCAATGGCGGCACTGCTCAGCTTTTCCTCGCTGCTTCAAGTCTCTTTTCAACTACCTTCCGTGCATCACGCTCCCTGTTTAGCTCATTTTTGAAGTCTTGCAACTGTTTGAGAAGCTCTTCCTGGGAAGCCTCCATTTTCTGCAGCATAGTATCGACATCACATTGTGTGCCGGTTCATTCGATGCCCTCTCCATTTTCATCCGTCTCCTTTTCTGCCTGGAGGGACACCCCGCGCACTGCTTGCTTTCCCGTCTTTCTCGCTATATATTGCACGGCTTTTTGCAAAAACTACAATGTTATATTAACTCTACTACTGATGCAAGTACTATAATACTATATCAATGCAGAGCGCGTGCCTTCTAGCAAAACCGATACGTACAGGATGCAAATCCTCAAAATGTCGCAAAGCAACTCTCCCCACTGTTTTAAAAGCAATCAATGCCGCGGAGAACGAAGGTATGACACGCTGTCGCACGCGCTCAACCACACGGCCACGCTCCCACTTTCCTACCAAAACACACACAGTAAAACCACTAATAGCTATTTGTCTTGCCACTTCCAAGCTACCATTTAAAGACTACAAACGCTCAACGTCCCACCCGGCTGCACGTATTGGAGCACGTGGCACGAAAGGACGCTCTAACCATCCTGCAAAACCAAATGTATACGAAGCACACTCGTGCACCCGAAATACGATAGACAAAAAAGAGGAAAGATAGAGAAAACCACCCAATTACTATTTAAAGGCAAAAGCGCAGCAAATAAAGAATAGAAGCAAGCTCAAAGCATGCACAGAAACATATGATTTCATCGTCGCCACGGAGCGCCGAAAAGCACGTCAATCGGCCACAGAACTGCAACTGCTACATGGCGTGCCCCCTGGTGTAAAATATGCAACTGCAATAAAGTGTGTACCTATCGACGCTACGCAGAGCGCATCTGAGATCGCGCGGGGTTGGAAGCTAACCAAAAATCGGTTGGCCCGTTGGCATTGGGAGCCCACAGCGAAACCGCAACCAAGACAATACAACAGGTTGGCTTTCGTTTCAAGTGCGAGAAGTACACAGCAAAATTAGTTTTCATGAAAGACTGACGAAGATGGATCGAAATGAATGGGTGGCTAAACACAAGTAGCTCTGCCTAAAAAGTGTGGACACAGAATAGAGCAAAAGGTCAAGAAACTTGGCAAACAAGTACAGGGTAATTGAATGTGTAGATAGACAACCACTAATAATCAGAACGAAAGTGAGAGAGACAGTGAATTTGATGCAAAGAATAAAAATAAAAAAGACTATGGAGATTTACAAAAATAATAAAAAATTTATTTAAAGGGTAAATTTGTACTCTTTGAAGCTCGAGCTGGTTGCCTAAGGACCAAAACTCACCGGAGCAAATATTCTCAATTAGAGGAGGCATGTGCATGCTGCAGCAAAGATCAGGAGACCACTCAGCCCATCCCATTGGAATCCGAACGGTTATTCAGCGAGACCAGTACGTAACGTATGACTTCCAGAAGCGCTTGGATTTACCCTAGACGTAAGTATAAACCTGTCTGTAGTCGAGATAAGCCAGAGACGTTTAGGATATTAGTGGGAGGAAAAGAGACGACAGACATCCATTAGAGGCAGAAGCAATGCTAGAAGCCTGACAGAGAAGATTAGGGAGGTTTATACAAGAATGCTAGAATGAAACGGATTGATAACGTACATGGGTAACTCAAGAAGGCTAGGTGATGGTTAGTCCCGGCCGATTTCAAAGGGTATGTTAAGATCATCACCATCATCATGATCTGTGGCAAGTGGCACGATGCGATTCTAATGGAGATGATGTTGTATTCGCATCCCCCTTGAAGCGGCGCGATAACAAATAGTCGCCTAGCCTGCTTGTATTTATCAGGTAAGCCTATGCATGTTTTTTTATTCATTCTAGCATATTTGTACGCATCTCATTAATATTCTTTTTTTTCCTCGAACCTTCTCTATTGCCTTCTACCACTGCATATGCAACTGATACAAAGCGTGCCGCCTCCTGTAGTAACATACAACTGCAATGCAAAGTATGCGCGTATCGACGCTACGCGGCGCAAATGTCGCGTCATGTGCCTCCTCGCCCGATAGAATGCGTTTAAAGGAGACGTTTCCACTTCTAGCTAAACATCCCTTTATGAGCTTTAAAAGCCAAGTACCGAAAACGTTTGCACCGACGCACTGTATCGGAGAGCACCCACTTCTGGCTGGGAACTGCTGCCGTCCGCCATGTTCTTCCTAGACCAGTCTAGCTGCTGATTTCGACGGCGCTAGCACGCTTGCTTTTTTTTTTTTTGCTCGTGCAGTTGTATAGGCTACATATTTTCAGCGAAGGTGACTTCTGTATATCTGTCGCTGTTTGCTGGAAGTCAGCCTACCTTTCCGGACGCTTCTTGCTGGCTGCTGCTACAATGTTTCATTGTTCGCCTCAAGACATTGACTTAGGCCGTTTAAAGGCACAAATAGCTGCGGGAGAACGTATGTTTCGAAAAGCTCAGCCTCATTCTTAATAGCACTTACCAGATTCGGCTTTTAACGGCAAATTTGGCTTTGTGATTTGTGGGTTCGTTCCTCAGCGCGAATGACGCGTAACGGCGCAGTACGACGTCCTATTCAAAATGGCTTAGTTGGGCTATTGTGGAATATTTAAACAGCAAAATACAGGTGATTGCGTAGTGGTTCTATAATACTACAAAACGAAAGGAAAAGACGCTGCCGGCCACGGCAGTTGCTATCTGAGTGTTTACCAACAAAGGTGCGTGCGTGCACGATTCTCTCGCGAACTAGGCAGCCACACTACCACTACGCAGTTTAACCACTCGTACTGTCTACGACAAAACACACCGTAAATAAAAGCTGAAACGCATTAGTGGTACGCTTCTGTTTTTGTCGGCACCTAACTCATTTGCCACGTTAGTTTACTGCCTCTCACGGCAAATCCGTGACTGCAAAGGCATACCGTTCATGTGATATGGCGCGTGCTACAACTGCGCCGCCGGAGCGCGTTAGGAAGAACATGGCGGCCGATGCGAGCCGCAAGGGAAAGCATGGTAGGAGAGAAGGAAGTTCTCACTACGTTGCGAAAACACATCTAGGGATTTTACTGCAAACTATAAAGATCTGGAATGACTCAGCGCTTGCCTTTGTCTGATTTTCGAACTTTCATTCAACTACGTAGCATGTGAGTGGCTAAATGTAATGTAACAATTTTTTTGCATGGCAGAACTCTTAATTCTATGCAATAAAGTGAAAAGGAAGAGCTGGCCTGCTTCAGTGGTATTGTAGCTCACCTCCGCGCAGCGTGCCCGGGTTGGATCGTCGGCTTCAACTGAGTATATTTTTCATAGCCGACAACAGTACGGGTGGTGGCGGAAGACATCTCCAGCCGAAATGGCTATCGGAATGAGCCCACAACAGATTACGCTTTAAAAAAGCAGGTGCAACAACAGTGCATTTTTGTGGCAAATTTAATGGCCCATATATCAAAACTTTCGTCATTCTGGAAGTAAATTCTGAGAGAATACGCTTTACAATCTCACTGGCTACAAATTGTAAATTGCAATATGCGAAGTATTTAATTAAATATATTATTATTGGCTATTGTTTCTTATTTGAATATGTATTTTGATTTCTCATGCAAGTAGTGTCTGCCTCTCTGAAGAATCGTGCTCAAGGACTACAATTACGTAATCCGCAACAGGCTGTTTTTAACTTCAATAAAACGTAAAAATGATTACTCTGTATAATGTCCAGGCACTATAAGTTAACATGAATTGCTCATAGCATCAGATATTGAAAAGTTTGAAAACATGTGGCATAATTGCGTCTGGTTCCCAATCTTCACTCATGCGGTAAAAAGATAAATTGTGGAGTTCCACGTGCCAAAACCAAGATATTATAAGGCCCGCCGTAGTGAGAACTCCGGTTCATTTGGATCACCTGAGGTTCTTGCACGTGCCCAGGGTTTGAACACCCGCCCTTAGACTTAGGAGCGCAACTCCAAAGCCACTACGCCACCATGCCGGTTTAATTATGCGTTCGGGTACATGATATGTGTACTGTGGCTAACTGCAGTAAATAACAAAACTACATTAGGAAAGCTTTGCGATGAGGATGACACTGATATGTACGCCGTATGCTGATGCAGCACCAGCAGGCTTGCACGCTAAGACGCCAGTTACAGCGCAGAACGCATCTAGAATATTGGGAAGAAGAATATACCCGCATGCTCAACAAGTGCTGTTACATAGTGCTTCATGGGAAACATAAACCAAAACATAATGAAGTATCTCAAGACCTCCGAATCCTACAAAAATACTGACAAGAACATTGTGGTTATATGGCAGTGGTTGTCGGCTCGCTCTGCCACGCAGCTCCACCGCGTCGCACAAGTAGTAGCCGCACAGGACCCAGTAATGTGGAGCGGGAGCCAAAACTAAAACTTCACGATGCTGTGCTCTGGCGGGGCCACCTTCTGTATGACGACGTTACAATATCTAGACCTCCGGGGACGCCAAACAAAAACTGGCTCCCATAAATTGGCTCTAAATAAATTAGATAGTGTGCTCTCATGTCTATGAATATTTTTCATAACGTTTCGAGGCAGAAGGCTGTCCCCCCACCTCAAGAAAAAAATGAACTTCATAAAATTAATGTATGCATTACCTCTAAGAAAATAAGAGCCAACGTTTCGACAAGTTAACTTGTCGCCTTCAAGGCGGCGTACGGTTTCCTTGCCACAGTATATATAGGTGGGGTTGCTCTAAAGGGGAGAGGGTGTGAGGCGTGAGGGTGCGGAAACGAGGGAAGGTGTGTTAGCGTGTCGAATTGAGAGTAAAGGAACGCTGTGCACAAAGTCAAAGCCAGGGCCACCCCTCACCCCCCCCCCCCCCCCGGCTGAAAAAGGAAAGAAGAGGAGAGGAATGCAGGGGAAAAAGAAAAAAAAAGGGGGGGATACGCCAAGAAATCCAACTAAGTGTTGTTGCCTATAGCTTGAAGTTTAGCATAGCTATGCTAAACTTCAAGCTATAGGCAACAACACTTAGTTTTCAGCCGGAGTGTCAGACGCCCTTGACACGCCGGCAACACGCGTGGGTTGACAGACCGCGGCGGGGGGTGAGGGGTGGCCCTGGCTTTGACCTTGTGCACAGGGTTCCTTTACTCTTAATTCGACACGCTAACACACCTTCCCTCGTTTCCGCACCCTAACGCCTCCCACCCTCCCCCCTTTAGAAGAACCCCTCCTATATATACTGTGGCGAGGAAAGCGTACGTCGCCTTGAAGAAGACAAGTCCACTTGTCGAAACGCTGGCTCCTGCATTCACCCTGTTCACGTTTTGCTCATCGTCTTGAATGCCCATCTCCCGCATTCCCCGTCTTTTCCCTTTAAGAAAATAGTGGTTTATGCGCTGGTCCTGTGGTACTGTAATTCTTTAATTACTCGCGCTGTTCATGAACCCCCAGCAAGAATGATAATGCACATGCGCCAGAAAGTGTGCTTCTAATGAAAATAAACGGCTGACCATTAGATCAGTATAATAAAATCTGCAGTCACTTCAAAGGGTTGAACTTACCGCTGCCGAACGCTCCTCCATTCAGCGATGGTTCGGCAGGGGTAAAGACCATTAAATGGCAACAGTGCCTGTCCTGCGCTTTCACGCTTCCCTCCCTAGGAGAACTGAGCTTATGCCGACAAATGCAGGCCGCGTGCAGAAGCTTCACGTTGAAAAACAGCCTGGCAGCGCAGCCGATCTGCAAAATCTTGCAAGTGGACATTCTGTTACCACGTCGATTTGTTCTTGCCAGAGTGGTAATTTCGTTCAATAGCGCCGCTTTAGTACTCACCTGAATCGCCGTGATGGCAACAAAAGGCGAAACCATGGGACTGATTGGCGGCTCGTCACTTGTCACTAGGTCGATAAGGTCGATGCCGAATCGCTCTAGCAACAGTGCATGGGACTTGCGGATAGAGCGAGCGAAAACGTCAAAGTGCATCATCTGGCGCGCCATGCCGTTCCACTGGCAGCCCATGCCAGTGAAGATGAACCACAGTGGTCGCTTCTCGGGCGGAACCTCGTGGACAGCTTTAACGACCTCCTGGCCCGAGTTACCCACGGGTACAATGGTGAAGCCTCGATACGGGAACAGCTTCACGCTTGGCTGAGCGACGCGGCTCAGCAGGGCGTACCCGGAGTCTGGGTACGGTCCTTCGGCCTCTAGTCGATCCAGAGTGCGCTGCAAAAGTGGCGCGAACAAACAGAAACGTCATAATATTTTATAGTTGCGTGCGCAAATCTTAGACACTGCGCTTTCTTGGCGTTCGGAGCTTCATTGATGCAGCATCAAGCGTTGAAACATTTAAGATTTTCAAGCAAGAAGAATGCCAGAATGTTTATGACTGATTAGCGATTTTAATTTAATATCTTAAGCTTACGTTTAAGAATACACATATTCCCTCAGCTTTGGAAATGGGCTTGTATGGGAAATGGGAATTTGTATTTGTGTTGTAAGCCTTCTACATGTGCTTTCTTATCTGTTGTCATATAAATGTTCTCTAACACGCGGCCGTTCACGAATCATCAGCATCATCATCATTATTATTATCATCATCATCAGCCTGGTTAAGCCCACTGCAGGGCAAAGGCCTCTCCCATACTTCTCCAACTACCCAGTCATGTACTAATTGTGGCCATGTCGTCCCTGCCAACTTCTTAATCTCATCCGCCCACATAACTTTCTGCCGCCCCCTGCTACGCTTCCCTTCCCTTGGAATCCAGTCCGTAACCCTTAATGACCATCAGTTATCTTCCCTCCTCATTACATGTCCTGCCCATGCCCATTTCTTTTGCTTGATTTCAACTAAGATGTCATTAACTCGCGTTTGTTCCCTAACCCTATCTGCTCTTTTCTTATCCCTTAACGTTACACCCATCATTCTTCTTTCCATAGCTCGTTGCGTCGTCCTCCATTTAAGTAGAACCCTCTTGTAAGCCCCCAGGTTTCTGCCCCGTAAGTTAGTACTGGTAAGACACATCTGTAATACACTTTTCTCTTGAATGCCTGCCAAACGCACCCCAGCCAATTCTTATTCTTCTGATTATTTTAGTCTCATGATCCGGATTCGCGGTCACTACCTGCCCTAAGTAGATGTATTCCCTTACCACTTCCAGTGCCTCGCTGCCTATCGTAAACTGCTTTTCTCTTCCGAGGCTGTTAAACATTATTTTAGTTTTCTGCAGAATAATTTTTAGACCCACCCTTCTGCTTTTCCTGTCCAGGTCAGTGAGCATGCCTTGCAATTGGTCCCCTGAGTTACTAAGCAAGGCAATATCATCAGCGAATCTCAAGTTACTAAGGTATTCTGCATTAACTCTTATCCCCAGTTCTTCTCAATCCAGGTCTCTGAATACCTCCTGTAAGCACGCTGTGAATAGCATTGGAGAGATCGTATCTCCCTGCGTGAATCCTTTCTTCATTGGGATTTTGTTGCTTTCTTTATGGAAGACTACTGTGGCTGTGGAGCCGCTATAGATATCTTTCAGTAGTTCTACATACGGCTCGTCTACACCCTGATTCCGCAATGCCTCCATGACTGCTGAGGTTTCGGCTGAATCAAACGCTTTCTCGTAATCAATGAAAGCTATATATAAGGGTTGGTTATATTCCGCACATTTCTCTATCACCACATTGATAGTGTGAATATGGTCTATTGTTGAGTAGCCTTTACGGAATCCTGTCTGGTTGACAAAAGTCTAAGGTGTTCCTGATCCTATTTGCGATTACCTTAGTAAATACTTTGTAGGCAACGCACAGTAAGCTGATCGGTCTATAATTTTTCAAGTCTTTGGCGTCCCTTTTCTTATGGATTAGGATTATGTTAGCGTTCTTCCAAGATTCCGGTACGCTCAAGGTCATGAGGCATTGCGTATACAGGGTGGCCAGTTTTTCTAGAACAATCTGCCCACCATCGTTCAACAAATCTGCTGTTACCTGATCCTCCACAGCTGCCTTCCCCCTTTGCATAGCTCCCAAAGCTTTCCTTACTTCTTCCGGCGTTACTTGTGGAATGTCAAATTCCTCTAGATTATTCTCTCTTCCATTAGCGTCGTGGGTGCCACTGGTACTGTATAAATCTCTATAGGACTCCTCAGCCACTTGAACTATCTCATCCATATTAGAAATGATATTGCCAGCTGTGTCTTTTAACGGATACATCTGATTCTTGCCAATTCCTAGTTTCTTGTTCACTGCTTTTGGGCTTCCTCCGTTCCTGAGAGCATGTTCGTTCACGAATATAAATGTCGAAATGCCTCTCCTTTTCTGCCTGCTGTGTGAATGCAGGAATACTATTAAATAAATAGTGTAACGTGACACATTGGCTGCTTTTTTACAGACGCTACATGCATTCTTACTTTCGTAAAGTCAGAAGGTAGAACGAGTCGTTGAGATTTGTTTTGGCTTATGGGTGTTGGGCTTTTTCGATTTAGCTAGATCATTGTGAATAGATTAGAGCGCGAAATACCGAGCGAGAAGGACTGGACGGCGATACACACCTGCACGTTACCACGCGTTCAGTAATTTTTCAACACGCTGCAGTCTTTGAGAACCCTAAGCAAGGAGGCGGGACGTTTTACTGTGGCAGCAATTATACGGACAGCCCACACATGTTATCGCTGCTGGTGTCGCCGTCAAACTATCTCGACTTCGAGGCCTATGCACCACGGAATCATCCGGCAGCGGCGCCATTGGCGATGTGGTGTCTACCGGCACGGGTGTCACGCGTCCAGCGACGAACGGCACAACACTTGCGGCCTCGGAAAGACTACCAGAGGTCCAGCTACAACTACGCCGTTTCTAACCACACAACATTTCCATGTGGTTTACTCAGGTTGATGCTGTTTTTTACTTTTGACGCATTACAATTAAAAAAACTAAGTACCTGCTCGTACACTCTTGCTGAGGTCAGCGTCATCCCCGCTGCAAGTACTTTGGTTCTGCAATTTTCCCACCGATTGTAGCGGTCAACAACTGCAAAATGTGAAATTGCGAACAACGCTCCCTCACATTTGACATCGGCGTAAAGCGCACTTTTCACTTTATTGTCACCGATATGCATGCGGCTGCAATGAGAGAAGGGAATCCTTAGCGCTTTGGGTCACAGCTGCGAGCTATGCTCATGTTCCCTCGTAGACACTACGACACCCGTGTTTGTTCATTGTCTTCTTGCGCCAGCCACTTCCACCACGCACACAGCCCCGCACGTACCTTTGAAGACTTTGATCTCGATACTTGCTGATTTAACCCCCCCCCCCCCCCCCCCAACCCGGTCAAATCACCTGGAGCTCCCAGCTCACCACACTGTGGACCATCAAAGCGTCACTACCACGGCACCTCAAGTTTCTTGCCCTCCACAGCGACTTGCTGGTGACCGACTTGTCATTGCACGTGGAGAGTTTGACCTCGTTCTTCAATGATGGATCATTCCTCCATGCGGCGTGCGTGCGGCGACTACCGCGCTCTCACTACTCGCACAGTCCCAATCGCTATCCGCTAGCCCATACACGCGACTTGGCGTCTCTCTCGCTGCCACGATCGTCTACAGCACAATTGATTTGGTTAAGATCTACCATCAGATCCCGGTAGAGCTTATTGATATTTCAAATACCACCACTGTCATCACGGTTGGCTTCTTTGAGTACATGTCCGTGTCGTTCGGGCTAAGAAACACCGCAGAAACGTTTGAACGATTTACCAATAAGGTTACTAGCGTATTTGATTTCGTGTCCACCTATATCGACGACCTACTTGTTGAAAGTGAACCTGTTGAACAGCATGCTTCCCATCTGCGTACAAGGTTTGCACGGTTTCCGGTACATGGTCTTGTCGTTCTTCCAGACGAATACGCTTTAAGCGTTGCTCACATTGAATTTCTTGTCCATCATTTAATACCTGAGGTCATCCAACCGCTTTACAAAAATGAAGTATATCTAACGAGTTGGTATCTACACACAAGGAAGCTTTGAGTTAGGGCGTCAAACGAAATGGAAGATTATGTTTATTGAATGTCCGCACAAAGTGAGATGGAAGGCTCCATTAATACGCTGTAGAGAGTTTAATGCAATGCTGCCACCGCTTCCACGAATGCGCGAAGGCGAGATTTCTGGTTATTCCTTTCTTTCCTCCACACTGCTGGTGCAGCCGCCGCCTCGGAGATGGTAAGATCCCCACTGAAACAGGGCAGTGATAATAGCCAACTGGCCTGCTTAATTTATTCAGGTATACTGTTCATGCCTTTCATTCTGCCATTTTTATATTCATCTCTATAACCTTTCTTTTTCAACAGTTCTCTATTCACATTTTATCGCTACCAAGGCCTGTAACAAATCCTGTGGCATCAATTTCTTCCCATGTTTTTGGTGCTCGCCACCAATTATGCTCACCCCCGCTGTATGATGATGATGATGATGACGGCGTAGTGACGGTCATTCCCTTTGTAGCATGTGGGCATAGGCGTTGTCCTGGCCCAGAGGGTAAAAAGTATTAAGAAAGAAAACAGGTACTTTGTAGGTCGCTATGCAACCCGAAATCACATGTGACGCACACGGGTCCACCACTGTGTCACTCGCTTTTTGATGGCCTCCACAACGTAGTTCCTGTCCACGTTGCGTCCCTTCACGCTGTGATTTCCATCATCCACCTCGAGCGTGTGGATACCACGCGCCTCAGGAAGTCCTGTGTGCTCCGCTGGAGCAGTCTGCAGGCTAGCCCATCGAAGGATGAGTTGCTCTTGCGTCTCAGTATGTGCCTGGCAGAGACTGAGACGTGGTGGACATACCAGTGTGTTGGAATCGGCTGCGGTAAACGAGAGCTTGGAGTGTCCCTGCTTTCGCCTCGAACAAAAGGTCGGTTCGAATACTGTTATCATAGGAGCTCTCCGCATTAATACCGTCTCCGGTAGAGTTCAAGGACTTTTATTCCATTACCTTGCTCCAGATGGTGGTTGCGGCTTCCTTTACGCTTCGGCGGACCTCGGTCGACTGTTTGGTTGCAGTGCGGGCTGCGATTTCTTCACCAACGAAGTCATACTTCTTTTTAATCCGATACACTCGGCGTATCCAGTCGGTTCCCATGCACGTCGCCGGGACATGCTCGAAAACTCGGTGTACCCACCGCGTGCGTAGCAGGGGAAGGGGACGGCCATGGTAGGCGATCATGCTCTCAGCTTCCCGGGCCTCGACGCTCGACCATCCTACATCCCGCTGCATGGCCTCGTTGGATACCTAGTCATAGTATCCGAGGGCAATGGCGCGAAGCCTCTTTCTGCTGACGCTTCAGTTGTTCTGATGTTGTTGGTGAGAGACACATAATTAAATTTGAAATCGTGAGGATGGGTACGTGGGCCAGTTTCCATAGATCACAGATCATAAGGAAGCTGCTACAGGCCCACAAACACCTCCGGCAAACGATACGTTGCGCCCTCAGAGCCGTGTACTGCAGTGTGGTCTCGTGGAGGCTGTAATTAGCTGTCTTGGCGCAGAGGGTGACCCCGTGGTACCTGTATTCATTACGTGTAGCCACCGATTTTCCCCTGAGAATCAGGGCAGCTGCATCGGCTCTCTTTCCGGCTAGACAAGCAACCGCCGACTTCGTTTTACTGAAGCATAGTTTGATGTGGGAAATTTCGACCTGGCAGATGTCGAGGAGGGCCTGTACAGATTGTTTGTTCTCTGCCTTGATCACCAAGTGATCTGTGACTGTT
Organism: Dermacentor andersoni; assembly: GCF_023375885.2. NCBI lineage: Eukaryota > Metazoa > Arthropoda > Arachnida > Ixodida > Ixodidae > Dermacentor > Dermacentor andersoni. The sequence continues at coordinate 30,796,585 of NC_092821.1, forward strand.
ACGCCACGGAGGCGGTGGTTATCGTTGGCACTGCTTCTACTAAACCTTAGACGGAACGTGAGGCCCGAGTTATATGCGAAAAAACCCTCGTACTTAGATTTAGGTGCACTTTAAAGAGCCCCTGATGGCCCAAATTTGCGTAGGCCCCCATTATGGCGTGCCTCATAATCAGACCGTGGTTTTGGCACGTAAAACCGCATATTTAATTTTTTTGTTTAGCAATGCCCACTTCATTGTTGACGTGTGCAGAATGTAGAGCACGGGTGAGAAGAGGCCGCCTTGTGTCAGGCCCTTATTGACAGCAATTTCGCCCGAAACAGCAGACTGGTTGTGCCATGATTAGATACATAGATAAGGTTTATTACAATAATAATTGGAAAAACCGCTAATGGTCGGGGCCCCTGGTCCAGGGATCCGCTGGCTCTTGCCCTCTTCTCAGCTCTCCAGATCAGCTTGAGCTGGTCGTCGAGGGCAGAGCTGGACAGCTTGCTCCGTCGTGGTGTTCGTGTCTGGGTGTTCTGTTTTCTGTAGTGTGCAGTCCTACGTAATGTGGTATAGGGTTGGTGTGGCCCCACACCACAGGCATTAGTCCCCGTAGGCTGTGGGGTGTATCCGATGTAAGATGTGTAGGTTAGTGTAAGCGCCTGTCTGGAGCCTACGCCAGGCAGCGGCATCCTTTGTCTTTTGATTTCTATGGGGCAGTGCATATCGCAAGCGACGCCCTCCGTGTTAGTTCACGATGGCTGAATAATCTAGGTTGACATGGTCCGGGTCTTCTGCAGCCGGCGTGACGAGTGCTCGGTTATGTACGAATACTCGAGCTGCTCTGTTGGCCTGCAGGTTGCCCGTGATGCCTGTGTGGCGCGGTATCCAGATGATGGTTTGGGTGGTAAAGTCCTCAGGGTCCTCCTTCAGCATTCGAGCTAGGACTTCTGCAACAGGTCTTCCAATTCTTCTCTGTAGGAAGTTACGGCAGGCCTGTTGGGAATCCGTGAGGATCGTCAGTGGTTGGTTTGCGTGCAGGCCTTCGCGGATGGCTAACGCGATGGCCAGCTCTCCGACCTTCGTAATCGTGCAGGCGTGGGTCAATGCAGCGGAGGTAACGTGCCTCGATGGTCGCATGCTACTGCCACTGCGCCCTTGTTGTTCGTCCCATACATGGCGGCGTCCGTAAAACGGGCCGTGGTATTGAACCTGAACGCTTTCTCCATGTGCTGGGCCCTTGCTCTCCTCCTGCCGGAGTGTAGGTTAGGGTCCATGTTCCGTGGTATCAGGGCAACGTGAAGCCTGTCCCGGGCGTGACGAGGTATCAAACAGGTTTCTTGGGTTCATGTTGTTATAGCTGGGAACCCCAAGGTTTGTAGGACGTGCCAGCCCATGCGAGTCCGCGCAAGTCTCTGTTGCTGCGAGACGTAAAATGGCTTCTGTCAGTTCGCTGAGGGTGTTATGCAACCCTAGCACCAATAATTTTTCAGTCGATGTACTCATCGGCAGGCGGAGAGCGGTCTTGAAAGCCTTCCTCAAACGTGTGTCGGCCTACTTCTACTCGGACTGTGTGAGGTGGTAGTAGGGCAGGCTGTATGTGATTCTGTCGGAGGGTGTCCCTTTCCTTCATGCCTCTGTTCTTGGATGTTACGCGGAGATCATGCATGATATCGCCGCGACACTGGTTTTAACGAGTGTAAGGGTGTGTGTGGCCCGCTGGTTGGACTGCAGCCAGATGCCCAGCACCCTAAGCAATGGCTTCAGTGGTATGAGGCCCACTTTGAGGCGTACCTCGAGTTTTCTTGTTGGGTCTGTGGGGACTGAGTGGCTACCCCGGCATCGCCAGACTCGTAGGAGCTCAGATTTATCGGGGGAGCATTGTAGTCCCCGTTGGCTGACGTATTCTTGGATGAGATTTGCTGCAGTTTGCAGCCGTTCTTTTTCAACGAGCCACCCTGTTGCGGTCCAGAGTGTTATGCCGTTTGCGTAGATTGCGTGGCGAAGACCTGCTACGTCCTGCAGTTTGCTTGCGAGGCCGATCATGGCGACGTTGAACAGCGTGGGAGAGATGAAAGCACCTTGTGGTGTGCCCTTGTTGGGAGGGTGATACACTGGAGTCTGGATCTCTCCCATCTTCAGCTCCGCCGTGTGGTTGCTCAGGAAGCTCTGAATATACATGTACGTTCGCTCGCCGCAGTTGGTGTTGGCCAGCCCTCTAGGATTCCTTGGTGGCTGACGTTGTCGAAAGCCCCTTTGATGTCGATTGCTAGGAGGACGTGTTCGCGGCTGCGGGAAACGTTGCTGAGGACTTCTTCCTTGATTTGGAGTAGCACATCTTGTGTGGACAGGCCTGCGCGGAAACCGAACATGGTGTCCGGCAGGTGTTTGTTATCTTCTAAGTGTCTCTGTAGTCTCGTGTTTATAATTTTTTCGTACACCTTGCCGAGGCAGGATGTGAGCGAGGTTGGTCTGGGATTTTCAATTGCCAATTTCTTGCCCGGTTTGGGGATCATGATTATTCGTGCGTGTTTCCATATCGCCGGCACCATACCTCGTTCCCAGTGTTGGTTGAGAAAGGCCGTGAGCACGGAGATAGACTTGTTGCTCAGGTTTCTGACCATGGAGTTCGTGATGTGGTCCGCGCCCGCCGCTGTGTTACGGGTGGTGACTGCGATGACCGCTCTCACTTCGTTTTCTGTGATAGTCTCGTCCATTTGTGGGTTGGATTGGCCTGTGTAGGGTGTTCTACATGCTTGTGTGGGAGCGGGATCTCCATAGCACTTGGTCTTGATGGCATCGATGAGGTCTTGTTGGCTGTCTGGGTAGGTGTGTAGTAACCGCTCCAGAGCGCTGTGTCGTTCTCCTTTGGTTTTGATGGGGTCCAGGATGGCTTTGAGGATGCGCCACGTCTTGCCCGTGTCCAGCGTGCCAACGTCGGCGTCGCAGAATCTATACCAGTTCGTGGAGGCAAGTTGCATGGTATATTCTTATGCTTGCGCTGTTATTTGTGCTATGCGCGTCTTCAGTTTCCTGTTCTATTTCTGTTTTTTTTTCCAGCGGCGGGTAAGGCCCCGCTTGGCATCCCACAGGTGTAGAAAGTGGGGATCCACCTCTGAGTTGTCTTCCGTTCAGGCTATTTCCTTTGTGTGTTGTTCTTTATGTCTACGGAGGTTGTCACACCAGTATTCCAGATTCGTGATTGTGTTGGCGTCCTGCTCTTGGGCGTTCCTGATTTTTCGCCTGTCAATGAGTTTAGCTGCGCCGATCTGCCTGCGTAGGCGGCCAGTCTGTAGTGTTATGTTTAATATGTAGTGATCGCTGCCTAGGTTTTCGAGTGTGTTGAGCCATTCGGCTCGCCTGGTTTGAGTTATAAAGGCGAGGTCGGGAGCGGTGTCGCGTGTTACGCTATTTCCTTGCCTCGTCGGTATGTTCGGGTCTGTGATGAGTGTGATGTGACACTGTTGAATTAATGTTTGTAGCTGGAGACGCTTCCAATCCTGTATCTGGTACCCCCACAGCGTGTTCTGAGCGTTGAAGGCGCCTATGATTACCAGGGGACTGCCTTTAGCGAGGTGGAGGGTGTCCCCAAAGAGTTTTTCTTTGTTTGCCCGCCTTTGACTGGGGGGGCAGTAAATGTTGATGATGAAGGCGCTCTGTTTCTAGTTGCCTTTGTATACTATTTCGAGAAGTACATGTAGTACGTCCATGTCGTCTATGGGTTTGTGTTGCATGGTTGTGATGTTACTCTCTACTAGTGAGCTTACCTTCCACTTGTCGTCTTGGCTGGTGGGGTATTCTTCGTAGCCATGTAGTGTTGGTCGGGTACCGGGCTCTTGTAGAGCTATGACCCCCGGTGGCTTCGAGGAATAAGCGATCAATTGTGTCAGCAGCCCTTTCTTCCTCCGGTACCCACGGCACTTCCATTGCCACATTTCTAAATATTCTTTGACTTGCCTGTATGGTCTAGGCATTGTTGGACGTTGTGGTCGGTGATGTTACGATTTGGTTCGGTGCTTCTACAGGTGTGGCGTTGTAACGGTTCTGTCGTAGTGTCATTCGCAATTTTATGGAGTGAAGCTGGTTCTTAAGCTTGCTGTCTACAATGGCTTCCATGTGTTTTATTGCTGCATCAGTGCGTTGTATTGCAGTCTGTGTTATTTGTTCCAAGTAGGCGCGTGTAGCGTCCATGAAGGCTTGCATCTGGGTGCGGATGACATCGACATGGGTTTGTAGGTCAATGATGTGCTTGTGTGGAGCCATCTCTTGTGGTATTTGTGTGAGCTGTATCACTTGTTGTTTGAGTTGTCTGTTTTCTTATGTGAGTGTTTGTATCTGTGCGCGCATGGTTGCGAGTTCCTGTTCCAATTTGATAGATGGTGGCGTCTGGTTTTTTATACGAGGGGGCGGCTACTGCTGCCCAGCTTACCTCGTGTTCTTTGGTGGTAGTCCTCTTGAGTGAGGCTTCTTTGGTCTCCCTTGGTTGGTGTTGCTGGGGCCCCTTGTCTTTGATTGCCGCGGTGGGTGCTGCTGCCTGCTGTCCTTGGTTGGGCGTCGACTGAGATCGCCGTAAGGGCGACCGAAAGTGAGACCAGGTGCGAGAGGAGCGGGACCTGGACCTCGTGTTAAAACCAGACCGCGATCCGTAGATGCTCGAAGACTCCGAGTAGTCGAAGTCGGAGTCTTCCCGCTCGGAGCTGAACCATCGCGGGTGAAGGTCAGCCGCTTTGGTTGACTGAGTGACCGGGCGGGTCTGTCGTTGGGTTTTGGGTGTGGTGGTGGAGGCAGGCTTCCATCTGGAAGGGGAATCTGCTTGAGCTTGTTGTTGCACTCTATTGCGGCCGTGAGACGGGCCCCTCCGCACAGGGCGCACTTCGGAACACAAGTGTGTCCGGCGTCTGGGTTAATGTGGTGTTAAGCGTTGCACGCACGAACGGTTTTGTTAGGGCGGACGTCTGGTCGGTGTCCGGTGCTTCTACAGATGGAGCAGAAATGCCTTGTCAGCTGGTAGTCTCGGCAAGGCATTTGGCCTCTATAGAAGTACACAAATCTAGGCACCTGGGGCCCTTCGAAGTAGAGTAGGGCTCTCTGGGATTGTTCGAGCATACTGGCCCGCACGATGCGGACTCCATGTGTGCGGACAAAAGATTCGCCATAAGCTATTCTTCGCCGGTGCCTGCATCGATGCCGTGTACGACACCTTTAGGCAGGCCCTCGAATGTTGATAGATACACCTTCAGAGGGTGTGATCGTCCGTGAAAGGTGAGGCTCATATTTTCATGACGGAGGCCGCCATGGCCTCGTGAGGGGTGGTAACGATGATGATGTTCGAGCCATGTCGCAGGCGGACGATGAAGTAGTCCCCGTTGCAGGTTGGCGCGCCTCCGGTGGCTTGGACGATCGCCTTGGCCACTTGATGGGTCTGTATTCTCGAACGACGAGGCCGCGGGTCGGGCGGACAATGATATTCATTTCAGTGCGCGGGAGTAGAGGCGCTCCTCGGCGAGGCCTACTCCTTGCAGCCGCGTCTTCAGAAATAGGTGTCCCGGCTCCGCGCTCTTCGCAGGTAGCTTGCAACGTGGCTTTCGCGGCGGCGGCTGGCGCCTGGGTTAGAGCTAGCCCTAAAGTTGTTGTTTTCGATGGCGGGGTTCGCCCGACTGGGTCTTGCTCACCAGTGGATTGTTGTTTTTGCAGGCAGCGTTTCCGATGAGGGAAACGACCGTTTGCCACTGGGATTCTTGATTGTGGAGCTGCTCCGAGTGGACGCGGGACGACCCGGCCAAGGCCTCGTCAGCAGGGGTCTTGAGTGACTCTCGGATACAACTTACATGGTTTCGGTGTCGTTTGGTTGGTAGGCAATGGTGCCTGCGTTTCCCGCGGTCGTAGCGTTCCGGGCTGGGTCGCCGCCACAGCTCACCGTAGACACCGTGGCTGCTTGAGGGTCTCCGAGCTCCCGCGAGCCAGCGTTTGGCGTTAGGGCTAACCCTACCGTCGGCGTAGCTGACGGATAGGGTTCTCATTGTTCCTAAAACTGCGGCTCACCGCAGTTCGGTTCCGTTATATCCCCTTGATATTTAAAAAGATATTCCGCTGATCCCAGCGGTACCAGGAGATTTCGGGCACTTGGAAAATTTGAAATCACGGAGCCGATGCAAAGCACGTCTGCCCGCCTGGAGCTTCTTCTTCCCTCTGTAGCATCACTACGTTATGACTATACAGTTTTTGCACTGTGTAGAAAGGTCGTGGCGGTATGCCAAGATTGGACATACAATTGTAGAATGGGGAATGTGAAACGCTCTCGTAAGCTTTCTCCACATCGAGGAAGCAGCTTTCTTTCTCACCATTCCGGCGGACTGCGTGATGGCAAATTCTCGTCCAGTCGACTGCCTGGTCGAAAGCGTTTTTGCACCTCCGTCAATAGCCCCTCCGCGTCAGCCCGGGCTCTGAGCGAGTCCTTGATTACTGTAGCAAACAGGTGGCACAGTACAGTGGTGACATTATTGGGTGCGTAATCCTGGATGATACGAGCATCTCCACCCCGTTTATGAATTAGAGCCCCCTTGCCCTTATGTCACTTTTTAGGCATAGGTTCACTATCAATGATAGATGTGGGCAACCTGGCAAGTTGCTCTCTCGAGGTAGTAGGCCATACACTAGATAGAGCGCGCTGGCATGTCATCAGGACCCCAAGTTGTGCGAGCACTTATCCGTGTCAGAGCCCGGTCAACCATGAGTCTCTAGAGTGACCAGCAAGGTCCAATCTTACACACATTTCTCAGTAGGCCATGAATATTTATGGTCGCTTGACGAAAACAAGGAAAAGTGGAAGAGAACAAGGGGAGCTGCGCTGGTTCCCTTCCGTGTTTCCTTCTGTGCGCTAACCTATCACACATATTCAAACTCAACTGAGCAATATGAACCGACTAGCCCAACAATATGTACTTTAGGCTGTGACACTGTGCCTTCGGCTGAGGAAGGGACAGGCTGGCCGGTTGTCTCATCACTCTGGTGTTTATCAACATCCGGGTTCGGGGGACCAAATAGAATGAAAAGTGTCGTGTGCCGTGGAGGCTTGTGCCATCTGGTGGTAGTGCAAACAACACAGGGGCGCGCGCAGCGCTCATGTTTCGCTGTGATTGGTACGACAAACGCCAGGCCACAGCGCCCACATCAAAACCCGGCGAGGTTCTCAAAGAAGAGCTTCGATTTTAAAAGCACAGGCTCTGCGAGCGTTCCCTCGCCCGCCGTCTATACGAAAGCTACGAGTGTTTCTTGGCATTTTGAACTACCATCATCGTTTCCTGCCCAAGACTGTGCCCAGATCATTATTCCCCTTACCGACATCCCCAAGTGTCCACTAGTTAGCTGGAGTTCATGCCTGCCCCAAAGAAGCATTTGCCGCTTCTCAGCACGCTCTGGTTGACGCAGCGCTCCTCGTACATATTGTGCCTCAAGCGCCGACGAGTCTCCTCACGGGCACTGCCGCCACTGAGGCGGCGACTGTTCTCCGCGGCTCTTGGTATCCATTGGAGCTTTTTTTTTTCATGAAAGCTGAAACTCCGGGAGTTGCGCTATAATATATTAGGCCGTGAGGTTCTTGCTGTTTCTTCGTGTGACACTTCGGACACATCCTAGGGAGCACAATGTATCGCGTCTTAGCGGACCATAAGCCCCTCACACATGATTTTCATGGGAATCATAAGCACCCACTTCCTGAGAGATTCGCCACCTGAATGTTGTCTCGCAGTACACGGTTAACTGGCGTTACATTGAAGATTCCCCAAACGCTGCCACAGAGGCTTTTTAGTTATTGACGCCATGTCGACAAGTATTTTGGACTTGAGGAGATCGCGGCAGCGAAACAGTGTCCAGCGAGCTGGCTGTGCTACGCTATACCTCTACGTCGCTCGAATCTTTGTCAACGAGCCACTTCAGGGTCAGTGTTGTACAGCGCCTCGTAACCTTGTGCTTAGTGTGGCCGAGCATGAAGTCTGACGTCAGCAGTTGTGCACGCGACTACCTACAGTGCCAGCGGGCGAAGATTACCCGACACACAAAGCCACCGAGACAACATTTTTTCCTGCCGAACACGCGTTTCGAATAACTGCATATCGACATCATTGGTCCTCTGCCTCCATCCCGTACTGTGCAACACATACTCACTTGTGTTGACCAGCACAACCGCTGGCCAGAACCATTCCCGCTACATCGCCGCAGTTACCGTTGCACCAACATTTATTATCGGCTCAATTTCCCGTTTCGACTGTCAAAGCATCGTCCCCGGTGATCATGGACATCAATTCGGATGCGACCTGTTTCAGGAGCTGGCATACCTGCTGAATGTCCGTCACATCCACACTATATCGACGTCACATTCACAGGGCTATATGGGCTTGTTTCGATCGCTATGCATACGTACTAGTGTCAAGGGTACCCCCGTGCTGCAGTACCACTGGTACCGTTATCGCTGAAAACGTACGGTTGCGCTTGTTGCCACGATGGCAAAGGGAGAATTTTCACAATGATCCCTTGATACACCTAGCGTTTCGAGACACTCGTTGAGACGATGTGCATCTGGTCGCAGACACAGACGCCACGCCTCTGGTGGGAAAAACCGTGCAGCATAGGCCCGCCCAGGAAACCCGGCACAATCTCCGCCTACAGCCCTGCACAGGGCTACGAACTGGCCTATAAGGAAGTAGCGCTTGCATTACTGATTGGCTCCCAAGTGCATGCAACGTACGTGGAAAACGCCACGCATAACAAATGGTGCAACATAGTGCCACAAATTACGGCTTTCCAAAGCATGATTAACGCATTCTTGGAGAGCAATCGGGATTGGTTCTAATTTTTTTTAAAGTCGGTTAGCATCCTTAGAGCACTTCACGTACTTTTCGAAGGCTATCTATCTGTCTTTCTGCCTGCTTGTTCGTCTTTGTATCATTCTGTCAGTGTCTCTAACCGCTTTCCGCAGATTGGGTGATCCGATAGTCCAAATTCTAATGGGTAAAAATCGGGATGCTCTGCTGACGTAACAGAGTTCGAAATCAACCATCCCGTCAACTATTTTCGCGAGTATGTGACATAGATTTTGAGTTAGGAGTGCCGCGACTGAATATACACGGACATAAAAGACGAGACGAGTGCCAATTTCCTACTGATTTGGTTAGAAAAACTTACGCCTACGTAAATATCAGGCGCATGCGCATACAGACAGCATTCAGCGAAAGCAGAAACAAAGAACAACCAATAACATTTACATACCCAATATCCGACCTTCATGTCCCTGTATTTTGTGCCGTACCATTCTTAAGTTCGAATCACGTGCCAACTAAACCAGCAAGACGTTTTAGCCAATGTGACGTTGGGTATGTGCTGCTCTTCAATGAAGCTCGTTCTCCCCCATATTGAGTCACTGCGCATGTACCACTAGGCTCCTGCAGCTCTTAAAGGGACGTATTTCACACCAACTTGTATCGCTGGATAGGTGCAACTGGATAGGTGCCGCTTTTCCATGATCTTTTATGACGCCAACTCGGGTCAATAGGTATGTGCTACTGGTCATGCGCAGCTCTTCAACGACAATTAAAATCAGCACTACCCATCTCACTATGATCGTCGACAACTATGCACTTAGGATTTAATCAATATAGCGAGACGACGAATTGCCACCGTCGAAACGAGTTAATTACGAGGCGTGTACTTCAGTGGGACTTGTCTTTTGCGCTTCCCTATGAACACTCGGTGCCACTTAGCGAAACCGCCACGAAGCCTTCACGTGGCTTCCGAATTGATGGAACGCCGGTCCGTGCGAACGCAGAGAAAAGCATAAAGCGGCAACTCGGCTTCTCTATCGCGCTTCTTTCTGCAAACGCTGTGCCATGCGGTGGCGCTGCGAAAAAGTCTGCACGTGGCACTCGAGAAGGAGGCGCGGCGAGCCGGTTCTTGGGAATGCTGAATATTCAGTCCTCAGCTACCGCACCCCCAGTGCCTCATATTCAGTGATCCACGTTGGCGATATAATAATTGAATTGCGGCACAATGACCAATGCCTTCATGGCGCACCTCGCGAAAGCGTTGACGTGAAAGACGTCCATTGCAAAGCCGCTCATACCAAACTGCATTTGTGGTGGAGCCTGCCAAAGCGTCGAGTTGCAGTCTTTGGGGAACCCTTGGGACATGGATTCGATGCCACCTAGCATCGCAGAAATTTAAACAATCTTTTGGTCATTGCAGAGCGGCACATTCCCAGTGGGGCATGCCTAGTTACACGACAATGCTTCAAAGACGTTCATACAAGAGTGGCACACACCTACTGGGACATAACCTGGGAACCAAGTAGGTATCATGGATGTTCATCGAAGAACACCACAGACCGAGTGACGCATAGCCACTGCTCCAAGTCAGAGTCAAAGAGTTTGATTCAACCTACCTACGTAGTCCCGCATGTGCAGTGATCCATGTCAGCGTGAAGGAAGTTCGCTAAAGAGCGGCGCATATGTGCACGTTGTGTGCATACTCAATAACTTAAGTGCGTCAGATGGTTTCTTTTTTTCAAATCTTGTTCCTTCGGTACAGCAGCTAGATGCGCTACGAATTCGACCATAGGCCACCCATTGACCCAGGTGGGCGCGAAAAGTGTAAGATACAAACATAGATTAGATAACCCCCGAAAAGTTAGCGAAGAACTCTACGAATGCTAATGCATTAAAAATATTTTTTTCTTCTTCGGTGAGTGGATCGTACGCTCCTAATATATAACGAGCCATTTCCGAGTGAATATATAGATTCACGCACTCACAATGCCCTTAATAGATGGCTGCGCCGTTTAATGGTACATATCTGGTGGGAAGCACAAATCTATCTGAGTGCACGCCACACACATGAGGCGTTTTGGCGGTGGCAGTACAGTGTGTTACTAGATTGCTTAAGTATTAATTGCCGTAACATATTTATTCATCCTAAGATGTGTTCTCCCGTCGGTTTTTCTACATATTTTGCATAGGATGCCACTAGATGCAGCCTTACGGGATCAGCGCACCGTGTTTGGAGGTCCCATAATTTGCTGCGCAAACCAGAAAGAAATGCCAACATGTAAGGGCGAGCGAACAAGGCTGGTGGTTTTGCTTTCTCAAGGGCTGCAGAAGACCGTGCAAACCTTTACCTTCCTTATAAAAAACCGCTTCTTTTTCTGTGTTTATGCAGATAGCGTTTTAGTGCAAACAATGCTTCGACATGTCAAGTTATGTGCTGAGTTTCACGTATGCCGCACAGTAGAGTTATGAGAGGAGTGGAAGGACACGGCGTTCGCTTTGGAACGAGAACGACCTCTCTCCGATGGCGGCACTCGTTATCCAGCGCTGTGACGGAGAGTACTCGTGGTCATCGAATAAACACTGGTACTGAGTGTGATATCGGGCGTGAAGTCCCGTTTTTGAAGTTAGGCTATGTTTGTAGTGCCAGTCAAACAAACACCCGTAGCCCTTTATTAGTCTAATATTTCCTGTCGCTATTGACAGAATGCTTTTCAGAAGCAATTGCGAGAATTTTTTTTATTATCACAGAGCAAAAAAACACTTACGTCTCCACAACTGTTATTCGCGGATACAGCTCACTTAGGAGAGGCAGCGAACTTCACGCAGGCATTTTTGAGCTTTTAAAACAGGCTCGCTATGTTCTCGAGCTGACAGACACGGTAACGGTGCTTCTATTGACTGCCGCCACGGAGGACAAAAGAGGCGACGAGAGTTACGCACTGTGAACACGAATTACTCAACGGTCAAGGAATGTTCTCAAGCAACCACAAGGATCAACGTGTGGCACGCGCTACCGCTTCCCTAATAAATGCCGTCGCAGTTCTTGTCTGTGGCGACCTCTACAACGCCCCCAACAACGTCTTGAATTCACAGTTTGTAAATAGCGTTTCCAGGATAATTTGCATGCAAGCACCATGCTGCATGCAGAACGTTTTCAAATAGTGTAAAAAGTCGGGAACGCTTTCAGTACACGAAATAACACGCCAGGATATGCGATAAACAACTCACCAGCAGCGACTCCTTGCTTCTACCGGCCATAAGAACAAGCCTCGGAATTTCTGGCTTATCACGTGGAAGAAAGTCAACGTGCGGACCTTGGTTGGGCTCGAAGATCCCATGCGCGTTGGTACCACCAATGCCTTGAGAGCTGATGCCAATTGGACCACCATCGTAAAGCGTTGGCCTGTCAACCACTTCGACGCGGCCGTCATGTAACGAGGTGATATCCGGGTTTGGCTCCTTGAAGTGCAAGTTGGCTGCTATGGTTCCAGTCTCCATAGCTAGGATCACTTTTGCCACCGAAGCGATGCCTGGTGGAAGGTGCGGCCAGAAAGCGAATGTCAACAGCGCGAAAAGCTGGTAAAACTGCTATACAACGCTTATTTTGTCAAGTTCACAAGCCAGAAATTGCATGTTATGCTGCTGATCTCATTCTTGCGCCAGTGTTTCAGCCAAAAGCGTATGTACTAATAATCTCAAGAGGAGAGCCTAGTTCAGAAGCCTGCATTGATGTCAATTATTTAACCACTGAACATCTTTAATGAAACTTTTGGGGACACGCGGGCGCTACACTGATAACAAGTATTCACAATTGAAGCCTTCATTGAGAAATTATTGTAGTGCGGCCTAATGAATGTGTAGCAAGGCACACAATACAAGATATTTAGAGGAAGATGGATGTTTCAAGTAATTTTCACTCGTCGAAAAAGCAACGTCGCGGGTGGCATTGTTCGCACAGGGTGACTGTTGTAGACAGGTCATCTTTGCGAAGGCTCAAGCGCCATTGGTTGTTCGACCCATGTTAATAAACCCAGGAATACACGCTACACAAGATAAGGTTCGTTGGAGATGGAAGCCTTATCAACTAAATTTTAAAATAATGCACAGGAGCACTTACTTGCCTCGGTGACATGATTTGGGAGGCACGCGAAAGAAAAGATTCTCTACTGAGAAGCTAGATTTGCTGCATTTCAGCTTAGCGTGATGATGCTGTCACTTCAAGGTGACCAAATGATGTGGTACATCATCAAGTATAATTATTTTCAATACAACTTTAGGCACACATCAATGTTTCTATTTTCTAGTTACCATTATTACATGCATGTACCCTAAAAGAGAAAATAAATCGAGCAGGACTTCTACATCAGACGGCGTCACGTTTACAAAAATAGAGCTCAGTCGCAGTAAATTGCTCAATATTTTTTTTTGTTTGTGTTCGTTCGATAGCATATGCTCAGACGTGTTGCAGCAAGCGGCGCCAGAGAGAACGAGAGACAAGATCAACACAGCATGTTGGGCGAGTTTGTAGGTTAACATTTTTACGTATATGTGCACCGCGACACAGACGAAGGACAAATAATGAACGACACGAGCGTTGACTGACAAAGCAAGGTTTCTTGTTTGACAGATTGTTACAAACAATTAGGTCACGTGGTGCGTACCAGATGTGCAAGGGTTCCGGAAGATCAGGCAATAAATTTTTTCTTCTGTTTTTTACATTTAAACATACGTTTGGCTAACACATGAGGCGGAATCTAGGTGCGTGTGACCTGACTGGACTGAGCTCGTTTATTTTCCATTTTTGGACAGCCCTGCGTCTTGGCGAAACAGGAGGTCACATTGCCAGCGCCTGCGATGCGCGTCCACTACCCCGCGTCCGATGTAGAGACGCGCGAAATGTGCACTAGACGATGTCGTACCAGAAATGGTCCCTCGAAAACATCGCCCCTAAATACAACTTGCATTTGGCTTTGACGGAGCGTTGTTGGATATAGTAGTTATAGTGATGGAGTAAAAGCGTTTGCCGTGCAGATGGTGCATGGGTAAGTGATTGCGCAGTTCAAATGAAGCTTGTGCAGATTGGTCAACTGCAGTTCACATAATTTGTGCGCGCTGACTGGTCCACGATGCACTTTCATGCAGCGGAACGGTGGACACTTGCGCTGTAAAAGCTGGGAGAGGAAATATGTGGTCGGCGTTCCACTTCGCAGCGATCTGTACTGCGCAGCGTTCGTTAATGTCAAATACGTGTTCGAGCACCCGACGCCCTGGCAGCGCTTCGGCATTCTCGCAACATACCAGATCACGTGCGCAATGAGAGAGCACACCGAGAGAGGTACTCGTGAACTTGCGAATGTTCAGCAAACGACGCACTTGGGCGCCTAGGCGCGACTGATAGATCAGCATTCGTGTGCGGTTCGGAAACTTTCTTTGTTTCTGCATCGCTACCGCTCACTGCCAGGTGCACACGTCGTCTGCTTAGGATGTTTTACAGGTTAGTATAATGAGAAAAGTGGACAATTACCAGCCCTGCAGCTCCGCCAAAACTACAGTGCTAGTAGAAGCAAAATATTCAAAAGCAATTTAGCCCAAGTGAAATTTCGTTTCAGTTGGCCTTTCATGCACTGATAATTGTTTCTCTTTTCTTTATTTGGTGCCTTGGTCAACGTTTTGGTGCCATTTGTTGCTGTAATGAAACAACTGGCCAAACAAAACATCTTCACTCAGAGAAGTGTTTCGAAACTTAATCATATGAAGAATAAATTGAACAGATTCGCCTATTGTAAGCAAATACAAACTGAGAACGTAGGTATATTGGCGTTTGCATTTCGTCACGCGTTTATTGTTTTCCTTACGGCCAGTGATAGTTTAAGTTGATTATCAAAGTTATCCAGTTATCGCTACGAGAGGCACCCGATGTCCGCCTCAAATTTATTGAATGTTGCCGCCAATTATATAGCCAAAGAGTATTGCGTAATCAAACTGCGCACCGGACGACAATAACGTTGTACACATTTTACACGAGCATCAACGATTATTGTGGAATGCAGAGCCGCATACATCCATAATAGCAGACGCAATTTGTCTGTTGAGATTGGATGATCGACGACTGTTATTGCCGCAATCGCTGTCGCTTAAGTGTTACCTATCTGTCTAAGCTCAAATTCGTCTAATAAATATTTACACTCCTCGGCTTCCAACTTCACCACGAAGTGCAAGAAATAGGGGCAAACAAAATCGAAGAGGGAATAGAAACGAACGGTTTTGTAATCACGTCAAGAACATTGAAATCGCTATATTGGGCAAGAAACTGCTTCAGAAGAGAAACTAAAGTGTTACGGATGCCGGGTACTCGCTCCTTGTAGTTTGACGCCTGGCGTCACTGATAGGCAGGTGTTCGAGCGTGGCGTGTAATGGGTATCAAGAGTGCAGCCGATTGGGCAGTAGCGACGACATCGCTGTTGCAGAAACTTAGTGTCCTATTTAAAACACGGTGACGATATTTATATGAAGAGAGAGAGAGTACATGGCGAGGCCGCTAAATTAGCCCCTGGTTGTCTAGCAGTGAGTGGGCCGTGGCCAAAAGTTACGTGAAAGACACGCTGTCTCTCTTCTGATTGGCCATTTAGTCACGTGGTATCCACAAATCCCTATTGATTGGCCACCGTGTAACCGGACTAAAATATCTGCTTTCCCGACGAGAAGGTCATTATTATGCCATAGGTGTACATAGCCTTTTCATTATTGCGGTGACGACTTCTTGTCCACAGGAGCAAATAATTTCAAAGCTCCTACAAAGAGCACATTTAAGACCCATTGAAATATTCGCGTTATCGATTGACATAAAGTGCAAGTGTGCTCTACGTGGCCAGGGCATCCTGCTGTACATAATGGAGGGTTCCAATTTTTTGTTATCACTACCAACGATACGGCTGCTTATCTGATATACATTTTTCTAGGTTGACGAGACACTCGATAAATCGTTCACACTGGGGTTGGGCACTGATGCCAGCGTTCAACAACGCCATACAAACAACCGTTACGGATAAGGGAAGCTCGTCGGCGATAGCAAATCTGCTCCTTCGAGCTACTCAAAGCACACAGAAACACACCTTTATTTATTTATTTATTTATTTATTTATTCATTCATTTATTTATTTACAAATAGTGCTATATCATTTAAAGACATAGCAGAGGTGGGTTACATAACTTATGAACACGAAATGTCAACCAACATAGTTAGGCAGTTCTTTCTGAAATTGATTAGTCTGCAGTGAACGCAGAGAACCATCTAAGTTATTCCCTAATTCAACAGTGTGTGGAAAAAACGAAAACATAGCAACATGTTATTGGAACGAAGGGATCTATGTTTAATGGGTGAGTACGTCGGGTTACTCGCGCAGTAGGTGTGATTAGCGAGATCGGCGCTTCAATGTTAGTCTATCTATGAATGATTTTGTGCAGCAGGATTAGACGGTCACACGTGCGACGAAACGACATGGGTCCAGTGATAAAGCGTGTGCGTGGGATGACGGTGAAAACATACGGTCGTAACGGCCATAAATAAATCTAACAGCTTTTTTCTGAATGGATTCTAATTTGGAAATATCATTTATGCGACAAGGCGACGCCACTACAGAAGCATACTCCAAAACAAGTTTAATTAGTGATTTATAGGCCGTAAGCTTGCATTCTTTAGTGCCGTCTTGTAAAGTTCGTTTTAGGCGCCCTAATTTTCGCACCGCTTTAGAACAGACTACATTGATGTGATTATGCCAACTAAGGCTAGTTGTGATAGTAAGTCCAAGGTATTTGAACTCGTTAACTTCGGTAATACTGTGTCCTTGTGTGCTGTACGTAAACTTTAGGTGCTGTTTCTTATTAGTAGAAGACATTGCCACAGTTTTGCTGAAGTTAATGCTTATGTGCCATGTGTTACTCCAATCTGAAAACGATTAAAATACGTTATTAGGCACTTCCTTATCAGGAAGAGTGCGAATGTTAGAATAGATCGCACAATCATCTGCGTAAGAAACGTATTTTCACTTGTGTGTTTCTGGCTACTTCAATAATGTCGTTAACATATAAATTGTAAAAATACATCTCGCACTTGAAGTTGGCATGCACGCGCCAGGCCACTCTATAATATGCAAGACATGAGTCACGCGCGACATTTACTCAGAATTTGCAGAATGCGGAATCCTAACAAGGGCCACGATGGCATTATTATAATATAACGGCTGACAAATTTACATGATCCATATATAATTGTTATCTGACATGAAGCAACCACACCTGATCGTGGATCTTTAGCTGAGGAAGAGGGCTGAAATAGTTTACAGCGAAGCTGTTAAGCGCTTGTTCCCACAGGATCGTGCCCGTGTGTAGATATAAAATCCCGAAGATAGTGCAATGCCGTGCCAACCCGCGGCGGAGGGGAAGTAGGTGCAGTTAGCCATTAAAGGGCACACACACACAGCTTCGCTGGCCACCCTCCTTCACAGAGTGGAAGGGCATTGATTTTTTTTAGTGGCTACCGGTGATATGTTAACCATGTAGTTACATCTGCTTACCACAGGCACTCTCTGCATGACCCATGTTGGTCTTGACGGATCCCACTTTGAGTGGTTTACCCCGTCCCGGTGGACACATGACGTTGCTGATTGCTTCCAACTCCTGGCGAGCACCTATTTTAGTTCCCGTACCGTGGGCCTCGACGTACTCTACTTTCCGAGGGTCCACGTTGGCTTCGGTGTATGTGGCACGAAGAAGCTGCTCGTGCGCGATGGCCGATGGGAAGGGGATGCCTGCGCGAGTCGGAAAAGTCTTGCACTGAAAAGCCTAAACCTTAGTTCAAATTGACCCGGCCACAAGGAAGTCACCTTAGTGAGAATTGCTGTCCTCATAGCAGATAAACTGAGTACAGGTTGTCATAAGCCAACATATCTAACACAAACATGTTGAGTTCGGTGACTTGGGGAATGACTACAAGGGGAGAACACTGTAGTGGTGAAGACTGTCAACAAAAAAAAAAAAACGACAAATGCGGTAGGAAACTGAAGACCTTTGTGTCATTTGGCATTATTAAATATTTGAATTCATAGTTGCAAATTTTCTTTTGATCACCAGCGTCTTCTTGCGATCTTATTGGTGCAGAATTTCTGTCAATTGTATTTAATGGTCTCATCGAGCGGGACTTTTGTAATGCTAGTCAGTTTGTGTAGTGTACCGGGTGTTCAAAATTAAGCATTGTGGTTTTCTTAAAGTTAGGCACTGAGAGGCACGCGAAGACTACCTGCGCAACTGAGTTATTTGGCCAGGGGGACAGAAATTGAGATGATAATTGTCACTGTCAGCAGCACAATTAAATAAAAGTGAATTAGTATTTTTTTGTTGACTGCAGTAAGTGGGTATGTTTGTATTCAAAAGTTAGAGGAAGTGGTGATTCTACACAGTATCACTTGGAAGAAATTTTCTGGCGTGTCTGTGCTCCGTTATATCCGACTCCAAGTTTTAATTGTCGTTCGCATGATTACGCATGCAAGAGACTTACGATTGGTGCAAAGCTCCCCCCTGATGTGACGCGGCGGTTGCGTGCTGCGTTTAGTCTGACAACAGGGCGGAGGCATACGCAAAGGTGATAACGGTTCTCCTTCCCCTCTCGGATGGCGAAATCTAGATATGACAGCGCGCTGTGCCGTGTACTTGTTGCTCTTGATTTCAATAAAACTACAATACTTGGAAATCAGCACTCACTTCATTTGCGTAGCCCAGGCAAGGACCATACCCGCTCGTCTTGTCGCCATTACGCGTGCACACTGCCCTCCGCCTTCAGCGCTCGTGACGTTATCGCGTCATGGCAGCCGCCGCCAGCGTTAGAGGCTGTGCGGTCGCGCATTACAACAATGGTTCCGGGTTCTTCGATTTTTTATTTCTCCAGCCAAGAGAGGAAGGGGGACAGTTATCATCTTTGCCAGTGACTGCGCTCCGTTATCAAACAAAACGCCACTCGTAAGAGCCATGTCACGTCAGAGAGGAGCTTTGCCCCAATCCTAACTCTCTTGCTTGCGTAATAATGGGAACGACAATTTAAAAAATTTGGAGTCGGACATCTCGGACGACAGACACGCTAGAAGAATTCTTCCAACTGATACTGTGTGGAAACACGACTGCACCTCACTTTTCAATACAAACATACCCGCTTACTGCAGTAAACAAAAAGTTAATAAATTCAATTTTAGTTAATTGGGCCACTGACAGTGAAAATTATCATCTCACTATGTGTCCCCCTGGCCACATAACTTATTTGCACAAGTGGTCCTCGCGTGCCTCCCAGTGCCTAATTTTAAGAAAACCACAAAGCTTAAATTTGAACAACCTGTATAAAATTTAAGTCAATAACGACAAGTGCGCGCGTGACAGACGTCATACACGGGAAGTAGCTGCGGCGATTTGCAGCGTTAAGGACGGGCTATGGAATTTCATATGTCAATGGTGCCCTACGTGTGGTGCCATCAAGGCAGAAAAATGAAATAGCATCACAAATAAACTGTATATGACACATAGGCAACGCCCAATGTCACACCGCGCTGCGCGGGCACTTAATATTCAACTGCGTAGCCCCTTTGGCAAACAAGTCCCAATTGCTTCCCGTGCGTCACATTCATCCCTGCCGGACAAACTGTTCAAAGTACACTAGCTCGCCTATTTGCTTTACGTTCGTGGAAGAGGTAGCCGTTATTTTTCCATCACTAGGTTCACATTGACCGGGTGGTACATATGTTCAATATGCGAATTGGTGCCGGTAGAGATTGTTCAATGTTCGTAATAGAACGTATGAGTAATTTTGCACCAACTCTGGCTTTGACAACCCTGACAGCTTGTGAAACGCATCATTGCGGCAGAGAGCAAAAGAAAAGAAGTTCACCTTCGGGCTTGTACCCATCTGTATTGACATTAATGTTGATGATCTTGGCATAGATACGACGGGCATCCGGCCGCCTTTGAAGAAACATGGAGCCAATAGTTTCACTTCGAACGTAGCCATTACCTGCGTGTTAAAAAAAGGTAACTTTATGGTCTGCAAAACGAGCAGAGATGCATGAGACCAAGCACACTAAATATTTCATATCCGTTATGGTTTGAAAAACAAAAATAGTGTAGGCGCGGGAAAATTAAATAGAATGTCTGCGGTCACTGACCCAACTGTCATAATTCCTGCTTAGGTAGAAACTAAAAATAAACATCATTCTAGATTTTCTTTTCCTTTTGCCGCTGCTATATCTTAAAACGAGCTTCAGGACAAACCCCAAGAAAAACCCTACCGTAATACACCGCGAACGCATTTCAAACTGTTCAGACGTCGCGATATTTCGGCTAAATTGAGAACAAACAAAACCGTGTACACTGATTTTCCTCATTTATTCGCATAATTCTCGCTAAGGAACCGTTGATTCCCTCGTATTCTTCAACACCACTCCCCTTCTCACTCCACTTTGACTCACTGGATGTATTGTATGCCGGATGAATATTATGCGCATTCTCTCTAAAGCGGGATTGTGGCAGATGCCACGGATCTCGTCGCTTTTATCATTCCTCTAGGTTTATTATTGGCCTCAAGGCCGTTGGTTTTGCTTAGATGATCCACTGACCCCGAATTACATTTATTGCCCAAAAATACATGTTGTGTGTGTTCCCATGATTTCGGGCTACCAGTGCTGCAGCCATACTTTTTTATTTAGCACTGCAGATTCATTAGGCTTTTCTTTGCTATCCCTAAATACCAGTGCCTCGGGCAGGATTTCGGCGTCCTCAATGACTACTCGATATATGTGGCAACCGGTTATAAATTATGTTCTATGATTGCAGCATTCACACGATGAGGACGATGATTTATTCAAATATTCACCTAGCCTAAGGCACGTACCCAGTAGGAGGGGCGCCCCTCACCCCCCTCTCCCCGAAATTATGCTGCATATCTCATCCCCCCTTCCCAGGCCACCACTCCTCAAACACATTGCTAAAGGGCCACTTGCCATTCGGCGGGTAACGCTTTGCTGCCTTTTTAAAGGGCTTTCTTTGCCTCTTCCGTCGACTTTCCCACTGCTGCTGCTGTTGCTGCTGTTGCTGCTGTGGCTGCTGCTGTCCGACACACCACGTCGGGGGTTGGATCAGAGCGTGTGTATACCTGACAGGAGTCAGTCAGACAAGAAAAGCGATAAAATTCAAACAGCGCTAGACGACAGGACCAGAAAGAGGAGAAGACAAAAACGGCGCTGAACTTACAACTGATTTACTTGAAGTAAGACGTCAATTTATACGTGCAAAAACTGGGCACGCATGCGCCCAGTCACACATCGAAGATCAGGGGTGCTATGCAGGATGCGCCGAGTTTCTCGTTCACCCGAGTTTTACCCGAGTTTGCTCGACGGCAGTCAGTGAACGGAGATAGCGCAGAACGCGCCGAAGATGCAGGCAAAAAAATATGTAGACAAAAAGCCGCGTATGACAACATGAGCGCACCCTGCGCGGCACGCTGCTTCCACGTTTCAAGCGCAGAAGGCTGCACAACGAAACGCGCCAGCGCCGCGTATTGTTATCAACGGATTATCGCAACTTAGCGATACCGTGACTGTCCCGCTGTCTGTCTGCGCACTTGCCGTGAGCCGCTTGCCACGCCTTTCCCGGGCGCGTCAAGGGCGTGCCTCCTCTTTCGAGCCCTATCTTTCTTTCCTCCATCGAATGCGAACAGGGTACATGCAGCGCATTCTTGCACCTACACTTTCACTCAAACGAATACGTTAAAATACAACAAATAAAATAACGAACATTTTTATTTCTTTAAGTATCTGTTTTTCGTTTTCAACGCTAGGAATTTGTGATGACAAACGGAGATCAAGCAAATTATTAAATTTTGCACTTCTTGCCGCGAGTGGCGACACTGAGGCGAAAGCTTAGAAGGTGTACCAGCGCTACGTTGAAGCGGGTAGCACGCACGAGGGCGCTGATACGGTGATAAGTCGCCTAGGGGCGCTGCAATGCTATTCTCAATAAAGTCGGTTATGATTCATGGAGGGTCATGGCCACTCTTTCTCTATTAGGGGAATAGAAACGCAGCGCCGCGGTACAGCTGTTCATCGCAGGCGCTTCACTAGGCTATTAAGGCCCCCGCTTTACCAACTAAAAACGACACAACGGCTGTCACTGCAAAATGGCGGTATGTTATTTTAGAGTGCGTAGTGACGCAGTTCAGTGAAAATGTACCAGTTTATCTTTGTGCGCGAAGCCTCTGCGATACATTGCGAAAAGTGCGTGCTTCCCCAGCGACACAATTCATCGCTTGTCATCGCTTGCCCAGTGAAGGTGCCTCTGAGCGCATGTACGCAGTATATGAGTGTGTTGTGCAGTCGAAGGTGCTTGCGGATTACCTCTGCTGGAGCCAGCAGCGATCGCAGATGGATATCGTAACGACACCGCAGCACTCGCATTTTGGCAGGTGAGGGCTCATGTGTGCAGTTATGAAATCAGATTTCGAACGGAGGGAGGTGTTGGAACTGCTTAGTGCGCAGTGCTTGTAATGAAGAAATGCCATTGCACTGGGTCTAGAAGAGCGAGCGATTCTCGCACGCTGATCGTGTTTACGACGCTGTGGCTCCGTTTCATCACCGATGACAGAGCAGCCATCTCAAACGACTGCTGCAATACGCACTCCTCAGCATCGTCGTCCCCCTCGGCGCATCGACGCCTTGCAAGCAGCTACAGTGACGTGCCGATAATTATTTACTGTGCGCTACGCGCCACAATGCACGCAATGAAACCGTGTTGTGCGGCCATCTCAGCCCGAGAACATGTATGCATAAGCCAGCGACAGTCAACGCTTTGTTTTTGATAGCGGTGCTCAGTACATCACCGATGACAGTGCGTTGTGCGTGTTTTATGTCGGCGGTCAAGATTGTTGATGCCTCTCAGCTCGACACCGCGTCGCTGTTGACGGAAGATAAGTTGGGCGTGGCCCAACTGTAGTAGGTGCGCGCACAAGAGTTACATGCCTCGCGCGGGGCGTGACCTCTGGTTTTGATTGACAGGCGAACTCGCGCTAAACTCGTACATCGCGAAACCCCCTCCGAGTTCAACTCGGGAACATGGCGGCGGCAGCAGCAGCCTGTTTCATTGCATCCAGCGGCAGCAAGCGTCAGTATGACCGTCGGGACCCGTTCACCTACATGACCGACGGGGAGTTTCATTTTCTCCTGTCGAAGACATCAGTGCGCTGGCTGTGTGACGAGCTAGGCGAAGACTCTCGTCTGCGGAGACAGCGTGGCGGGCTTCATTCGCTCACCGTCGTAGAGCAAGTCATCTGTGCCCTCCGTTTCTACGGGACTGGGAGTTTTCAGGGAAGCGTCGGCGCCGAGCGTTACATTGGACGCCATCAAACTACTGTTAGCCACTGTGTCAGAGATGTGTCTGACGCGCTTATCGATGCGGCAGTGCGTAAGCGGTGGCTAACTTTCCAGAATACTGCGGCTGAGCGGGCATATATAAAAGAATGCTTCCTACTTCGTGGGAACATTACGAACGTAGTCGGGTGTGTCGACGGAACGTACGTAGGAATTAAGGCACCTTCAATGACAGCGTTACTGTGATTAACATTGAAGTAATGTTTGGACACGCCATATTGCCAAATTTGTCACTTCTGTGTAGCCAACTTAAATTCTGTGTTATCGACGTCTCACATGCGGCTGCTTATGATACTGACTTTTTCGCTGCTTGATGACTTTTTGCCGATTGTTCTACTTGTCTGTCAGGCTGCCTTCCAAATGGCTCACTTTCTTGGGAAAGAGGTTAATTAAGTATAAATAGATAAATGGATATCACAAATTGTGTGAAGTAACCTATGAATCCTAATCTCATAAAGAACTTGGGGTTCTTCATTGGTGAAGTTACTTAGTATGCACAATGCTGAAATTTGGTCATGCGTAATCTATCGGCCGCGCTATAGAACAGCGAGGCATTGCACAATTTGTTGCAGCGCGAGATGTGGATGTTGCACCAAGCCGGTTGTGCCTATGCATTTGTGGCGAAATGAAAATGCATTGAGAATCTTAGTGTGTTGGCTTACATGAAGAAAATACTTCAGATTGTTCGCTCTGTTCACTGTCGATGCATGTGCCAGAAGTTCCGTGTATCTTCTTTTTTTGGGGGGGCGGCGTTATTCTGGATGGATAAATTCTATATTTTCATCCCATAATGGGGCTCTAATTCTTAAGCAGTAGAACAATGCACATCCAATGCTCTGTAGAACTCTCTGTACGTGAAGATGTCATGAACCACCAAGGCAAAATTACATATCGGGAGAAATGTGGTGCAGATGCCAATGAAAAGTGGGTCTTTAACCCACCATGATAAAAATAAAAATTGCAGAGCAAATAGACCATTTGTACAGCTTTAGAGCAATGATTACACAAAACGTGATATGCTCAAACGAGTAAACGCTTGCCGCAATGCCAAAGTAGGCTGAGCGACATGCAGCATATATTGGCATTGAACATGTCTCGTAACCGTTATTTTTATTGTAAGCCCTCGCTGTCACACCTTTCCCTCCAGCACTCCCTTTACTGAAACGTGGCACTGTCTTTCCATTGGTGTCATGATGATAATCGTAACGGCAGTAGCAAGGCTGGTTAATGCTTGCCCCTTTGATTCTTGTGAGTTTAGTGGCAAAGAATATGGCACGTGCATACATACACCTGTGCTGCAAAATTTAACATTTGTGATTTTTTGGAGAGCTAATTTGTGTTGGGAAATTTCAAAGATGTGCACCATTGTGGCCTAATAACTAGAGCATTGGTGAGGTTGAAGACTGTGTATTGGTATAGAAGCTTGAAGTTTAATTGCACAACAATTCGACGGGACTCAATGAAGAGAAATACACACAGCAGAATGCTTTGCTGTGTGTGTTACTCTTCTTGTGCCGTTTAATTGTTGTGCGATCCAACTTCAAATAGAGCATTGGGCTTCTTTGGTGCAGGACCGAGGAAGTGTGAGCTATTCGACAACATGCCAGTGCCTTGCCACACAATTATGGAAGTCGGAAGGTTTGCAAACAAAGCTTTGCTTTCAAATCCACCTGCTAATGTAATACAAGCACTGATTGAAAGAACCATCATACAAAAATAATGGTGAAATCAATGGCCTGTGAAAAGTGCAATTTGTATATAGACACTGTTGACGTAATAGGTGCCGTACCGGCCTCAACATTGTACTGGACAGAGCAGTTTGTTTCCTATGTGAAGCACAACCTCCCATTACATGCTGTGCAGATAACCAAGCTCAGTTTGTTTTGATTTGCTACACAACATTCACTGTAATCTGTTCTTGATTCTAAAGAAGTGCAAAACACCACCCCTTTTTCAAGAACGTCATGGGAATATTTGGCGAGACCTTTTTACAGCCCCTCATAATGAAAGTGTGGCCAGCCAGCTTTGCTTGGATGCCTTTATAGATTTCTGCTCCTGATCATTGTGTGCTATCAAGTTGCCGAAGTCTATGCAACTGGTGCAAGGTATTACGTGTTTCTATAGTCGGATACAACTTTAGGAGGCTGTGGAATCTGCACTTTAAGGCAGGCGAACACAAGCCTGCACCAATGGGCACGCACTCTAGACTGACATCGTGCCGCCGGACAGACTAATACTTGCTCGTTCGAGAGGGACTATTTGTTTAGACGTGGAGGCAATCGGCTGCTGCGCTTTGGTCATCTGGGCGGGGCCTCTCCTGTCTTCTGAAGTTTTATCCGACTGTAAAGGATGCTGGTTTTCATACAACACAAAAGGACAAAGTGTACAATTATTCGGCCTATGAAATGGATACATCAGAATTGTGCTATGCCAGGGCTTAAGATGTGTGAAATATAGTACATGCAATTATAAGACAATGTTAAAGAATATGTGGTATCGAACATGCATGTAATGGCACATTTGAATCGGGGAGTGTTGCAGTCATATGCACAGTCTATAGGTGATAGCATTATTAAGCTCCTGCTGTTTCCTGTCTTCATTGTGAATTACACACACCGTTCATCTTGTGGCTAATCAACACGCACTGTATTCTTGCACATAGAACAAACAGCACAATGACGTGTATGCTGCATTAGTGTATTTTTTATTTACATGGTCCAAGAGTGGCACAGGTTGTCTTACATTTTTGCCTATTTTGAAGGGACACCAAGTGCATGTTACAAGTCTCCTAATATGCACAGCACAATGTTTACTGCAATAATTTTATTCATGTTCTTGAATAATAAACAAAATATTAAACTGAAAGCTCCTTTATAAAGTGCCTTCTGTGGGCTCGACAGGAGAGCAGTGAGGGCACCGATACCACTGTTGCAGAGCAGCCCTCTGGACCTCTGCCACACTCTCAAGAGCACGTGCCTGGCGCTCGCCTACTGCCATCAGGCGGTTGAGTGCCTCCAGCAGCAGAATGTTTTGCTGCAAAAAAGTGTATTGGAATGAATCAGCCGCATACAAACCATTATTTACAAACAAAAATGCTCGTTGCACTATCAGTACTAAGTGCCTTTAACTGTGGAAGCCTCTAGTGTAGTATGCACAATAAAACAATGCGTTGGGACAACGTTGCTTTACTTTTCATAACTGGGGTTTTCTTTTTCAGAGCCAATTGTCATGTTGATTAGTGTGCCAGCAGCTGAGGTGGCCCCGCACCTTCACGAGTCTCAACTGTCAGCACCACAAACCTATTTTTGTTCGCTGCAAAACAAATGCCTCACCCTACAATCCCGTCTTATACGAGCTGATTGCATCCTATGCCTACAAACATCATATTTTTGTCCCATTACGCAATTTTCTACCATCCTCGGCTGTAGTTCTCTCCCCTTGACATCCATTCTGTCACGCTTATGTAATCACCTGTTATGAATTGGCAACAAGTGATCGAATACGTGCATGGCCTGCCTGCCGATTCCTTTTTTTTTTCTTAATCTCAACTAGCATATCAGTTGCCACGGTTTACTACGCCACTGTCTTCCTGCCTTAATGCTATCTCCAACAATTTTTGTTTCTTCGCTTTCTGCACAGTCCTTGAAATCTCAAGTTTCTTTGTTAACCTTCAGGTTTATGTCCCATATTGCATAACCGGTAGAATGCAATGATTTTAGACTTTTTTCAAGGATATCGGTAACGTGGTGATCACGATTCGGTAATGCCTTCCATGTGCTGTTCAACCCATGAAATTTTTGTATAAGTTTCCTGATTTATATCAGTACCTGCTATTGATATTTCACCTGGATAAAGATACTCTTCCATAAATTTTGCGGGCTTAATGTCACTCATGAATTTCTGTTCTCTCACCAAGTTAGTAAAGGTTACCTTCATCTTTTCCATATTTTCGCTGGCCCACTTGCATGTAAAAGCGCGAACACTCATTGGTTCTCACTGCCTTCTTTAAACTGCTGGACGTTCAGTTCGTTACTACGAAAGTGACCTAATCCGTGCACTCTTATTATGCTAAATATGAAACAGTAGAAATATACTTATCTGGAGTTTTTCGATGTCCCCTTCACTGTTTTGGTAGCGAGATCCATCGTCGGTACCACTTCCTTGTCGCATCGTAGCTATATAGGATGTCTGCCTTTTGCCCACACTATGTAATGTTCGTGACGCTCGCAGTCACGCAGAGTGGAGGAACTCGGCGCACTCGCAGAAGCAGCACCGGACAAGCTGTTTCTTCAGCATTTCGCCCTGAACAGTAGGTGCGCGTTGCGATCTGTAACATCGCCGAAGCTATTGGCAGTCTTTCGGGGTGCACGGAAACATTGCCCACGGAGGAACAGAACTATCCAAGAAATAGTGGTCATCGTCGAGCCTTATCACTACGTCGCGCACTGCAAGCTCGTTGTACGAGTTTGTTTACACTGGGCGCCCCCGATGCTTTGCCGCCATGCTCGCCCGGTGAATGAATGTCATGACGCCACCACAGCGTCCCCTCGTGGTATAATGCGAAGCGCACTAAATTACAAATTAGTCTAATGCACATTCAGTGTACATGTTGTAAGCTTTAAAATGCTTCTAAACCACGTTAAACTAACTAATAATATTGTACTAAATGCGTTTGTTTTATAACTGGCTTGTGCATGTAATGCACTCGGTGGAACGACAAACAAGTGAAAGAAGGCACGACCATGCACCGACGGTATGATCACGTGAGCCCCAGTTTGTCGACCGCCCAGAAGGCAACGCCCAAGGAATGATAGCCAGCCAGAGTGAATCTAGATAAACCAATGAAACTGGAGGCTTGTCGAAAGATAAACTGTGTCTCGGTACCATTCGTCCTTTCATCTTGGGGTGTCGCCAGAGCTCGTGAAGATCCCGAGTTTCGCCAAACTCGGCGCATCCTGCATAGCACCCCAGATACAAATTCCGAACAGCCGACATACGCACGCGAAGTACCTGCCTTGCAATCTACCCTTTATGCAGCAATGCCATTTTGTTTAGAGGCAAGATTAAAGATGTGTTGCTAACGCAACTATGATATTTTTTGATGATATGGAATGCTTCAGCGACTTCTCTGGTAGTGTTGTCACTATGAAAAAATAACAATTGTGTGTCGTCAAAGAAGAAAGTTACGCATCTACAAGAACTGCAATGCTTTGCCAGGTTAGTGTCTTTTTTGTCCAATGAATTGGCATGCTCCATTAGTCTAATATTGATGCAACGGCCTGTCTGGCCTATGTAAGTTTGACCACAAGATAAAGGAATTTGGTAGACAGCGGCCTTCTTGCAACTGATGTACTTATTGACATGATTTACCTTGCATGCCGCATTCCGTTTAATGCCTTCCTGCTTCCTCTGAACCACTGCCCCTAATTTACGCAGCTTCATCGGAGCAGAAAAAACGACCCTCACACCATACTTGGCCCCTAATCTCTTAAAACGATGTGACAACGCGTGCTCATAAGGCATGACTACAACTTTTTTCCCCGCAACATTTTTTTGGGGCTGTTCCGAACATTTCAGCGCTTTTATAGTCTTATTAGCACAAGCCACAATTACAGAATCTCGAAAACCGGCCTCTCTGCAGCTCTGTGCTTGGACCATCAGGCTACTGGACATTTGATGAGTACAGAATTTTTTGACAGCCATACCAATACATCCTGTTACAATTCCGAATTTAACAAGTTTAGAGTGACAAGACGCGTAGTTTACAAGAGGTTTTTCACTCGTGGGAGCGTATCGCCAGCATACATGGTTAGACAAAAAGGTCAAATTTAAATCTAAGAACTGCGGGACGTTCCTCTGTGGGATCTCATGTGTGAAGCTCAGTCCAGACTCATGCTCGGAAAAAACATCGAGTAAATGAGGCACACATTCAGCACCCTTAGACCTAACTAAAATTACGAAATCATCCACGTATCGAAAATTCGAATATACCGTCCATTTAGGTCCTTCTCTACTTTCCTGTCAACATAACTTAGAAAAATGTTACTAAGTATTGGGATAATTTTAGCACCAATACACACCCCCGACTTTTGCTTGAAAGCTTTATCTTTCCACATTAAATAGGTGTTCTCTAAATAAAAGGATAAAAGTTCCATGAAAGACCCACTCGAAATGCCACAATTATTTTGGAATGCGCACTCATCGTTGTGGTCTTAGATGCAATTCTGGACACATTGCAGAAGTTGATTATGGGAAAGAGAATAGAATAAGTCGACCACATCTATGCTAAAACCAAAGCACGAAGCCGGGTTCTCCTTCAAGAGAAACTTTACAACTGCATCCGAGTTAGGCACGACAAACGGGTCAGCCAGTTCTCAGGCCAGGGTTGTATTAGAAGTATTCCTGCAGAAGGAAAGCTGCTGGTCCTCGGAGACGTCGTTTTGGATTCAAAGCTCGAGAAGACCTTGCGCCTTGGACCTAAGTTTTGCCTCAACCCTGGTCTGAGAGCTGTTGAAAAGTTGGCCTTCGCCCATAATGTGTTCGTCTAAGGCTCAGCCCAAGGACAGAACTAGGTGTGTATCAGAGTGTGCTGATGCTGTGGCCAGTAGTAACAGTCCTAAAGTGCGCAGCAATACATTTCGATTGCTGGTGGATTACTTGTGTAATAGCCGTTTGCGCGCCGTGCAATCCGAAAAAGAAGGTTACTTTGTTGTACTGTCTGAGAAACAGTTTTCAAACATGGCGCTTGAGGCAATAGGCAAACATTTTAAAGTGACTAGTAAGGATCCGGCAAAGAATAAGAAGGAAGCCGTTTCATTATTGAAAGGCATCGCGCTTCTCAGTTTGGCAAATAAGGTTAAGGATGCAGAGCGCTCTTTGCTTGAAATTTTCTTCTCGGCAAAAACACGTAAGCCCAGCGTTCCTTTTCGAGCAATAGTCTCCGAACGCCAAACTTGGTAATTAGTGGTATCAACTTACCTCAATAAGCATTTGTCAGCACTTTCCGTGGCTGACCCGTTTGTCATGCCTAACTCGGATGCAGTTGTAAAATTTCTCTTGAAGGAGAACCCGGCTTCGTGCTTTCGTTTTAGCATAGATGTGGTCGATTTATTCTATTCTCTTCCCTATAATCAACTTCTGCAATGTGTTCAGAATTGCATCTCAGACCGAAACGATGAGTACGCATTCCAAAATAATTGTAGCATTTCGAGTGGGTCTTTCATGGAACTTTTATCCTTTTATTTAGAGAACACCTATGTAACGTGGAAAGATAAAGTTTTCAAGCAAAAGTCGGGGGTGTGTATTGGTGCTAAAATTATCCCAATACTTAGTAACATTTTTCAAAGTTATGTTGACAGGAAAGTAGAGAAGGACCTAAATGGACGGTATATTCGAATTTTCGATACGTGGATGATTTCGTAATTTTAGTTAGGTCTAAGGGTGCTGAATGTGTGCCTGATTTACTCGATGTGTTTTCCAAGCATGGGTCTGGACTGAGCTTCACACATGAGATCCCACAGAGGAACGTCCTGCAGTTCTTAGATCTGAATTTGACCTTTTTGTCTAACCATGTATGCTGGCTATACGCTCCCAGGAGTGAAAAACCTCTTGTAAACTACGCGTCTTGTCACTCTAAACTTGTTAAATTCGGAATTGCAACAGGATGGATTGGTATGGCTGTCAAGAAATTCTGTACTCATCAAATGTCGGGTAGCCTGATGGTCCAAGCCCAGAGACGCAGAGAGGCTGGTTTTCCAGATTCTATAATTGTGGCTGGTGCTAATAAGATTATAAAAGCGCTGAAATGTTCGGAACAGCCCAAAGAAAATGTTGCGGGGAAAAAAGTTGTAGTCATGCCTTATGAGCACGCGTTGTCACATCGTTTTAAGAGTGTAGGGGCCAAGTATGGTGCGAGGGTCGTTTTTTCTGCTCCGAGGAAGCAGGGCAAATTAGGGGCAACGGTTGAGAGGAAGCAGGAAGGCTTTAAACGGAATGCGGCATGCAAGGTAAATCATGTCAATAAGTACATCAGTTGCAAGAAGGCCGCTGTCTACCAAATTCCTTTATCTTGTGGTCAAACTTACATAGGCCAGACAGGCCTATGTAAGTCAATATTGCATCAATATTATTATTATTATCAAAAATATTATTGCATCAATATTAGACTAATGGAGCATGCCAATTCATTGGACAAAAAAGACACTAACCTGGCAAAGCATTGCAGTTCTTGTAGATGCGTAACTTTCTTCTTTGACGACACACAATTGTTATTTTTTCATAGTGACAAGACTAACAGAGAAGTCGCTGAAGCATTCCATATCATCATAAAATCTAATTGTTGCGTTAGCAACACATCTTTAATCTTGTCAGCTAAAGAAATGGCACTGCTGCATTAAGGGTAGATTGCAAGACAGGTATTTCGCGTGCGTATGTTGGCTGTCCGGAATTTGTATCTGATCTTCGATGTATGACCGGGCGCATGCGTGCCCAGTTTTTGTACGTATAAATTGACGTCTTACTTCAAATAAATCAGTTGTAAGTTCAGCGCCGTGTTTGTCTTCTCCTCTTTCTGGCCCTGTCGTCTAGCGTTGTTTGAATTTTATTGTTATCATGGAACACCAACTCGCCCAATCCGCTGCCCTTCTGAAGAAAAGCGACACGCGAAGCTCGTTTTCACCCTACCACGTCGAATGCGCACAATGCCCTCTGCATCTCCCTTGGCGTCGCCACGTTAGCCTCTTGACCACTGTAATTATCAACGACTCCCCTCAGAAGCATTGCAGAAGCTGCAGCGCTTCTCTTTCTACTAACGTGTCAGTCCAGAGGGGACAGAAATAGAACTACAGTGGGGAGGGAGGTGAAGACGCAGTTTCTGTACAAATGAAGGGTGAGGAGAAGGTGACGTTAGAAGGCAAGGAAATGCAACTACTTTACGACAGTGGTTGCGAGGTAAGTGGATAAGTTTAAGTTAAAGATACGGTACAGTACGTTGGTGGTAATTCTGAAAAATAAATAATATCAGTGCCCCTCCACCCTGTGAAGAAGGACGACCAGCGAAGCTCCTTATGTGGGCCCATAATGGTGAACTGCACCTCCGCCGCGGGTCGGCCTGCATTGCACTATCTTCGGGAGCAGCCCACGTATAGGGAGTGCTTAACGCCTGCTTCACCTCCACCGCGGGTCGGCCCAGCATTGCACAATCATCGTGATCGGCCCACGCATGGGGAGGGCTTAAATCCTGCTTCACCTCCGCCGCGGTTAACGACTGTATTGCACTATCTTCGGGATCGGCCCACGTATGGGGAGTGCTTAACGCCTGCTTCACCTCTGCCGCGTTTCGGCCTGGCATTGCACTATCTTCGGGTTTGGCCCATGTATGGGCGTGCTTAATGCCTGCTTCACATCCGCCCCGGGTCAGCCGGGCATTGCACTGCCTCCGGGATCGGCCCACGTATGGGGAGATTTTTTTTTTTTTGCTTACACCGACACGAAAGTTTCCTTCGACGGTAGAGGTATACAGCTTCGTTGTAAAACACCATGCAAATATGTCTGACGGACCCACTAACCGGGGGGATGCAGAAGCAGAGCCGCTATAATTAAATGCACCGTAGGGTCCACGCGACACGACAGAAGAGGGCGTACGCCAAATAACACTTCTGTGCCCGCCATGGTAGCTTCGCGGCTATGGCATTGCTAGAGGTCATGGATTTGCTCCCAACCGCGGCAGCCGCATTGAAACGAGAGCGAAATAGAAAGCGCACTTGCACTTTGACTTTGGGACCCGTTAGAGAACATCACGGTGGGAAATTTAATCCGGAGTCCACTACTACGGCATACCTTATTATCCGATTGTGGTTGTGGCACGTAGAGCCACATAATCCAGTTCCAGTTTAATACTTCTGCCACGGTGGGACCAGCCATGTGAGGCAATGACAATGCTCAACCCTCCTAGAGGTTATGAAATATGGCGTACAATAACGCCGCAAGCACACCTCCCCTTGTATGTTCTGTGTACTACGCAAACAGCAGTGGTGCACGCAAAGTAACCTTTAACATCAAGTCACCACTCACGTGTTACACTAAACGTTGAAGCAATTTAGCTCTAGCCGTGAACGTCACCGCTAATTAGAGTCCATCAAAGCAGCCAGCACAGAAAGCTTCTCTTACATCGATTCGCACGGTGCGTGGGATCTGCATAATTTTTCCTCTCGTTTTGGATGGCGGTAACTATCGCCATCTCCTGGGGTGTGAAGGCCAATTTTCTCATCGATTCGGTGCCAGCACGATTAACTCGAGATGCGTTCAGTGGTTACAATATTGCTGCGGAACAGTATTTGCGATGACAAAGAGGCGAGCAGGGTGAAGACGACGACGACGATTAGAGGATAGAGCGGGCTGTTGCCTCTTGGCAAAGTGCGGCGTATTGTCTTGTAGATATACTTGTATATAGCTTTTTGTCGGCGTCTTCCTGCCTAACATATATGATAGAGGTGGACGTTCCCTGTACCTCGTCACGGAGCTTCCCAGTGGAAGGTACGTCGAGCCTTCCTTCATGGTTCCCGGCGACGACAACTCGACTCCGCCGGCTCCGACACCTGCTTCCACTTCGACGACCTACATCAATCTCCCCGCTCCCCATGATTCTGGCGTATTCTCGGGCAAATATGGGGAAGACGTCGAGGACTGGATAAGCCTGTATGAACACGTCAGCCACCATAACTGGTGGGACCCTACTATCCTGGTCGCCAACGTAGTCTTTTACCTCGGTGGCACACCTCGAGTTTGGTTTCGGACGCACGAAGATGAGCTCACCAGCTGTGATTCGCTTAAGCAAAAGCTCCGAGACTTGTTCGGCAACCCCTGCGGTCACCAACTTCCCGCGCAGAAGGCGCTTTCTGGCCGTGTGCAGACGTCAAAAGAGCCCTACGTCACGTACATTCAGGACGTCTTGACTCTGTGCCGCAAAGTTGACGCCCACATGAGTGAGTCCGACAAGGTCTCCCACATCCTCAAAGGCATTGCCTATGACGGCTTCAACTTGCTCGTTTTTAACAACGTGGCGACGGTGGATGTAGTTATAGAAGAGTGCCGCCGCCTGGAACTCGCTAAAAGCCGACCTATAGACCAGCAGTTTGCCCGTCTGCCCAACACCCCAGCGACATCATTCAGCCGATCCTCATCTACCATCGCAGTCGGCAACTTGTACCATCGCCGACTTAGGGAAAATGATTGCGCGCGACATGCCGTCCGAGCACGCTCGTGAGCTCTACCGCACTCTGTTTTTCTACCACGATATTTTTTACTTTAACGATCGTCCCTTGGCCCAAACTACAGCTGTTAAACATCGCATTATTACTGGCGATGCCCCTCCTATTCATCGCCGCCCGTAACGGGTATCACCGGCTGAGCGTCAAGTTATTCCCGCCGAAGTTCGCAAAATGCTTGCCAAGAACATTATTGAACAGTCATGTAGCCCGTGGGCGTCACCTGTTGTACTGGTAAAAAAGGTGGATGGATCATGGCGATATTGCGTGGATTATCGGCACCTTAACAGGGTTACCAAAAAGGACCTGTATCCCCTACCTCGGATTGATGACGCCCTTGACTGCCTACACGGTACTCGCGATTTCTCCTCTATTGACCTTCGCTCCGGCTACTGGCAGATTGCCGTGGACGATCTCGACCGCGGGAAGATTGCCTTTGTAACACCCGACGGTCTTTATCAATTCAAAGTGATGCCGTTCGGTCTATGCAACGCTCCTGCCACTTTTGAACGCGTGATGGACTCCCTCCTTCACAGTCTCAAATGGTCCACGTGCCTGTGCTACTTGAACGACGTTATAGTATTCTCCCCAACGTTCACTATGCACCTAGAGCGCCTCTCAGCAGTCCTGGACGTTTTTCATCGAGCCGGTCTGCAACTCAACGCGTCGAAGTGCCAATTCGGCCGTCGTCAGATTATAGTCCTTGGACATCTTGTTGACGCGAAGGGAGTGCAACCGGACCCAGGCAAGATCTATGCTGTTACGCATTTCTCTGTTCCAAAGTGTGTCAAGGATGTGCGCAGATTCATCGGCCTTTGCTCGTACTTCCACCGTTTCGTGAAAAATTTCGCGGCCATAGCACGACCACTCGCCGAGCTTTTGAGAAAAGGCGCTCCTTTCCAGTGGGGCGATGACGAGGCCACTGCATTCTCGCTTCTAATCAACCTTCTCACAACAGCTCCCGTTCTGGCCCATTTCGATCCTTCTGCGCCTACCGAAGTCCCTACTGATGCCAGCGGTCACAGAATTGGCGTAGTACTGGCACAACGCCAGCGCGGCCACGACCGGGTTATCGCTTACGCCAGCAGGCTCCTCCCGCCCGCGGAGCGCAACTATTCCATCACTGACCGTGAGTGTCTGGCCCTAGTTTGGGTGGTTGCGAAGTTCCACTCATACTTATATGGCCGACCCTTTTCCGTTGTCACAGACCATCACGCGCTTTACTGGTTATGCTCACTGAAAGATCCTACAGCAAGACTTGGTCGCTAGGCCTTACGCCTCCAAGAAATTTCTTACTCTGTCACCTACAAATCTGGCCGACTACACAAGGACACTGACTGCCTGTCTCGCCACCCGGTAGACGAGCCTGACGACGCCGACAGTAGTACCGCCAACGGCATTTTCTCTGTGACTGCCTTCGCTAACATCGCTGATGAGCAGTACCGAGACCTGATATTGGCTTCTAGCGCGAAGTGAAACAAAGACACAGAAAGGAGCAGACAGGACTGTCTGCTCCTTTCTGTGTCCCTGTTTCATTTTGCGCTAAAAGCCAAAATCATGTTACCGTACCAACAAGCCCAACTGTCTATCCTTTTCTACCGAGACCTATCGCTGCGAGCACTCATCGAGCGCCTGCGCTCTACACCTACCGACGCATCCGTTCGCCGATATGTCCCCAAGGACGGCATTCTGTACCGAAGGAACTTCCTCCCTGACGGCTGTGGTCTTCTTCTTGTCGTGCCGAAACATCTACGACAGACTGTGCTCTTTGAGATGCATGATGCACCCACTGCAGGACATCTTGGGGTAACCCGCACGTACGACCGCGTCCGCCTCCGCTTCTATTGGCCTGGTCTCGCTCGCTCCGTCCGAAGCTATGTTTCTGCCTGTGATACCTGCCAGCGTCAGAAAACACCTCAGGTGCTACCTGCCGGTCATCTCCAGCCGATCACCGTCCCTGTGGAACCGTTCCTTCGTGTTGGATTAGACCTGCTCGGTCGCTTTCCCACGTCATCCTCTGGGAACAAATGGGTAGCTGTCGCAACTGATTACGCCACCCGATACGCTATCACGCGGGCTCTCCCTACCAGTTGCGCCACTGACGTCGCGGACTTTCTCTTGCGTGAGATTATCTTACTGCATGGCGCCCCGCGACAGCTGCTTACTGACCGTGGTCGTAACTTCCTCTCCAAAGTTATGGCCGACATTGTGCGTTCCTGCTCCACTCAACACAAGCTGACTACCTCATACCCTCCTCAAACCAATGGCCTAACATAGCGGTTAAACCGTACTCTTACCAATACGCTGTCCAAGTAAGTTTCCAAGGACCACCACGACTGGGACATTGCCCTTCTTTACGTCACATTTACGTACAATTCTTCACACTACGACACCGCCGGATTTTCTCCATTTTATCTATTGTACGGTCGCGAACCGACCTTCCCCTAGACAGCGACCTTCCCCTTCTGCTGCGATCTCAACAAGCGAGTATGCACGCGACGCCATCGCCCTCTCCGACCATGCACGCCAGCTTGCCCGTGCTCGACTGACAGACTCCTAAACCACTCAGCAGGGTCAGTACAACGCCCGCCACCGTGACGCACAGTTTTCGCCTGGTGAGCTCGTGCTCCTATGGTCGCCCTCTCGTCACGACGGACTTTCGAAGAAGCTCCGTTCGCGATATGTAGGGCCCTACCGCGTGCTGCGCCAGGTGACGCCTGTGGCATAAGAAATTACTCCTGTGCGTTCAACCTCCTCCTCTACTCTGGCATCTAGTGATGTTGTGCACGTCAGTAGGCTGAAGGCCTACTACACTGCTTCCGAGTCCGGCGTTTAGTCGCTCCGGGACGGCGCTTTTGCCGCCGGGGGTAGCGCTACGGAACACTATTTGCGATGACAAAGAGGCGAGCAGGGTGAAGACGACGACGACGATTAGAGGCTAGCACGGGCTGTTGCCTCTTGGCCAAGTGCGGCGTATTGCCTTGTAAATATACTTGTGTATAGCTTTTCGTCGGCGTCTTCCTACGTAACAATATATTGGAACGGTCCGCGCACCGCTGTTGCTTCGTTAATTCAACCTTCTTGGTTTGAGACTGAGCTAGAGACCAGGAAAGGGATTACGTACTTAATGAGCTCGTCTGTTTGCTCGCGTGAATGAGTTGCGGCCAGGGAAAACGCCAGTTGTTTTACACTTTTCATTTTGTTTCACTATATGATCGTGTGGGGGCTCGCCTCGAATCCTCTGAACCATATAACCGTGATATGGGCTAGATAAGTTGACAAATAAAATCATACTAAACAGTGTCCATCATGCAAGCCTGCAATAACCATTAAACCCATAAGCAAAATTAATGTCATCCATTACCTTGTCTCATTTTTTCCTAATTGTACAGAACTTTTCGTGCAAAATTGGCAGCTGGAAATAAGAGCGTCAAAGATTTGAGAAATTAGGCGATGTACTAAAGGAGAGAGCCGAGCATACAGCCAAACAGGAAGGACAAGCAAATTTAACCGTTGTCTGTGAAAATATATTGTCTTCTAATTTTAAAAGGAAGTAGGGAAAGCGGCGCCCGAAGTAGAGAATGATTCAGTGAGTTTTGAATTACGCTTCTATGGTTCTCAGTCGAGCCGCCTGACGTAGTCACTTCTCTACTGTGGGTATTTTTCTAACCTTTCACGGTGGCGCAGTACGTCCATAACCGCAGCAGATGCTGCGCGGTTGTGCGGGGTTGGTGGCCACGCATCGTTACGCAACTTCCCAAATAACAATACGAGTCGACTTTGGCACTTGATAGAGCCGCAAACTGGGATGCAAAAGAACTGCGACTGTTCCGCAATTTTATTGCTAAGAGGCGCTCTAGGAGCGAACGATGATGACAGCACTCACGAAAACGTTGATCGTTGATAGTCGTGTGCGCAGGCTCCACCTTGTATGCCTCTCTTCTGCACGTTGTATATATCTTGTGAATATATTTTCAAGGATCTTTTGTTTCCGTAACCTTTTGGTGGAGAGTGCAGGTTTTTCTTGTTTCAAGACTGATCTACGCAGCGCATGCTCCTTGGCGGCATCTACAATGCCAGCGCACGGCGGGGACGAGATTGCTTCGAGCAGATCAAAAACCGTGCCTGAACCATCCACCGCCAACCGCCCCATCGTCTTCACACAACCCCGTGGCCCAGGTACCTTTTCGGCTCTGACAACACTGACGTCGAAGATTGGCTTCAACTGTACGAACGGGTGAACTCTAGCAACCACTGCGACCCGACTTTGATGTTAGCGAACGTTATATTTTACCTGGCGGGCACGGCAGAAGTGTGGTTTCTGTACCACGAACAGGAACTTTCGAGCTGGGAGGTAT
Source organism: Dermacentor andersoni (assembly GCF_023375885.2). Taxonomy (NCBI): domain Eukaryota; kingdom Metazoa; phylum Arthropoda; class Arachnida; order Ixodida; family Ixodidae; genus Dermacentor; species Dermacentor andersoni. The sequence goes on from NC_092821.1 coordinate 30,835,461, forward strand.
ACGGAAAAAGCTCATGGATCTGTTCGGCAAGCCTATCGGACGCCGTCGTGCTGTGCAGAAAGAACTTGCGTGCCGAGCTCAGCCTTGCAACAACTCCTAAGTGACGTACATCCAGGACGTGCTCGCGCTTTGTCGCAAAGTCGATGACACGATTCCGGAAACGGAAAATGTTGTCCATATCCTCAAAGGTATCGCGGACGACGCGTTTACACTTCTGTTAATATTAAAACTAATCCACAGTGCAAGTCGTCATCAATAAATACCGACGCTTTGAAAAAGCGGAAAGTCGCGGGGTAACCCGGACTTCACACGGCTCCCGAACACGGCCACGATGGCTACCTGCTAGGACCTCAATCTGTCACCCGTTCCACCCGTTTCTGCTGCATCCGACAATATTTTGCGCATCATCGGCCGCGTTATTGAAGCTTCCTCCCCAGTTGCCCATCAGGTCTATAACCCCAACGAGTACCGTACGTGCAACCATTTCCTTTATCGAAACCGCTGTGCGTCAAGAACTAGCAAACGCAGTATTACAGACGCCTTGCCCAGTCATCCGACCAGACTACCACCCGTCCGCTGCATCTCAGTACAGACGCCCCACCATTCGTCATCATTATCAGAATTGCGCACAATGGTGGACGTCCAATGACCGGCCCATCTGCTTCTGTTTTGGACGCTTTGGACAGATTTTCCATCATTGTCGCAGTGCTTGTAAGGTAGCCTGCTTAAGCTCATCATGTAATATATAGAGATTTATGAGTCTCTCATTTCGTCTATCTCTTTTTTAATATTTTCTTTCTTCCAAAACATCTCTATATATACGTTGAATAAGTACATATAAGTGTAAGAGGTCTTGTCCTATCAATTGCTTGCCTCGTTTCTTTTCCTCGGTACTCTAAATATCACTTGCTTACTTCTGCTGACCGGTTAATGGTTCTATCCGCTGTAAATCGCTAGCGCTTCTGGATGGTGGACATTTTCATGGGTCTCGCTGGTTGAAGGCCTTCGCCATCTATTACGATGTGCTGAGTTTTCTCCGGATTTTTGCTGCAGCATACATATGCCTCATCTTCTTGCGAATATTTGATCCGGCATATCTTTTCCCTAATGAACCAGCTCGGACGTCGAATGTCAAGGCAAGGCAAATCTGTTATGGTCCAGGTTTTCCTTTCTAATTTATTTCTTGCCATTCTTGTAAATCTCCAAGGCTCTCAGAATCGATGGCCGCGTCACTATCAGGCAATAGTACCCGCTAGATTTTTTGGACTTCCACTACTATTCTTCAGCAAAAATGTGGTCACAGCCTACCACGGTGTTTACTTGAATCTGCTGCAGTGTGGAGATGTGCTTCCGTTCGCCAAAAAAAAAAAAAACATTGGCTTTACCGGCATTGAAGCCTAGCGTTGTCATAACTCGGCAAAGAAAGACGATGAAGCTGCTTCGCCCCAGTTGAGTTGCTGTGCCTACAGTTTTCCTTATTCTCTGGTCGTTCTGCCGCACAAGATTATTCAGGACTTTAGACGACTTGAAAAGATACCTTCTGTGTCAGATACCGACGGGAGTTACGCCACCTGCCGCTTCGAGAGGAGTGAAGCAGCCAGAAAAACCCAAGCTGGTCGAAACGAGACATCCACCATGACCAGCGAAGGGTCGACGCACGGTCTTGATAACCACCTGATTTGTCATCTACCGACTGGTGCGACTTATATGACAAAAACGGACAAACCTGTTCCCGCCATGGTCTTTTGAGGATGTTAGCTGCAGCGTCTCTAGTTACCCGCAAAATGCTGAATTCATTCTGGCGTAAGCAAAATGTCTGGTGCAGGGCCACTTAAGCACAATGTATTGAAGCTATTTGCAACTCTACACAGACCGGTCGGCAAGCAGAGGCAGTCTATATACTTTCTGTTGGCGTGTCGTGGTCTGGTGCGCTGAACCAGTTAGTTTTTTCAACAAATGTACAGAGTGCTGCTGTCATGACCACTATAAGAAAACAAAGGATTTTCTCAGGCCAAGGTGTCGTTACACTCACGGAATCAATTAAACGCTACAAAGATTAAATCGTGTTCTGCCTCGGAAGCAGTTACGTAGGCAGTCTCTGGTTCTGCTTAAAGGGACCCTTATTGGCGTTGAGGAATCCATTTGTAGTTGAACTTGACAATTGCAGTAAGACTTTCGCGAAATAAATCACTTCAATACGTTCAGCAAAAGCGGACTTCTTGGCAGTCAAGCACCGTGTTACCGATACTTGAATAGTTAGCAATGACTTGCCTTGCGAAGGCTACAGCGGAGCATGGCGTGGCGTGTCCACAACGCTCCGCCTAATGAACGTCACCGTGGTGGGCAGTTGAAACATTATTATGCATGTTTGCGTAGATGCCACTATTTCCGATTATGACGCCTACGACACGCAAACTGCCGTTGTCCTCAGTGAGCCGAAGTGCGGTCATCCAGGAGACTTACCGCGGCACCCCGCGGTGGCCCCGCTGCCTACGCTACGTAGGAGACCGCAGCTACATGCAACTGTATTTCCTGTGCTAAACGTTTGCTTTGTGCACGACAGGGCTTGAGTGCCCGCTGGCGACGATATGCTCCGGTCTGGCCGTGCAATATGAGGTACCGACGGACTTGGCGCTATACCAGCTTGACCAACGGATAGCACCTACATAAAACTTCCGCATTTCTAAGCGCTACGAATTGTTGAATATGGCCCGAAGTCTGCAGGGCGTCAAACCAGGAGCGGCAAGGAGTGAGCGCGTGCTGGCGAGCGTACGTGTGGTCTGATTGTATGTATCGCGTGGTTATAGTCTGGTTGAGTGTTGAAAATTAGGTGAATTTACGAGGTCCGACGGCTAAGAAAAGGATAAGCAGGGTGTTTAAAGTGTTGTGGCGACGTAGGCGTCCGCGGCCGAGCGCGAGCAGACAGTAGTAGGCTTCTTCCGGAAGTGCATAATTATTATCAAAATTGGAAACACGCTTGCTTGAGCCTGTTTGTTAAACTGCGTGTACATACACGTTAACAGTAGGAAGACGCGCATTCATCCAAGCACTCTCCTTGAATGATGTTAGCTAATGCGAATTGCACCCGCTTTTGGGGATCTGCCTCTAGAAATAAAGCCTCTAGAAAAGAGTGAGGAGCAGATTCTGTTGAACAGAGAGCGTTTCAGAGTAATGTTAATTTGCGCTTCACTTGCTAGCTCCAGGCACCGCGCACGACCGCAACCTTAGATGAGGTGTTCACAGCAGCGTAAGCTCTCTGCGGACTGAGTTTTTTCACCAAGTCCGCAGGGTGGTTCAGGACTCCTTTAAACGTTTTGGCAGCTGGGCACCCAAAGCGAAATTTATCTGCATCTCATCGTATGTTGGAGTTGAAGGAAATGAGGAAGCTGATGATCTTTCCCATAGAACGCTCTCACGTGCCCCGAAATTGAGAACACCAAGCAATTTGCAGAAAACAGAGGATGCAACGGGCAATTGTTTGCCGGCTCTCCAAACAACTCCACATCAAGGATGTGTTTTCAGGTCGCAACTTAGCTGTATCCCTTTAGAACCACTTCTGCTTCGTCCATAGCTACTTTTCTAAGACTAGACGATCCGCTTTTCCACATTCTGCTTCATGTTGCGAGATCGGGGATGCGAAGCATTTTATCTGGTTGTGCCCGCCGACTCAATGCGCCATCATTTTCGCGTGCCCCGCAACACTCCACATCCAGGATGTGTTTTGAGGACGCAACTTAGCTGTATCGCATTAAAAGCAAATCCGCTTTCGTCGATAGCTAGGTGTTGAAGACTAGAGGATTCGTTTCCCTGCTTTCTGCTTCATATGGCGAGATCGGTGATGCACAACGTTTTATCTGGTTGTGCCCGCTGTTTACTGTGGAATGAAAAGCGTTGCTTCAGAGTCTCCAAAAAGAAATTATTTACACATACAAGGTATACAAATGTATTCGCGGATGGGTCCGCAGTATTGAGGAACAGATTTCCTCAAGTCTTGGTTGCCTGTCTTCGAGATACGAAGTAGAGCAACGTCTCGTAACGCACCTTTGCTGAAAACGTATGAAATGCTCAGGCGGTACATTTGGCGGCTAAGCATACCTGATTAACTTCGCCTTCTGCTACACCAGCACCCCCATCGCCGTAGCTCGAGGAGTGATCGTGTGCTGCACTTACTACATCTGCGGGAAAGCTTCCACTTTAGGGACGTTTTTGATACGGAGGGCTGTGATGGGCTTACCACTTGAATCGAAGGCCCTGCACTTTCCGTCGTCTGACAGTGCGCCCAGCTGCCTGAAGTTCACTGCAACGCTGGGATCGAGGTTGAGGTTCGCTGCTCCAACGATGGCCGCCTCGCAGCGTCCCGAGCGAAGCGCCACGACTGCTTCATTCAGGACCACCATCGCTGACGAGCAGGCAGTATCAATGGTCATGCTCGGGCCTGTGGCACGAAACATTACGTAAGAGGGAAACCGTGTTATTATAAGTCGCTTACGAGCTCTGTCCGTGTATAGGCTGTGCATTTTTTAGCCGTTCTATGAAGATTCTTCTTAACAGTGCATTCAAGATAATACATTTTTGGCGATGCATTATTACCAGATGATATGAGCTTTTGCTTACATCTAGTTATATGGTATTTAGGGGCATAGAATTGTGTTCTGGCAATGATTAAATAAGTTGTCATAAAAAGAAATACATTTGCTGGGTAAACTATTTATTTAGGGCACTCGTTTTGATGCGCAAATATGGGTGGTGAACGATCATTTTATTTAAACCGTTCCTGACATGGTCGGCCAACAAGTGTGCGTTTCCCATTGTAACTGAGGGTGCAGGGGCCAAAGCGGGTAACGACACAAAGAGAAAACTGTGTCTTAGCATACATTTTACCTGAAGCTTTGGTTTCAAATAATCAACACTAAGCTCCTCGCAATTACAATGACCAATAAGGGCGTCGGCAATGCCGCATAGCAAGGCTCCGAAACATACTGAAACAAGCCGTGCTCCACTTTCCTTTTTCCACATGGCATGGTACCCAACAGCGCAGAAATGGTGGCGCTGTTGCATTGTTGCTCTTGCGGCATAAACATAGCAGGAACAATGCAACCACTGCAGACGTTTTCTCGGGCGGACATCAGAGACGCAAACGCGAGAACGAAACCTAGCGTATTTTCAGCAGTACGTGCCCTTGAGCAGCCTGTTTTACCCACCAAAACTTTATTGGAATGTAAAGTCGGATCCATTGCATGAGCGTCTGCTTTGGCGCCTGTTGAGTCTGCTTGGTTTATCGTCGTACTGCCGCTGCATTTGCTTCGTTGTGGAAGCTTTATGCTAGCTGGCTTCTTTTTTTGTAGTAATCATAAGGTTTTATATGTTCTGGGAACGTACGGTGTTCGTCAGTGCTTATTTGACGCAGGTTTTGTTTCCTACGAGCTGCTAGACAAAGAGAAACGCGTTAAACTCGACATAAGTTAAACGGGCGTAACTCCCAATGACAAATATTCAAGCGTGCTTATAATGTATAAAATCGCATGTTCAACGTGCAAGTGCGAAACACTAGAATGTATGAAACGAAATACGGAGGAAAATTCTGCCAGTCATTTTACACCTGGGCAGCGACATATCCGTCCACTTTCGCTCGTTGTATTTAAATTGTACATAAATGGAATTTTACCGTGGGATATCGGGATTGTTGAGTGCGTTTCGTACTTAGATTTGTTTCGTGAAAAGTGCGCACACGTCTGTATTGGTCCATTCGCTTGAGCCAGACAGTTTTCGTTAGCCGACTATGCACCACAAAATGTGGCATCTTACCAGCATAACTTCAAAGTGTATGTATCATGCATCATGTAACAGCACAAAAACAAGGGACAAAAAAGGAACACACAAGACAGGCGCGGAAGGAGGTGTTCCTTCTTTGCTCCTTGTTTTTGTGCGGTTACATGATGCATTCCAATATCGACCACCAACTAGCCCGCCTATCCCTGGTAAATATGTACAGTATGTATCATGTTTACTTAAGGAAGGAACGAAAACTTTATTTGGCCCTGCAAGTAGTGATAATTAATCACTAAGCGGGCGGCTCCCACGTCGGGACCGGAAGGCCAAGCCTCACGGCCACGTCGTGAGCCTACTGGACAGCCCAGAATTGTTCATCCAAGTCCGGGCTGCGAAGTGCAGCCTCACACCTGGACGCACCCTTGATCGCCGAGTCTTCAATTCTTTCGCAAGACCAGAGCATGTGTTCGAGCGTGGCTAAAGCACCACAATCTTGGCAATAAGGCTCTCTATACGTCTCCGGATAAAACATGTTCAGTCTCCGTGGTCAATAATAAGTACCAGTCTGTAGTAAGCGTAATGTAAGTGCCTGAGCCCTGTTTAGTTTAGGATGCGGCAAACTGTAAACCCTGCGATTAAGAAGGTAATACTTCACAATTTCATTGTATGTGGAAGCGGAGTCTCTGTTCTCGGGGAGTACCGCCACGCCGTTGCGCGGGGCAGAGCGGAGGGTAAGATCTCGCGCTGCCTTATGAGCGGACTCACTGAGATTCGGAGCGGCTGCCTCGATCATCCCAAGGCGAGCAGGGAACCAACATAAGTAGTGTTGAGAAATCTCACATGTCTGCATAATTTTAAAAGCAACCTTAGCCACCGAGCCCTTCTCAAAGGCCCTAACAGCCGACTTTGAATCGATATATACAAAAGGCCTGCGCCTGTCAACAAGGGCGAGCGCAATAGCCGCTTGCTCGGCGACCTCTGGCCTCTCTGTCCGAACGGTAGCAGCGTTAACGACACTGCCCTGTTTACTTAGCTCACCAAGGAATGTAGTTGCTGGCTAGAGCCAGCATCGTTCTTATACGTATGCGCTCCACGCAGGATAACAAGGACGGGGAATTTGTTGTAGTATTCTGCCTCTTTTTACCAACATATGTCGAGCGATGACAAAACAAAAAGCCCGAAACTCGGACGTGAGATGGGTGATGGTCATAGCTTTGTTTTTCGAATATATATACATTCGCTAAATAGTTCTGCTGTTTTGACTTATACAGTAGTCCAGAACTTCTTTGTCTCCGCCGCTTGTAAAAAAGCGCGTCAAGCACCTTAATATTTTGTTGGTGTGGTGTATGTCACTATCAACTATGAATCGCCAGCTTCTTCTACATGTTGTGAAGCGTCGACAAGTTAATTCACCCCGACATTTCAAGACAACCATCAGAAAGATTATAATAATTCACTTCGAGATGGGGAATAACCGCGCTTCGTACTGCGATTTGCTGGGCTTTTGGTACGGCAGAGTGATAGTCCCAGAAAGGCGTTGGTTCCCGGCTTTGATTGGCGGACATGGAGGAATGTTTTTTTTTTTTATTTCCGAAACTTTTTTTCTGAGAAACCCACGTGGGTGCCTTTTTAACATCGTGCTACACTCACGTGGGTGACGATTTTTGTTTTCAGAACTGTTTTGCTACGATAATTAAACTATAAGAATACGTCAGGCAATGTCATGTTGTCGGGACATACGAAGTGAAATAAATTTCGAGGAAACATCTTCAACCCTCGCAGAATTGTAACACCAAGCTCACAGCAGGTCATGTCTTCCAGCACTCTGTGTGACCAGATTTGGAATGGAAGCAGAAAATGAGACTTCAAGTTGAACAACTTCTACAAGAACTACAAGAATGCATTTAAGAGCAGCCATTCCTGAATTGTTGAAGGCATTTTACTTCATTAGGAAACACAGTGTGGCTACTACTTTGCCCTAGCCTCTGTCGTGCTGAAGGGACGAGTCGTAAGGCAAGCATTGCAGCAGGAATTGCATTTTTTATATTATTACGATATCATGGAGCGATACTCGAGAGACGCACTGCCACCAGAACGATGATGAAGTTAGTCGGTGCCGTTGGCGCGAGTGAGTGTCGCCCTGGCTGCCTGGCTCCAGTGTAACTAGCCTGTATATAGCCTCTTTCGTCTGTGTCTTTCCACACGTAACATTCTGGTGGAGGATAGCGTTCCCCGTTCTCACCACGGAAGTCTGAAGTGGTCGGCACATCGAGCTTGTCACCATGCCTCCCGGTGACGAGCCCGCCTCTGCAAGGGCTTCGGCTTTTCCGCCTACTGCAATCGTCACGGTTGCCCCACATCGCTACCCAGGTGTGTTCTCTGGCATGGAGGGACAGGATTTTGACGACTGGACCAAGCTCTATGAACACGCCAGTGCTAATAACAGGTGGACCCAATGATTATACTCGCCAATGTCATCTTTTGTCTCGGCGGCACCCCACGCGTGTGGCGTCAAACGTGTGACGACGAGATGACTAGTTGGGACTGTTTCAAAGAACAGCTACGGGAACTGTTCGGCGACCCCATTGGGCTCAAGATTGCCGCGAGAAAGGCTCTTGCGCCTCGTGTTCAGTCATCTACAGAGCCGTACGTTTCCTACATCCTGGGCGTCTTGGCTCTATGCTGCAAAGCTGACGATAATATGTCCAAAGCAGACAAAGTGGCATATGTGCTAAAAGGCATCGCCGACAACGCTTTCAATTTGCTTGTTTTCGGCAACGTCTCGACTATCGACGGCATCATAAAAGAATGCCGTCACATTGAGCAAGCTAAGAGCCGCCTTATCTCACACCACATTACTTGACTACCCAACACTGCTGCTACGTCGACATGTGAGGGTCGACCGCGTCAGACCACCACATGTGACGACGTCACCCGTATTGTTCACCGCCAACTCGAGGCCGCCTGTTCGTCAGCCTTCTCCACGACGCCTCCCGATCCGCCAGCAACCACCCTTGCGATGATTCAGGCCGTCGTCAGTCAGGAATTTGAGAACTTGGGTCTGAACTCCGTGGTGTTCCACGTCTCAACCCAGCGTTCCCCAGTTATCTAGCGGCCCTCCTCGTCCCCGGCAGCACTTTTCTGCCACATCTCGCCGCAACCCGTCCGAATCGTGTGCCCCTAATGACAGGCCGATCTGCTTCCACTGCTGTCGCATCGGCCACGTCGCTCGTCACTGCCGCAACCGATGGCCACCACCTCCTCGCACATACGCCGCTGCTTATTCCCGCACCTTTGGACTTTCTGTTCCCTGTACCACCCGCCATGAACCCACTGCCGCTGATGATCCTGCTCCTAACCTTCGCTACAGCCGCTCACCCTTACCTCGACGCCATCAGTCCCGTTCACGTCAACCCTGACGCTTCTCTTCGCCGCCTATCGCCTCCCGGATCCAGCCGGAAAACTAGCCACTACAGCTTCTGGAAGTGAAGCTGCGCTGTCGAACCTGCCCTCAAATCCTCTGCTCACGTTACCTACGAACCGAAACCTTCTTGACATTGGCGTTAACGGCTATACGGTCACGGCACTCATCAATACCGGAGCACATCTTTCTATTATGAGTACTGCCTTCCGACGAGGACTGGACCAGCTCCTCACCCCAGCGTCGGCACGCGTCGTCCGCGTTGCGGATGGTGGTACTGTGCCTATCCTTGGCATGTGCACGGCACGTGTCAGCATCGCCGGCTGCCACACTCCTCTTCACCGTAATTGCTCATTGCCCCCACGACCTCATTCTCGGCCTCGATTTTCTCACCGCGCATTCAGGTCTTATTTACTGCTCTTCCAGTACCCTTCGCCTTGAGTTGCCGATGCTCGCAAAACCTTCTGACGCTCCGCTTACGCCCCACCCGCTTTCTTTGCCTGCCGCCAAAGACAATAGCCTATATTGAACTGTTGTCTCTCCCGCCAGTTCCTGATGGTGAGTACATCGTCACTCCTCTGCCCGACATTCCAATACAGTATGACGTTACCGTGCATCACAGTATATTTACTATTACTGCGAACCGCACTTGCATGCCTGTCTGTAACTTTGGATAAGCAAAGCAAATCCTACTGCAAGGTATTTGCCTTGCCACCATTGATTGTCTCGGCGACCAATACGTGGCAGCGTTATCGACCGATGGTTCTCGCGAGCTTATATGCCCCTCGCCCCAGCCTCGGGTGCCGATACCAAAATAAAAAAAATGGTTGCGATGGACCTGTCCTCTGCGCAGGCTGAATACCTTTGCAAAGAATTATCGTCCTACCGAGATATTTTCAACTTCGACGATCGCTCTTTAGGCCAGACGCTCGCTGTCAAGCACCGGATTCTTACTGGCGATGCTACGCCTATTCACTCACGACCATATCAAGTTTCTGCGTCGGAACGCCGAGTAATTGAAAATGAAGTGAACAAAATGCTAGATAAAAACATCACTGAGCCTTCTTCGAGTGCCTGGGCGTCACATGTAATGTTGGTTAAGAAGAAGGACGGCACGTGACGCTTCTGTGTAGACTACCGTCATCTGAACAACGTTACTAAGAAGCACGTCTACCCGCTTCCAAGTATAGACGACGCCCTTGGCTGCCTGCGTGGTTCCAGCTATTTCTCGTCTATTGAGCTTCGTTCGCGATACTGGCACGTTGCTGTTGACGATATGGACAGAGAAGAAAGCGTGTTTATCATACCTGATCTCCTTTACGAATTTAAAGTAATGCCGTTTGGATTATGCAACGCCCCTGCGACTTTAAGCGTATGATTCTCGTAGTTTCGTCGTTTCGTTACAGATTTTGCGACAGTTGCTAAGCCCCTCACTAATTTTTTGAAGAAAGGCGTACAATTCTCGTGGGGTACAGCAGAAGCCACTGCCTTCTTTCGTCTCGTTACTCTTCTAACCTCACCACCCATTCTTGCCCACTCCGACCCTGATGCCCCTTCAGAATTGCGTACAGGTGCCAGGAGCCGCCTCGTAGCACCATCGGAGCGCAACCATAATATTACAGGACGAGAATGCCTTGCTGTTGTCTGGGCAGTTGCGAAGTTCCGTCCTTACTTTACGTTCGCCCTTTTTCCGTAGTCTCTGACCATATGCTGTCCGCTGGCTCTCATCGCTAAAAGATCCTACAGGCCAGCTTGGCCGATGGGCTTTGGGGCTACAAGAATTTTCATATTCCGTGGTGTAGAAGTCGGGCCGCCTGCACCAAGACGCTGAGTGCTTGTCGCGTTACCCTGTTGACGACCCTGACTACTTCAACATCGCCAGTGCTTCTTGCCTATTGTCTGTATCACAGCTGCTTCATTTCACCGATGAGCAAGACCATTACGCCTACATCAGAGCACTCATCGACCGTTTTGAACACTCTCCGGGCGATGCTGCTCTACGCCTCTTCCTCCTCCACGACGGTACTCTGTACCGTCATAACCTTCATCCTGACAGCTCTGAGTTCCTACTTGTAATACCTACACATATCCGCTCCACCGTTCTAGAAGAGCTTCAGAACGCACCAACGGCAGAAAATCTCGGCGTATCTCTAACCTATGACCCTGTACGTCGCCGTTTTTTCTGGCCGGGCCTTGCCCATTCCATTCGACGTTACGTCAGCGCTTGTGAACTTCGCCAACGACGCAAGAAGCTTTCCCAGCTCCCCGCTCGTTACCTGCAGCCGCTCGACATCCCTCCCTAGCCCTTCCATCGCGTCGGCTTAGACTTTCTCCACCCATTTGCGGAACCTACATCAGGAAACAAGTGGGCTGCAGTCGCGGCGGACTACGCGACCCGCTACGCCGTAACCCGTGCTCTTCCGACCAGTTTCGGAACTGATGTTGCGGACTTCCTCCTACATGATATCATTTTGATGCATAGTGCTCGGCGTCAATTGCTAACAGTGGTTAAGTTTCTAGCATGAAAGACCTGGGGGGTGTCAATGCCATCCATGCTGCAACTGTATAGGGTCTTCTTTGGATTCCTGCGGTACACGCTACCGGTCATCTCCAACACTTGCAGAACTAACTTGAATACAATCCAAAGCGTACAAGCCCTAGTCCTCAAGACATGCATTCGTTTACCTCGGAGTGCGTTAACGAGTTAAGGTATTGTAGGCGCTCAAGATTACACTCTTAAAACACGCATTACCATTAAAACAATGCATGTGCACATAAGACACGTCGCCCAGACGCCTACACACCTCCTCGCAAGTCTCCCTGTACAAAGGCCTCGCACGACATTCAGTGCAGCTGTCTTCGTTCACCGTGCCTCTCTCAGGGCAAGTTACGCACCTGCGGCAAAACCTTTGATTCATCCAGGGTGTGGGAGCCGTACTCAAGTAAACCTTACAATCCCAGGGCTTCTCAAAAAGTTGGACTTGCCAGCATCAGCACTCAATCAAGTTACTTTAGTCCTCTTGCACAAGAAACAGAGCGGCTGCACACACTTCTATATTGATGGCTCAACGACAACAACCAATTCCAGAGCCGTTGTGGTTATAGCAACAATGGGAATAACCCAGCGGTTCAGGACTTCCCATATCCGTACATCTACAGGTGCAGAGCTCGCGGTTCTGCGCGGCGCGTTTCATGTGATCATCGAAAATCATCGAAAATGGGCAGTCTTGTGCGATTCAAGGCCAGCCTTGCAATGTGTCTAGTCGTTTTTCCGACATGGAACCGACGATCAGCTCACGTCTTACATTGTGGAAGTTGTCCACCGCTTTAGAGAAAAAGGCCATGATATCTTATTTCAATGGATTCCAGGTCATTGCAGTATCACTAGCAATGACAACGCTGATAAGGCAGCTCGGACGGCAAAAAAAGAAGACAGCTGCGTCCCCATTCCTTTCTCAAGGACCAACGCTGGGAGAAAACTTTTCATTCTAGCACAACACTCTCCTTAGCAGAGTGGAATACCGCACATACAAGGCGCACCAGACTGCACAGTAGTTCTTGTAATTCTTCATTGCAACTCAGACCTACGGCCTGACTGCACCAACGCGACGCGTACGTCTCTTCTGCGTCGGTTGTGGCTGGGAGTTGATTTCACGAAAGCTTACTCAGCACTAACTGGAATGGCTGATTGTCCTGCATGTGATGCTTGCGGCTAGAACATTGACCACTTATTGTGCCACTGTCCTGAATTTCATGTAAAAAGACAATCTTTGTCTAACACATTGAGGAAACTAGATGATCGTCCTCTGAGTCAGCAGGCAGTACTAGAGCACTATCGCCACCGATCATCTGCTCAGAAGGCAGTGAAGGCAGTTTTGTGCTTCCTGAGAACGCCTGGTTTGCACGAGCGTCTTTGACTCAATGACTGTCTCTGCACGTCTCTATACCCTCTCTATCTCTCCATTCTCTCTCTTCTCCTTCTCCCTTCCCCTTGCGTAGGATAACCAACCAGACTCTTGACATCCCCGCCTTCCCTATATCCATTTCTCTTTTTTATCCATTGACTTTTTGCTATCTATATTTCATTCTTATGTTTATTCATTTACTTTTCTAGAAAATTTTTCCGTGGCTTCATACAGTCTTTTTTGTCCCCTAACTGGTAGTTCATCGTAGATGGCAGATTTTATTAGTTGCCAGCTTAGTTTTCTCTTTTTTCTCTTTGCAATGCGGTGATTAAGGTATTGATATGAGAATATTTCGAATTGTGCGCCAATTCTTCGTAATGATTTTCGTGTAGTATTTACGAGTGTCTTCCTCTCTGAAATTTTTACAGTATTTAGTTTGATGTTGCATGCTATTGCGTTGTACGAATAATGCTTTTGTTAAGTGATCCTTTTAATGCGAATAGCACTCTTCGTCTACTACACGCGTTTGGAGGCTATCTATATATCTAGTCTCTTAGGCCACCTCAGCGGCCCAAGTTCTGCGTTAGCTTGGGCCACAAGATCTCTGCTCGTTGTCGTGACGCCGTGACGGTCGTTCTATCTTTGCCGTCCCAGCTTTTTCATATGACTCTCGCTTTGATGTCGTCGTCACGTCGTCACGTCTTCTTTGCCGAGCTAGTGGGCCTAGTTGTCTAATAGTGCGGCGTACTAGGCATGTGCTCCTGCTTGTGGTGCCGTCGTGGACGGTGCGTCGTCGTCATTCCAGCTTTCAATAGGTGAAGCGCCAATAGTGACGACACACAAGAAGAAATACAGACAGGACAAGGCGTCATTCCAGCTTTGTCAATCGCTGGACAGACACAATACAAGACAGGACAAGGCGTCATTCCAGCTTTGTCAATCGCTCTCGTCAAGCCATCGTCGTCACCCCATCGTCGTCATGCCATTGTCATCATACAGGCTTCGTGATACAGTCGCCGTTGCGTCATTGCCCTTCTACACTCGTTGTCATCCGATTTCCTCGATACCGTTGTCTTGCTGTCATCGTCATTTTGTCGTTTTCATAGATTCGCCGTCATGCCTTCTTTATTGTGCTGCCGTCGTGGTCGCTCCATCGCCGTTATTTTAACTTCGTCATGCCTTTATCGACCTGCTGTCATCGTCGTGCCATTGGCTTCATCCCGCTTTCGTTTTACCATCGTCATCACCTGAGTAGCTTCATCCCGTTGTCATCATGGCGCCGTTGTCATACCGACTTTGTCTTTCCATAGACGTGAGTCCTTCTGCGTCATTCTATGGTAATTATTTCTTCGTCATTCAATCGAGAATATGTCGCAGTGGCTAGGCCATTGTCTCCAGAGAGCAGCTATAGTGTATCCGTTGTCATGCCATCGTTATTATGCCGTCTTGGCCGCGCAATTGTCGTCACTGCAGCTTCGTTATCAGACTCTCGTCGTCACGCCATTATTTTCACGCAGACACTCGGTGTCATGCCATTGTCCTCATACCGTTGCCGCGCCATCATCGTTGTTCCGCCGTGACCATGCAGTCGTCGTCATGCATTCTTTGTCATAGAATCGTAATCATGCTGTCGTTGTCGTTCTATCGTCATCATTCTAACTTCAGCATCCGACTTTCGTCATACAGTCGTCGTCACACCCTCGTCGTCACGCAGCCAGTGTCATGTCATTGACATGTCGTCGTCACGCTGTCGTTTTACTTTCGCGATCACTTCGGCAGCATCATCCCATTGTAATATTACATCGTCATCATGCTGCGTTCGTCAGTCTAGCGACGTCATTCCTTCCTCGTCATTCCATCACAATTAGGCTGTCATGATTTTATAGTAATCATGCCGTCCTTGTGATGTCATTGTTGTCATTGCGTCATTGACAGCAACTATCATGCATCCGTTATCATGCAGTCGTTGCCATGCCGTTCGGTCGTGCTATCGTTGCATTCCAACTTCTCCATTCGGTTGTCTTCATATCGTGATAATTATGCCATTTTGACCATACATTCGTCTTTATCCGATCGTCATCATAGTAACGCTGTCGTCCTGATGCCATCGTCATCACCTAAGAATAATCTCATTGTCGTAATGTTCTTGTCATACTGCATTTGTCTTTCCATCGCCATCATTGCTTTTTCGTCATTTCGTCGCCGTCAGTGCTAAGTCGTCGTATAGTTCTCCTCATCCCGCCATACTTCAGGGCAACCTTGGTAATCGAGTACCATAACAACATAGTTGGACGCCGGATTTTGTCACGCGTAGCAGAATAAACTGAAGTCTTAGATTTACAACTATAGATGTCCATTTTTTATTGCTTCCAAATACCCTCAAAAGAAAATGCATTGTAGAGCGGAGTGCTTTCGAAGGAACGGCAAGTTATACAACGTTATACAAAAGAAATGGTTATGCAGAAAACATTAGGGCCGAATGCAACAAAAAATAACAATAAAACAAGAACCTCATGGCAAAGAAAATCGCTCGGTATATAGCACAGTTAGTTACAATGAAAAGATGAAAATAAGAATGGTCAGAACAAAGCATGACTCATGATGGAAACAAAATTGGCGGGAAAGTGTTTCCAGTCCCGTGAAGTGTTCGGTTGTTTCTGCGAGAGGATGCACACCCAAGTTTTCTAATGTGGTAAACCCGCGACGAAAGGTACGCAGGTGCAGGGATGAGCTTTGCGTGTATATTATAATGACGTAGGACTTGATAAAATAAGCATTAGCGAAAAGCTTTTCTTCGTAGGAATAAACGAGACAAAGATAACCTGATGTTGTTGTTACGGTGGATGTACGAAAATAATTGACTACTATGAAACGAGTGGCATGTTTATAATAAGGTTATTCTAAGGTCTATTTAAATTGGGGGCGCACAAGGGTTTCATAACGAAGTTATTTAAGTTCTGTTGGACACTTACTGAAATTTCGACTTGAGTATTCGAGAATTTGATTGACTTACAAATTATGACAGTCACGTGAGTTTTCCATGCTAGATCAGAATTTATATAGGTTTCCAAATATCGATAGGGCAAAACTTGTTCATGAGCAGTACTTTTAGGTTATTAAATGGGTTCCGTTCGTTTCTGCGTGAAACACACAATAATTTTTATTTGTTATTGTTTAATTCTATAAGCCACTTGTCGGACCAACCCCGCCATTATAGAATCTAAGTCTCATTGTAATATATGCTCATCGTGCTCACTGCAAATTTCTGTATATGGAACACAATCATCGTCGTAAACGTGGATATTTGAAGGAACTCAGCTTGGCAAATAATAGTGTAAATTAAGAATGTAATGGGCCTAAAACTGAGACTTTATGTACGCCAGTTCAGTTAAGCACCGAGTTAAATAAATTTGACTTCTTCAATATGGCGTGTGACTACATTGCTCGAATCATATTCGCATTGCCGTCGACATTAATCCTGAGAATAATACTGACGCAATTTTTTGCCTTCTTGAATAACGCTTGTATCCCATGGACGTAACTGTATTCTCTCTTCCCCAATACCTTCCTCATGGCTTGTAACGTGCTCATAAATAAAGTTATTAGAATATAAAATACAATAAACATAACGTAACCTCATAAGTGACAAATGGACTAATGTTTTTGTGTGTGATATAGCTAAAACTTTCATCACTTCCATTTTTACCAATCCTAATGCTGCTTGTGTGGAAACTGCATTTAATAATAAGCGCGTAAAAAATTCTGAAGGTTATAATTGCAGGCTTGATGCACACTTTCTCGGTCCATTCAACCTAGAGACAGTGGACGCAGTAGGTACTGGCCCGCAAACTAATGAACAAGAACAATTCCTTAAAAGACATATTGTAAAGATTGTTGTTCCTTAGAAGAACCATTCTTTGTGCGTTTGTACATTTCAGTGATACTTCACCTTGGATAATTACCTTTGGGCTGGTACACTTAGTCCTACGACTTAGGTTGGTCCCTTTGCTGACAAAGCTAACACTGGATACGTTAGCAAGCATCACATTATCCTTTTTGTAGTGTGTTATAATAATTTCGAATGCCTTCCCTTGTGAGCTGATGCGATGTCAGTTGACTACACAGTGGTTCCTGTCACTAAGCAGAGCTCAAAATTTTAGAATCAAATGGCAAAGTGACCCTCATAACAGTTGGTAACCGAGCACGACGAAGCGTTACTGCGGCAATTGGGGCAAAAATATATAAATAAATAAATTCTGGTGCATACAAGCGAAAAAACGTGGTATAATTAAAAGCCACGCCACAGAAGGCAACTTTCATTCCTCTTTATCTAGTTTTAACCACTTGTCCTCTAACATGCACCTGAAGTTCGCTGGCGAGAGATTACAGCATGTTTCTGTGGGCAGATGATGCTACGTATTGCTTAACGCCCCGTCACGGCAAAAAAAAAAAAAAAAAGCATGCAGAGACGAAAGCAAGCGCCAACACCAACAGGCGAATTGTTCGATGCTTTCAATCCATTTCACAAAAAAATTGGCTGTTTCGCCCGAAGCACCAAGACTGACTGGGAGAGCAAGATTTCCCGTTGCGCTCGAACATACAAATTGCACGTGGGTCCGACTAACTCGGTCGCGATATGGGCGGACGCGCCAAACTGGCTGTCACGGATAAAATCTTGTCCTTGTGTGCTCTTTCTCTCTGTGATCGTTTCTGTGCGCAGTAATGAAACTGTTTGCTCATATGCACCAATTCACCCAACAAGTTCTTCTAAGCTGCATAAAAGCTTTACCACGCCGTGTGAGGCCTGTAATGACATTGGATAGGCGCGACTACACTTCTTGTAAGGAGCCGCATCAGTAAAGATTACATCACTTGCAGGTTTGAGCTCTGAGATGGTTTAGCGATTTCAGTATTTAATAGCGCGAGAAGATTGAGGATAAAAAGCGTGTGCTGTAAGGATTATGTTTCATGGCATTATTTTGTGGGCTACGCTTTCTAAAAAGTGAGGATTAATTTGGTTAAAAATGTAAGACCCGGTACAAGCAACTTGAGTGATAGAGTAATGTTTATCTCGCTTATGTACAACAGGGCATAGATCATAGCATGACATATAGCGTAAATACACCTAAATATATGCGGAGCGCCACGGCCACGCCGACGGCGAAAATTCACTTCATGTGTCCGTACACCATCTATTGCAAGATAAGGTAAACATACAGATAACCTGTATTTGTGAAATCTTGAGCGTTTTCTGCACATGACGAGCTTTTGCAGATATAAACCGCTTATACATGGCAACCTGACTGTAGTGGAGTATCTCTAAGAACGAACATCACATTGGAGAATAAATAATCGCCAGCATGCACTTGGTAATTTGTAGACCAACAGCCTTCATTTACCAATCAGTAAGGAGCGCCAAAGCAGCGCAAAATTATTTTTTTCTGACCTTATCGAAGACGCAGTAACAATGCCGGAGCATATGAAGGCCGCCCAAACGCATGAAAAGCCCTCGGTTGCGAACGGCTCCGTGTGGAGGAGCCGGAGAGCCCACCACTGAACTTTAGCTGTTTCTGCGTGAATAGGACGGTTGGAGCAAAACCTGCCAGCCAGAAGGGCATCATTGGGTGAGCTGAGGCGGTTGTGAGCGGATACCGTGTGTAGTACCCCAACCTCCTCTCTCTTTGTGCCCCTTCACTTCAAAAGGAAAACTAGTTTCAACCTCCACCATCACCACGTTATAACGTGCACAATCTCGTAGGCCATGATACTAGGATGCACACTACGTGTATGGCATTATACAAGCTACCACAGCCCCAACCCTTCGTGAACACATTAGTGCCAGGATTACAAGGACTTGTTGGTTTTCATGAACAATCAATTGCCGTTCTGCCGGAACATTATTCGTTTGCTTCGGCACTTTTAACGTTCTGATTATTAGAAATGGCTACTGTTTAGGAGAGATCCGTTGTTGCCCAACAACAATTATTCAAGGTCACCTCTAAAACATACCTTGCACGTCGAGTGAGTAAGAGATTCTGTTGGAGAACATGGCTCTCGAGCATCCGAGAAACAAGTAGCTGTCCACCTTCTTCGGGTCCTTTCGGAACGCGTCGTAAGATTCCGAGCTTGAATTGCCAATGAAGACGCCTATGTTCCGCTTGCGCAAGGTATCGGGGTCGTAGCCTGCATCCACAATGGCCTCGTACGATGTCTCCAGCAACATTCGCAGCTGTGGGTCCATCACTTGCGCCTGCTTGGGGTGTGTGCTGAAGAACTGCGCGTCAAAGCGGGACAAATCCCGGATCTTTCCATGGCGCTTTGGCAAATCCATGTGACCTGTGAAAACGGGGGAATATTGTGTCTTACGTTGCCAGCAGTGGTTGCCAGAAATATCACTGTACCTTCTTACAGTGCACGCGTTCCTCTGAATTTCGGCTAACATCTCACATTTCTTGCATTCTGACCTCTCATTTAAAAGAAAGTACGAAACGCTAACATGACTTCTTAATCCTGGCGAATGAAGAGCAACAGGCTAACTGAGGTTGAGATGTCATTTGGCGTATTTCATCTAGAAGGACATAGTGCATTTTAAGACATGGAAATTGTGACCAACTGATGTCACATATCAGAAAATTTGACCTTGAGTTTCTAAACGAGGACATCATATAATATTTCAGTGGCTTCTGAGAGATTGTGGGATTGTTAGTAACCTTCTCGCAGAAGACGTTGCACTACGTGCCCAATCTAGCGGTCTGACACTCCTTATACATTTATCAAGAGTATACATTTATCAAGAGTATCAAGAGTTTCCCTATCTCGCGCATACCATCACTTTCAGTCAGTGGAATACTCCGGAGGACACCGATGATACGTCCTCGAGCCTTCATTAACCTGCAGTTATCAACAATGTTTCCACGACATGACGCAGCACTTATGAAAGGGGCGGCGCTTCCGGATTTGTTGCGGGCAATGTGGGGCACGCGCACCGAGGAACCAAAAGCCTCATAATATTGCATGGTCCCGTGACTCTATTTAAATGGACTATTACTACGTATACAATACAGATTTGCGATTTTGAAGCTCCTACGTAAGCTTATCAGTTATAAATCGAAGAAATAAAGTATTATTAAAGCGAAGCATTCTTTGTAATCTGCCTTCAACTTTTTCTCTGATGCTGTCGTTCTGCTCCTGCTGTCTGGCACACCACGTCGGGGATCGTTGAGCACGTGTATAACTTGCATGGCCAGGGCACGGGAGAAAGATTGTGAAGCCTCTCCGATGAGAGCTCCTTCGGCGTCGCCACGATTCCCTCTGGAGTTTTCTGACCGGTGGCGCAATTCCCCCTTGGACTGGAGTGATTAGGCGTGAGCCCCCAGCGAAAGCATTACAGAAGCTGCAGCGCTTATCTTTGTCCTCGCGCGCAATGGTCCAGAGAAAAAAATAGAAATAATGGTGGGGAATAAATCAGAAGAGTCGATAGAGAATAGATCAAGGAAATGCCCTAACAAAACAGGGGAGTAAGAATATAGGCACTCTTTCCTCGTTTAAAAATAAACATAGGGCACATTGGTCGACGCTGACAAGCAACACAGGGCGTGAAGACCAAAGCTGCATTAAAGCGACGCAGCGCCAAGACGACAATCCGCAAGCAAAGGAACACTTCAGCCATGATGCGATGTGCCGTGTGAGGCAATGGCAGTGGTAACCTTTTCGCAGGCTACCAGCAATGGCGCGCAAGAACGCCTCAAGAAAAGACCTATCAATGTGCATTCGGTTCGCTATAAGTAGACAAACATAACAGGTGCACGCAAGGTAAAAATTATCATCACCTCACAATGTAGTGTACTATTTTTAAAAATAAATTGTTACCTAATGTATATATGCTCATGATTTGTTATTCCTATAAACAGTACCGAGTTTTATTTGATACCGTAGTGTTAGTTCTGGATTTCAAAGTGATAAATAAATTTTTTGGAGTGAACTAGAAAATTTAGAAGGACCTTGCGTGACGTAGATAAGAAATTTCTATATAATGCTTCGCATCATCAACTTACTTAATTCTTATTTGTTAGTTTATGTTGCATGTTCGAAAACGGGACCTGAGGGAGGTGAGCACTTATGGTATCTGCACCTACTAGGCGTCCCATCAGTGCAGACATAGTCCTCCTTGAACATGCAGATAAATCCACTATTTTGGTTAGTGTTATTCAGAGAACTTCTATCACGTAATGCGGAACAAACTTCAGCGGTGCACAAGTATAGCTAATTCCAGCGTTTGAGGTTGAAACTGCCGAAAATAGGGCGGTGCAGACGACGATTACCATGCTGCGTGCCTCTCAGCGACTTGCTCCATTTCCCAACGTTTAACAATTACCATAAAATGAGTATAGAGCTGAGCAAGACGTTGTTGTTCATTAATTCTTTCGTCATTAACGCAAACTACTTACGTCTATTACCGCTAGTAATGCACCGCGAAAAAAATCTGCAACACAAGTACGACTTTATTTTACGAACTTCAGTTAAGAGAAATTGCTGCCACGTTAAACAACTTAAGTATCTCCAAGATGTCAGATGAGACTCTTTGCTAAAGCTCTTTCAGTTTAATGGATTCAGAGTGAGGCAACTTTCATTCCTGCTAAATTTCTGCAACACGGCATTGGCTGAACTGGGTCGTCCGGTCCAATTTTTGAGACTATTTGGCAGTATTGCCACTCACGGGTTCAAGAAAGCCTCTACACATGGACTCCATGTAATATTAAATAACATATTGTAGGGCCCCACTAGGGAAATAAAATCTAGTTTTTCCACACGAGTGTGTTAGTGTTGAATATATTTCTTAAACGCCTTGAAATTAGTTTGTGAACAAGACCTTGACGTTTGATTTGTCTGTTCTCTGAAAGCTTTTGTTTCTGACCAAAAAGAAAACCTGCTGTACGGACGCTGCACTGAAGTGTAGCTTAAGACGAAATTATTTTTTACCGGGAAAGTTGTTTTATTATTTGCGTCATAGCATATCACACACCTCCCAACAGTAGTAAATTGTGTGCTGACACACGCACTAAAGTCTTCGCGACTTTATCGCTTATGTAATACGTTGCCCCAGGCAGCTGGCGCAAATGAGATATTTACAGGAAAAAATGTTTTGGAGAAAATAATTTGTGTAAGTTGCAAAGACATCGTTTATGCTGAAACATATCATGCGGGGGGCTACGCTTATCTAATATTTGCGAAACCCACCAGGAGGCCAGCGCAAGTCATCCTCGGTGATCATGTCGACACCAGCGTACAACTTTTCTTTGAACTCTACCAGATGATCCGCTTGTGGGAAGTAGGCAGAGAAACCAGTGATAACGATGTCATCGTCGGCCATAGTTGTCTGTCGATAACCCTAAATCAAGAACACAGAAAACAGAGGTGTTATATACCGTGTGCCCCACGGATCTTGTGCCATAAGTTAAACACATGGAATCTGCACGTAGCCGGACAGAACCATGCTAATGTCTCTTGGCGTCGCTTGAACCAAGCCAAAGCATTTTTTTTATTTCACCTAATTATATAATTAGTTACAATTTTTATTCACTATAAATTCCTATACCCAGAGCAAAAATGCCAATGAGGAAATTATGAGAGAGAAGTGTTGCGTGACTAGTCGCAAGGTTGTTTTGCATGTTTCGTGGGCTTATTTCAGGCTTCAAATTCGGTGGCCGTTGGTGGGCACCTTGCGTCAAATTGGCCCCTTTGAACCCTTTCTGGCGACAGAAAGCTCGGGTTGGCTCCCGGGCTACTTTCTGCATAGGTTTTATTACATTTCGGTGCATAAGCTAGCAACGTTTTATGATTGCTTTTAACCCAGACAACGAACATACTTAGCTGTTTCGTTACCATTACATATGCTCTCACTTTTGGGGATTTTATGTATTAACATTTTATTTCAATACGTCTTAGTGGCAACGTATACTGCGATACATAAAATTATGACATGATCATTGGTCTTTTGAATAGATGCATATCAGTAATAATTGCTCAGATAACACTTGAGCATTTCTATGTGAAACTTCAAAGAAGTGCTAGAAGCAATAGGACCGAAAGCAAAACGCAGGGAAGGAGGGAGATAGAAATTGAAGACGATGAGCAAAATGAGAACAAACTGAAATCAGGGGTCAACATTTCGACACGTCGCCTTGAATACGACGAGTCCACTTGTCGAAACGGTGGCTCCTGCTTTCACCGTGTTCTCGTTTTGCTCAACGACCTAATGTAATAATTTTCGATTTTCACTACAAGTGCTAACAACACAAAAACTCAGAAATGTACAATATATGGACTTGCTTCCTAGTTGACAACTTTTCTGGATCAAATTAGTATTGTGAAAAAGTATTGAGCTTAGGCAACATTCAGATGCTTCCCCTTACAAATTATTGAGTTCGATCAGCTTTTCTGTGCCAGCAAGGTTCCCTAGTGGGCTTTCAACTGGGGCTAGAGCAGCCATGTTTTGTTCAGCTCATGTACGGCGCTGCAATGCAATGCGCAGTGTTGCGCAATATTGTGCAGCAATGAATAAGGGCACAGGGGGACGTCGACAGGCAGTGTTCAAAATGTAACAGATTAGAAAGGTAGTCAAACTTCTGCCGAAGGTCGGTCCGAAATTGTCTTCGTGCTCTTGGGTGAGCGAAAACCCCACACTCCGGGAAGGAGTACTCGTAATAATATGTACAAACGCTATCGAAACGATGATGGATAACAGCAATGAACGGTGTGGAAAATAAAGTTGTATTTGATGTTACTTGAACGCAATTGTACAAATAACATGTACTCCTGAGCATCTTCCGCTGTTTGGGACATCCTAAAATAGCATGTACGCTGGATTACCATATCGACAATCCAAGAGAAGCTCCTGTGACTGCAGTGCTGCCGTTATGGAAAAAGAACAGTGAATCTGACAGCAACATGTCGCACTTTTTGTAAATACACGTTTTGATATATAACATGTGTAGTGGGTAATATGCATGTGGCACTGTGCGGACTGCCACCGCTGCGGCGCGAGATACGAGCGCGGGTTGTTGATGCGAAGCGCTAGGACTCGTGATCTAGAGCTACCTGCGATCCCTCGCACGAGCTACAATAAACCCCATTCCATTTGGTGGAGGTGCTGGGTATGTCATCAGCAGCATGACTTCCGGTGGTGGTCGCTGAGGAATACGGTACGGTCGGAAGCCGGAGCTGGGTGGTCGCTCGGTGCCCACGAAGGCCGGCAAGCGCCGACGGCTGAAGCGCGCTACATGTCCCGCTGTACCGCAGTCACAGCTCTACAATACTCGTCGCTCGCCTTCCCCTCGTCGGCGCTCACTCTCACCCATGCGTCGTAGGCGAAGTGCCAGTACTACTGAGGCGGAAAACTGATTTCCGCAGTTCCTGAGGCACGAACTGCGTCATCGTCGGAACATCAAAGTCCTCGTTTTTCCCCCGCTAACGTTATTGAAGTGTCTGTTGATGGCATCAAATGTCTTGCGCTCGTCGATACAGGTGCTGCTGTATCTGTGATTAGTGAGAAACTTTGCCGTGAATTACGGAAAGTGACCATGATGCCTTCGGTAATATTGCTCAGAACAGCCAGTGCACAACAAGTTCAGCCAGTCGCTATGTGCACTGCCAGGGTGTTGATTCGAGACATTTTGTATTCGACTGATTTCTTTGTGCTAACTTGTTGCTCGCACGATGTGATTCTCGGTTGGGATTTTCTGTCGCGCCATCACGCCGTCATTGACTGTGCACGTGCTGAGGTTCAGTTCTCCGTTCTGTGCGATTTGCCATCTCACGACTTTCAAGTTCATGATGTTACCAGGATCTGTGTAGCTTCAGATACTGACTTTCCCCCTCACAGCGCGGTATTTTTCCCTCTTTCATGCGCATCGCTTGCCGAAGCGACGGTCATGTTTTCACCCGCTGCCGTCTTCATTCGCCGCCAGCCTATATTGTTGCCTTTCGCCCTCCTCACGGTTCACCATGGGGCTGCAGAAATACTGATTTCTAACCCAAATTCGTACACTTTGGCTTTGCACTGCGGCGAGACTATTGGTACCATCCAGACTGTGGACGCTGACGTTATTGTGCATTTCCCTGTTCCCGACGACGTGGATACTGCCAACGTAACAGCACTGGCACCCCATGTGCCATCTAACCGAGTACCACCGGATGTTTTTTGTCGCTCTATTGCCGATGACCTCGAACCGACACAACGTGAGCGGCTTATTACTCTATTAAATGATTTTCACGCCTCTTTTGACTGCAACCAAGCATCATTAGGCCGCACAAGTACCGTCTCTCAGCACATTGATACGGGACACCACGCACCATTACGCCAGCGTCCGTACCGCGTGTCATCCACCGAGCGTCGTGTCATCGCCGAGCAAGTTGAAGACATGCTTGAACGTGGTGTTATCAAGCCATCCTGCAGCCCTTGGTCATCTCCTGTAGTACTCATTAAGAAAAAAGATGGCTCGATTCGTTTGTGTGTGGACTATAGTCGCCTCAACAAGATTACACGAAAAGATGTCCATCCTCTACCGCGCATAGATGACGCCCTGGATTGTCTTCATGGTGCCGAATTCTTTTCTTCTTTGGACTTGCGATCGGGCTATTGGCAAGCGCCAGTGGATGAATCCGACCGCTCGAAGACAGCTTTTATTACCCCTGATGGCCTGTATGAGTTTACAGTAATGCCATTCGGCCTCTGCAATGCACCCGCGACACTCGAAAGGATGATGGACAATCTTCTACGAGCCCTCAGATGGAAGGCGTGCTTGTGTTATTTAGACGACGTGGTAGTTTTCTCCCCTGATTTCACCACTCACCTCTCTCGTCTACGCGAAGTCCTTACTTGCCTTACCACCGCCGGCCTTCAACTTAACTTGAAAAAGTGCCGCTTCGGAGCCCGCCAGCTGACCATACTTGGCCATGTCGTGTCCAAAGACGGCGTCCTTCCCGACCGTGACAAACTTCGTGCTGTCGCAGAATTTCCGCGGCCGACTACAGTGAAAGCGCTCCGCAGTTTCATCGGTCTTTGCTCTTATTTTCGCCGCTTTGTGCGCAATTTTGCCTGCATCATCGCTCCCCTGACGAAGCTCCTGGCTGGTTCTGGTGACCTTCGCGACTGGACTCGTGTGCACCGACTACGACCCGAGTGCACCGACTGAAGTTCATACCGACGCCAGCGGCGTTGGTTTTGGGGCCGTCCTTGCACAACGGAAGCCTGGCTTTCCAGAATATGCGGTTGCATATGCGAGTCGTGCTCTCACGAAGGCAGAATCCAATTATTCTGTCACGGAAAAAGAATGTTTAGCTATAGTTTCGGCCTTAAACAAATTTCGCCCTTACTTGTATGGCCGTCCGTTCGACGTTGTGACAGACCACCACGCGCTCTGCTGGCTTGCGTCCCTGAAAGACCCGTCGGGGCGTCTTGGACGTTGGGCTCTTCGGATCCAAGAATTTGACATTCGCGCCATTTATCGATCCGGGCGCCAACATTCTGATGCATATGCGCTCTCCCGTGCGCCCATGCGATCCGACGAAAGGCCACCTTCATCCATAGAGTGCCCGGTTGCTACGCTTGCTGTTACTGACATGCCGTCTGAACAGAGAAAAGATCCGTGGATTGTGTCTCTCATTGACATTCTTAGCAGTTCTTCAACGTCTACATGCCCTCGAGCCATTCGTCGCCAAGCCACCCACTTCGTGCTACGGGACGCCATCTTGTACCGCCGAAACTATAGCCCGATGGTCGCAAATGGCTGCTAGTCATCCCTCGCCATTTGCGTTCCGACGTATGCACGTATTTCCATGCAGACCCACAACAAGCTCATGCTGGCGTCCTGAAAACCTACGAGCGGCTCCGCCAGCGGTACTACTGGCGCGGCATGTATTCTTATGTCCGCAAATACATTCGGTCATGTGCAGCCTGTCAGCGACGCAAGACATCTTCTCATACGACAGGCCCTCTGCAACCTTTACCGTGTCCTGCACGTCCTTTTGATCGGGTTGGCATCGACCTTTATGGGCCTCTTCCATGCAGTGCTACCGGAAATCGTTGGATAATTGTCGCAGTAGACCACCTGACAAGACATGTTGAAACTGCTGCACTTGCTTCGGCTGCTGCTCGCGACGTCGCCGCATTCATCTTACGGCATTTCGTCTTACGGCACGGCGCACCGCGAGAACTGCTCAGTGACCGAGGCCGTGTCTTTTTGTCCGAAGTTATTTATGAGCTACTCGCCGCGTGCCGCACTATTCACCGCACCACTACGGCGTATCACCCACAAACTAACGGTCTAACGGAACGATTCAACCGCACCCTTGGGGACATGCTCAGCATGTATCTTGCGTCGGATCATTCCAATTGGGACGATGTCCTCCCTTTTGTGACGTACGCATACAATACCGCCGTTCAGGCTACCACAGGCTTCTCACCATTTTTCCATCTTTATGGGCGTGAACCATCCACTACCCTCGACACCGTACTACCATATAACCCGCATGCCTCTGAATTCACCCCTTTTTCCGAAGTTGCTCGCCATGCTGAAGAGTGCCGCCAATTGGCTCGCTCGTTCACGTCGGATACCCAAGGAATCCACAAAGATCGCCACGACAACGATCAGCCCACGCAGTCCTTCGCCGTGGACTCTCACGTCTTGCTTTGGCTGCCCTTCCAAGCTCCAGGCCTTAGCCTAAAGCTTGCTCCGAAATATCAAGGTCCGTACCGGATCGTCGCGTGTACTTCGCCTGTGAATTATGTGGTCGAACCGGTGACGCCATCTTCGGACAAACGCCGCCGTGGCCGCGAGACTGTTCACGTCAGCCGCCTGAAGCCGTACCACGACCCCCTTATCGTATCATCGCCTTAGGTCGCCAGGATGGCTCCTCTTCGCCCCGGGGGAAGTTGTAGTGGGTAATATGCATGTGGCACTGTGCGCACTGCCACCGCTGCGGCGCGAGACACGAGCGCGGGTTGTTGATGCGAAGCGCTAGGACTCGTGATCTAGAGCTACCTGCGATCCCTCGAACGAGCTACAATAAACCCCATTTCACATGTTAGAATGTTACGCGAAGTGTTAGGCAAACAGCATTAGTGGCAGTATGAATTGTAAGCAACGTAAGCTAAGTAAACACGCGCGGTGTGGCGTGGGTCGATACGCGAACAGGGAAAAGTCGGCCAGCGTGAGCGGCATCTATTAGAACTACACAATCTTGCAGGCATTCTCGCCTTGCGTTGACATCGCTTTCACGCACTGCAGCCTCTCGCGGTGAGCACGATGCGTACGTTCACTTTACGCACCTTTGCAGCGCAAGTTTTTGTCGACGTGGTCGCTGAGCCTCGGCTACCAGCAGCAGCAGCACGTCTGGGCTGCTCTGTCATTCAGCTGCAGCATGCGCCGCGAAGGCATCAACACTTTCTTGCCGCATCTGACCGCAGTGGTCTTTGCTCGTATGCGGGCCACCCTGGCTTCATTGTGATGAGCGTTTCACTGGAGCATCTCGGCCGCTTTTCTAACACGCTGGGACACATTTGCATGACGCGATGTTTTACAATTCGTTCCCGCTAGCAAAGTTGTCTAACCTGAGGTCGAATAATGCGGCTTTGCGTCTGTACCAGTTTCTGCGATTACAATGTGAACACGCCTAGACATCTTTCATCAGCTGGCGTTAAAATTATGGTGAAACTGGAAATATTACAGTTAATATGAGTGAATATTCTTTAGAAGACAAAGTCACATAAAATGAGTCAGTATTTTTTACCTGTAATAATTGATGGAGGTGAAAAATCGCGTGGAGTGTTAATAAAATGTCCCAAGCGTCTCTACCGCGCTGGATTTCACGCGGAAAATTCTTAAGCCTATTGGCACGTAGTAGTGACGGTAAATAATGCGGCGGCAAATCTGTGAATGACGAAAAATTCATTGGGCGAACTTGTGCCCACAAAAGCAAGTTACACTAAAAGCACAGCGCAACAGAAACTGACACAAAAAAAAAATTCCAAGATTTACTTCGCTGTGATGGAAATGTGTAATAATATTTTGTTCATTGTTCGTTTGTTCATCCTTTCCTTGCATGTTATGCTTTACGTTTCAGTGCTGTTTTTTTATGATTGCTCCTTCTATTGATGTTGCTTTTTCTAATAAGTACGGCGTTATTATTAATTGTATCCCCCCCTCCCCTCTATGTAATACACTCTCCGTGAGGGCTTTTAGGGTGGAACATCAATAAATGAATAAATAAATAAATACCAGCGAACACGGTCGGCGATCGTCGAGATCTGGTCTGGGAGGTGAGCGCGTCGGCTTTTATACATGAGTCACTGAAGGTTCCAGAATTATCACTGGTGCCCGCGTGTCTTCCAGAAAATTCTACACAATTTGCGTCGTGCCTACATGCAAACATATTGCACAAGGTAACAGTGGATAGAATCCGCGATAACATTCGAGAAACCTCCGATACATGCAGGTGTGTTCGGTGCTGAGCTATAACATTTCTTAGGCGGTGAAACGCAGCCCCCAATAAAGATAAACACGTACACCTGACAATACATAATTCCGTTTAGTCAGGCACGAAATCGTGGCCTAATGGTCAGAAGATCGAGCTGTTGCACTAGCAGTTCTCCGTTCGAATCTTGCCGTGGGACGTTCATTTATGAAACAGAAATCCTTTCTTGACGACTTTACCACCACTACTCCGTATCGGGCGTTTCAAACCTCCTTCGTGCGCCGATACCGGATATATTGTGCCCTAGATAAAGCTGCGCCAGTAAAATTGCATCACATTGGGGTCTGCGGTGTGATGTTCGCAATTTTAAACTGTGAGATGATTTAGGATAAAATGGCAGAGTTATGCTTTACTACATTTGTTTGTGGGCTGCCATTCTCTAAGTTCTGAGGAATAAATTAGTGAAGGATGAAAGACCCGGTATGAGAAACCGCAGTGGGGAAATGAACGTAGCATGACATGATATAAATATACGTGGAGTCTCACGACATTGACGGGTAAAACTCGCTTGGGTGTCCATGCAATTGTTAGCGCATAGAATTATGTTGTCGGGTCGAGAACAGCCTAAATATTGCTTCTTTTTGCTGAAGAAGTATGAGGAGCAGTAGAGCCTATTTTTGACCTTTGCCGCAATTAAAGTTTCAGATTTCCGGACTGCCAACTCTGCTGAAAATTGTGAAATCTGAAAGACAGGTAAAGTTTAGTCATCATTTCTGACGTTGCATGATGTTGCCAGTAGAAGAATTCCAACAGAATGTGCTAACGATGCGTAGAAAACTGTCGATCAAATTTATGAATATTTATAGGCGCGGTAAGAAAAGAGATGAAAGATTACGCATAAATTTGGACCTTTCCTGAAGCGGAAGTTGCAAACGCAGCTGAAATCACAAGTACATAAATGCGCTAGGATCCCATTGTAGAAGTCACGTCTGAGGTCTCTAGATAAGTTATATAGATATTTATCTAGTCACTTAGGTAAAGTCGCTGCACCACGTAAATAAGAAGTCAATCTACCTGCGCCCAGAGACGCCTGAACTGCAAGACGTTTTTAGCAAGAAGATTATGGATGTCTTGCTGAGTTGATGTTAAACGTGACCTTACGGGCACGTTTAATTAGGGCGTTAGGTTTAGTTTGGTCTAAATATAATGTCTGAATACAAAGAAGTTAAAGGTTTAACTTAATCCCCAGTAAAGTTTGTTTGTACTTTTACAAAAGAGAAGCCTTGTTCCAAATCCCATATTCAATTTCATGGGCAGCACTTAACGTTGAGAATGGAGCATAAGCTTTAGGGTATTGTGCTTGATTGAAAACAAGCTTTTTTTAGCACACCTCTATTATATCAAGGGCAAGCGATTGAAGACGTTGAACCTAATCAAAATACTGTTGCACACGATATGGGGCAGTGATAGGAAATGCGTCATGGACCGCTATCAAAGGCTCATACAACCACGCCTAGACTACGCGGCCATTGTGTACCAGCCTGCTGGAGCCTGTTCACAATCTAGGTATGAGCTCGGGAATCGGCGCCTCCTGGACAAGTCGTGTAGCGAGCATCTACGTACAACCTAATGAATGGTCTCTACATCTTCAGTGATGATACTCCAGTTTCACATCATTTCTGGCCGTTACTGCAAACTCTGAAGATACTTCCTGCATAAGCGTACATGGCGTGACATGTGCTCTGCTGTTTAACGATGGACCAGCAGCGAGGGCACCCTTCTCACTGACTAAGCGAGGAAATAGGTGATCCCTCCTTCAAGATAGCCTAATGACCCCCGACGCCATTGCTGCCGCGGCAGTGGCAACTCATAGAATGTGACATATCGTTTGGAGAGATGACAAAGCACGCTCCAGAGGCATATATTAGAATGCATTTCGTAGAACTCCAGTCAAAGTACTAGTGCACAGAGTTTATTTGACATTTAAGGTTCTATGTCACATGCAGGGCTGTCTTATACAGACGTTGGTCCATCTTTCTCGCAATCCGATATACTGCACCCGGCAGCAAGTATCTTAACGGCTGATGCCCCTGCATTATATAGCTGGCAGTGAAGCCTGTAATGAAGTCGAAACTTTAAAAAGCAATGATATTGACAGACTCCCTAAGCGTCATAAAAGCCTTGATGCCATTCTGTTAACATAAAAAAATCATGTACATGGCATGATTCCGTTATTTGTAGAGCACACGTATCTAACCAGCATGTCATTATATGCGAGGTGCCTGGCCACAGAGGCATCGAGCGTAATGAGCTAGCAGACGAAATGACCAGATCCATTGCATTACAAGCTATTACTCGCACCACAGGCATCCGTGCCACTAATCTGAAACCTTTTAATGTGTACGTATTCATGGGCGAGCTCCCCAGCCCTGTTACGTGAAAAATGTAATGCCTTGTCTCGACACAAAAATGCGTAATTGACAAAGTTAAGACGTTCATTCTTGAGGTAGGGCACGATGTAGTTGATTGTAAGCTTTTGAGCGATAAGGAACTATTTAACGCAAAATAGAAAAGAGTATACGTATAGTGATACCTATGGCTGCTTAAATATGCATGGGGAAGTTCAGAGTAGTGATGGGCCAACTATAATTGGGAGGTGCTTTAGTTTGACATTTGGGATTGGGTCAACTTGAAATCCGCAGGTGGTCTAACTTGAAATTTATAGGTGGATAAATGAAATTTGGGTGTGGCCCATCTTGAAATTAGTGGTTGGGCCAACCTAAATTTGTTGCTAGCCGACCTTGAAATTTTTGGCGGGTGGAGGGACATACTTGAAATCTGAGAGTGGGCCAACTTCAAATTTTGCAAATGAGCCCACATAAATTTAAGGGCGCGCCAACTTCAAATTCCAATGTGCGCCAACCGAATATGGGGTTTGGGCCAAGGTGAATATATGCAGATAATAGCAGCATATTTTAGGAAAAATTCATGCACACACTTGATAAGCAGAGGTTATGAAGGGATAAAATACATGACTGGGCGACAGAAAACACCTTTAAAGTTAAAAATAATAAAACGGAGGCTCTCTTTGACCTCCAAACAAACCTGTACAGCTCGCTCCAATTAGGTTAAGTGAAATAGAAATAGAGCTACTATCATCAGTAAAACCTTGGGCGTCTACTCCAGTGAACGCATTACATGGTATAACCACGTAAACGATATGATTAGTCATCATCATCATCAGCCTGGTTATGCCCACTGCAGGGCAAAGGCCTCTCCCATAGTTCTCCAACAACCCCGGTCATGTACTAATTGTGGCCATGTCGTCCCTGCAAACTTCTTAATCTCATCCGCCCACATAACTTTCTCCCGCCCCCTGCTACGCTTCCCTTCCCTTGGAATCCAGTCCGTAACCCTTAATGACCATCGCTTATCTTCATTCCGCATTACATGTCCTGCCCATGCCCATTTCTTTTTCTTGATTTCAACTAAGATGTCATTAACTCGCGTTCGTTCCCTCACCCAATCTGCTCTTTTCTTATCCATTAAAGTTACACCCATCATTCTTCTTTCCATAGCTCGTTGCACCGTCCTCAATTTAAGTAGAACCCTTTTCGTAAGCCTCCAGGTTTCTGCGCCGTAGGTGAGTACTGGTAAGACACAGCTATTATACACTTTTCTCTTGATGGATAATGGCAACCTGCTGTTCATGATCTGAGAATGCCTGCCAACCGCACCCCAGCCCATTCTTATTCTTCTGATTATTTCCATCTCATGATTCGAATCCGCCGTCACTACCTGCCCTAAGTAGATGTATTCCCTTACCACTACAAGTGCCTGGCTACCTATTGTAAATTGCTGTTCTCTTCCGAGACTGTTAAACATTACTTTAGTTTTCTACAGATTAATTTTTAGACCCACTCTTCTGCTTTGCCTCTCCAGGTGAGTGAGTGTGCATTGCAATTGGTCCCCTGAGTTACTAAGCAAGGCACTATCATCAGCGAATCGCAAGTTAGTAAGGTATTCTCCATTAACTTTTATCACCAATTCTTCCCAATCCAGGTCTCTGAATACCTTCTGTAAACACGCTGTGAATACCATTGGAGAGATCGTATCTCCCTGCCTGACGCCTCTCTTTATTGGGATTTTGTTGTTTTCTTTACGGAGGGCTATGGTGGCTTTGGAACCGCTATAGATGTCTTTCAGCGTTTTTACATACGGCTCGTCTACACCCTGATTCCATAATGCCTCAATGACTGCTGAGGTTTAGACAGAATCAAACGCTTTTTCGTAATCAATGAAAGCTATATATACGGGTTGATTATATTCCGCACATTTCTCTATCACCTGATTGATAGTGTGAATATCGTCTATTGTTGAGTAGACTTTACGGAATCCTACCTGGTCCTTTGGTTGACATAAGTCTAAGGTGTTCCTGATTCTGTTTGCGATTAGCTTCGTAAATGTTTTGTAGGCAACGGACAGTAAGCTGATTGGTCTATAATTCTTCAAGTCTTTGGCATCCCCTTTCTTATGGATTAGGATTATGTTAGCGTTCTTCGAGGTCACGAGGCATTGCGTCTACAGGGCGGCGAGATTCTCTAGAACAATCTGCCCACCATCCTTCAACAAATCTGCTGTTACCTGATCCTCCCCAGTGGCCTTCCCCCTTTGGAGAGCTCCCAAGGATTTCTTTCCTTCTTCCGTCGTTACCTGTGGGATTTCGAATTCCTCTAGGCTATTCTGTCTTCCATTATCGTCGTGGGTGCCACTGGTACTGTAAAAATCTCTATAGAACTCCTCAGCCACTTGAACTATCTCATCCATATTGGTAATGATATTGCCGACTTTGTCTCTTAACGCATACGTCTGATTCTTGCCAATTCCTAGTTGCTTCTTTACTGTTTTTCGGCTTCCTCCGTTCCTGAGAGCATGTTCAATTCTATCCATATTATACTTCCTTATGTCAGCTGTCGTACGCTTGTTGATGAGCTTGGAAAGTTCCGCCAGTTTTATTCTAGCTGTAGGGTTAGAGGCTTTCATACATTGGCGCTTCTTGATCAGATCTTTCGTCTCCTGCGATAGCTTACTGGTATCCTGTCTAACGGAGTTACCACCGACTTCTATTGCACACTCCTTAACGATGTCCACAAGATTGTCGTGCATTGCTTCAACACTAAGGTCATCTTCCTGAGTTATAGCCGAATACCTGTTCTGTAGCTTGATCTGAAATTCCTCTATTTTCCCTCTTCCCGCTAACTCATTGATCGGCTTCTTATGTACCAGTTTCTTCCGTTCCTTCCTCAGGTCTAGGCTAATTCGAGTTCTTACCATCCTATGGTCACTGCAGCACACCTTGCTGAGCACGTCCACATCTTGAATGATGCCAGGGTTAGCGCAGAGTATGAGGTCTATTTCATTTCTAGTCTCGCCGTTCGGGCTCCTCCACGTCCACTTTCGGCTATTCCGGTTGCGGAAGAAGGTATTCGTTATCCGCATGTTATTCTAATCGGCAAACTCTACTAATAACTCTCCCCTGCTATTCCTAGTGCATATGCCATATTCCCCCACTGCCTTGTCTCCAGCCTGCTTCTTGCCTACCTTGGCATTGAAGCCGCCTATAAGTATAGTGTATTTTGTTTTCACTCTACCTATGCCGATTCCACGTCTTCATAGAAGCTTTCGACTTCCTGGTCATCATGACTGGATGTAGTGGCGTAGACCTGTGCAACCTTCATTTTGTACCTCTTATTAAGTTTCACAACAAGACCTGCCACCCTCTCGTTAATGCTATAGAATTCCTGTATGTTAAGAGCTATATTCTTATTAATCAGGAATCCGACTCCTAGTTCTGGTCTCTCCGCTAAGCCCGGTAGCACAGGACGTGCCCGCTTTTTAACACATTATATGCTTGTTTTGGCCTCCTAACTTCACTGATCCCTATTATATCCCATTTACTGCCTTCTAATTCCTCCCATAGCTCTGCTAGACTCGCCTCACTAGATAACGTTCTAACGTTAAACGTTGCCAGGTTCATATTCCAATGGCGGCCTGTCCGGAGCCAGGGATTCTTAGCACCCTCTGCTGCGTCGCAGGTCTGACCGCCGCCGTGGTCAGTTGCTTCGCAGCAGCTGGGGACTGAGGGCCGGGGTTTGACTGTTGTGTTCATATGGGAGGTTGTGGTCAAGTACTGCACCAGGGTGGCCAATCCTGCTCTGGTGAGGGAGTGCGCGTTACCGGTTCTGGTCACCGGGATCAGGCCACACTCCAGGCCTGTTTACGCAAATTTATCAACACGTGGATTTTTTTTAATCCGGTGGAAAATTGCGCGGCACCGGGATTCGAGCCACGGACCTCTTGCACGCGAGGCGGGTGTTCTACCTTTACGGCACCGGTGCACTTCTATGTTCTACATAAGTTAGTAAGTTATCTTGAATCATTGGTGTCGTACGCAGTGTTTCTTTTAAATACTATGTACCTGTCAACATGCTTCTTTACAATGATCTTTTTCTACTACAATTAACTATGGGTTGCTTGTTTGCGTTCCAACCACGTCGAAAATATCAACAAGCTTGTAGTGTTGCAAAAGCGTGTAGTGCAACTAATATGTTAGGCTTTCTACTATTTTCGCACTGCGAACCTTTTAATAAAACATACTGACAGGTGAACGTCTTTATCTTTTACGCGTGAGCGCTTTTCGACGGCTAACAAATATTATCGCTCAGCTCAGGATGCGACTGCATGTATCGGAAGTTTCTGGAATGTTATCAATGCTTCCATCCGCTGTCTGTTGTCTCCAAACCTTGTGTAATCTCACTGCATGTATGCGTGACACGAGTGACGTAGAACTTTCTGAAAGACGCAGGCGCCAGCGATTAGGTTAGAACGTTCGATGCCTCTTGTATAAAAGATGACGCTGGCCGACTGTCTTCGCCGCCTTCGTTGTTCCTTGAGTGCAGGCTATTTTTGAGGGGCAGAAGTTCGTCCAACAAAACGCTAGTTTCGTTACTCACAGCGTCGCTGCTTTCTGCACCGTCATTACCACGTGACGATACTATTATTAATGCCGACTATATCTACACATATAAACTGTCTCGACACTACAAATTTGGTATAGTCAGCCATACTATCGCGCTAGCAGCACTAGCTGGCCTAGAAGCCAACATAACGAGATATAATACACGCAAACCGAAAGAATGGCAAATAAACATATGTCCGACAAATTATGGCAAACAGATGCTAGAGTTCGTGCTACCCACATTATAAAATGCAATTAGTAGAGAACAGCTCTTCCACATCTCCCAAATCTCATTCAAAGAACTACGGAGAGTATTACTGGAAGTAACGTCCTTACCATAAATTCATTTACGTCTGTACGAAATACTTGCTGATGCTGTGTTTTATGTTGGTTTTTATCGAAATATTATTTGTATAAGTTTCTGACAAATGCCATATTAAAAGTATGCTTTGTCTGTACGTGAGCCATGTACACTCGATTGTCTAGTGCTTTTCTTTCCTACCGCAACTACCGCGATGCCGACGTGTGTGTAGGGTGGCTGGCTCTTTTCAAGCTGTTTGTTCAGCTTTTATTATTGGTCTCCCATAACTTTCTTGCAAATGAACTGAATTCAATTCAAATTTGAGGTTGAACCAAATGAAATTTAGGCTGGACAACCTAAATTAATTAAGGGGTGAGACAACTTATTATTTGAAGGTGGCACAACCCTAATTTGGCAGTGGGCCAAGTTAACCTTGGGGGTTGGGTCCACTTGAAATTTTCAGGTGGGTCAACCTAAATTTGGGGGTCAGCCAACTTGAAATCTGGAGAAAGCTCACCTTAAATTGTGGTGTGGGTCAACATGAAATTTGAGAATGGGCCAACCCAAAATAGGGGTGTGGGCCAGTTGGCCAACATAAATTTTGTAGTGGACGCAGTTGGAATCTGCAGGTGGTTCAGCGGAAATCTGGGGCTGGGCCAACTGAAATTTGTCAGAGGGCTATATTGAAATGGGGGGTTAGGCCAACTAAAATTTCAGGGTCGACCTCATTAACTTTGGGGATGGGGCAACTGAAATTTGGGCGTGCGCCAACTTGAAATTTGCATGTGGGCCAACCTAAATATAGTGATGGGCCTATTTGAAGTTTGGGAGGAGGGTGGGCTAAATTCCGATTGGGGATGGGCCTACTTGAAATTTGGGGTACGCGCGACTAAAATGTGGTGTTGGTAAAACTTCAATATCGAGCGTGGGCCAACCCAAATTTGGGGATGGGTCAACTTGAAATTTGGAAGCAGGCCAACTTGAAATTGGTCCAATGTCCAATTGAACGTATCTGAGCGTGCTTCAAGTTATGAACACCTCGCGCCCAAGCGAGCGCGTTGAGACGCTTAGCGCATTTTTATTGGAGCTTACCGAGGCGCAGCCAGAAAGCTGGTGTGTGGTGTCGTGGACAAGGAACGCGCACAACATAAGCTTGAGAGCAGTAGTAGGGGTGTGATGCGGAAAAAAGACGCCTATTTCTGCAGCCTAATAGTCAACACAGTGCTGGGCCAGGGGAAGGAGAAGTGGGAAATAAAGATGATAGGAACGAAAGAGAGGGATAATCAACACGAACATGGAAAAGGCCGATGATGGAAAACAAACATGGAAAACAACATGGAAAAGGCCGATGATGAAGGCAGTGGCCAGCGGGGTTGGGGCTTTTATGTGTAGGTTGTGACCGCGTTCACCTCCACAAACTCGAAGAGGCTTTGGAGAGGTCCGATGCTTGGGGGCGATGGGAACAGAAGGTCACTGGTTCTTGCAGCAGGTGGGCTCCGGAGCCTGTAGGCAGCGATGGCCCTTTAGTGTTCCTGTGCCAGCACTGGGCTGGCACAGGGAAGGTGCTCAAGGGCCTCTGAGTCGACGCACCGTCCGCTGGCCGCTGATGTGTAGCATGCCTTGTCATGCAGCCGCATCGCCCTCTAGATCTAGCCCATGGAGATTTCAAGTAGCGTTAAGCGTTCCCTCCTGGTGAAGCCACCCTTTTAAAGTGCACCGACACCTAAACCGTTGGCTACTCTGGCATCCGGGTGCATGGTTGTGAGCAGTTTTTTTAGACACTGCCTCGAAAAATCAGGCGCAGCTACTGCTGCTCTGAGCGACACATCAGGATGGTGGGTGGATTTGGCAAGGGTGTCCGCTTCTTCATCAACGGCTATTCCCACATGAGTGGGCAGCCAGTGAAAAGAGATGGAGACCCCCGCGTCAGCCAGTGCTGAAAACTTGGAGATGAGCAAGGCCCCAATAAGTCCCGATCGGCGGTGGTTGATGAGGCTCTGGAGCCCTGGCTTCGAGTCACACGGAGCTGCCACTGGTTGTCCAGGAAGGCCCTCAGCCAGGACAGCAGCGGCGAGATGCAGCCGTGCTAAATCGGCCGCGGTGTAGATCGCAGCGAAGTGGGACCGGCATTGACTCTTGAGCGCCCTAGCCGGGAGGATGTAGGCTGCAGCTGTCGAACCGTTCGTCGGGACTGATCCGTCTGTGAAGACCAGAAGCCTTCCCTCCAGCTCCTCGCGGAGTTTACAGGCTGCTGCCTGTTGCAGTGCGACAGCTGGTGTCTGTCATTTAGACGCCACATTGAGCTAAAAACGGACGTCCACTGGCCGCTGGTGTGGTGGAGGCAGGGGGACTTCAACTACGGCACGTCTGTGGTCACCTGCTCATACAGCAGGCACAGACCTCCCATTCGTGAGGACGTCTGGCTGCGGAGTCTGGCCAGAGTTGCACCGCCATCCGGAGCATGATGAAGGTGGTCCAGGATGTGCCCTAGGGCTCCTTCGAGCATCCTCAGCGAGAGCGGCCATTCAACAGCCTCTGGCAATGTTGCAACGACCGGTGAGTGCATTGGGAGCCCCAGGATGCTCCTGATGGCACCTTTGCAGTCCTTGCAGCTACTCTCTCCTGGCCGGTGCGAGTTTGAGCAATGGGAGGGCATGCAGCAGGAGGGATGTTGCTGCGGCTTGGTTCAGCCAGAGCGCTCACTTAGTGGAGGAACCACAGATATGTTGCTCGAGCTTGCTGACAGCTCCCGGCAACCGACACACCTTGGAAGTGGCGGTATGGCTGCAGGAATCCACGTGAGCCGGTGATGAATGGATATCCCCAGGTAAGTGACTGTCTGCTTCCAAGGTAGGGTACGGCCAGTAACCTTCAGCTGCTTTGTGTAGTGTCGACCTGACGCCAATGGCTGAACCAACATGGCCTCGTTCTTGGCTGTGGAGACGGTGATGCATATGTTGCCAAGGAATACAGTCACTGCGTCTAGTGCGCGTTGTAGCGAGCACAGAAAGGATGGCATTGACTTCTTCGGCCCCCGAGTCCCGAGTGCACGTCATCGGCGTTAACTGAACAGTGAACAGGGAACCGTGAGTGCACCTGGAAGGATGCGGGAAGGCCCGCCACAGTCGCGTTGAACAGGAAAGGGCTGAGCACCGAACCTTGTGAGACAACAGTAGTGATATAACTGTGCTCCCTAAGTTCCTGTGCAACACGCACGCGGAAGGTCCTCCCGCTCAGGAAGGCGGAAAGGAAGCCCCTGAGGCATCTTTTCAGGCGCGACTCTAGCCATGTCAGTGCCATCCTGGATGGATAAGGCTATGGCAGACTTCCCAGTTCTGTAACTCAGCTCCGCGCATCCACTGCAGCGGTGGCGGTGCGGGGGAAAGAACATAAAGAAGCATAAAAGACAGTGGAGGTCGCGCGCGACGTCACGGCCACTAGGTTCCTTGCACTACGACCACATGGCGCTCTCTTCCGCGGCATCGGCGAGAAACGACAAAAGACGGAGACGTACAAAAGGACAGTTCGCAATAGGGGATCAGAAAATTTGGGCGTGGTAGTTCATAGTGTTCTTCTTTCTTTTTTTCATTGTTTAACCTAGGTAGGACATTAGGCAGTATAATAGCAAGAGCTTGGTGGCGCAACCCACCGCCCCATTCCAAAGGGGACGCTCATAACATCCATCCATCCATCCATCCATTGGCAGCGCTAGCCGTGTGGGTGAAAAAAAAAGAACCATAAAAGCACCAGAATGCCCCGCGATCTATTGCACGCGTGTGTGTTGTTTACAAGAGACTGCATTAGCCTCGCTATGATGCCCGAATAAAGGCTTGCATGTCATTATTCGCTGACATTCGTTAAACACAAACTCGTGCTCCGGCTGTTTATGTACTCTTAGAATGTTTCGCGGCATATAGAGTCCAACTCGTTGGATTTGTTGTTTTGTTTCCTCACATTACTCGGCTAGTGCAGTGACGGAATGCGAAGAGATCGGGAAGTAAGAGAGGCCCTTGCTCAAAGACTGCTGGAGCATTAGTTTGGAGGGGCTGGAGAGCATGCTTATGCTTCGACTACGTTGCTTGCTGCACAGCGAATAGAAAAGACTCGTTTTCTTTCTGATAGGGCCCACTTCACTGGAGGTAGCGTGCCTGCTTAGCCTGCTGCAACAGCATCTCCTTATGCTGCCGCACATGAGGTAAAATTGGTGCAACTTGACAAATACTGAAGTTGTACTTTAACGTATGAACGGGTAAGAACAACTGAGAGGTTTTATTATGCTTCACACATATAACGGAAACCTCTATTGTACAATATGGCGCGCGTAATTATGCTCAATTTTAATTTGACCTTTTCAGTGCACTGCACTCAGGCCTTGGACATTCGCGCCGTAAGCACTACGACGTGAACGGTACTGCGCGTGAGCAAAACGTTCATCCTTGCCACAGAAAGCGGATTCCACTCCGATCTCTGCTGCCAAGCCGACTTCGCGGAAAACGAAAAATTCTATCGCATTTGCAGTTAAGCTCTTCGAGTGTCGTTCGTGTATAGGGAAATGGCAAAATTAACCCTCTTCACTCAGTACGACATCGCGTGAAATGTGAGTAGAATGTACAATAAAGCAGAGTATCACAGACGCCTAATACAATTTTTTTTATTATTAAGTATATCAGATTGTGCAGAATGTTAATATTCATTTATATTTATTCAAGACTTCAACGCAAAAATACCTTCACATTGGCTATGTTTTTCTTGCCCATCTTCCGACGGCCTATGTACGGCCGTGAACTATTACCGAAGCCTTTACTAACTATGATTGCTTTCTCTCTGATTACAGCAGACATAGGCACCATTAATGCACACTGGGCTCCGCAAATAAAGTTTATATTAAGCGAAAATAAGTTTCGACCAAGCCATCTTGCGAGCATATGAATAAACTCGTTCAACCGATATGTGTACACATGCATAGGCAAAGCGGTTGAGTTTTGTGTAAGTCTCAGCAGGGCTCTAGTGCAAGTTAGTTGGTTCATTACCTTGTAGCAAACATTTACCAGGTAACGAAAGCTAGACAAAGGACGAAGAATACGAAGAAGCGCTCGTGTTTGTTTCTTCGTGTTGCTCGTCCTTCTCCTTTTCTTGGAACTGGTGAAAGTTTTCTACATCAGCGTTTACAGCGTCTCTCTTCTATTCAAACAGAGATCTGCCAGCTCTTACTCGGACTGCTTTCTCATCGAAAGGTCAGACTTTACCTGCATGAAGTTCTCAATCACCTCTCGACATTCAGAGAACTGTAGCTCCAGATGTAGCCAGTGTATCGCAGCGCTAATGCTGATCTTGTTCCAGTGGCCGACGAAATTGTGCGCAATTCTTGGCTTCTGGCTTAGCTTGCGGGAGGCTTAGCCATATAGCACGCGAACATTGTGAAACAGCTGCTCCGGAGCGGCTGACTCTCTTACGCAATAAAATAGGATAAGTGGCTAGCAGCCAGACGTCAACTTGTCGGGCATAGCATGCTTCAGCATCTCGTACTGTCGAACACAGGTGTAGGGAAAATATTTTGATGAGTCACAACGCCATGATGTAAAGAAAAATAAAAATAAAATCCGTCTGATTTCACCATTATCCTCCTCAACTGCAGATAATTTGAGCCAATTTAAAAGTGCGCGATCATTCCAGTTTAAAGGGGACATTGAACTGTCCGTAGAACGTCAAAACTAAATGAGAATGATTGCAAGCTGTGGAATAATGGCAACACATGCATCTGAAAATTCATGAGCCGTTCCATTCTGTCATGACCAATGAAGTGCGAGCTATGTAGAACACGACACAGAGATTTTTAAAAATATATGTTCGCGTGGACGACGGGATCGCCGCCCCGAGAAAACGGAAGAAAATAGACAAGCGTGACGTTCTGATGGGACCTAAACCACGGGAGATCGGAAGGAGACTAGATTCGCAAGAGCTTGTAACGCCGACAAAGACAGGGCGGTGCGAATGTAGATATGGCCGACGCGGGTCGCACACAACGGCAAGTTTGTAAGAAACCTTTATAATGTACTGAAGAATCCTCAGATGCGTAAAATGGTGCCAATTGACAAATGATATACCCACGATAAATGCCCAAGTGATGAGATATATAAGCTTTTGCAAAGAGTCAAACGATTTTGCATGAAATTCGTGACCTGAGTTTTTGTGCACACAGAGCAAAAAAAATGCACGGAAACGTAGCCGCAGACAGCTTCGCTTTAAGACACTGAACGAGAAGAATCGCCAACACGTGCAGCATGACGCGAGAATAAGATAAGGTTCCGTGATGGAAAGGTACCATGATGTTATGACCGGCGAATAGCAGCACAGAGAAATTACAACATACCGACGTGCTTCATGTCTCTTTCCACTAGCAGGTGCAGGAAAGCTCCTACAAACGGCACATAATTTCTCCTGCCGTCGGATTCGCGTTGTTAGTTGGAAAATAGCAAAAGGTCATTTCCTGCGCGGAGAAAGGTGTGGGGGAAATCATACAAGGTATCTGATGTACAGTGTCAAGATGGTGACATGCTCAATTAACATGTTATGCGTCGCATGGCATTGGCGGCAAGGTCGTCGAAAGTGAACGCGGTGCATGGGAATGCATAAAGTGCACAGTTCTTTGCTTGTTTCCAAACGTTCCAGTCTGCTTTTGCTTCCAC
The DNA here is from genome assembly GCF_023375885.2 of Dermacentor andersoni. Taxonomy (NCBI): domain Eukaryota; kingdom Metazoa; phylum Arthropoda; class Arachnida; order Ixodida; family Ixodidae; genus Dermacentor; species Dermacentor andersoni. The sequence continues at coordinate 30,879,034 of NC_092821.1, forward strand.
CGAAAACATCGAAGGCCGTCAAGAAAAAAGGGACTTGCGCATTAGTAAGTTGTGGAATCACGTTTTGGCCTGTCCGGGAAATATCCGCAAGGGTCATCACTTCGAAAGTGTGCCTTCACCTAGGGTGCCTATAGAATATTGTCACGTGGTGGTGACGTATAAAGAACACAGTAGCAATACTGTGAAAGACTAAACTAACTGTTATTGGGCGAACATGTGCCCACAAGAACAGGCTACACTTAACGGCGACAACGACGAACACAGTCGGTGATTGTCAAAATCTGATCAGCGGGTCATGCGCGTCGGCTTTTATACATCAGTCGTCGAATGTTCTCGACTAATCGCTAGGACCCGCGTATCTTCCACGAAGTTCCACTCCATTAGCGCCAAGCGATGAAATCAGATAACACAAGGTTCGGTAAAAACAGACAGCGGATGGAACCATCGATAACATTCCAGAAACTCCCTATACATCCAGCGTGTCCTGTGTTGTGCGATAACATTTGTTAGGCGGTTAAGCGTGGTCGCCTGATAAAGATAAAGAAATAACGTGCCATTATCCCCCTCTTAAGAAAAGCACCATCCAGATGCTACAAATATAAGAGAGCGGAACACAAAAGGACACTTATTAAACAAAAGCAACATAACAACGAAAACAAACGAAGTCCAAAGGTCAGTTACGCGAAGTCACAAAGTTCATTAGCGCTGGTAGTACGGCTTGAGTCGCACAACGTGGACTATTTAAAGTCGTGAGCGGCGGTGCTGTGACAGTGAAAGGCCGTCTGGCACGACCTCATAGTCCAGTGCGCCAATACGTCGGATGATCTTATATAGCCCGAAATAGCGACGCATTTGTTTCTAAGCCCTCGTTGCCGTATAGGGGTCCAAACCCAAGCACGGTCGCCGGGCTGGTACTCGATGTAGCGTCGTCGGAGGTGCAGTGACGACTGTCGGTATGCTGCTGGTTCTGGATCCGTAGGTGGGCGAGCTGTCGGGCCTCTTCGGCGCGCTGGAGATAGGTAGTGACGTCAGGATTCTCTTCGTCGGTGACGTGCGGCATCCGAGAGTCATCGTCGGAATCCTGCCGTAAACCAGCTTGAACGGCGTAATCTGTGTTGTTTCTTTCACCACCGTGTTGTAAGCAAAGGTTACGTACCGCAGGACCGCGTTCCATGTCTTGTGCTCGACGTCGACGTACATTGTTAGCATGTCGGCGAGGGTCTTATTCAGCAACTCCATCAGACATTTCGTCTGTGGGTGCCTTGTCTGAATGTACTGCAGAATGGCTTGGGTGAGCTGCGCTCTAAAGTCCGTTCCTCTCTCAGTGATGAGGACATATGGGGCGCCATGTAGCAGCAGGATGTTCTCGACGAAGAATTTCGCCACTTCGACTGCGTTAGCTTTCAGCAGAGCTTTCGTTTCGGCAAAGCGGGTGAGGTAGTGCGTCACCACAACTATCCACTGATTACCGGTTGTAGACATCGGAAACGGTCCCAACAAATCCATTCCGATCTGCTGAAATAGTCGGCAAGGAAGTTCGATGGGCTGTAGTAATCCTGCTGGTCTTGTAGGTGGCATCTCGCGTCGCTGACAGTCTCGGTATGCCTTAACGGAGCGGGCGACGTTGGCGATCAGACGCGGCCTGTAATACCTTTCCTGTATCCTCGATAGCGTCCGGGAGAATTCGAGGTGCCCAGTGGTCGGATCGTCATGCAGGGCGTGCGGTGGTTCTGAACGCAGCGCTGCAGGAAAAACGAGAAGGCAGTTGGCGCGGACTGGTGAGACGTTCTTCGTTACTAGCAGCTTGTTTCGAAGGGAGAACGAAGATAATCCTCACTTAAATGTCCTAGTGACAACGTCGGTGCGCCCTTCCAAATATTAGACGAAGCCTTTTAGCTCTGGGTCTGCTCGCTGCAGTTCAGCGAAGTCTTCCGCGCTCATTATTCCAAGGAAGGCGTCATCATCCTCATTTTGCGGCGACGGGTCAATGGGGGCGCGTGATGGGCAATAGGCATCAGAGTGTTTTCGTCCGGACTGGTAGGTTACAGTGATGTCGTATTCTAGTCTGAGGCTCCACCGCGCCAGTCGCCCTTAAGGATCCTTTAAATTCGCTGGCCAATAGAACGCGTGATGGTCGTTGGCGTCTTTGACTGGCCCGCCATATAGGTGAGGGCGAAAGTTTGCTGTAGCCCAAACGATGGCCAGGCATTCCTTTTCGGTCGTAGAATATTCGCCTTCCGCTTTTGGCAGTGACTTGCTAGCGTAAGCTATCATCCGTTCAAGTCCGTCTTTCCTCTGGACAAGGGCGGCACCGAGGCCTAGGCTACTTGTGTCAGTGACGATTTCGGTATCGGCGTCCTCGTCGAAGTGCCCAAGTACCGGTGGCGATTGCATGCGTCATTTGAGTCCTTGAAATGCGTCGGCCTGCGGCGTTTCCTGTTTGAACTTGACGTAACATTTTGTTTGATGTGTCAGCGGCTCAGCGATGCTTGAAAAGTCCTTGACAAAGGGCCTGTAGTAGGCGCACATGCCAAGGAATCTACGCAGTGCCCTCTTGTCGATGGGTTGCGGGAACTGTGCGATCTTTTGCAGGCCATGGGTGAACACCAGATTTGCTGATTACGTGGCCTAGGAATAGAAGCTCATCGCAAGCGAAGCGCCACTTTTCCGCCCTTAGAGTGAGCCCTGATGACTTGATGGCCTCTAGTACTGTCGCAAGCCGCCTGGGGTGATCGTGGAAATTTCCGGCGAAGACGGCGACGTCATCCAAGTAAGCGAAACAGGGGTGCTATGCAGGATGCGCCGAGTTTGGCGAAACTCGGGATCTTCACGAGCTCTGGCGACACCCCAAGATGAAAGCACAAATGGTACCGAGACACAGTTTATCTTTCGACAAGCCTCCAGTTTCATTGGTTTATCAAGATTCACTCTGGGTGGCTATCATTCCTTGAGCGTTGCCTTCTGGGCGGTCGACAAACTGGGGCTCACGTGATCATACCGTCGGTGCATGGTCGCGCCTTCTTTCACTTGTTTGTCGTTCCACCGAGTGCATTACACGCACAAGCGAGTTATAAAACAAATGCATTTAATACAATATTATTAGCTAGTTTAACGTGGTTTAAAAGCATTATAAAGCTTACAAGATGTACACTGAATGTGTATTCGACTAATTTGTAATTTAGTACGCTTCGCATTATACCACGAGGGAACGCTGTGGTGGCGTCGTCACATACATTCATCGGGCGAACATGGCGGCTAAACATCGAAGAGGCCCAGTGTAAACAAACTCGTACAACGAGCTTGCAGTGCGCGACGTAGTGATCAGGCTCGACGATGACCACTATTTCTTGGATAGTTTTGTTCCTCCGTGAGCAATCTTTCCATGCACCCCGAAAGACTGCAAATAGCTTAGGCGATTTTACAGATCGCTGCGCGTACCTACTGTTCACGGCACAATCCTGAACAAACAACTTATCCGGTGCTGCTTCTGTGAGTGCGCTGAGTTCCTCCACTCTGCGTGACTGCGAGCGTCACGAATATTGCATAGTGTGTGCAAAAGGAAGACAGCCGATACAGCTACGATGCGACAAGGAGGTGGTGCCGACGATGGATCTCGCAACCAACACAGTGACGGAGGCATCGACAAACTGCAGATAAGTATATTTCTACTGTTTCATATTTAGCATAATAATAGTGCACGGATTAAGTCGCTTTCGTAGTAATGAACTGAATGTCGAACAGTTTAAAAAAGGCATTGAGAGCCAATGAGTGTTCGTGCTTTTACATGTACATGGGCCCGCGAAAATATGGAAAAGATAAAGGTAACCTTCACTAACTTAGTGATATAACAGAAATTCATCAGTGACATTCAGCCCGCAGAATCTATGGAAGGGTGTCTTTATCCAGGTGAAATATCAATAGCAGGTACTGATATAAAGCAGGAAACTTATACAAAAATTTCGTGGGTTGAACAGCACATGGGAGGCATTCCCGAATCGTGATCGCCACGTTACCGATATCCTTGAAAAATGTTTAGAATCGTTGCATTCCACCGGTTATGCAACATGGGACATAAACCTGGAGGTTAACAAAGAAACTTGAGAAGTCGAGGACTGTGCAGAAAGCGAAGTAACAAACATTGTTGGAGATAGCATTAAGGCAGGAAGACAGTGGCGTAGTAAACCGTGGCAACTGATATGCTAGTTGAGATTAAGAGAAGAAAATGGAATCGGTGGGCAGGCCATGCACGTCTTCAATCACTTGTTGCCAATTTATAACAGGTCATTACATAAGCGTGACAGAATGGATGTCAAGGAGAGAGAACTGCAGCCGAGGATGGTAGAAAATTGCGTAATGGGACGAAAATATGATGTTTGTAGGCATAGGATGCAATCAGCTCACATAAGACGGGATTGTACGGAGCAGCATTGGTTTTGCAGTGAACAAAAATAGGTTTGTGGTGCTGATAGTAGAGACTCGTGAAGCTGCGAGGACACCTCAGCTGCTGGCACACTAATAAACATTACAATTAGCTCTGAAAAAACAACCCGTTATGAAAAATAAAGCAATGTTGTCCCGACAAATTGTTTTATTATGCATACACTAAAGGCTTCCACAGTTAAGAGCAGTTAGTACCAATAGTGCAATGAGCATTTTTATTTGTAAATAATGGTTTATATGCGGTTGATTCATTCAAACAATCCACTTTTTCTGCGGCAAAACATTCTGCTGCTGGAGGCACTCAACCGCCTGGTGGCAGTAGGCGAGCGCCAGGCACATGCTCTTGAGAGTGTGGCAAGGTCCAGAGGGCTGCTCTGCAACAGTAGGATCAGTGCACTCACTGCTTTCTAGTCGAGCCCCCAGAACACACCTTATAAAGGAGCTTTCAGTTTATTATTTTGTTTATTATTCAAGAGCATGAATAAAATTATTGCAGTAAACATTGTGCTGTGCATATTGGGACACTTGTAACATGCACTTGATGTCTCTTCAAAATGGCCAAACACGTAAGACAACCTGGACCGTGTAAATGAAAAAGACACTAATGCAGCATATACGTCATTGTGCTGTTTGTTCTTTCTATGTACAAGAATACAGTGGGTGTTGATCAGGCACAAGATGAACGGTGTGTGTATTCACAATGAAAAGACAGGAAACGGCATGACCTTAATAATGCTATCACCTATAGACTGTGCACATGAATGCAACACTCCCCGATTTAAACGTGCCATTACATGCATGTTCGTTACCACATATTCTTTAACAATGTCATATATTTGCATGTACTAATTTTCACACAGCTTAAGCCCATGCATAGCTCACTTGTGGTGTATCCATTTCATAGGCCAAATAATTGTACACTTTGTCCTTTTGTGTTGTATGAAAAGCGGCATCCTCTAGTCGGATACAACTTCACCAGACAGGAGAGGCCCCACCCAGATGACCAAAGCGCAGCAGCCGATTGTCTCCACATCTAAAGAAATAGTCCCTCTCCAATGAGCGGGTATTAGTGCGTCCAGCGGCACAACGTTAGTGTAGAGTGTGTGCCCATTGGTGCAGGCTTGTGTTCACCTGCCGTTGAAGTGCAGATTCTGCGGCCTCCTAAAGTTGTATCCGACTATCGAATCACGTAGTGCCTTGCACTGGTTGCATAGACTTTAGCAACTTGATAGCACACAATGATCAGGAACAGAAATCTATAAAGGCACCCAAGCAAAGCTGGCTGGCCACACTTCCATTATGAGGGGCTGTAAACAGTTCTCGCCAAATATTCCCATGACATCCTTGAAAAAGAGGTGGTGTTTGGCACTTTAGAATCAAAAAACAGATTACAGTGAATGTTGTGTACCACATTAAAACAAACTGAGCTTGGTTATCTGCACAGCATGTAATGAAAGCTTGTGCTTCACATAGGAAACAAAGTGCTCTGTCCAGTACAATTGTCGAGTTCGCTGTGGCACCTATTAGGTCATTAGTGTCAACATACATATATTCAAAGGCCATTCATTTCACCATTATTCTTGTATGATGGTTCTTTCAATCAGTGCTTGTATTACATGAGCAGGTGGACTTGAAAGCAAAGCTTTGTTTGCAAACCTTCAGACTTCCAGAATTGTGTGGCAAGGCACTGGCATGGTGTCGAATAGCTCACACTTCCTCGGTCCTGCACCAAAGAGGCCCAATGCTCTATTTGAAGTTGGATCGTGCAACAATTCGATGGCACACAAAGAAGAGTAACACACACAGCAGAGCGTTCTGCTGTGTGTATTTTTCTTCCTCGGTCCTGCACCAAAGAGGCCGAATGCTCTACTTGAAGTTGGATCGCGCAACAATTCGATGGCACACAAAGAAGAGTAACACGCACAGCAGAGTGTTCTGCTGTGTGTATTTCTCTTCTTTGTGTCCCGTCGAATTGTGGTGCAATTCAGCTTCAAGCTTCTATGCCGATACAACGAGTCTTCAACCTCACCAATGATCTAGTTATTAAGCCACAATGGCGCACATCTTTGAAATGTCCCAACACGAATTAGCTCTCCAACAAATCACCGCAAGCATAAAATTTTGCTGCACATGTGTATGCACGTGCCATATTCTGTACCACTAAACTCGCAGGAATCAAAGGGGCAAGCATTAACCAGCCTTACTGCTGCCGTTACCATCATCATCATGACACCAATAGAAAGACAGTGCTGCGTTTCAGTAAAGGGAGTGCCAGAGGTAAAGGCGTGACAGCGAGGCTTGAGGCTTGCAATAAAAATAGCATTTACAAGACATGTTCAATGCAAAAATATGCTGCATATCGCTCATTTTACCTTGGCATTGTGGCAAGCTTTTACACGTTTCAACATGTCACAGCTTGTGTAATCATTGCTCTAAAGCTGTACAAAAGGTCTATTCGCTCTGCAATCTTTATTTTTATCATGGCGGGTTAAAGACCCACTTTTCATTGGCATCTGCACCACATTTCTCCCGATACGTAATTTTACCTTGGTGGTTCACAACATCTTCACGCACACCGAGTTCTGCAGAGCATTGGATCTGCATTGTTCTACTGCTGAAGAGCCCCATTATGAGACGAAAATATACGATTTGTCCATACAGAATAACGCTGCCCCCCCCCCCAAAAGAAAATACACTGAACCACTGGCACATGCACCAACAGTGAACACAACAAACACTCTGAAGTATTTTCTTCATGCAAGCCAGCACACTAAGATTCTCAATGCATTTTCATTTTGCCATAAATGCATAGGCACAACCGGCTTGGCGTGACATCCGCATCTCGCACAGCAACGAATTGTGCAATGCCTTGCTGTTTCATAGTGCGGCCGATAGATGACGCGTGACCGAAATTCAGCATTATGCATACTAAGTAACCTCATAAAGAACCCCAAGTTCTTTATGAGATTAGCATTCACAGGGTACTTCACACAATTTGTGATATCCATTTATCTATTTATACTTCATTAACATCTTTCCCCAAAAAGTGAGCTATTGAAGGCACCCTGATAGACAAGTAGAACAATCGGTAAAAAGTCAGCAACCAGTGAAAAAGTCAGTGTCATAGGCTGCCGCATGTGTGACGTCGCTAACACAAAATTTAAGTCGGCTACACAGAAGTGATAAATTTTGCAATATGGTGCGTCTAGACATTGCTTCAATGCTAATCACAGTAACGCTGACATTTAAGGCACCTTAATTCCTACGCACGTTCCGTCGACACACCCGACTACGTTCGTAATGTTTCCGCGAAGTAAGAAGCGTTCTTTTACAAATGCCCGCTCAGCCGCAGTCTTCGGGAAAGCCAGCCACCGCTTCCGCACTGCCGCATCAATAAGCGCATCAGACATCTCTGACACAGAGGCTCACAGTAGTTTGATGACGTCCAATGTAACGCTCGGCGCCGACGCTTCCCTGAAAACTCCCAGTCCCGTAGAAACGGAGGGCGCAGAGGACTTGCTCTTCAACGGTGAGCGAATGAAGCCCGCCACGCTGTCTCCACAGACGAGAGTCTTCGCCTAGCTCGTCACACAGCCAGCGCACTGATGTCTTCGACAGGCCAAAATGACGCTGAAACTCCACGGCGGTCATGTACGCGAACGGGTCCACACGGTCATACTGACGCTTGCTGCCGCTGGCTGCAATAACACAGGCTGCTGCTGCCGCCGCCATGTTCCCGAGTTGAGCTCGGAGGGGGTTTCGCGATGTACGAGTTTAGCACGAGTTCGCCTGTCAATCAAAGCCAGAGGTCACGCCCCGCGAGAGGCATGTAACTCTTGTGCGCGCACCCACCACGGTTGGGCCACGCCCAACTTATCTTTCGGCAACAGCGACGCGGTGCCGAGCTGAGAGGCATCAACAATTTTCACCACCGACATAAGACACGCACAACACACTGTCATCGGTGATTTACTGCGCACTACTATCAAAAACAAAGCGTTGACTGTCGCTGGCTTATGCATATATCTTCTCGGGCTGAGATGGCCCCACAACACGGTTTAATTGCCTGCATTGTGGCGACGTAGCGCACAGTAAAATAATTATCGGCACGTCACTGTAGCTGCTTGCAAGGCGTCGATGCGCCGAGGGTGACGACGATGCTGAGGAGTGCGTATCGCAGCAAAAGTTTCAGATGGCTGCTCTGTCATCGGTGATGTATCGGAGCCACAACGTCGTAAACACGATCAGTGTCCGAGAATCGCTCGCTCTTCTAGACCCAGTGCAATGGCATTTCTTCATCACAAGCACTGCGCACTCAACAGTTCCAACACCTTCCTCAGTTCGAAGTCTCATTCCATAACCGCACACAAGAGCCCTCACCTGCCAAAATGCGACTGCTGCGGTGTCGTTACGATATCCTTCTGCGATCGCTGCTGGCTCCAGCATAAGTAATCCGCAAGCACCTTGGTGCGCACAAAACACTCAAATACTGCGTACATGCGCTCAGCGGCACTTTCACTGGGCAAGCGATGACAAGCGATGAATCGTGTCGATGGGAAGCACGCACGTCTTCGCAATGCATCGCCGAGACTTCGCGCACAAAGATAAACTGGTACATTTTCACTAAACTGCGTCACTACGGGCACAACGGACCGCCATCTTGCAGCGACAGCCGTTGCTCCCGTATTTATGACTAGTGTGTCGTTTTTAGTTGGTAAAGCGCCTGCAATGAACAGCCGTACCATGGCGCTGCGTTTCTATTCGCCTAATAGAGAAAGAGTGGTGATCACTGACATTGTAGAGAATAGCACTGTAGCGCCCCTAGGCGACTTCTCACCGTTTGAACTGCCTCGTGCGTGTGACCCGCTTCAATGTATCCACTTCTAAGCTTTCGCCTCACTGTCGCCACTCGCGGCAAGAAGTGCAAAAGTTAATAATTTGCTCGATCTCCGTTTGTCATCAGAAATTTCTAGCATTCAAAACGAAAAACAGACAGTTAAAGAAATAAAAATGTTCGTTATTTTATTTGTTGTATTTTAACGTATTCGTTTGAGCGAAAGCGTTGGTGCAAGAATGCGCCGCATGTGCCCTGTTCGCATTCGATGGAGGATAGAAAGATAGTTGCCGAAAGAGGAGGCACGCCCTTGACGCGCCCGGGAAAGGCGTGGCAAGCGGCTCACGGCAAGTGTGCAGATAGACAGCGGGACAGTCACGGTATTGCTAAGTTGCGATAATCCGTTGATAACAATACGCGGCGCTGGCGCGTTTCGTTGTGCAGCCGTCTGCGCTTGAAACGTGGAAGCAGCGTGCCGCGCAGGGTGCGCTCATGTTGTCATACGCGGCTTTTTGTCTACATATTTTTTTACCTGCAGCCTTTGCGCGTTTCACGCTATCTCCGTTCACTGACTGCCGTCTAGCAAACTCGGGTAAAACTCGTGTGAACGAGAAACTCGGCGCATCCTGCATAGCACCCCAGGTCTGCAACTTCAATCCTGCTAAAACCGTGTCCATCACGCGCTGGAACGTTGCAGGCGCCGAGCACAGTTCGATTGGCATAACCTTGAACTCGTAGAGGCCGTGTGGGGTGATAAAGGCCGTCTTTTCGCGATCTCTTTCGTCCACTTCTACTTGCCAATAGACAGACTTGAGGTCCATCGACGAGAAGTATTTAGCGTTGCAGAGCCGATCCAATGCGTCGTCTATTCGTGGCAGGGGGTACACGTCCTTCTTGGTGATCTTGTTAAGACGACGGTAATCGACACAGAAACGTAGGGTTCCCTCCTTTTTCTGCCCCAAGAGTTCAGGAGATGACCACAGGCTTTTCGACGGCTGGATGATGTCACCGCGCAGCATTTCGTTGACTTGTTGCCTAATAGCTTCACATTCTCGCGTCGAAACTCGGTAAGGGCTTTGGCGGAGTGGTCGAGCGCACTCTTTGGTCATAATGCGATGCTTTGCGACTGGTTTTTGTGGCATCCTCGATGACGTCGAAAAGCAGTCTTTGTATCGTCGAAGCAGACTTCTCAGCAGTTGCTGCTTAATCATGGGGTGACTTGGATTTATGTCGTAGTCTGGTTCGGGAACTATGGTCGTCGGGGCAGATCCGGCAGAATTAGAGAGGACAAACGCATAGCTGGTTTCCAGAATTTCCTCGATGCATGCAATTAATTAAAATTAAGGTATGGGGTTTTACGTGCCAAAACCACTTTCTGATTATGAGGCACGCCGTAGTGGAGGACTCCGGAAATTTCGACCTCCTGGGGTTCTTTAACGTGCACCTAAATCTAAGTACACGGGTGTTTTCGCATTTCGCCCCCATCGATATGCGGCCGCCGTGGCCGGGATTCCATCCCGCGACCTCGTGCTCAGCAGCCTAACATCATAGCCACTGAGGAACCATTGCGGGTGATGTATGCGATTGTCGTGCGCTTGTTGATGTGCTTGAACTCCTGGCTGAAATTTGTTGGCAACACTTTAGTTTTTCCTCCGTGCAGTCGAGCGATCCCTCCTGCGGCGCAAATTTCACTGTCGAGTAGTAGACGTTGGTCAGACTCGATGACACATTCTACGTCAGCGGGTGTTTCGGTGCTGATGGAAATAATAATGCCGGAGCGCGGCGGGATGCTCACTTGGTCTTCGAGCGCACTCAAGGTGCGGTGACTAAGAGAGCTAGCTCTCCGGTGGTATCGCGTGATCTTTCGACAACGTTATCGATTTTGACTTCAGATAAATGACTGCGCCGTGTTGGTTCAGGAAGTCCTTGCCGCGAATGACGTCTCGTGAACACTGCTGGAGGTTAACCAAGATGGCAGGGTAAGTCCTGTCATGAACGGTAATTCTTGCCGAACAGATTCCAGTCGGCGTAATGAGGTGTCCTCCAGCGGCCCCAATTTGAGGGCCTTCCCATGCCGTCTTAACTTTCTTCAACTGGGCGGCAATGTGCCCGCTCATGAGGGGAGTAGTCGGCTCATGTGTCCACTAAGGCGGTGACTGCGTGGCCATCAAGAAGCACGTCGAGGTCGGTTGTTCTTTGGCTTGCGTTCCAGTTAGGTCTTGGCGTCGGATCACAGCTGCGTCACGTTGACCTGTGGTTGGTACGTGGCGTCGTCAGGTCTTCGTCGGCGTATACTTTGCTTCCAGACATCGTCGGTACGGCGGCGTGTCATTATTATGGCGTCGGGATAGTCTCGTCGGCGTCTTCGTCGGCGGCGGAGGATCTTCTTCAGTTTGACGAACAGCAACCGCACCTCCATCGGTTGCTGCTTTTAGTAATCCGGATATGGACTCGGAGACCAGCCGCGGGCTTGGCGAGTGTATGGGTGGCGCTACGGCGACAGGTAACGGCCTTGTGGTGGCGAACGGGATGGTCGTCGAGAGCTCCACTGAGTAGCGGCGAGGTAGTCGGTGATATCTCGTGGTCGTTCACCAAGCTGTGGTCGCGGCGCGTTAACAGCGAACACTCGCAGTCCCATTTCCCGCTATGGGCATCGTCGGTAAACGTTACTCGCTTCTCCACACTGGTAGCAGAGCGGGCGGTGGTCAGGTGCGTGCCAGACGTCTGTCTTTCTCGGATTGCTGCGGTGGGCGAGAGGTGGGCGTGCTGGCGGCCGCGGCGGCGGTGGACAACGGAATTGTTACGTTAAACGGCCCTGGCGCGGTCGTGGAGGGGGACCTAGACGGCGCGCGACGGTGGCGTAGGTCAGCGATTCCGGCTGGGGCTGCGGCGGTTGTGGTAGCACCTCGGGAACTCCAAGCGATCACTGGACCTCTTCTTTGAATATTTCGGCAATTGAGGCCTCTTGAGGCTGTGATGAATGGAAGAGCTTCTAAAGCTCCTCTCATACGACTGCCCTGATAGTATCGTGCAGGTCGTCGGCGGACAGTGACTGAACTCCGGCGTGGTTTTCTGAGTTGGTGTGGCGGTCGAATAGACGGTTCCGCATTTACAGTGTCTTCTCGGTGCTCTTGGCCTCGCGAACAAACTCGTCGACGGTCTTCGGTGGGGTTATTACCATTCCGGCGAAAAGTTCCTCTTTCACACCACGCAGGAGTAGGCGGACTCTTCTTTTCAGACATTTAGGGGTCAACGTGGCGGAATAGACAGGCATCTTCTGCGTGAAGATCGCGATCGTCTCATTGGGCAGTTGCGCTCTGTTTTCTAGTAGAGCTTGGGCTCGCTCTTTTCGTACGACGGTTGTAAATGTTTGCAGGAAGCCGCTTCGGAACAGATCCCACGCAGTTAAGGTGACTTCTCGATTCTCGAACCACGTCCTGGCGGCGTCTTCCAATGCGAAATAGACATGCCGCAGCTTGTCGTCGCTGTCCCAGCTGTTAAACGTAGTGACCCTCTCATAGGTCTCCAGCCAGTTTTCCGGGTCCTCGAATGTGAAACCGCAGAACGTCGGAGGCTCTCTGAGATGCTGCAGAACTATTGGGGATGCTGCAGATGCTATTGGGGTTGTTTTGGACATGATCTGCTTGGTCGTCTCTGGTAGAAGTCCGTGTTCCGGGGGCAGTTGCTTTAGCCGGCGGCTTGCTCAATGTTCCGTGGTGACGTTGGTGTTGTCTTTGCCATCTGGGTTTCGATCATGGCTTGTCGGGGACGCCGGTACATGAACGCGAAGCACCTCCACCAGATGTCACGTGGTAGTGACGTATAAAGAACACAGTAGCAATACTGTGAGAGACGAAACTAAGTTTTATTGGGCGAAACTGTGCATTTTTTGGTAAGCGATGCTTTTTTTTTTGTCTTGATTGTTATTATCTCCTTTTCTTTTTCCGTTCACGACAGCCACGAGAGTATTCAGCATGGGAACCCTTGCAACTGATGCCTTACCATGGGTTAGTGAATTGTTCATCATCGTGATCACTCTGACCACACTTTACACAGGCTGGATTTCCATGGCATGACTGTGACCCGTGCCCGTACTTCTAGCACCGGAAGCACCTGCGAGGGTTGGGTAAGTAGCGCCCAACACTTAGGTACAAGTATGCAGCATTAAGTGCTGCCGGAAGAGTTGTGCTGGCAAAATTTAGGACTAAAATCATTGTACAAACTTTTTGTTGTCTCTACTGATGATAATCGTTCGTGCAGCGAGTAGACCTTAATCTACCAGAGACTTCTCAACTTCCTCGCCAGTGCTTTTACGTAGTTCTCTGTCGTATAAGACACCTCGTGTGTTATTCAGTGATTGGTATGCGGTTACTGAAATTTCCTTGTGTCAGATTTTCACAAATGTTTGTCTTGTTGATTTGCTCTTTGATTTTTAGTTCAATGAGTACGTTTCCGGAATTCACCGTTATCGCGCTGTAGCAACTGCCGATGCCTTTTCGGATTGATTCGCGTATCTGGAAAGGCGACATGTCCTGGACTTTGGTTTCAGTCATATATGTTATGACGGAAAACTCCCTCAGTTCATTCGACTTATTAAAAAACTCTTCAGTTGCTTCGGTGCGTCCCCTTTTCAGAAGTCGATGATTTCTGTAAGGGGAGAAGGGGGTTTGATTCCGTAAAAAGAAAATTCTCTTCGGTAGCTGTACTGATGTTAGCCTGACGTTATCCACTGCGACGTTAGCCATACATCGCAACTATAACCCTATAGTCCTGATCAAGAGAGTTCATTTCCACAGGGTTAACCCTTCCCGGCAGGAAATTCGGAAATAAAAGATATAAGGCGATAGGACGGATATAAACGATAGAGGAAAGAAAAATGGAGAAGGATAGGAAAAGGCGACTACCGATTTCTGATGGGTGGGTTAGCCCAGTAGTGCCGTCTACTTGAAGCCGAGGCAAACGAGATGTTTTGCCGCCGCCGAGGGACCGTAAAGGTTCTAATACCCGCCATTGGCTCAAGCCCCAGGATCCCCTTTTCCCCGCACATGGCTAAGCCGCGCAAGGTTATACGTGCGAGGGTCCGCACGTCGTGTGCTCGTGTAAGTTTTGTCGCAACCCAAGAAACGCCTGCTCACGCAGACGCCCCTGGGGGGGGGGGGGGCGGTTTTTTTTTGCAGCTGCTCAGAACTGAAGTTCAGTGTTTCTGTATTTCTATCTTTTGATTGCTTCTAATCTTGAAAGAGAAACGAGCCTTGATTTTAGTTGCATGGTGTCACACAAACTATAGTTTCTCCCACATTATCCATTACATTTGGTGCATTGATTCAATTATAATAGTAGTATGTAGTAGTAGTATGTTTATTTGGCCATATTATATTAGTTACATTCTACGGGTGCATCGCACCACGTAATTTGACCTGAGAAATCATCCTTCTAGGGTTACAGGGACACTTGCAGAAAAAAAAATTCACGTGGAAACTCCACCGGAGTTGTCTAATTATGCGTATAAGCATAGTGCTACTAGCTCATTTCCACGCAGCCCGGTGTTAGTATCAGTCTCATCAAACTTGATGCGACCAATAAAGACCCTTATCAACCCTTGCCGGTGATTATCGACGTTATCGTACTAGATCATCAAAAAGCTTTGGGAGGCGGCGCGTAGAGGTAGCCACCGTGGCCACGGCTTGTGTAGGTCAGCCAGCCAAGGTGCCGCGGGATCTCGGAAGCTGCAGTTACTGTGGCCGCTCATGCCGAGCGCGGCATGGTGTTCTATTGTCGTGCTTCATGCACGTGAGCCGTCTTCTTCCTCAGTGGCTCTGGAGGGGATAGTCACGTCTTCACAGTTTGGCATCAACCTTACCGTAATCTATCCGAACCTTGTGAACTTTTATTCATCGGTATCAAACTTATCGCAATTGATCCAATACTTATCAACTGCAATCTGTCTTTATCAACCTTATCGGACTCGATCCGCCCCTAAAAACGCTTACCAACCCTTGTCAGAATTGCTCTGAACACCCCCTATCGCTCTTTAGCACTTTATCCGTCTGCGTCGAACCATTATCAACCGTTATGAGAGCCATATAACCTCTCATCACTACTCGCTGACTGCTTACATGCGAGTCTCGCGCGACACGAAGCCCATAAGTCGTCGGTGGTTGGTGAAATTTCAGTTCATGAAGGAACGCGCCAACGGAAGGCGCCTTCCGCGACCACCGAAACTCAAGAGCGAAGTCGCGTGTTCGGGATTAAATTTTCGCAACGCCGGAATTCTCCTAATATCTAAAACGCTGCAAATCAGCTCTACAAGACGTCCTAGAGATGATTTTTATTCCGCCATCACTAAAAAATTCAAGAAAGCCTTAATAGAAACTGTCATCCAATGACATTTGTTTTGTGCCGCCACCACAACATATTCTTATGATTCAGATGCATTCACGTTCCACAAGTGTGGATAAGATACTCGGCTTCAGAGCGTAGGGGCGTGAATACGAAGCCAAACGCCACTAACGTTTTACCTTTAAAATTATTCTAGCTTTGCACATATTCCCGTTTAGAAATTCGTCTTACGTGACGAACGAACAAACGGGTTCCCTTGTAGAGTCGGAATATAAATGCTTAGGCATTTAAATGTCCCTAAGAAGGTGAGGCACTGATGTTGCTTTTTACCTTTGGAAATTTCATAACTAACTTTGCTGTGGGCGGGGCACCTGACGCGGAGATATGTAAACTCACTTTTTGGTTTGCGCACATACGCGTACATCTCGGCTGACTGATTCTCGATCAAGGTGTCACGAAGTACCTGTGAATTTAAAATGAAGAAACGAGCATTTCGCGCACTCAAACGCCAGTGCTCTGGTATTGACAAAACCAATAATGGGCTTTCGTTAATTGCTTATTGTGATGGGTTTTAGTTAGCTCCCATTATGCTGCTGTATGAGCGTAATTAATGCATGTAGAGCCCCGAAACACAATAAGTATCTGTACAAGATGCACAGAAATTCCCGAGCACCTAGTCGGTAGTGTTCCGATGTGGTTCAGTTGATTAATAAAATTACGCTGTAAATAAGGCGAAGTAAAGCTTTACTGCGTATTACCAAATCGCCTTGTATTGGGAGCTATTAAGGTACCAGATAATCGGGGCAAATCACAGCTTACAACAACTTATCACATTCCACCAGCTTCCCACCACCACGTGACCACCGTATAGATCTACTATTTTCTATCCGTGAACTCATGGCGGCCCTTGCTTTGTGCAGACGTACGTCTTCACCAGGACGTGACATAATTTTTTCCACAGCTATGCCTCATCTAGGTGAGCGAGGAGTGTTATGCTTTAAATCAGTAATGAATACTGGCTAGACGACATACTTCCCCAAAGATGGAAGTTTAGTTGTGCTGTTGCGCTACTGAAGCCTCGCAAGTCCCCGTTTGAGCTTTCCTCGTATCGCCCGAACGGATTGGCGAGGTGTGTGGGCAAAGTGATGGAGAGGATGATCCTCGGACGTCTGGAGTAGTACTTGGAATACGACAACGTCTACCCAGATGTAATGAAAGGCTTCCGACGTGGCCGCTCATCGATTTATAACGTCGTGGACCCGATTACCTACGTTCCTCATCAAAAAGGATGTAAAGGTCTCTGCGCTTCTTTGTTCTTCGACGTTAACGGGGCTTACGCCAATGTTACCAATGAACCTATCCTCACCACTCTCGAATAGGTAGGCCCCGACGGCAGGATATTTAAACAGATACATAGCAGCCTCTCTATGCGATCTTCTTCGCGAGCACCAACGACAGCCGCACTCCTATACATTACACTTCATGCGGTGTCCTACAGCGCGGCGTGCTGAGCCCTACGCTGTTTAACCTCAAGCTGATTCCTTCCACAAACAGTTCAATTATCAATGTACGCGGACGACATATGCATTTGGGCGTCCGGAGTGACGTGCTTATAGCTGCGTGCATGGCTTTAAAAAGCTGCCACACAGACTGCACTTTACCTCCGCGATCAAGGGCTGGATATTTTATTTGACAAATGTGCACTTGCGACATTTACGCGCAACGCCATGACGCACTACAGAGTAATAATCAATGTGTAGATGATACCATTTGTACCGTCTTACAAAATCTTGGGTGTCATAACTGACAGGGATATCTCCTTGTGCATGAAAAAAACTTTGACGGACATCTGACGCCTTCTGAAGTTCTTCGCCGGGAAGACCTGGGGAATGTGCACAAGCGCTATGCCGCAACTATAAAGGGTACTTCTTCCGGCTGTTTGCCGTATACCTTGCCAGTATTGACTACGCAAGTAAAATAACCGTACGCACTATTCAAAGCGTTCAGGTTGAGGCGCTAAGGATTTTTCTAGTTCTTCCTCGAAGTGCGTCAAAGGCGGCAACTATTGCAATTGACAGAGACCACCTCATCAACACCCACATCACGGTTGAAGCATTAGTAGTACACGTAAGGCACCTTGCCCGCACATTCCTGTCTCCATTTAGCCTCTCTACATACGGAGAGACCACATGCCTCGTTCTCCCGAACGGTATCCGCACATCCTGAGGCTATACCATCTTGCTTCACAACTGCCGCAAGACCTTCGACTTCTCCTTGGTGCCTCATCGAACCAAAAATCAACTTGACAGTACCTGGCGTCCGGAAAAAAAGCAGATATGTCATCGCCGGCTCTTGAACTGCTTACCTTACTCCTAATAAAAGAGAAGTAGCGGTAATACACCCACATATGCACCGACGGCTCCGCCCTGCCGAATAGCTCTACTGCAGCTGTCGTCATTCCGGCAAAAGCCACCACTATCAAATTGAAAACACCTAACTTGAAAACGTCGACGGCAGGAGAACTCGCAGTGCTTAGAGTCGCACTACACTTTAATAATGACCAACCAGCTCACAAACGGTCCATTCTGTGCGACTCGAAGACGGCACTACAGTGTTTATTGTCAGCCTTGGGGAACGGCCCGCATGAACAGTTGTTATTTCAAATAACAGTAGCCATACACCATTTGACTGAGAAAGGACATGAAATAATTTTTCAGTGGCTACCAGGTCACTGTGGCTTCATCGACAATGAACGTGCCGGTCAAGCTGCTCGTTCAGCTCATGTAGAAGACAATTGCCTATCAATACCACTGTGTAGGGCAGATGCTGCAAGGATTCTCCGTCTAATTGCGCGCCAATGCACTGCATCAGAGTGGAATGAACCGCATTTTATGGACCCCCGTTTATGCACCCTGTATACAACGTTAAGGATCCGACTTCCCCGAAGAGACGCGACCCTATTGTGTGTGCTGTGGTTGGGCGTCGCGTTTGCAAATGGCTCCGCGTTCCGCACAGGGAAGGCCGACACCGCAGCACGCGGCGGTTGCGACGAGGCGGAAACGATTCGTCATGTTCTTTGCCAGTGCCAGCAGTACAGTGTGCTGAGACAGTCGCTTTCCGTCCTGCAGAACCAGTTGGGTGACTAGACTATGTTTCAAGAAAGAATTCTGAAACCTCGACGGGACTTCAAATCGCAACAGAAGGCCGTGCAAGCACTACTGTGCTTTATAAGATTGAACGGCCTGTGCGAACGCCTGTGATTGGAACGCCTTTTCTGTTACCTGTTTTCTTTTTTAGACCGAAGCTGTGTATGGCTAGGGTTCCAAGCATTTTTGTTCTCCGGCTCATACCCCCGTAAGGATTCATGCTCCCGTAAGCAAGCAAAACATGCAATGGCTCATAGCCCTGTAAGGCAGAGGCTACAAGCAATGAAAGAAAGTAAAGCGAACAGTGCCTAAATTTTGTCTAATCACGCATAGAACATGCAGAACAGCATGTCGAAAACTGTCATCACCAATGGCTCATACCCTCGTAAGCAAGCAAGAAATGCAAGGACTCATAGTCCCGTAAGGTTCACGGCTACGCACTTTGGGTGAATTAACTGCGGTGACACTGCCCCTGTTCTCGTTGTCACTGATTTCACCGTGGATGTCGGCACAGAAAAGGGAGCGGTTTACACGCTCCGTGTTGCAGACATATTCCTTGCGATGCCAGACCGATCCAGCCCAACCGACCACTGAGCGGCGTACGTGCATAGATTTCACATTATCAAAGAATGTGATTGCAGTTGCGAGTGAAATATTCACCATCGATCAAGACAATAAATGAGTGTGCGTACGTCTCGTCACGATGACCACGATGACAAGAAAATAAATAAGTTCGCATCTTTGTTCAAAATTATGTGTCACCTCCATCTCATGTGCTAAACAGCTTTGCTCGTCAACCACCTTCCCAGAGTGGAATGGCTCATGATTTGTTCCTTCTTTTTTTTTCTTGTTCTTTTTATTCTCCTCTTGCTCTTAATCGTCTTTACAACCCCTATATCCCCCATCACAGTGCAGGGTAGCAAACCGGAAACTCGCCTCTGGTCAACCTCCCTTCCTCTCCTCTCTCTCTCTTTCAGACAATTTCACTTACATCCCCTTCAGTCACGAATTATGACCGTCTGTCGATACATGCATTAAACATATATAATTTTATTGCAGGTTGCTTGAGGTTCCACTGAATGCAAATGAAGGTGGTAGAATGATTGCATTTTATGAGGACTCATCATAACGAAAGGGTAACTAAATATTCGAATATTGTAAAGTCAGTCATGCAACGTTTCTTCACAAAAATGAATAAATCACCCGCTCAAATTGCATGTACAAGTTATTCCATTGCCGCAAGCATTTCAAGAAAGAAAAAGAAAATATTTCGAAGCTGCAACCGGCATGCCACACGTCCAACGTTACGTAAACCAGGCTGGCGCCTCCGCCTAAGCGGTACTCTGTAATTACATACATCATTCAGAAGTAAAATGGAAGTAATTTAGATTATCAGAATGTTTCATTTACACTGAGAGTGACGTTTGTGGTCTATGCCTTGCTATCGCTGCACAGATATGGCAAAAATAGGTCGCGTCTAGAAATGTGGACGCCGTGCCGTGACTGAATGGGACATATAATAGAAAGATTACAGGATCTACAATAAATCCCTGTGGTGCACAAGAAGTAATGTGCTCTTTATCTGACACTACGTTATTAATGGAGACAAAATGTGACAGCTTAAATAAACAACTTTCAAAGCTGGTGCCTGGAATTCCATAGCGTGGTGACTTATAATAAAGCATGGTATGTTTGATGGAGTGAAAAGCCTTACTTAATTGTAATAGAATTTCTAAACTGGGAAGGTTGCTCTATGTTGCTAATTTTTCGCAGATATTCAGCATAGAAAGTTCCGCCAACTTTTCTTTTGACATAAGCATTGCTGCTTTAAAAATCAGAATCAGAATCAAAATTTATTATTAGAAGTTGGGTCACATTACAAGTACTTAGTATGCAGAAGGAGGTCCCATAGTCAAAGACTGTATCGGGACCTCCTGTACAAGAACAGTTATTGTAGTTAACATCTAAAAGCAACAACAGCATATAATAAGGAAGTATACAAGCAACAAAAAAAAAGAACGGTTACAGAACAAGATACAAAATTAAAAAGATAACATGGTTTAACATATCTCATGGTAGCAGGAAAATTGTGCGGGAACAAAATACCAGCAGTTTATAACTTGTGCTTCTGCAGATGACAGGCTATCCGAACGATAATCACCTCGTCAGCTATTTTAGAAGTCGTGTAATCTATATTGGCCGACTTTTAATAATGCAGTCGACACCAACTACCAACGTATTTATGCAGAACAAAAATTATTGCTACTTTCACGTGCTCAAAAAATATTTGCACAGAGCGTATTGGATGTTTAAGAGACCACAGTACCTCACAATAGAGGTCGAGACTGCTTGTGTTGGTGCATGCTTAATTCCGTCACAAACACAAGAACAAGGGGCGCTGTAACGTAAAACTATGCCACACTTTTCTATTCTAATTCTACAATCAGCCCTCCGCGATTGGTCAAAAACTTTTTTGGACCCCCCCCCCCTCCTCCCACTTCAGCTGCCTGTCACGCGACGTCACGAAAACCGCGATAGCTCCCCATCTGATATGACGTGTACACACTGATTATGCATAGTTTGACAGAAAAAAACAAAAAAATAGTTAATTCTGATTCGACGCCTTTTGGCATTAGCCCTCGGCTATTGGACGAAAAGTTTTCGGGCTGCATCCACTTTACCTGCTTCTCACGCGACGTCACAAAACCGCAAAAGCTTACCGCGTCAAAGTGACGCGTACGCATTAAAGATTCATTAATATGCCGAACAAAACTGAATTTTCTTCTAAATAGCCGCAGGCTGCCCCGTTCCGAAAGGAATAAGAGATGCCTGCTGCCGATCGCTCCGGCACTGGCTACTCGCCCCTGCCGGACAGCATGGGTTTAGCTGCGTCTAATAAACCTTTTTGCGTGGCCGTGTAACGTTTTCGATGACTTTCGGCACATTTACGACCTCTTTCTGCCAACTCTTCTTTGTAGAGGATCCGTTTTAGCGTCATTCTTAAGCTTCCGTTGCATGCCGCCGCGATTGTCGATGAACCACCGCAAGCTAAGTAAGAGAACGCGGACTAATCGCAGACGCCGGCACCGCCCTCTACTTCCGGTTATCGATATTCAGTGCAGTGGCTCGACCCCATCAGCTCCCTCTCCACTTGAGTATGCTCCTCGCCTCTTGTGAGCCAATTAGATAAGACAAGCTGCTCAGTGCTGCCAGTGTTATTTGGTTTTCAAGCAAACAAAAGTGACCTCCTATGAACGAGGGGAGCATTTGATTGGTTTGCTCGGAAAACCCTGCGGGTGACCGCCCGATGCTTGCGTCTGCGGTTACGCAAATTTACGCCAGGAGATTGGAATAAAAACATATTGGAATAGTTTTACGTTATATGTCCCAAGAACCGAAGGCTTTTAGTTCTCTGGATTCGAACAGGCAACGTAAGATATAGGAACATAGCACATGGTACGGTATCCCCGACATCCTTGATGAAATAATCAGTCATGGTAATATAGAGGCCTGAGAATAAAAAAAAAAAAAAATGCCATATAAACCCAACGACAGGGAACTTGCCAGAACAGCTCTCGTCACCTAATTTCAATGCATTTGGCACACGGGTTTCTGGTCTGCGTAATAAAGACTTAACTGTGCCCCATGTTTTTGTTTTTGTGTGTGTGAATCGTATTGAGTGTGTGAATTCATTCGCATAATAGGCACCACGGGCTTTCCCAAGATCGTTACCCAACTTCTTTCCTGTATTTTTCTATTCGAAGGGAACATCTAGATTTTCGTTTCTAAAGTGTTTAATAGCATATAATATTTGATATTCTACTAGGTGAATGCCACCAGACAGGAAACAGGAAAAAATGGAGAGGCAGACAATGACAAAGCGAGAGGAAGGTGACTGGTTCCTTCCAGCATAACCATGTAGCAACTAGCCCAAAAAACTCTTATGAACTCGACATTCCATTTGATAATCGCAGGTCGTCTTTTTTATAACTATTTTATTCGGAAATGCACTACACCCATAGTGTAAACAGGAAAGTGTAAACAGAAAAGTGTACTCGAAGAATGTGTGGACAAACGTGTGAAATCTCACGCAAACGCAAACGTTTGAAACAAGCGTGTGAACACGCAAGCGTGTAAACAGATAGATTGCCTGTGTTAGTGACGAGAAGAAAGGCACACGCGGTGCACATGCATATGTCAGCTGCGCATATAGAAATCAAGACCGTGCTAGGAAGCACTTTAGTTGGGCCAATAAATACACGATTGAAAATCGATGAACTCAACGGACATGTTGGAAGGGATGGTTAAGCAGAACATTCGTGCAATGTTCTTTCTAACATACGCATGGAAATATTCGGTGTTTGTGGCTATGCCACTACATGCCCGTGTTTATGCAATTTGTTAGTCGCCCACTATGGACAGGTTTGTATACATATGCGTACTTATGCACATGTTCACACTTGTACACTTATTGAGGTGAGCTATCTGTTGTGAGAACTGTGAATATATTTCCTCGATTTTTTAGGCACATAGACGTCATTATTCTTGAAATTCTTATTCGTCATAGACCCTGGCAAGTTGCTTTCGACGCAAGCGCTTTGTAACTCTCTTGGCCTCCGACATTAAAGACCTGTTTGCGCTGGTCACTGCCCACTGCGTGGTAGCAGCCCCACCCTCCGTGCGCGTCACATGGTTATCTGTCGAATGCGAGCATTCGCCACTGAAACGATCGGGGTCTCCAAGATCTGAGGCTAACCACGTGATGCACGGTTGGCTAAGTGGTTAGCTAGCATGGGTGGCTAAGAACTCGAATTAGCCTTTACCTGAGGAGGGAACGGAAGAAACTGGTACATAAGAAGCCGATCAATGAGTTAGCGGTAAGAGGGAAAATAGAGGAATTCCAAATCAAGCTACAGAACAGGTAGTCGGCTTTAACTCAGGGAGAGGACCTAAGTGTTGAAGCAATGAACGACAATCTTATGGGCATCATAAAGGAGTGTGCAATGGAAGTCGATGGTAACTCCGTTAGGCAGGATACCAGTAAACTATCGCAGGAGACGAAAGATCTGATCAAGAAACTCCAATGTATGAAAGCCTCTAACCCTACAGCTAGAATAGAACTGGCAGAACTTTCGAAGTTAATCAACAAGCGTAAGACAGCTGACATAAAGAAGTATAATGTGGATAGAATTGAACATGCTCTCAGGAACGGAAGCAGCCTAAAAGAAGTGAAGAAGAAACTAGGAATTTTCAAGAATCACATGTATGCGTTAAGAGATTTACTAAGATTTACTAAGGTATTTGTAAATAGAATTAGCAACACCTTAGACTTCCGCAACCAAAGGACCAGGCAGGATTCCGTAAAGGATTCTCAACAATAGACCATATTCACACTATCAATCAGGTGATAGAGAAATGTGCGGAATATAACCAACCCTTATATATAGCTTTCATTGATTACGAGAAAGCGTTTGATTCAGTCGAAACCTCCGCAGTCATGGAGGCATTACGGAATCAGGGTATACACGAGCCGTATGTAAAAATTCTGAAAGATATCTATAGCGGCTCTACAGACACCGTAGTCCTCCATAAAGAAAGCAAAAAATCCCAATAAACAAAGATGTCAGGCAGGGAGATACGATCTCTCCAATGCTATTCACAGCGTGTTTACAGGAAGTATTCAGAGACCTGGATTGGGAAGAATTGGGGATAAAAGTTAATGGAGAATACCTTAGTAACTTGTGATTCGCTGATGATGTTGCCTTGCTTAGTAACTCAAGGGACCAATTGCAATGCATGCTCACTGACTTGGAGAGCCAAAGCAGAAGAGTGGGTCTAAAAATTAATCTGCAGAAAACTAAAGTAATGTTTAACAGCCTCGGAAGAGAACAGCAATTTACAATAGGTAGCGAGGCACTGGAAGTGGTAAGGGAATACATCTACTTAGGGCAGGTAGTGACGGCAGATCCGGATCATGAGACGGAAATAATCAGAAGAATAAGAATGGGCTGGGCTGCGTTGGGCAGGCATTCTGAGATCATGAACAGCAGGTTGCCATTATCCCTCAAGAGAAAAGTGTATAATAGCTGTGTCTTACGAGTACTCACCTACGGGGCAGATACCTGGAGGCTTACGAAAAGGGTTCTAGTCAAATTGAGGACGACGCAACGAGCTCTGGAAATAAGAATGATGGGTGTAGCGTTAGGGGATAAGAAAAGAGCAGATTCGGTGAGGGAACAAACGCGAGTTGAGGACATCTTAGTTGAAATCAAGAAAATGAATTGGGCATGGGCAGGACATGTAATGAGGAGTGAAGATCAACGATGGTCATTAAGGGTTACGGACTGGATTCCAAGGGAACGGAAGCCTGGCAGGGGGCGGCAATACGTTAGGTGGGCGGATGAGATTAAGAAGTTTGCAGCGACGACATGGCCACAATTAGTACATGACCGGGGTAGTTGGAGAAGTATGGGAGAGGCCTTTGCCCTGCAGTGGGCGTAACCAGGCTGATGATGATGATGTGATGCAGCAGCCTCAGAAGGATTCAAAGAAGTTTACGGCGCTAACTAGTTTGAACAAGTAACACGACAGTACGGATGCTTGTTCTGTTGTCATGTTATTTGTCCTCCTGTAGTTCATTTCGTAAATTTCTTAGAATTTTACCCACAAACTTGCTCAAACGAAGACGACTTTGCTTCTCCTAAGTACGTCGAAGATGGCGCCACCTTTCCTTGCGCGCTCGGTTTTGGCTCTATTCGCAGGGATAACGCCATGTGCAATGACCATTTTCTAAACTTGGCTGTAATCTAATGGGTAGAACGTAGCGCTTCGAGGAAAGCATCTGGTCGCGTACGCGGCCGGTGCCATACTTCCATTTCCTCTGATGTTTGGACGCACTTAGGCCTCACCTCTCAGTCGCGACTTCCAATCCCTCTTACTCCTCATTCACGCGGCTTTTCTTCGTATACCGCTAAGTAACGCCACTTCTCCTTGCGCGTCATAATGCCAGTCCATGGCCAGGGGACGGCACCTAGGTGATATTAGGCCACGCAAGCGATACGGAAGCCTCCCAACTCCACCGCCAAAGGGCGCCGTGGTTGCGTTCGCGTTGTTCCTTTTTTTCCTGCAATAGTAAATATCTGGGCATTCCAGGCGCATTTCTGCCAACGCCGTCGCCGTCAGTGAGAGACATAGACAAGTTTTATAATGCTAAAGATGCGAGGTTTCGTATTCAGTTGAAAGGCGGTAAAAGTCTCGCAGTGCGCCGTGCGCCGTATGTTGTATGTGCCAGAGAAAACGTGCGAGGGTGACCCGCTGATCTGGCTCAATCTCGCTCATGCAACGGGGGAAATCAGGGTGATGCGTACGTCTTCCGTCGCGCGCAAAGCTCCAAAGAGTAAGGTAAGGAGGGGGGGGGGGAGCGGGCGTTGTACACTGGGCGGTCCGGACAGGCTCGCGCGGGCGCCCGTGCCGCTGCATCTTGAAAACCATCTGTGATGGGTAGAGTCTGCCGTGTGCTGTTGTCGAGACTTCGCGTTGATGTTAGAGGCAGCACGAAGGTTAATTCGCTCGCTGCTGCTGCCGGGCTTCCTCATTCCAGAGCTCAGAAAGCGAGCTTCCACGGTCATTGAGTGAGATGTGTTCATGGTGTGCGCGTCACACTATGCTGATTAATTTAAATAGTATGCCTACATTTACAACTTCATACGGAAGATTAAACCACTATCCTACTTTGTATAGCTGTCTAACAACTTGCTATTGCAGTTCATGCTTGACCTTTCGGGCAAAACTTCTAATTTTTTTTGTCGAATCGCTGAAGACAACCGCGTGTGCACAGAGCCATTTAGGAGCTTGCCATTGTAAAGGGTTGCTTGTGCTAGTGCGTGAGGTATGTACCAGGTTGTCCGCTCGTCCATGTCTCCTTTCTCGCCCTGTTCTTACCGTTGCCCTGTAGTGTTACTACTGAAGCACCAAAATTGTTGCGTTAGCTCCAGCGAGCTGTAAACAGAAGCCTTTTTTTTTATCTGTGCCTTTCTGACACTGAAGGCTCGAAACGCGCATTTCTGCGTTGCAGAAGCTGCGAGTGCATAAATGATGGGCAAATTCCTACATAAATGTGTTCTAGGGTCTAGTTTCCCGAGGTGGAGATGCAGCATTGTCTTCGTCGCTTTCGAATCTACCGGTATATTTGCTTTAGTGGTCGCTGAGGCTTCGAGTTCCGCATAAGTGGCTCTATATTTTCGTTTCGCACGGCGCTAAATCGCACGCAGCTTCTAATAAAGCGCATCAAACAGCGTCGTTTAATTTGATGCATTCATGGTACATTTGGTCTTACAGAGTCGTACCTACGCCTTACTCTACCTCTACTGGAGATGCCACACAGCTCATGAGGTCTGGAACGAAAACTAAGAAGTGCTCTAGTCACTGCATTGTATCTGAGAGGCTACAATAGCACCAAGTCATTTCATCTGTGCTGAACTTCATATTTGGTCACTATCCTGTGTTTCAAACGCTGCACACCATGCAGCTAATGTTACACCTTCACGCAATTTCCAAATCCGAAGAAAATGCTGTAGGTTGCACGAAGAAGATGTAGATTCACGCTTCCCGTCGCTTACACCTGCTCAATTAACGTAACGGTGGACTTTACCCGCTGCGTGTCAGCTTGTGCATGCTTCAGTCCTGAGCATTCTAGATGGTATGATCTATTGCAGCCGCTCACGTCGCTGTAGACGCCGTCTGTCGTCCTTCGATTGTAGCGTACCGACATCTTTTGCTGAACCTTCTATCCACGGAAAAAATGGACATTCGCAAGGAAACATATCCCAAGCAAGTTGTCATACCTATTGGGAGCCCTGACCCGCCAAGAAGAGGTACAGATTGTAGGAGTTCCGTTAGTGTGGCTATGATACAGTTTAGCCGTGCACTGTGGTTGTATAATTACGGCTCTTCGAGATGCCCCGTTCTGATCTGCGCCTGTGCAGCGGGCCTATACCAATTGCAAGCCATCTACAGTCACTTGGATTGTTTGGGTCTTTAACAAACAGTCCCCAGTCTTGCTCAACTGGACTCATGGGCATATGCGATTTTGTGAACTTCATGCGTTCTACAGGGATCCACAATCAGGTGTAGTAAATTTTTTACGGTGAAGGACGTACGAACCTTTAATAAACGGTGCATAGTCTGACTAGTTAGTCCACAAACTTGCAGTAGTTGATCCTTTCATTTTATATGCAGCTTCACAATGTAGTGTTTCTACAAGTACACATTGTTTCATGTTACTAAGACACTGTGGTCTTGACACAACCGATGACACATAGCTACTGATTTCTTACATTCGTTTAAGCTATTAAGACGTAGTACCTGTATGCACAGATGAATAACCTTTAATAAAAAAGGTAGTTGTAGTAGCGCGAAGCGCCGAATGATAAGACAAGACTGTACATTGACGGGGAACCACGGAACTGACCTTTATTCCGATGGCAATCGCTTATATATAGCTGATTTAATTGACAGCGCCCTCTATACACAACACTAGCTTTCCTTAATTGACTAATTCCTTTTGTCTACTCGTGATCGTACGAACAACTGTTCTCCGTTTTGAACATAAAAGTTGGAGTTTCTCAATAACGCGACAGCTAAGATGCACTATTTTCTCGCTACGCAACATTCCGGTGCACCACAGCTTTCCTCAGTTGTCATTTTGAATAGAATTCAAAGGATTAATAATTAGTGCAACCAATTTAGCCGGTTATGAAGGGTGATAAATGTACGTAATGGAGAAGCATCAGTGCAAAGGTGCCAGTTTCTGATATTTATTGCAGCGGCACTCTGCCTACAAGCTGGGAATTAACTACGCCAAAACAATTTTTGGAGAACTCCGTGCCGATTCCATGAGTGTCCTTTAGAGCTGAACATGACGGCGTATGATGACTCGACGTTGCGGCTAAAGTCTCCTATCGTGACATTTTCGCAGGCCCAGCCGACGTCTTTCCATCCGCGTTTCTTTACAGACCTCCGGTGGCAAAATAGAGGAAACAGGCACAAGGTGCACATAAATGTTCTAACCACTGCAATAATTAACGGATGCAACAGACAGCTGCACTCACATGTATAAAATAGAGATAACTATTGATTTAGTTCGGGTATATTTCTAAGTTAAACTGTATAAAGGTTGCTCACGATATAACACCATAACAAATTGATACCTGCATACCAAACTTCCGAAAGCACCTCCACTAGCCATGCATGCAGCTATCAAACGATACAGTATGAATACGTAATGTGTGTAATATCAGTGTAATGAAAAGCATGCTTCAGCGTATCATCTTAGTGTAAAGCGGGAGACGCGGTCCGATTCGGTGTCCGATCCGGCGTCCGACGCGCCGGAACGGCAGCCGGAATCAAGGCGTTTTGCCGTGCCGAAGCACCGGAACGGACGTCCGGCGTGCGCCAAACCGGGCAGATTTTCATCGTCCGACGCACCCGACAACCGCACCGTCGTTTGGCCGCAGCCAATGACAGCGTGGCTGGCATGTGACGTTCTCTGACGTTCCCTCCACCGAGGCGGCGCTGGCGGGCCGGTTTCTTGCAGTCTTTTTTTTCCTTGCCTGCTGCAGTTTGTTTCCGACATGAAATAGTTACCAGTTCAGTAAAATTATCTCGAACGTGTGCCTGTTATGCAAAGCAGCGCCTAGTACACTAGCATAAAGCTACTGGCGGGATCGGGAGCCGCGACGCGAGGGCATTTCGCGGGCAGACAGCGCACGTCTGAGTGAGGCTGCTCGCTTTGCTTGCACGTTTGCCTTTCGCAACGACTGCGTCGAGTAAACAAATCGTATTTAATTAAGGGTGACCTAAGTGTACAGTGTTAATTGTTTTGGCAAAAATAAGCGCCCTTTGACGAGCTGGCGTTGTATCGCCAGCGCCGTCGGCCACAGCGTCCGCCTAGGGAGGCCTACCGGCCCTATAACTGGTTGTTGGCGGAGCCGTCAGTGGACAACGCGCCGTCGTGAAGTTTTCTGTCACTCGCAGGAGCATAATTTTATTGACCGTGTTCGCGTAAAGTGAAACAGTGTTGTGCAGAATTGTTTACATTGCGTTTCTCGACGTGGATATGAAGCCAAGCGGGGGGGCTTTATCTGGGCGGAGATTACGCGCCGCTCGATCTTTCGGATGCACGCGCCGCGTGCCCCGAATCGTCGTATGCCGCATGCCGGAGCATGCGGCGCCGCACGTCGTATCAGACGCCGAATCGTACCGTGTGTCTCCTGCTTAATGCTCGTACCGTGTGTCTCCTGCTTAATGCTCATTTTGTAAGCTAAATTCCGACAAACAGTCGACTGAATAAACCACTAAAACTTTCCTGCGACATAATAACTTACACCTGTTTTTCTTCGTCCGTAGGACTGCTTCAGTAACCGTTGAAAGAGTGACGAAAAAACGAAATTGCTGGCAGCGCAGATGACACGGTTGTAAACCATGTCAAAATATAATAACTGTGAAGAGGAGGAGAGGGAAAATTTCTTGCCGATAACAATTGAGGTATACACTGTAAACGGAAATGAACCGGAAAGGGTATATTAAGGGATGTGACCTCCCTTGAGACTACGTGCCTGAAAACCGTGCTCCCTTACAGTGGTGTAGAAATGTTCAGCGTCCTCCATTTCTCTCCCTCGCAAAATGGGGATGAAAGAAGGAGAAAGAACCTCAATTCTACATCCTTTCTAAGAGGGAGTTTAGAAGATACAGGCCTCCCTTTAGCGTAAACGGAGTTCTGTTTCTTATTTTATGCGTTATTTTCTTTTCTTTTACACATCTGTGAGAAGGAAACGAGAAAGGAGAGAGATATTGTCCAAGTGGTTCTCTTTCTTTTTTTTTTCTTTCTGCAAATTTATACATTTCCGGAGTGAAAGTCAACTTATTTAGGGCGATATAATAGACGATTTGTTCGTCTCGTCGACCACAACGTCCTGTCGCGCTGCCAGAACCCCCGGTCGGCATCTGACGAGCTGTCTTCGGAAGCGAGACCATGCAAAACTTCGACGGCTTAGGCCGCAGAATGTCCTCGCTTCTGTTCGTCTTCCCATCAACTAAAAGTGAAACTGAAGACAAAGCCCGCAAAGCGCCACAGTCGTCGGCGCCGGTGACGGCACCTATTTTGCTCATCGTAGTTCTGCGTGTTTGTCTATATGCGTGCTTACGAGGTAATTTTGGCGGCCGTCGGAGAGTGTTTCGTGTAGTTGGAACCTCACAAGAAAGCTACCTCCCCACTGCGCAGCACGGCGGTGATCGGCTATCGCGTAGCCATCGCTTTGACGTGATCTGTGTACTACAATACACTTTTGTGGTTCGCGCGGCCATGCTCGGGCATTCTCCCCTGCGCCACGATATGACAGCGGCTAGTGAAACCTCACCCACAGTCCTCACAAAATCGGACCGCGTACGGTGTCGACTGCTTTGGAAACAGCGCGTTTCGGATTACCGCTTGCCCAGTTGCCTCATGTTTCACGCGGCCTTTTCAAGCTGCGGTGGTGAATACGGCGCGGAAGCATTGCGCTATGCGCATAATGCTCACACCTTTTATGTCGCAGTGTTGAGACTTATCGGTCCTTTCAAGAAAACTCAAGAAGCCAGTGCCGCACAAAGAAGAGACGTTTCAACTTGTTTCTTTTTTTCTTTTTCAATTTGTCGTGTTTTACGTGTCAGAACCATGATCTGTTCCTGCGACCTCGTGCTTAATACTAAGCAGAACTCCAAGGATGCTTATAGCAACCACGGCGGGTCAAAGAGTGATGGAGTTTCGTGATCAGATGTGTTTGATAACCATTTTGCCTTAAGTGTCGGTATACGTTGTGACAGCCCACTTGAAAAACACAACAGAAAATTTTAGACTGTCGTTCTGTTGTCTGTAGT
Organism: Dermacentor andersoni; assembly: GCF_023375885.2. Taxonomy (NCBI): domain Eukaryota; kingdom Metazoa; phylum Arthropoda; class Arachnida; order Ixodida; family Ixodidae; genus Dermacentor; species Dermacentor andersoni. Next base: position 30,910,708 of record NC_092821.1, read on the forward strand.
GTGACGTCCTGTAGTTCTTGATCAATATTCAATTAAACATTGACAGAGACCCCTTTAAGGCTATGTAAATTTGTTTGTAGAAAAAAGAAAAATACAGGAAAGAAAACTATCCTCCCGGCAGGGGATTCGAACTTCGGACCGGAGGATCCCGAACCGAGCATCTTACCACTGCACCACGCCGAATTTTTTTTGTCTTCCTTTCATGGTATATATTATAGTTGCATTCAACCAGACGTTCACCAGTTGTGCATAGTCAGAGAATGGAGGGCACGAACGTCACACACAGAAAAGGCAGCGTTCATACTCTGAGTAGAAACGTTCGTGTCACTTTAGAAGGGTGGCAAGGATAAGCACCTCACCAAAACAGGGTACCAGTCCGATTGTACACCGAGTCCATCATAAACCTGCTTTAGGTGTAGTGTCATTCGCATGAAATTTGCCCTTGTAGGTACAACCGTTTCGGCGTTTCGGTCCATCATTCGCGTTTTCCACAAACTGTGTATTCCCATGACAAAAAACATATCGAAAGGTGCACTATTATCAGAGGTTGGCAGCAGGTATCGCACACTATGAGCGTTAATCTCAAAGTCTTTGAGCCATGAGCCAAACCATGAGCCCATGAGCCCAAAGACCATGAGCCGAACCATAAGCCTAAACTTTTTGAGGAGTTTATTCGCGCTCCTGATACGCTGCCAAATTCTTCTATTTTCGATACTACTTTTTCAACACTGGACTTATCCGTGCAGAAGAACGCTAGATCATCTGCATAAGCTCAGACTTTAACTTCATTACCCAGTATATTGAGCCATGGATGTGACTCGACTGAATTACGCTTAAGCATAGTGGTTACAGGTAAAGGGCGAATAGTAGTGAGGACATCGGGCATCCTTATTCTACTGATGAGCATATAGAAATGGGTTCGGAGAGTTGGCCATTAATAACTAAACGAGTAGTACAACAGGTGTAGCAAAGCCTAACGCCTTTAAGCACAATGGAGCAAACATTGACATGCTCCAGAAAAGAAAATAAATAGGAGTGATTGACACGATCAAAAGCTTTACCAAGGTCTACCTGGAGCATTGCAAGCTGCTCAGTGAAACCATAACAGTATTGAAGAAGGGTACGGGAGATATGTATGTTGGTTTGAATTGATCAGCCCCTGATTCCACACGTCTGATGGGAACCAATTAGAATTGACATCGCAAATTGCAATCTATTGGATAGAACTTTCGCAAAAATTTTTTAATCCACGTTTGACAATGTGATTGGCCGATAGCCTTCAACAGAACGCAGTTTCTCTTTATCTGAACTTTTGGGAATTAAAACTGTGTGGGTTTTGCAAAAAGTCTGCGGAAGGGCGTCAACCTCTAAACTTGTAAAAAAATATCCAATAATATGGGGCTGATGATTGATTTGAAAGCTTTGTAAAATTCACTTGAAAGTCCATCGTTGCCGGGTGTCTTCGACAAAGGCAGCTGATTAATAGCTAGCTCAATTTCTTGAATCGTAAGGCTACCACTGATGACTGCTCAGTCATCATCCTGTAATGGTATGGCAAGCCATACAAAACTCTCTAAAACTTTTGCACCGTGATCGTCCGGAGGGGCACTAAACAACATAGTGTAGAAAGTTTCGAACTGAGAAATTATGTCATTAGTATTTGTTAGAAGACTACCTTCGGAGTATATTTCCGGAATCACTTTGGAAATACCGTGACGTCGCTCGTCAAGTAAAGCTTGACGTCTTGGTTGCTCAGATTGCCGAGCACGCCTGTTCCGAGATCGAATTCGCGCACCTCTGTAACGTAGTGCGTCATACTGTTGTAACTCATATTTAATGTTTTCTATGATGACAATGTAAGAGCCTGGCATTTCGCATTCAATCTCATAAAGGCTACATAGGCTCTTAAGAAGCGTTTTTTTGTTCATTCTTTCTATAAAATGATTTCACCGATCGAATTTCTATAGCCACTGTACGAACCTCTTGTTTAAAGAGTTCCCAAGCAGCAAATAATGGCAAGTCACTAGAAGGGGAATTGGTTAGAGCCATGCGCATGCGATTAATAAATTCCTGATCATTTAGGAGCTCAGAGTTAAGCTTCCAGAGTGCCCACTGTGGTCGGAAATTAGTTACAGATTTTTCACCAATGTTTGCGATAACCATACAATGATCAGAGAATGAAACGGGGATAGTAATGCAGGATAGTCCTCGAGAGAGGAGTGATGAAGAAACATAAATCCGATCAAGGCGGGCGTAGGAATGACCTTGAATTCTTGTACAAGAGCGAGCTCCCTGTCCCGACACTCCTACATCAACGAGCCCTGAATTTTCTATTATGTTAGACAAAACTTCACCACTCCTGTTCCGCTGAGTGTTAATGCCGCTTCGATCGTTCGGATCACATACACAATCGAAATCTCCCATTAAAACAATGCAGCGATCACAGTCCAATAGACTAGACACAGTATCAAATAAAAGAGTTTGTTTTGCAGCGTCATTACATGCATAGACGTTGACTATGCGCCATGGCACACCCTGCAACACAAAATCACAACATATATATCGACCTTCAGTGTCGACATGATAACTAAATGCTGAATAAAGTAGGCTCTTTTTCAGAAACAGGAAACAGCCCGCGGATAAACCAAGAGCGTGTGAAACGCAAACATTATACTCAGACAGAAAAGGTCGCAAAGCCCGTTCTGTCTCGTCGTCACTCTCAATCTTCGCCTCCTGCACGGCGAGGAAGTCGAGGCGCCTCCTAGACAAAAACCGGCGAAGCTGCGCCTGCTTCTGCAAAGACCTAAGGCCTCGTACGTTCAAGGTTGCGAATAGAAGTTGCTGGGACAGGGCCATGGTGACTACCAACTATTTGGACCTAATGATCTATGTGATCGGTCCACGCCGAACATACTTCCTTGTGTATATTTGGCTATACAAACACTTTGCGTTTATGTTTACATTTGCATTTTAAGAGCCAAGATGCGCTTTCATTCCACCGCGTCAACTGCCGCATCTCAAGAAAAGTAAAAGTGTTCTTACCATCGACAGGTACATTGTGTAGTGCTAGAACATCAATTTCGCTGTAGGATATCCATATTAAATAAGAAATACAGAAATAGACAACGGTGACCGAGGACACTGTTAGGTTGTTACCTAACAGTTTACTGCTAATTTCGACAGTTGTCTCTCGCTCTACACTTTTGAGCGCGCATATAATTCTGTGTCCAATGCAAAATAGCTACATAAACATTCGTGGATGATTGTTCATTCTGACAGCATACTGGCTTCTCTCGGCAGCGCTGTACCAGAATAATGAGACCCGAGCGAGACAGCTTTTCACGCAACTTTGTGGAACAACCCAAAACTTCTTTTTCGCTTTGTAAAAGCTTATGCAATATTTCTGGGAAGTTAACTGAGTCAGTGTAGCGGCACATGTTAGTCCACAGGCCTGTGTGCCACATCTTACCAAATAACACAAAACGGATACGCAGCCATTCCCGCAGATGATATGATTTTCATCAGCGGCCGATTTTGAGGAGGCCGGTAGGGCATTTATGGTGCTTCATCGTCACGGCACAATTATAACAATTGGCCACGTCGACTTTAATACCGGTGTCGGTGCTATCAGGATTGTCGGCTTCAGAGAAGCACGATTGAATACCACGCAAGAGAAAAGTACAGGGTACACCACCGATGCGAAATTGACATACAATTTTAAAGCGTCGCGACTCAAAGCGCTTCTGTCGCGGTGTCATAAATTATGTCGCTGCGACAGAAAGTGGCACATTTCTAACGCCACGACCGAAAATGTGTAGTCCAGACAGAGAGTTCCTGTTGCGACGTCAGAATCGCTGTTGCGATAGAAAGTTTTGTTGCGACTTCAGAACTCTTGTTGCCCGACAGAACGTTTCTGTTGCGACTTCAGAACTCTTGGTCTTCACGACAGGATGATTATGTTGGGACATCACAATTTCTGTCGTAATGTCAGAAATGTCTGTCGCAACTACAGAAACATCAGGAACGTCTGTCATACAACAGAAATTTCCGTAGTTGCGACAGGAATTCCTGTTGTCTTTTTCAACTGGGAGCGACTTGCGTCACAGGAACATTATTTGTAAGGCGGCAAATTAGCGTTATGCAGCATGAACAATGCGAACAGCCAGCCTGTTTCTGTGTTAAATGGAGGCACGCAGTGTGTGCACAGACAATTATGTTCATTTTTTCAATTTTGTGAAATAAGCTTCAAACTGCATGCATTTTCCCTGGGAAATCTGTACCAGCACTTCCTTGTATCAAATTGTCTATGCACAAAAGCTTGTGCATTAGAAATCACAGTTTCAGGCAGTTACAGCCTACAATTTGTTTTTTCTGTATACAGACACTAACAGCGTTTTCATAGTTATGTATTGCACGTTTGACCAGTGCTGAAAAGGACAAATGGAATAAATTCAGAGGTCTGCGAATTTGTTTGCTCGGTCAGGCTTTGATGTATTTTAGTTACTTGTTCATGTGCAGATGTCGTGTGAATGCATACTTGGACTTTAGTTACGTTTCACTGCATCAAAAGAAACCACCCAGCCAATCTTAATTTCTTTCCTTGTTTCTTGCCCTTGGTGTCCACATACCTGAATGTATTCTGAGTTTTTGTACCAAGACAACAGCAGGGCATCACACATGCTAGAAACATTAAAACAAAGAACAAGGAATGTGGCACAAATGATCCACGGAGTCACAAAAAAATAAAGAGGCTTCAAAGAAGCGGAGGCAGTCAGACTTGTGCGAGCATTCATTATTAGCAAAGTGACCTATAGCCTCCCCTTTCAAAAACTAAATAAGGCTGAAATGTCTAAAGTGAGCTCCATCATCAGGGCATGATGAAGCAACTTCTAGTGGGCCCGAAATAAATCGGTGGTGCATGCAGGCACCAGATGGGGTGTTTCCCTAGTTACGGGACCCACATGTTCCCAGCAGCTCCTGGCCCCTGTCCGTCAGTGCGAGCTGAATCGGTAAGGCGGGGCTGGACAACAAGGTCTCCCATCGCTCAAGGGGTTGGGGATTGGGGGTGTTGGTGGGAAGGAAAGGAGGGGGGTCTTGAGTTCTGTGCACTCTGCCAAGACGTGCGGCAGGGTGCCCTTTTCTCTTCTGCAAAAAGGACAGAGCATATCGTATTCCGCAGGGTACATGCGGTTCATCAATACGGGATGCGCAAGCGATCCCGCCTGCGCTCGACGCAGGATCATCTGTTGTTGCCTGGTGAGTTTGGGGTGCGGTTCTGGCAGTCTTCCATCATCAGGGCAGCTAGGGCTCCCAAAAACACAAGTGCCAAAAAGCTGGAGGCTCTTGGTATTCACAACACATATGAAGAACATGACACGGCATGTGATCACGCCTCGGAGAGAACATCTGAATTCTACAAAACAAGGAGAGTCTCTGTTACAAAAGGTGGGATATCCCCTAATAGCGCAGTATGGCTAAGAAAAAACAGTTTTGCGGATACGTGCACCTCATGCGACGCACCGAGTCTCTACACTGTGAGGTGTGCAATGTGACTGAGGCTACAGGTCATGTGCTTTGTGACTGCACTAAGTATGTGGAAGAGCGTGAAAGGTTGGACAACGACCTTACGCGTCTCGACAGCGCACCGTTGTCGGAGGACGTTATTTTAGGCCCATGGCCAGATGCTCAATCGAGTTTCAAGGCCATCCAGGCATCATTGAACTTTTTAAAAATTACGGGCTTGGATTGCAGACTTTGAGCATGCCAAATTGCTTGCCCTATGTTCTACATCTTCCTTCTATCGTCATCGTCACCCATCATGCACCTCTTTATTCCCTCTTTCTTTCCCTCTTCCACTTCTCCCAATGCCGAGTAGCTGGCTAGAGGAATATACCTCAGGCCGACCTCTCGGCATTTCGTATCATTAAACTTCTCTCTCTCTCTCTAGTTTCATGAATCCCAAAGAGTATGAGCACGGTACACCACCAAAGCAGAAGAAAAGCGCAATCAAAGGCTTTACAAAAGAAACGTGAAAGAAATCCAGACATATACTACAAAGTTGCGTGTAGAGTGGCAACAGACAAATTCAAAATAGTGGCCTTCAATCGGTCCACAGGGATAACAACCTCCATTCGGAACCCTTTAACTGCACCGTGGAGGCAGCAGCCGTAGCACTGGCCTTTCGAGCTGCAGAAGCAAAAGAAACAATCTGCATTGGCCATGGTGGACTGTAAGGCAGCATGCTGTTCGTACATGACGGGTACCGTCCCATGCAAAATTCACAGAATTGCACCAGGTGGTAATTTGGTGCCCGGCGCACTCTGGACTCGAGAAAAATGAGAGGGTGGACCAAACTGCTCGAGCAATAAGCATCCGAGCACTAGTCAGTCCTTTCAAGGAACTCCCATTGACCCACACGACACCTTCAAAAACCAGGGAAAAGAGAGACAAAAATACAGCCGCCCGCACTCCAACCTTATGGAAGAACAGGCCAGGGATTCGCACGGTGTACATACTAACACATATCTACGCCTACAAATACTCACTAAGATACACCCTGCATTCTATGAAAGTATGTCTTCTTGGTGCGGCGAGCTGCAAACTCTTGCCCACCCCTAGCAAAAATACCAATAGGATTTTCTATTGGTCCAATATAAAATCTCTATAGGTTCTATGGGAAATCTATTGGAGCTCAATAGGCTGTATAGAAATTCTATTGGAACCAATAAAGACCAATAGCTGCCACCTATTAGTCCTTTATTGGACCAATAGAAGTTGTATTGGACCAATAGGTGCCACCTATTAGTTTTTTATTGGACCAATAGAAGTTGTATTGGACCAATAGATGCCACCTATTAGTCTTTTATTGGACCAATAGAAGTTGTATGGTACAATAGGTACCACCTATAGGTCTTTTATGGGATTAATAAAGAATGTATTAGTCCACTAGCTGCCACCTATTCGTCTCTTATGGGACTAACAGAGAGTGTATCAGTCCGATAACTTCCACCTATCTATGTCTTGTTAAACCGTTAGAAGGTGTGTCAGTCCAATAGCAGGCAGTTATTGGTCCCTTTTTAGATCAAGAGAGTGGGTACGTTATAAATGACAGCTGTATTCACCTTGTTGATATGCATGGCTAAGAGGGAGATTGCTTCACTAGCCATTTCTGATAAGACTGCATCATCTGATGGCCAATAACTACTTTTCTGTTAGCAGAACAACAGTAATAAAATTCTCAGCTAATGGTCTACTGAAGGCAAATTGGAGTGCAACAGATAGACAGAACTGATAGCTATAATTCTGATCTTGTACATTTATTAGAAAAAGGGCCATGTAGGTGTTGGATATAGTAGCTTTTATAGGACAAATAAAAAAAATCAAAATGGTCGAGCAGGTGGCAGCTGCTTGTTGCAACAATACAGGCTGGAATATTTATATTCTTGTTCATCACTACGTGGTGCTTCCTAGCTACAAGTGCCTGTTGTCTAAGTAGTATCCCAAAAGCAACGGCATCATGCAGACACAGGCAAGCTAGTGTTACATTCTACGAGAAGGCTGCCAAAAATTGCTGGCAATGACACAAACAACGATCAAACTTCACAAAAATACATTTATTCATCATCATCATCATCAGCCTGATTACGCCCACTGCAGGGCAAAGGCCTCTCCCATACTTCTCCAACTACCCCGGTCATGTACTAATTGTGGCCATGTTGACCCTCCAAGCTTCCTAATCTCATCTGCCCACCTAACTTTCTGTCGCCCCCTGCTACGCTTCCCTTCCCTCGGAATCCAGTCCGTAACCCTTAATGACCATCGGTTATCTTCCCTCCTCATTACATGTCCTGCCCATGCCCATTTCTTTTTCTTGATTTCAACTAAGATGTCATTAACGCGCGTTTGTTCCCTCACCCAATCTGCTCTTTTCTTATCCCTTAACGTTACACCTATCATTTTTCTTTCCATAGCTCGTTGCGTCGTCCTCAATTTAAGTAGAACCCTTTTCGTAAGCCTCCAGGTTTCTGCCCCGTACGTGAGTACTGGTAAGACACAGCTGTTATACACTTTTCTCTTGAGGGATAATGGCAACCTGCTGTTCATGATCTGCGAATGCCTGCCAAACGCACCCCAGCCCATTCTTATTCTTCTGATTATTTCACTCTCATGATCTGGATCAGCAGTCACTACCTGTCCTAAGTAGATGTATTCTCTTACCACTTCCAGTGCCTCGCTACCTATCGTAAACTGCTGTTCCCTTCCGAGACTGTTAAACATTACTTTAGTTTTCTGCAGATTCATTTTTAGTCCCACCCTTCTGCTCTGCCTCTCCAGATCAGTGAGCATGCATTGCAGTTGGTCCCCTGAGTTACTAAGCAAGGCAATATCATCAGCGAAGCGCAAGTTACTAAGGTATTCTCCATTTACTCTTATCCCCAATTCTTCCCAATCCAGGTCTCTGAATACCTCCTGTAAACACGCTGTGAATAGCATTGGAGAGATCGTATCTCCCTGCCTGACGCCTTTCTTTATTGGGATTTTGTTGCTTTCTTTATGGAGGAGTACAGTGGCTGTGGAGCCGCTATAGATATCTTTCAGTATTTTTACATACGGCTCGTCTACACCCTGATTCCGCAATGCCTCCATGACTGCTGAGGTTTCGACTGAATCAAACGCTTTCTCGTAATCAATGAAAGCTATATATAATGGTTGGTTATATTCCGCACATTTCTCTATCACCTGATTGATAGTGTGAATATGATCTATTGTTGAGTAGCCTTTACGGAATCCTGCCTGGTCCTTTGGTTGACGGAAGTCTAAGGTGTTCCGGATTCTATTTGCAATTGCCTTAGTAAATACTTTGTAGGCAACGGACAGTAAGCTGATCGGTCTATAATTTTTCAAGTCTTTGGCGTCGCCTTTCTTATGGATTAGGATTATGTTAGCGTTCTTCCAAGATTCCGGTACGCTCGAGGTCTTGAGGCATTGCGTATAGAGGCTGGCCAGTTTTTCTAGAACAATCTGCCCACCATCCTTCAGCAAATCTGCTGTTACCTGATCCTCCCCAGCTGCCTTCCCCCTTTGCATAGATCCCAAGGCTTTCTTTACTTCTTCCGGCGTTACTTCTGGGATATCGAATTCCTCTAGATTATTCTCTCTTCCATTATCATCGTGGGTGCCACTCGTACTGTATAAATCTCTATAGAACTCCTCAGCCACTTGAACTATCTCATCCATATTAGTAATGATATTGCCGGCTTTGTCTCTTAGCGCATACATCTGATTCTTGCCAATTCCTAGTTTCTTCTTCACTGCTTTTAGGCTTCCTCCGTTCCTGAGAGCTTGTTCAATTCTATCCATGTTATACTTCCTTATGTCAGCTGTCTTACGCTTGTTGATTAACTTCGAAAGTTCTGCCAGTTCTATTCTAGCTGTAGGGTTAGAGGCTTTCATACATTGGCGTTTCTTGATCAGATCTTTCGTCTCCTGCGATAGCTTACTGGTATCCTGTCTAACGGAGTTACCACCGACTTCTATTGCACACTCCTTAATGATGCCCACAAGATTGTCGTTCATTGCTTCAACACTAAGATCCTCTTCGTGGCTTAAAGCCGAATACCTGTTCTGTAGCTTGATCTGGAATTCCTCTATTTTCCCTCTTAGCGCTAACTCATTGATCGGCTTCTTATGTACCAGTTTCCTCCGTTCCCTCCTCAGGTCTAGGCTAATTCGAGTTCTTACCATCCTGTGGTCACTGCAGCGCACCTTACCGAGCACGTCCACATCTTGTATGATGCCAGGGTTAGCGCAGAGTATGAAATCTATTTCATTTCTAGTCTCGCCGTTCGGGCTCCTCCATGTCCACTTTCGGTTATTCCGCTTGCGGAAGAAGGTATTCATTATCCTCATATTATTCTGTTCTGCAAACTCTACTAATACCTCCCCCCTGCTATTCCTAGTGCCTATGCCATATTCCCCCACTGCCTTGTCTCCAGCATGCTTCTTGCCTACCTTGGCATTGAAATCGCCCATCAGTATAGTGTATTTTGTTTTCACTCTACCCATCGCCGATTCCACGTCTTCGTAGAAGCTTTCGACTTCCTGGTCATCATGACTGGATGTAGGGGCGTAGACCTGTACAACCTTCATTTTGTACCTCTTATTAAGTTTCACAACAAGACATGCCACCCTCTCGTTAATGCTATAGAATTCCTGTATGTTACCAGCTATATTCTTATTAATCAGGAATCCGACTCCTAGTTCTCGTCTCTCCGCTAAGCCCCGGTAGCACAGGACGTGCCCGCTCCTTAACACTGTATATGCTTCTTTTGGCCTCCTTTTGGCCTCCTAGACTGCAGCGGTGGCGTAGAGGTAGAACACCCGCCTCGCGTGCAAGAGGTCCGTGGTTCGAATCCCGGTGCCGCGCAATTTTCCACCGGATTAAAAAAAAAAAAAAAAAAAAAATCCGCGTGTTGATAAAATTGCATAAACAGGCCTGGAGTGTGGCCTGATGCCGGTGACCACAACCGGTAACACACTCCCTCACCAGAGCAGGATTGGCCACCCTGGTGCAGTACTTGGCCACAACCTCCTATATGAACACAACAATCAAACATTTATTATATGGGCACAAATGCAGATTCAGAGAGATACTAATGTCACTTGCACAGTGAAGGGTTACGGTTATGCATGGATAGCACACATCATTTCCAGTATGTGTTGCAGATACCAAAAAGAGAAAAACTGCATTTATACACAGGAATAACTGAACGTGGACAAGTTACATTTAGTTCCTTGCATATATTCAAAAAAGACATTTCAGCAACAAGCATGTTAAACACGCAGAGCGCACATGTATCATGGTACACACACAAAAATATAAGGTGTTCAAGAAGCCAAATTTTTGCTATAACATCTTTATTATTGTAATATGCGTGGGATCTGCATATTTTTTTATTATCTTTATAAAATTCTGAGGAGTTTTATAGAGATTTATACAGTATCAGTGGCACCCACAACGATAATGGAAGAGAGAATAGTCTAGAGGAATTTGAAATCCCACAAGTAACGCCGGAAGAAGTAAAGAAAGCCTTGGGAGATATGCAAAGGGGGAAGGCAGCTGGGGAGGATCAGGTAACAGCAGATTTGTTGAAGGATGGTGGGCAGATTGTTCAAGAGAAACTGGCCACCCTGTATACGCAATGCCTTATGACCTCGAGCGTACCGGAATCTTGGAAGAACGCGAACATAATCCTAATCCATAAACAAGGGGATGCCAAAGACTTGAAAAATTATAGGCCGATCAGCTTACTGTCCGTTGCCTACAGAGTATTTACTAAGGTAATCGCGAATAGAATCAGGCACACCTTAGACTTCTGTCAACCAAAGGAACAGGCAGGATTCCGTAAAGGCTACTCAACAATAGACCATATTCACACTATCAATCAGCTGATAGAGAAATGTGCTGAATATAACCAACCCTTATATATAGCTTTCATTGATTACGAGAAAGCGTTTGATTCTGTCGAAACCTCAGCAGTCATGGAGGCATTACGGAATCAGGGTGTAGACGAGCCGTATGTAAAAATACTGAAAGATATTTATTGCGGCTCCACAGCCACTGTAGTCTTCCATAAAGAAAGCCACAAAATTCCAATAAAGAAAGGCGTCAGGCAGGGAGCTACGAGCTCTCCAATGCTATTCACAGCGTGTTTACAGGAGGTATTCAGAAACCTGGTTTAGGAAGAATTGGGGATAAGAGTTAATGGAGAATACCTTAGTAACTTGCGATTAGCTGATGATATTGCGTTGCTTAGTAACTCCGGGGACCAATCGCAATGCATGCTCACTGACCTGGAGAGGCAAAGCATAAGGGTGGGTCTAAATATTAATCTGCAGAAAACTAAATTAATGTTGAACAGTCTCGGAAGAGAACAGCAATTTACAATAGGCAGCGAGGCACTGAAAGTTGTAAGGGAATACATCTACTTAGGGCAGGTTGCGACGGCGGATCCGGATCATGAGACGGAAATAATCAGAAGAATAAGAATGGGCTGGGGTGCGTTTGGCAGGCATTCTCAGATCATGAACAGCAGGTTGCCATTATCCCTCAAGAGAAAAGTGTATAACAGCTGTGTCTTACCAGTACTCTTGTACGGGGCAGAAACCTGGAGGCTTACGAAAACGGTTCTGCTTAAATTGCGGACGGCGCAACGAGCTATGGAAAGAAGAATGATGAGTGTAACGTTAAGGGATAAGAAAAGAGCAGATTAGATGAGGGAAGAAATGCGAGTTTATGACTTCTTAGTTGAAATCAAGAAAATGAAGCGGCCATGGGCAGGTCATGTAATGAGGAGGGAAGATAACCGATGGTCATTAAGCGTTACGGACTAGACTCCAAGTGAAAGGAAGCGTAGCAGGGGGCGGGCGCAGAAAGTTAGGTGGATGGATGAGATTAAGAAGTTTGCAGCGACAACAAGGCCACAATTAGTACATGACCGGGGTAGTTGGAAAAGTATGGGAGAGGCCTTTGCCCTGCAGTGGGCGTAACCAGGCTGATGATTCTGGCAGTGCCTTCTGGAATTCCAGCGGCGAACACTGGCAGATGCGAAAATGTCTAAGGGAGTGAGCCTATCAAAAGTATTGCTGTAAAAACAGATATGCTGCGATTTCTGAGACCGTTGCACCTAATCCCGTTCATGCATGTTAGGGATGTCAGCAATGTAAAGTGTTTTACCAACTTTTATCGCAACACAAACTCGGTCCACTTCCGCACCATACAAAAGCACTTCATCCCCAACATCAGTCCAGATGTGCATGTGGTTCACTATCTTGCGCTTTCGACATATAAGCTTCCGACACAGAAGGACACACGTACCATCTTCCAGTACTAAAACATTGGTCAGTATGTGGTGCTCACCATTTTTAGATTTCAAATACGAGTTGCATGTTGTTTTTGCCCTTTGGTAGGTATGCACATGGAAAACTTGTCCTTTCAGGCATACCCTTTTGTGCCCCACAACATTCTTTGGACAGTAGCCCAATTTTTCAATGAAAACGGTCTCTGCACTTGAAATTTCGGTTGAAAACAAGCCCTTGCCTAGTGGCTTGTCTGGCGGGCTCTCTAAAGCACAGGCAGCAGTCATTTTTTGGCAAAATGCACGTGCCTTCTCAGAAAAAGCCATGGATTGCAGCAGCTTCGAAAGTTGGTGGCGCATTGCGAAACGTTCGAGAACCTGCAGTGGCACTCCGTTCGCATCACTAATCATGTTCAACAATGTGCCGTTTCCAGATTCAAACACGAATGTTGAATGAGACCATAAAGGCCCGAGCTGCCGTACGCTCTGCGGAAGGTGGAGCAGCTGATGGACATTAAATGTCATAGCTGACTTTCCATACAGCTCTTCAACCTTGTAAACGAATTTGGATAGGTTATCCGTGGCTCCTTTGAGGTCATCTTTAGAAATTTGGTCCTTCAGTAAAAGAAAAATGTCATTGACGAGGAGGCACAGGTGCTCATGGTACTGTTTTGGTAGTATACCGTCAGGGCATGGAACTGCATAAAATAAAAGCCACCACTTCCATTCACTAGCCTTCCACATGCTGCGGTCATCCAGTGTACGTGGCAATCGAGTAAAAAATTGAGGTGGCCTTAGGTGCAACAGTCGTGCAGTCACTCTTTGAGACTTTGATGGCTCCCCAATGTATGCGAGTGACTGCACATGACTTAGCCAAATTTCCACGAGTTGTTTGGTAACCCCTTCAAGGACTGCATGCATGTAATCAAGGCATGCTCCCCACACTAAATCGAATTTTGGAAGCTGTGCAAGTGGTGTGGGTCCTTTGACACCATGTGAAGGTTCACCAGTTGACAGGGCCACTCGGATGTCCGACTTGACCTGACTTGTAGTGCGTACAGCTGGCACTTGACTTCCCAGCACTGGATACTTCATGGACCCTGAAATATTAAAGTAATCATACTATTCAGAGTACAGCACAAAATAACAAAGTCTTAACAACAGTTTCATTGCAGTATATACGATTGACAGCACACAGCTAAGGCAGGGGTAGGTCCAGAGTAGCCTTCAGAGGCAGAGGGGCTCTTGTTGCACTCTCGCTACTGAGGGCTTGCATGCCTCGGGCAGGGGAAGCGGTCCAAACACAAACAACCGAGCCCCTCAACCCCTCGGTTGTGCTATATATAAGGCGGCAGAGAATTTATACTTATATTCTGGACATAAAATTCACACGAAGGAGAACAGGCTATTCAGTAACAACAAATACTACGGGAATCGATGTTAGCTGCGTAATTCAGATAACTGAGTTTGCACTAAATGGCCAATATACAGAAACTGAACCACTGCTAGTTGCTCTGACATACAGTGTTAGCAGCATTTATAGAGAAGAAAAATGTTGCTAGTTGCTCTGACATGCAGTGTAAGCAACGTTTATATAGACGAAAAACGTAACAGTGGCTTACCTTTGTATCTTTCGCCTTTGTGTAGACAAAAGCTGTATTCAAAATACCCATTGAACTGCTTTGAGTTCAGGACAGCTGCACGTGCTGGTGCATCCACACAGCAGCAAATCACTTCAATCCTTGACTCCAGCTTTTCTTCATTGCATTGCCACTTTATGGAACCTGTCTCAAGCACCTCCTTCACAAAAACTTCTAAAAATTTACTCATCTCCGGGTGTCCTTTTCCAAACCAGAGACCACCTAGTAAAACATTTCTCCAACGCAATGCTACCGGTAGCTCATTGATAACGCATTGGATGGGCCACAAGGCTGTCTTGTTACAGTTGAATACTTTGGCGCAATCAGTGTTGAATGTGAGGGATATATCACTCCACTGGCAGCCTTCCATGTGCTTTTGGTACAAGGCACCATCCGTGATGTCCGTCAATACAGTTGGATCGCCAGAACTCTGTGATGGGCTCCCGCCTCGATTTTTCTTGCGAAGAGTATCCAGCAGTGTCACGGCTAATTCCTTCTTTTCAAGCAAAACTTCAATTTGTTTTTTTTAGTTCAATATTGCAAAGAAATTGTGCGCTGAATTCTGAGAGTCACAGTTTGTGCAAACGAAATCTCGCCGAGTCCGATGTGCAGCAGGAGAACTGCACGATGTGCAGAAGTAGTGGCGTCTAACCACCTGCCCTTGCCAGTTCCTCCAGGCCTTTCGCAGCAAATACTGCGATGACGGCAGCCCGTCAGCTCCCAGTAGAAGGTTCATCTCGTGAAAAAGCTTCTCCATATCACTCCAATTCAAACCAGCTGATGCCGAATATGCCATTAACACGACCATTGCATCGGCAACACTTAACTCGGAGTTCGGCAAACGTTCATTAGAAAACAGCTTCAGGAAGTCCTCCACATTGCTTGCGGTGTCTTCATCACTTGGGGTGTCTTCATCGCTTGCGCCGTAGGCAGCGTCCTCCGTATCCACTCCGTAGTCTTCAACATCTGCACTGTGCGTGCTAGCTCGCTCCTCCGCGCATGCATCGTCGGCACAACGTGTTGACTGATGGTGACAAACATCACTCTCTTCTGACATAAGTGCACCATCTCTCGCCGAGCAGCAATCTGCTGGCTCTGCGTTTGGAGTCTGGTGAGGGGCTAAGACCGTGCTGGAGCCGCTTGCCTGGAACCGGAGCGTTGTTCGTGGAACCACGAAAGGTTCACCAGGCTCCAAATACTGCTTCCGCTTCTTTAAGCGAGGGTGAGCGGAGCACTCAACTTCTGGATCACCGCCAGCCATCGATATATAGCTTTGAAACGAAGATAATCCAACGAGGGCGGCGAGACGCACGTGGTGTAAGAGAAAACTTGCAGGAACACGTGGGGCACGGTGCTTGCGAAGGAAACACCAGTGCGCCACAGACCACAACCTACAAGAACCAGTCCACATTAAAAGTGCAGCGGTGCACAGTGTGGCGACGCTGAATTTTTTTTCCCAATATCTTCCTTGGTTAACGTGACTCAGCCAAGTTGTAAACTAAAAAAACATTCCTATAATATTGAACATTTGAAAGACATTTACGCTGAGCAATAGAAATTGTTCTATAGATATACAGTGGGAGAAAACGTGAATGTGCAAACGCGGCCGACCACCATGCGGCGCATGGTCGGCCGCTATCGCGCTATCCACGCTCGGCCGAACGAAGACAAGCCCAGCCGGCAGCCCTGTTGAGCTGAGTCGCTGTCAGTTCAGTCGCTCTGTGTACTGAAGCGTTCACTGCACGTACAGGCTGGTATCTTGATACTTCACTAAGCACCAATTATGTTTGCTCTTGTGCGCTTCCGCGATGATGACATGAAGGTCGTTGTCAATGTCGACCAGATTAAGAATTTCACAGCGAAAAGCGTCTTCGATTTCGACAAAACAAAATGGCAAGTATACTGGAAAGACGAGCAACAAGAAGGATACTTCAAGGCCCAAGTGCTGCGATTGTTTGGTGAGTTCGTTAAAGTATCATTATAAGAGCCACATGATGGTCAACTAATATGTCTATATGTTTAATTCAATACTGATTGCGATATCCCTCGCATTTTTTAATGGTATCGCGCGAGCATCGACCGCATGGCGTGTCAGTGACCTTCTAGTGGTGAGAGGCACCCCTGAAGCGAACACAGCACAATACATTCGAACTACAATTCGTCTCGCACGACCGCACACAAACTTGGCAATCCCACCTATCTCGCTGCTACTAGGCCGCTGACACCCCGTACGGTCGACGCTCGCGTGATATCGTTAAAAAATTACAACGGTGATACATAATGTATATCTCATGGCCTTATACTGCCCTAGCTTAATTTATTTTAGGCCATCTTTACGTTGACATTTAGTGGCATGCGTACGGTATGATAGTCACATAACCATCTCGTAAAACAACATATCAGTGAATAAAATTCATTGATGAAAGAGTTTTCTGAAAAAAACCACAGTTTCTTTCTCCATGGAGCAGCTTTAGGACATCTTGACGTATCAAATAATTTGCTTCTACTGGGAAAATGACTACATTTTCATAACAGCCTGCTATGCATATGCTCATGCTGTAATTTTTCTGTTTCACAAATTCTCTATTCAAGTTTTTGCCCTGTAAAAGTGAGTAAATATTACCTGGTCACATTTCTCTATTGCCGTTTTAAATGTAGGTAATGAAAAAGGCTGCGAAGTGGTTGAAGTCAAAGAAGAGAGAAGCCGAGGCAGCGTTTCAGCAGGAGCAAATGGAAGCACTGTTTGCCACAACTGGCCATAGTGAAACAGACTGGAAAGATGAGTCCAAGCGGGTGGACCAGGAAAATAGCCTGCTGAAAGCGACAAATGAGCAGCTCCAAACTGAAAATGAAAACCTCAACAAACGAGTGGAAATGCTTGAAAAAGCATTGTGTAGCAAGATTTTTAGGGCAGGTTTGCATTTTATAGCAGCTTTTATTCCATTTGCAACGGTAAACTTTTATTGCTAGCTACTAAGATGCACATATTTGGCTGTTGTTTGTCATCTCTTTCAGTTATACTGAACACATGTGGTATGTGAATGTCGAAAGTTGTTCAGCAAAAACAGTTATTTTCCATTGAGTACCACCATGTGTTTCTTTGCACAGAAAACCGCATGCTGTCTCGGGAGCATCAACCCGGCTCCTGCACAACAGTGGTTGCGAAATACTCCGCACACAAGAAAACACCACAGGTACAGGTTTCCCCTGAGGGAGCAGAGCATGTATCACCTGCTGCACCCACAATTGAACAGTCATCACCCACCAGGCCACAGTCTGCAGCAGAGGCCGAAGCAAGCTGGGAGGGTGCTGATAGCGAGATGGTGGAAGGTACAAAGCTGTATTCACCGATTGGGAACGAGGTTTGTGCTAATTACACTTCACTTAAATTTCTTTTGTTTCAAAGTACAGGTGATGAATGGTCAGTTGTCCTGCTCTTACTCTGTTTTGGTGCTTTAGTACTGAAATATTGAGGCGATTTGTTACTCTGACATGCTCGATCTTCCTTGTCATTTATATAACTTGTACTTGATTCTGCTGCCCTTGGTTTTGGTGAGTATTGTGTGTTGTTTACTGTGTAGCTCCATACAATGAAATAAGGACATGATGGAAGCAGAAGAAAAAAGAAATGAAGGGTGATAGGATAGAGCACTTCTAGCCTAGCAAAGCATTTTGCTGGAATCAAATAGTAATTACAGAAATCAACAGAGCTAAAAAAATGTGCTTATTGTACAAGGTCAGAAGTTGGTGCCAATATTTAACTGCATGTAACTGTTGTTTCTTCGCAAAACATTTTTTGGGGCGAGTTTATTCATAACTGAGCGCTTGACCTGTGTACTCATCTCATGCATTTTTTTCGCTTTACTTTTTTTCTTTCATTGTTGTTTCGTTTGCCTGCACACACTAGCCAAGGCCAACGTTCTTTCCCTTGATAACTGTAAAACGCTGCATGCAAATGTCTACAAGTAGCTGCCTTCTATGTTGATCGGTAATTACATTACAGCACAATCTAGCGACAGCAATGACATAAACAATTATTGAAAAATAGTATTGCATTGTTTAATTTTCTGTTGCAGTAGTAAATGTTGGTATGTGATAATATTGCTGCGATTGTTTTATCATTTCAGGTGTTCCTGGGTAGCGGCGTGTGGCTGCAGAAGTCAATCTATGGACATTTGATGCAGCGCCCAAAAGATGGCATTTTTGTTCGTGAGGCCAGCGTGCAAGTATATTCGACTGCCGGCCTCATGAACAGAAGTGTCACTGGCGCTGCATCAAATAGGACAAAAACGGAGGCCAAGCCACCCTTGGATGCAATAAAATATGATGTTCTGAAAGGTATGCTCTAACCCACTTAAGATGCTATAACTGGTGCATACATGCAATCTTTTGCTGTAGTTAATCTATAGGATAGACAGCTGGGCGAGTTGGTACGGTAACATGGTCTTGGCTTGTAGCGCGAAGTGAACACGGACACAGAAAGGAGCAAACAGTCTGCTCCTTTCTGTGTCCGTGTTCACTTCGCGCTACAAGCCAAGACCATGTATTTAATCTGTTGCAACATCGTGCAGATTTGCAGTGAAATAAAGGTCTAGATAATTTCTCACTGTGTTCCCAACTTTCTATACTAATACTTTGCAATTGAAATTAAGCTTTGATAGATTAAAAGAAAGTGCTTCAGTTTCTCATTTCTTGGCCCCATTTTATTTTCAGCATTTTTCAGGCACTACCTTGAGCGCCGATGCAGCAACGTGCAAGAAATTGCAACAAGACAAAGTTGCCTTGGCAAAGTAGTCGCCTGCAAGATCCCATATATTATGAAAGGCCATAAGAAACATATGTAATTTTGATATGGAGAATATATTGTACATATATATGCCTCAATCATCCACTCTGCTGATTATACTAGGGGGTGTTGCCACATTGCAGACCCTCTGCATGAAGACGGACACCGACGACACACTTATACAGGACTAATTCCAATAGGCGAATAAGTGACCAATAAGTGTCAATGATCCAATAGGCAAGTACAAAGCAAATACATTACCAATAGCCCAATATAGTTCCAATCGCCCAATATAGTTCCAATAGCCCAATATAGTTCCAATAGCCCAATATAGTTCCAATAGCCCAATATAGTTCCAATAGGCCAATATAGTTCCAATAGGCAAATACAGAACCAATAGGCAAATACAAAACCAATAGACCAATAGGTGTCAATAACCCAATAGGCTATTGGTTTTTCTATTGGGAATTTTCGCTAGGGACGTAACATGAATGTATAAACTACAGCCTCTAAATTCCAATTCGCCCCTTACGGCGCAAGTTCCAAGTAACAGGCACTGGGATGTTTGGCTTACTAGTGGAGATGCTGAGAGCCAGAGAGCTCTTCTCGATCAAGCCCAGCAAACCACAGAGATCAGTGGAGCCTTGAACTGAGGGACGCACCGACCGCTCAAACCGCTAAGAGAAATAAAGTTTATACTACTATTACTTGCCCTTAGTGCTATCAGCCATCAAGTTTACCTGCAACTACAGATGAGTCACATGTCACTTGATTCACTCAGTTTCCATAAATATTCAGAACATGCACTCTATGTAGGAGGGCATGCATGACTGATCGCGTATGTGCAGCATTTTGTTGCCACAGAGGCGCATGTAATATGGAAACCGACATAAACATTAATACACTCTGTAGAAACTTGTTGTGAATTGAACTTTTAAAAATAAAGAGCAATTTCAATAAATGACAACATGTGTTTGTTTTTTGACTCGGTGAGTAGTGTGCTACCATGTGGGATTTTTTTTATTCCACGTGGTAGAGGTGTGTGGCTGTAACTGTACTGCTTTCAAGCTTCTGCATTAAGTGTGCTTGTAGCACCTGGGACTAATTCTCAATGCAAATATGCTTCAGGTAATTGTGAATTCTCGTCAAACACGACACGCATATTGCTGTATTTGTCTTGGAAAATTTATTCAGAAAAGCAGCTTTTACAGCTTCACTAAATTATTCATTGTGGCCAATTCAGCTGACCCTTTCCGAGATTGACCATTAATTTTACAGCAGTGGCTTTCTATAATTCTAGTATTCAGTGTGTATACTGATTCTTTTCAGATATGTTAACATCATACAAGCCTGCATTCCTAAGAACATAAACAGCCAGAGGCCACATTGCAAAGACGGGGATCTGAGTATCAAGAAAAGAAATTAGTAATAAAGGTAGGAAGAAGTACTCACAAGCAAATGTTTGTTGTCAGAGGGATGCAAGAATAATACAGCCCATCCAGGGGGTGCACGAAAGTCAGATAATGGCCACAAAAAACAAAGCCTACTCATATGTCACAGCCATTTTAATGAAAAATGACATTTAACTGCAGTGTATGCATAATGAAGCCTTGCTAATTATGTAAATTTACTAGCACTATCGTCCAGTACTGCTGTGCTCCTGAATGGTGACTCACATTTGCAGGCAGCAATAGGTGCAGCGACATCCATCTTTCGTGCATCACTCATTTTGGACAATACACACCTTGCTGCAAGGAAAAGTAGCCACAATATAGCTTTCTAACAATTATTGGCAATTACTTTGAGAAAGGCGTTTCCAACCACACCAGGCTAGACCGGCGTTGCCTTGCAGCATGCTCTACACCGGGAACGTAACTCCTTGCCCCCGAACCCAACATTTCTGTTTACCTGGCATAGGACGATGTGCAGACAATGCTCACCTGCCCCCTGCCCTCCTCGACCCCCCCCCCCCCCCCCAACACACGCACCAAAATATTCCTGGCTACCGGCACTGGTCCTTGTTACAAGAAATAGAAGTACGGATCCTCAATTGGTCTCGATGTTCGCCAATCCGGAACAAGATCAAATTGGCTGGGCAAAATAAAGAAGACACCAGTGTCAACCTTTCACCTGATATGACGGATTGCTTCTAAATGTGGAGAAGATTGTACCGAAATAGCCAGTAATGTTGTTTGGTCTGTACTCCAGCCACATATTATTTATCAGGCTCAGTTATACTGGCCCTCACCGAAGCAGAGGGACCAGATTGAGATCATTAATCAGAACGTGATGAGGGCAATAGCTGCTCTCTTTCTGTTCGCTCAAGAACATGCCCAGGTGAACACCACGGCAGCATTGCTAATTAAATGTGAATGAGCATGTGAATTAAAGAGGTTGCATGTTGCAGTCACTTCTGATTGCTTGGGTGCAAGAGCAGACTTAAGGCCATCACACGGCTGTACACTGATGTTCCTTTGGACCAATGCATTTTGTACAGATGCTGCTATTACAGTAGATGGAAGCATAGTATCAGTCAGCCTTAAGTACTTCCCTCTTTATAAAAATAAAGAATATACAATGGATGTCTGCAACTCTACTTGAGCTTCATACCATATATGACAAGAGTCTGCAGAACGGGGCTAGTACACGGTAAAGTCACACATGACACCAATGAGGCAGCCTCATTTTTATCGAACATCACCCAAATACAGACACACCAATTCCTTGAGTGCCATTTAACAGCTGCAGCAAGACAGTAAAGCCACATAGCTTTGTCAGAAGATACACAAGCTTCACAACTACTCACTTTTAATGCTTGCTTACACTAGGTACAGGGACACATCTCTGGCCTTTTCAATGCCATGGCAGATAACAAAGAACACAACAACATCAAGAACATGTATCTACCCGCACCTCTTGTGCCGGCTCACTTACTGTCTTTCTACCCCAAAAAGTTAGCTCTGATGCGACACATGCTTTTACGCTCAAATTTGACAGCCATTGCTGCATCAATTTTGCAAGCACTGTCAAGGACGCAGTATTCTTAACTGCAATTTATTATCAGGAAACACGTAATTTTAATGATGTGAGCACAGGCATCTTGACTCACTTATTATGAATGGAAAGAAATGTCACTGCTGCCTGAATGAAAAGAGTAATCTTCTGCAGTTGTAGAGAGTCAGTGTAGCTTCATGCAATACTGTTTCACAGCAAGTTTGTACAAAGTATCATTACAGGCAGGGAATTATAGGCCTAATTGTGATTTTCACTTGCTCTGAATGTGACCTTAAACAAAGCATTGTGTATAAAAAGGGGCAAATGTTCTTTGAAATGAAGCATCTATCAGCGAGTAGCATTGTGCCTTTTAAGATTTTTTAGCATCCATGGCGGAGAGATAAAATTGCCAGTGTATCTCTATAAGTCATGCCTCTAAAGATGCACATGGCGTTTAGGAAGGTAAATTTTTTTGAGCCAGGGAGGGACATACGGAAATAACTTTAATGAGAAAAGGATCTGCAAGGTTTCCAGCCCAGGCTCAGGCCACCCGGGCATTATGTGCGGTGAGGCATAGCCTTCCCACCGCTGCCCGGGCCCACTGGATAGCCCATAGTTGGTCGTGCAGTGCCGAGCTAGTCGAGCGCTTAGCTATCACTCCTCGAGAAGGTCTGGTTCTACCTTGTGCTCTACATTTATCGATCTGATCTGTGTGCACTTCCACGAGATCTGTGCCATGTCTGCGTGTTCGTGCTTGCAGAACTTGCAGCTCGCGTCTGGGTATTGCGTTGAATTTACTCTGTTTAAATGTACTCGGTTTCGGAATGTTCTTGGCTTGCAACCTCCTCCAATCTGTTTCTTGAAACCTGTCGAGTTGTTTGCGGGGTTGTGGGTATGTTTCTCCTTGTTTCGTATAGTGTGTCAGTATGTCGTGGTACGTGACCAGTCTGTCCCTGTTGTCTCGTATCGCTACTTCGTTGTCGTCGTCTCCCCGCAGTCCTTCCCCTTTCCCCGGGGGTTGCGGGGTGTTGGGCCGTCACTGTCCGAGACGTGGTGGGTTAGTTCTCACGCGGCTCGGTCGGCCTTCTCATTGAGGTTGGGAGGGCCATTCATGGTTACTTCTCCCGTATGTGCCGGGATCCATTTGAGGTATTTGGGTCATGTCAGAGAAACGCAAATGTATTGTTCCAAAATGGTACAGTGTTACTCCGCTGTTAGAAAGGTGATTTAGAAGAACTCTCTAACTTCATTGACTAAATTTTCAGAGGTGATTGCAATGGGTAATCCTCCTGTTACTCTGGTATTGCTAGTCCGTTGCTTACTGTCAGTGATATACACAGCATGGCAGTCTTGGAGCTCAACTTTCAAGAGCCAATTAAGAGGCATGTCATGGGCGGTTTAATAAGTTTATTAGGGTTTTTTTTATACAAACAATTAATTTATTCTTTATTTTTGCTGTCATTTTGGTGGCCTGTCTATGCTTTTTGTTTTCAAAGGCCATATTATTTTCATAATTATGGCCTTCAATGTTTAATTGTAATATCCCTTATAATCCACCGTGATTACTCGTAAAAGACAAATCAATATAGAACAAACAGTAAATGTGGGCAAATGTATGTGCACTGACTTGAACAGTCATCTGCGAAAGTTTAGAATCAGGTTGCTCAATGGATTGAATAATCTCAGTTGGAAAGCAGCACTAAGTGTGTTCATATGCCCCTCACTCATCCAGTATACGTAAATGTAACCAAATGTAGTATATGTAACCAACACACTCTCAGGCTTTAGTGCAATAAGTTAATATGTTGCGTTATGCTGTTGAGTTGAGACTGTGAATGGAACCATTATTAAAATGAGCAAGCTAGAGACAACTATTGCAGTGTTTATAATTTGTGGTAAGTGCAGCATGATATTGCAAAAGAACATAAATAATGCTCCTCTCAATGTTTCTATCTATGCCTTTCGTTCATCTCTTAGTCTCTCTGAAATTAAGCAGCAGGGCATGGCACAAGCACTGCTGCTTACGTTTATAATGGAGTCATCAGTAGGTTTCAGACAGAGGCAACTCCTGTCCCTTACGCACATATGTTTCGGTATTTTCAAGACAGTTCCTGTCATACCAAAGCCAAGGCTCATTGGCCCCTCATGGTATTGAAGCTTGCTCACCAATTACTTAGAGTGGATGATACATTTTCTGGATTTTGTCAGGTACCATCGGCCTTGCCCTAATCATGGTATGAAAGGTAGGTCCTGCTGGTCCAACGCAGCTATCTCAATAAAAAATATTATAATTTGCATGTTTCTTCTCTTGGCCACCGAAGTGCATCATCCAAACCAAGCACAAACACTTTCCTTCTTAGGTGCACTCTAGAAAACAAAGGCTTGCAGCCACATGCAGAAGAAAGTACAAAACAGAATATGCAAATGCTCTGCAGTGTGCAGATTATGCAATGTGTACAGTAACTAAGGCTGCACCTCTGATGCATTAACTGTGCTCAAGATTATGCAAGCTTTTTACTAATTAAGCCATGTTTTAAAATTGAATTGCATACCCTAGCTGTATATGTGACTAAAAATGCGGTAGCTCAGTTGAAAAAGCTACAAGTGGCATTCCTGTGGGGTATGTTTGTTCATTTGAAAAGCAGATTTTACTCAGTTGGTCATATGACAAGAAATTTTGTTGTTGTGTTTTTAAAACTTTATTCCTACATAGAGGATTACACTACACCCTAAAGGTCCACACAACCCACATATATCATCATTAAATTAATAAAATATGAATACCATGTGCACATTTGTAATGTTCCTCTTCAGGCGAATATGTACGGTACTGTACCTATATGCCGCCCTCATCATTCGTCTACACGCTAATAGGAAGTTCATTTACACAGTTGTGTGCGAGAAAAATACTAAACAGCACTTCATCGGCATGTCGTCGGCGAGCATATCTCATGAGAGCCTCTCAGCTGTACGTGCCAATTCGACCGAGTCATACATACACACATACATACATACATACATACATACATACATACGGTGCGATTCGGCAAACAGGAACCTATCTTCAGGGCCAGTATGTCAACGGATTCATTTCTCGGGGTTATGGTTAATATTATTACCTACCATCCATATAAACGACCTATCGGGGACAGTGTACGCGTAGCACGGCAAGGAAAGGCCCTAGCGAACACGGCACCTCAATCCGGCCTGCCTGCTCATAGCATAACCGTCAGAATAAAGTGATGGCAATCGCACCTATTGTGTAACAAATAAAAAAAAAAGCGATTGCCAACAGAGCTGCGATACGGAAGCGACCGACGTTTCACGTACCGTCAACACGCTAACTTAATTGTTGACAAAACATGATTTTACTACTAGCGCTGGCCAGACAGAAAGCGTTGTCGGCCGCATATGCCAAACTCGGTCCAAGGATGCTCGGGGCAGGCAAGCGATTGCTGACTCGATCGCGCCCGGGCCGGGCTTGAGAGCGTCTGGCCGGGGAACATTCATTGGCGACAGACGGGAAGTCAGCGAGTCGCGGAAAGTTCTTGCGCGAGCGAAACGCAAGCGAAATTAAAATATGTTACAATGTCCACCATCTACAATCGGGCAGCGCGAAGCATTGGGCCGCGTAGCTGCTACGCAGTTAATCTAAGAATCCTCGGGCTAATCACAGGTCACATATCGAACCCCGCGTAGTAAGGATGGGCTATTTCCCATGCCCTTCACCTGCGGGGTGCCCTCACGCAGCCACGCAGCGAGCGTACGTACCATCCAAAAGTCAATCTATTATTTCCCGGCCGGCATCGCGTACGGCGGACGTAAGGTGGCACACAACGACGGGAGCTTTGCCCAAGCCGGATTAGCAAACGTTGAGAAACTTCCGTACTGTAATAAGTCGTGGTTATCAGCGCGTGAAATGACACGGAAGAGCTCAATCATAACGTAAGCTTATCCATGCCGGCCTGGTCGGTGTGGACGCGGACATAACACATAGCGTTACAGAAAAGTGTTCACAAACCATTAACAGCCCTGCTCGTGTATTTAATAACGTTTTCTGCTCATCGCACCTTTGCGCTAGCTGTTACCAAAACTAAGGTAAATCCTAACCAATTCGCCCACCTTGCTGTGTTGCTGACATAATATGACTGGTGAAAGTTATTCTAATGCATGCACATATCGTATTCACATGTGCATATATTGATTGTTTACTTCAGCATGAAAAAAGAAAGGATGCTCCATCTGTATAATTTCACATTATTGCATTTTCCTTCCTTTCTTTCCTTTTTTTTTACTGTTGCAGTGGGTTGAGTACAATATGTACAAATAAAATATGTCACTTTCGCACTACTCCATCATTTAGGAACATCAAATCAGCAATCAGGATGACAGATATATTTATTTTCTTATTATTCTTTAAAATTTGCAGTCAGCATGAGAAACCTCACACTTAGCTTGCTTGGTTTTTAACAAGCTCTTGGTCAACAACGACACATATGTTTGGGACTCGGAAATAAACTGTGCAGTGCGTCTGTCTCAGCATGCTTTGGAATGACAAGCCAAACCTTCATTTTATGCAAGTGTGGAAACTGACAGCTTATGCAGCCACACACCCATAACACGTCTACAAACCTGTCATTCTTATGCACAAGCGGTTGAAGTGCGATGTCAAAATATATGTCACTTTCATCACTCATTGATTCATGCGTGACATCTCTTCTTGTAATAATCAAGACGTGGCTAAACGATACCATCTACTATAAAATTTTTCTTTCCACATCTGCATACAACACTTTTTGTTGTGAATGATGCAACTGCATAGAAGGGGGCATGCTCATAGCTTTAAAAAAATAATTTCTTGCAGTTCCAACTGGCATTCGTTCATTCCCAGAGCACATTTTCATTGCACTTCAATGCTCTAGAAGAATGTTGTCATAAGTGCATACTACTGCCCTCCGGATGTAAATTGTGCATTTTCAAGCGAGTTTCAAAACATTCTAAATGAAGTGCATATGCTGTTTTGGCATTCTACTCTGATCATTTATGGTAATTTTAATTTCTCCGTTATTAACTGGACAACAGAATCTGTCACAGCTGCTCACGCTCAATGGCATATTTTCCTTCATTCCTCTCTACACTTCACGTTACCTCAACTCATTACTCTCCCAACCTGTTCATCATGTACACTGCCCAATATTCTACATCTTATCAGAGGTAGAAAAAAATTTACATTCAAATATGCAAAGCCATCAAAACTGCCCTGGGCCTACCATCTACGGCTTTGACTACGAGACTTCTCAAGATGGGCATACACAACACCTGGCAAGAATTAGCTGAAGCTCATAAAGCCAGTCAGTTAGAATGACTTAAGCTCATGCCCACGAGGAGATCAGTGCTGCAACGGCTGAGCTACCGTGAGACCTTTATAGGCCACCACGAACCGAAAAGAAAGAATTCCTCCAAACATCTGCAAATCCCTGTGCATAGCACCAATTACATGCAACATGCACCTCACGTACCACAAGGAAAGAAGACAAGCCCGAGTGGATGCCCTACGGGAAGGACACAGGCAAGATCCGGATGCCAGATACACCGACACAGCCAAATACCCGCAAAGAAGTGCTTATGCCCTGAACGTCATAGATTCTACGGTCAGAGAGCTAGCGTCTGCTACAGTCCGTGCACAAAACTCTGAGACTGCAGAAGAGACGGCGATCGCCCTAGCAACTAGCACGTGCGTGGACACAGCTGTAGTTTTTTTCGATTCTGAAGCAGCTGTCAGGAACTGTGCTAAGGGTCTAGTGTTGACAGAAGCACTAAAGATATTGAAGCACGACAGCGCTCCGATCCCCTACACCTGCGTGACCTGGGTTCCTGGGCATGACGGCCTGGAGGGGAACGAAGCAGCACAGGCCGTGGCCCGAGGCCCCACCTGCCGGGCCAACCCTTCCTACTCTCAAGATGCCGGTTTGCATCAGCAGGGGCAGAGACCGTACCCATCACCTACTCAGCAATCCTTCAATATCACAGGCTGGAACGCAGGGTGCACCCACCACCTCACCGAAAGCTCACCGAAGAAGAAAGTACCACACTCAGAAGACTACAGAGTAAAACTTACATCCACGAAATACTAATGCACAGACTATACCAAATGCTACAAGGAAATAATCATGCACAGACTGTGCCCAATGCTACAAGGATACCACTGCCCAATGTGCGGCTTACCAGACACCTTGGCGCACCTGATCCTCGAGTGTCCATGGCATCTAGATACAGACGCATCGCCTTCACCGAAAGAATATAACGCTAGGCAAGAAAGCGAAGACCTCATTGCAACGTGAGAGGCCGAGCTCGTCTCCGAGGGCCTGGAACAACAATGACACTTCGTCGCCAGGGCCAAGGAGGCAGCGAAGGACAGAGGGTTCCTGGAATGAGGAGGCCTCCCACCTAGAGTAGAACTGGGGCTTAACCCGGGATACTGTTTCAAAAATAAATGTTTATTTCTTCTCCTCCTCATCTCTATGAGCGATCCTCTAATCTGTTCCGGCATTACTCACCTGGACGGGCTGTCTGATCATGCAGTTATAGTAGGTCTGCTTAACTTCTCTTTAACAAAAAAGAAAACGCTACTAAACACATTAGGTGCTACAATAGGGCCAACATTGCTCGGCATAATCGTTAATTAGTCACCTTTGCAGACACACTCTGGCTATTGAAGAGAACTAGGTTATGTTTAGAGCCACCTTTGCAAATCTTACCAAAACGTTCGACCTTTTTCTCAGCATTAGATGCAACAAAACATTCAATAAACGCCTGCAGCACCACATAAATAAAATGAAGCGCTCTATAGAATGGCAAATAAAAAAAAATCCAAGACATGGCAAAGATACATATTATGTGACAAAGAATGCCAGATGCTGCTAAAATCCACACGTCAGCAGGTTTACAGCTATCATTTATTATGAATAACAGTGATTATGGCACGTAATAAATCCCTATTCACAGCCTGACACAATCCTAATTCTGGTGGTGACGTAGTTCCCGAGTTATAGTGTGTGCAGTTACTAAATGACATGTTTTGTTGAGTGTCCAAATGCGAAGACATCGCTGCATGCCCTGACTTCCCCATGCATTTTGACATGTCTGAAATTGTTATTAGTGGGTCGGGCATTTTTACCTTACTAAACAGATTAAAAACTTCATCTACAACAGGTCACAGCGAATTTAATAACAAGCTACTCAAGAATGTGTCCCAGCTAGTGTCGCAACATACCCCTGGGTCCATTCTTAAGACTGGTGAGTGGCTAAAGTCATCCCCTTCTACAAATCCAGCGAGTGTTTCTCACCCCTTCACTACCAATGAATATCATTAACCAGTACAATTCGCAAACATATTTCACATTTCACAAGTCATCGACTATTTCGAAGATCCCAGTTTAACATTCAACTACCAGCACAGGTTTGCATTTACATTATGACTTAACATGAAACCACCAAATTTACTCCATCTTTGCAGCAGCTCATCACTCTCTTGGCACCATCAAATGAAACCTAAAGCATGCTTTTGTCAACATACATAAGCTTGCTTACACTACACTAATCCACACAAAGCTCGAATACGCATCGCTAATATAGCACTCTGGCAGGTAAACATTGTTGACGAGATTTCATTTGTTCAAAACTGGGCTGCTTGCCTTCATATTTTCCGACTATTCATCTTACACTTCCGTGTCACCATTAAAAGCATGTACTGATTTACAAGCGCTATCGCTTCACCACAAATCAGTGCGTCTTTGCCTGCTCGACAAACTTTATAATCACACTTCTCTTCACAATGATTTCTTTCAGTCACCACCTGCCGTCTTTTCATGCCGGGATCACCACCTCATATTCAAGCGTACACCATCTCACGCGTTACAATATGCATGCTCCTTTATACCCTGCACCATCACTGAATGGAACTGCTTTCCCTCTGATAATGCCACAGGATCTGACACTAAAATTTTACGACGTGCTACGCACTGTTAATTAGTTCCCTTTTTATTACATTCTTGTTTAGTTGTTTTTGTGAGTTACTAATAAATCCCTGTATTAATACCGTAGTTTATGTGTGCATGAATATTTTCAACATTTGATTGTGCTGTGTGCATAACTTTCGTTTCGCAATTCTTATGTTTTCTTACATTCTGTTTCTTAATACCTAAACAATGTTAGCATACTTTTGTTCTGTACTTTGTCCTATTATTTATTGTAACTATTTCTTTGTAATCTCATTTATGTTTGTACTACCCCTCCCCTGTTATGTGATGCGCGCAACTGAATGCCTTTAAGGGCACCGTTGAGCGCTGCAACACTGCTACTTTGATGTAGCAGTGTTGTGAGGCATTTTGCCACCCCAGGTAAAGTCAAACTACTGCACTTCTCTCCACTCTAGCACCAAATTTAGGTGCATCATATGAAGAATTTTAAGACACATTGTAAGGCATTATAGTAACCAATAGGGGAAGAAAGTTGGTACACAGGTTTCCAGGCATCACTTCATTGTTCTTTCAAAAGTCAGTCATCCATAGTGCATTTGAAATTGGATATTTTACGGAATCCAACATTTTCCTTTGCCATTGGTGAAATGTAAATGCTAAAGTGGGGTGAGGAACGACTAGATGCGATGTGCCCATCTAGAGCTGCCAAATCTAAGTGGCCACTTGTTTTGCCTACAGCACAATATACCGCTGCTTGGTTTTGTTGCTGGTCAGAAATATATATACAAAATAACAGAAGGTGCTGCTGTGCCAATATATTCACAAAAGTCTTATACGATTATGCAGGTGCCATCCATTAGCATCAAAACATGGCCTGCACAAGCACGGTATCCTCAGCGGAAATTGTAGTGTTACATCTTGCATACAGAAATGTGTAAACAAGGTGCACTGTGCTAAAATTTGTCTTGTGAATTCCTACTGTGCCAACTGTGCAGATTGATGACATATAATTTGATGCGGGAGCTAGCCCACTGCACATGTACACAAAGGAAAATGATTCACCTCTTAAATATGTGAAATTACGCCCAGGTAGGCACAATGAATTTTCAGCTCTGTATGCTTCAGTGTTATGCTAGAAGAAAATGTTATTTTAGTGTGTTGCTGATTCACAATTTTATACCAACTATGCATATAGCAGAAGAATCTGCAATCTTTTAGGCTGCGTGTTAAAATACCATGTATACAAACCCAGAGAAAACACGGGGAAGGCGGGAAATGAAAATTCAAGACGATGAGCAAACCGAGAACAAGGTGAAAGCAGGAGCCAACGTTTCAACAAGTGGACTTGTCTTCTTCAAGTTTTATAATGCTAAAGATGCGAGGTTTCGTATTCAGTTGAAAGGCGGTAAAAGTCTCGCAGTGCGCCGTGCGCCGTATGTTGTATGTGCCAGAGAAAACGTGCGAGGGTGACCCGCTGATCTGGCTCAATCTCGCTCATGCAACGGGGGAAATCAGGGTGATGCGTACGTCTTCCGTCGCGCGCAAAGCTCCAAAGAGTAAGGTAAGGAGGGGGGGGGGGGGAGCGGGCGTTGTACACTGGGCGGTCCGGACAGGCTCGCGCGGGCGCCCGTGCCGCTGCATCTTGAAAACCATCTGTGATGGGTAGAGTCTGCCGTGTGCTGTTGTCGAGACTTCGCGTTGATGTTAGAGGCAGCACGAAGGTTAATTCGCTCGCTGCTGCTGCCGGGCTTCCTCATTCCAGAGCTCAGAAAGCGAGCTTCCACGGTCATTGAGTGAGATGTGTTCATGGTGTGCGCGTCACACTATGCTGATTAATTTAAATAGTATGCCTACATTTACAACTTCATACGGAAGATTAAACCACTATCCTACTTTGTATAGCTGTCTAACAACTTGCTATTGCAGTTGATGCTTGACCTTTCGGGCAAAACTTCTAATTTTTTTTGTCGAATCGCTGAAGACAACCGCGTGTGCACAGAGCCATTTAGGAGCTTGCCATTGTAAAGGGTTGCTTGTGCTAGTGCGTGAGGTATGTACCAGGTTGTCCGCTCGTCCATGTCTCCTTTCTCGCCCTGTTCTTACCGTTGCCCTGTAGTGTTACTACTGAAGCACCAAAATTGTTGCGTTAGCTCCAGCGAGCAGTAAACAGAAGCCTTTTTTTTTATCTGTGCCTTTCTGACACTGAAGGCTCGAAACGCGCATTTCTGCGTTGCAGAAGCTGCGAGTGCATAAATGATGGGCAAATTCCTACATAAATGTGTTCTAGGGTCTAGTTTCCCGAGGTGGAGATGCAGCATTGTCTTCGTCGCTTTCGAATCTACCGGTATATTTGCTTTAGTGGTCGCGGAGGCTTCGAGTTCCGCATAAGTGGCTCTATATTTTCGTTTCGCACGGCGCTAAATCGCACGCAGCTTTTAATAAAGCGCATCAAACAGCGTCGTTTAATTTGATGCATTCATGGTACATTTGGTCTTACAGAGTCGTACCTGCGCCTTACTCTACCTCTACTGGAGATGCCACACAGCTCATGAGGTCTGGAACGAAAACTAAGAAGTGCTCTAGTCACTGCATTGTATCTGAGAGGCTACAATAGCACCAAGTCATTTCATCTGTGCTGAACTTCATATTTGGTCACTATCCTGTGTTTCAAACGCTGCACACCATGCAGCTAATGTTACACCTTCACGCAATTTCCAAATCCGAAGAAAATGCTGTAGGTTGCACGAAGAAGATGTAGATTCACGCTTCCCGTCGCTTACACCTGCTCAATTAACGTAACGGTGGACTTTACCCGCTGCGTGTCAGCTTGTGCATGCTTCAGTCCTGAGCATTCTAGATGGTATGATCTATTGCAGCCGCTCACGTCGCTGTAGACGCCGTCTGTCGTCCTTCGATTGTAGCGTACCGACATCTTTTGCTGAACCTTCTATCCACGGAAAAAATGGACATTCGCAAGGAAACATATCCCAAGCAAGTTGTCATACCTATTGGGAGCCCTGACCCGCCAAGAAGAGGTACAGATTGTAGGAGTTCCGTTAGTGTGGCTATGATACAGTTTAGCCGTGCACTGTGGTTGTATAATTACGGCTCTTCGAGATGCCCCGTTCTGATCTGCGCCTGTGCAGCGGGCCTATACCAATTGCAAGCCATCTACAGTCACTTGGATTGTTTGGGTCTTTAACAAACAGTCCCCAGTCTTGCTCAACTGGACTCATGGGCATATGCGATTTTGTGAACTTCATGCGTTCTACAGGGATCCACAATCAGGTGTAGTAAATTTTTTACGGTGAAGGACGTACGAACCTTTAATAAACGGTGCATAGTCTGACTAGTTAGTCCACAAACTTGCAGTAGTTGATCCTTTCATTTTATATGCAGCTTCACAATGTAGTGTTTCTACAAGTACACATTGTTTCATGTTACTAAGACACTGTGGTCTTGACACAACCGATGACACATAGCTACTGATTTCTTACATTCGTTTAAGCTATTAAGACGTAGTACCTGTATGCACAGATGAATAACCTTTAATAAAAAAGGTAGTTGTAGTAGCGCGAAGCGCCGAATGATAAGACAAGACTGTACATTGACGGGGAACCACGGAACTGACCTTTATTCCGATGGCAATCGCTTATATATAGCTGATTTAATTGACAGCGCCCTCTATACACAACACTAGCTTTCCTTAATTGACTAATTCCTTTTGTCTACTCGTGATCGTACGAACAACTGTTCTCCGTTTTGAACATAAAAGTTGGAGTTTCTCAATAACGCGACAGCTAAGATGCACTATTTTCTCGCTACGCAACATTCCGGTGCACCACAGCTTTCCTCAGTTGTCATTTTGAATAGAATTCAAAGGATTAATAATTAGTGCAACCAATTTAGCCGGTTATGAAGGGTGATAAATGTACGTAATGGAGAAGCATCAGTGCAAAGGTGCCAGTTTCTGATATTTATTGCAGCGGCACTCTGCCTACAAGCTGGGAATTAACTACGCCAAAACAATTTTTGGAGAACTCCGTGCCGATTCCATGAGTGTCCTTTAGAGCTGAACATGACGGCGTATGATGACTCGACGTTGCGGCTAAAGTCTCCTATCGTGACATTTTCGCAGGCCCAGCCGACGTCTTTCCATCCGCGTTTCTTTACAGACCTCCGGTGGCAAAATAGAGGAAACAGGCACAAGGTGCACATAAATGTTCTAACCACTGCAATAATTAACGGATGCAACAGACAGCTGCACTCACATGTATAAAATAGAGATAACTATTGATTTAGTTCGGGTATATTTCTAAGTTAAACTGTATAAAGGTTGCTCACGATATAACACCATAACAAATTGATACCTGCATACCAAACTTCCGAAAGCACCTCCACTAGCCATGCATGCAGCTATCAAACGATACAGTATGAATACGTAATGTGTGTAATATCAGTGTAATGAAAAGCATGCTTCAGCGTATCATCTTAGTGTAAAGCGGGAGACGCGGTCCGATTCGGTGTCCGATCCGGCGTCCGACGCGCCGGAACGGCAGCCGGAATCAAGGCGTTTTGCCGTGCCGAAGCACCGGAACGGACGTCCGGCGTGCGCCAAACCGGGCAGATTTTCATCGTCCGACGCACCCGACAACCGCACCGTCGTTTGGCCGCAGCCAATGACAGCGTGGCTGGCATGTGACGTTCTCTGACGTTCCCTCCACCGAGGCGGCGCTGGCGGGCCGGTTTCTTGCAGTCTTTTTTTTCCTTGCCTGCTGCAGTTTGTTTCCGACATGAAATAGTTACCAGTTCAGTAAAATTATCTCGAACGTGTGCCTGTTATGCAAAGCAGCGCCTAGTACACTAGCATAAAGCTACTGGCGGGATCGGGAGCCGCGACGCGAGGGCATTTCGCGGGCAGACAGCGCACGTCTGAGTGAGGCTGCTCGCTTTGCTTGCACGTTTGCCTTTCGCAACGACTGCGTCGAGTAAACAAATCGTATTTAATTAAGGGTGACCTAAGTGTACAGTGTTAATTGTTTTGGCAAAAATAAGCGCCCTTTGACGAGCTGGCGTTGTATCGCCAGCGCCGTCGGCCACAGCGTCCGCCTAGGGAGGCCTACCGGCCCTATAACTGGTTGTTGGCGGAGCCGTCAGTGGACAACGCGCCGTCGTGAAGTTTTCTGTCACTCGCAGGAGCATAATTTTATTGACCGTGTTCGCGTAAAGTGAAACAGTGTTGTGCAGAATTGTTTACATTGCGTTTCTCGACGTGGATATGAAGCCAAGCGGGGGGGCTTTATCTGGGCGGAGATTACGCGCCGCTCGATCTTTCGGATGCACGCGCCGCGTGCCCCGAATCGTCGTATGCCGCATGCCGGAGCATGCGGCGCCGCACGTCGTATCAGACGCCGAATCGTACCGTGTGTCTCCTGCTTAATGCTCGTACCGTGTGTCTCCTGCTTAATGCTCATTTTGTAAGCTAAATTCCGACAAACAGTCGACTGAATAAACCACTAAAACTTTCCTGCGACATAATAACTTACACCTGTTTTTCTTCGTCCGTAGGACTGCTTCAGTAACCGTTGAAAGAGTGACGAAAAAACGAAATTGCTGGCAGCGCAGATGACACGGTTGTAAACCATGTCAAAATATAATAACTGTGAAGAGGAGGAGAGGGAAAATTTCTTGCCGATAACAATTGAGGTATACACTGTAAACGGAAATGAACCGGAAAGGGTATATTAAGGGATGTGACCTCCCTTGAGACTACGTGCCTGAAAACCGTGCTCCCTTACAGTGGTGTAGAAATGTTCAGCGTCCTCCATTTCTCTCCCTCGCAAAATGGGGATGAAAGAAGGAGAAAGAACCTCAATTCTACATCCTTTCTAAGAGGGAGTTTAGAAGATACAGGCCTCCCTTTAGCGTAAACGGAGTTCTGTTTCTTATTTTATGCGTTATTTTCTTTTCTTTTACACATCTGTGAGAAGGAAACGAGAAAGGAGAGAGATATTGTCCAAGTGGTTCTCTTTCTTTTTTTTTTCTTTCTGCAAATTTATACATTTCCGGAGTGAAAGTCAACTTATTTAGGGCGATATAATAGACGATTTGTTCGTCTCGTCGACCACAACGTCCTGTCGCGCTGCCAGAACCCCCGGTCGGCATCTGACGAGCTGTCTTCGGAAGCGAGACCATGCAAAACTTCGACGGCTTAGGCCGCAGAATGTCCTCGCTTCTGTTCGTCTTCCCATCAACTAAAAGTGAAACTGAAGACAAAGCCCGCAAAGCGCCACAGTCGTCGGCGCCGGTGACGGCACCTATTTTGCTCATCGTAGTTCTGCGTGTTTGTCTATATGCGTGCTTACGAGGTAATTTTGGCGGCCGTCGGAGAGTGTTTCGTGTAGTTGGAACCTCACAAGAAAGCTACCTCCCCACTGCGCAGCACGGCGGTGATCGGCTATCGCGTAGCCATCGCTTTGACGTGATCTGTGTACTACAATACACTTTTGTGGTTCGCGCGGCCATGCTCGGGCATTCTCCCCTGCGCCACGATATGACAGCGGCTAGTGAAACCTCACCCACAGTCCTCACAAAATCGGACCGCGTACGGTGTCGACTGCTTTGGAAACGGCGCGTTTCGGATTACCGCTTGCCCAGTTGCCTCATGTTTCACGCGGCCTTTTCAAGCTGCGGTGGTGAATACGGCGCGGAAGCATTGCGCTATGCGCATAATGCTCACACCTTTTATGTCGCAGTGTTGAGACTTATCGGTCCTTTCAAGAAAACTCAAGAAGCCAGTGCCGCACAAAGAAGAGACGTTTCAACTTGTTTCTTTTTTCTTTTTCAATTTGTCGTGTTTTACGTGTCAGAACCATGATCTGTTCCTGCGACCTCGTGCTTAATACTAAGCAGAACTCCAAGGATGCTTATAGCAACCACGGCGGGTCAAAGAGTGATGGAGTTTCGTGATCAGATGTGTTTGATAACCATTTTGCCTTAAGTGTCGGTATACGTTGTGACAGCCCACTTGAAAAACACAACAGAAAATTTTAGACTGTCGTTCTGTTGTCTGTACTGTGACGTCCTGTAGTTCTTGATCAATATTCAATTAAACATTGACAGAGACCCCTTTAAGGCTATGTAAATTTGTTTGTAGAAAAAAGAAAAATAAAGGAAAGAAAACTATCCTCCCGGCAGGGGATTCGAACTTCGGACCGGAGGATCCCGAACCGAGCATCTTACCACTGCACCACGCCGAATTTTTTTTGTCTTCCTTTCATGGTATATATTATAGTTGCATTCAACCAGACGTTCACCAGTTGTGCATAGTCAGAGAATGGAGGGCACGAACGTCACACACAGAAAAGGCAGCGTTCATACTCTGAGTAGAAACGTTCGTGTCACTTTAGAAGGGTGGCAAGGATAAGCACCTCACCAAAACAGGGTACCAGTCCGATTGTACACCGAGTCCATCATAAACCTGCTTTAGGTGTAGTGTCATTCGCATGAAATTTGCCCTTGTAGGTACAACTGTTTCGGCGTTTCGGTCCATCATTCGCGTTTTCCACAAACTGTGTATTCCCATGACAAAAAACATATCGAAAGGTGCACTATTATCAGAGGTTGGCAGCAGGTATCGCACACTATGAGCGTTAATCTCAAATTCTTTGAGCCATGAGCCAAACCATGAGCCCATGAGCCCAAAGACCATGAGCCGAACCATAAGCCTAAACTTTTTGAGGAGTTTATTCGCGCTCCTGATACGCTGCCAAATTCTTCTATTTTCGATACTACTTTTTCAACACTGGACTTATCCGTGCAGAAGAACGCTAGATCATCTGCATAAGCTCAGACTTTAACTTCATTACCCAGTATATTGAGCCATGGATGTGACTCGACTGAATTACGCTTAAGCATAGTGGTTACAGGTAAAGGGCGAATAGTAGTGAGGACATCGGGCATCCTTATTCTACTGATGAGCATATAGAAATGGGTTCGGAGAGTTGGCCATTAATAACTAAACGAGTAGTACAACAGGTGTAGCAAAGCCTAACGCCTTTAAGCACAATGGAGCAAACATTGACATGCTCCAGAAAAGAAAATAAATAGGAGTGATTGACACGATCAAAAGCTTTACCAAGGTCTACCTGGAGCATTGCAAGCTGCTCAGTGAAACCATAACAGTATTGAAGAAGGGTACGGGAGATATGTATGTTGGTTTGAATTGATCAGCCCCTGATTCCACACGTCTGATGGGAACCAATTAGAATTGACATCGCAAATTGCAATCTATTGGATAGAACTTTCGCAAAAATTTTTTAATCCACGTTTGACAATGTGATTGGCCGATAGCCTTCAACAGAACGCAGTTTCTCTTTATCTGAACTTTTGGGAATTAAAACTGTGTGGGTTTTGCAAAAAGTCTGCGGAAGGGCGTCAACCTCTAAACTTGTAAAAAAATATCCAATAATATGGGGCTGATGATTGATTTGAAAGCTTTGTAAAATTCACTTGAAAGTCCATCGTTGCCGGGTGTCTTCGACAAAGGCAGCTGATTAATAGCTAGCTCAATTTCTTGAATCGTAAGGCTACCACTGATGACTGCTCAGTCATCATCCTGTAATGGTATGGCAAGACATACAAAACTCTCTAAAACTTTTGCACCGTGATCGTCCGGAGGGGCACTAAACAACATAGTGTAGAAAGTTTCGAACTGAGAAATTATGTCATTAGTATTTGTTAGAAGACTACCTTCGGAGTATATTTCCGGAATCACTTTGGAAATACCGTGACGTCGCTCGTCAAGTAAAGCTTGACGTCTTGGTTGCTCAGATTGCCGAGCACGCCTGTTCCGAGATCGAATTCGCGCACCTCTGTAACGTAGTGCGTCATACTTTTGTAACTCATATTTAATGTTTTCTATGATGACAATGTAAGAGCCTGGCATTTCGCATTCAATCTCATAAAGGCTACATAGGCTCTTAAGAAGCGTTTTTTTGTTCATTCTTTCTATAAAATGATTTCACCGATCGAATTTCTATAGCCACTGTACGAACCTCTTGTTTAAAGAGTTCCCAAGCAGCAAATAATGGCAAGTCACTAGAAGGGGAATTGGTTAGAGCCATGCACATGCGATTAATAAATTCCTGATCATTTAGGAGCTCAGAGTTAAGCTTCCAGAGTGCCCACTGTGGTCGGAAATTAGTTACAGATTTTTCACCAATGTTTGCGATAACCATACAATGATCAGAGAATGAAACGGGGATAGTAATGCAGGATAGTCCTCGAGAGAGGAGTGATGAAGAAACATAAATCCGATCAAGGCGGGCGTAGGAATGACCTTGAATTCTTGTACAAGAGCGAGCTCCCTGTCCCGACACTCCTACATCAACGAGCCCTGAATTTTCTATTATGTTAGACAAAACTTCACCACTCCTGTCCCGCTGAGTGTTAATGCCGCTTCGATCGTTCGGATCACATACACAATCGAAATCTCCCATTAAAACAATGCAGCGATCACAGTCCAATAGACTAGACACAGTATCAAATAAAAGAGTTTGTTTTGCAGCGTCATTACATGCATAGACGTTGACTATGCGCCATGGCACACCCTGCAACACAAAATCACAACATATATATCGACCTTCAGTGTCGACATGATAACTAAATGCTGAATAAAGTAGGCTCTTTTTCAGAAACAGGAAACAGCCCGCGGATAAACCAAGAGCGTGTGAAACGCAAACATTATACTCAGACAGAAAAGGTCGCAAAGCCCGTTCTGTCTCGTCGTCACTCTCAATCTTCGCCTCCTGCACGGCGAGGAAGTCGAGGCGCCTCCTAGACAAAAACCGGCGAAGCTGCGCCTGCTTCTGCAAAGACCTAAGGCCTCGTACGTTCAAGGTTGCGAATAGAAGTTGCTGGGACAGGGCCATGGTGACTACCAACTATTTGGATCTAATGATCTATGTGATCGGTCCACGCCGAACATACTTCCTTGTGTATATTTGGCTATACAAACACTTTGCGTTTATGTTTACATTTGCATTTTAAGAGCCAAGATGCGCTTTCATTCCACCGCGTCAACTGCCGCATCTCAAGAAAAGTAAAAGTGTTCTTACCATCGACAGGTACATTGTGTAGTGCTAGAACATCAATTTCGCTGTAGGATATCCATATTAAATAAGAAATACAGAAATAGACAACGGTGACCGAGGACACTGTTAGGTTGTTACCTAACAGTTTACTGCTAATTTCGACAGTTGTCTCTCGCTCTACACTTTTGAGCGCGCATATAATTCTGTGTCCAATGCAAAATAGCTACATAAACATTCGTGGATGATTGTTCATTCTGACAGCATACTGGCTTCTCTCGGCAGCGCTGTACCAGAATAATGAGACCCGAGCGAGACAGCTTTTCACGCAACTTTGTGGAACAACCCAAAACTTCTTTTTCGCTTTGTAAAAGCTTATGCAATATTTCTGGGAAGTTAACTGAGTCAGTGTAGCGGCACATGTTAGTCCACAGGCCTGTGTGCCACATCTTACCAAATAACACAAAACGGATACGCAGCCATTCCCGCAGATGATATGATTTTCATCAGCGGCCGATTTTGAGGAGGCCGGTAGGGCATTTATGGTGCTTCATCGTCACGGCACAATTATAACAATTGGCCACGTCGACTTTAATACCGGTGTCGGTGCTATCAGGTTTGTCGGCTTCAGAGAAGCACGATTGAATACCACGCAAGAGAAAAGTACAGGGTACACCACCGATGCGAAATTGACATACAATTTTAAAGCGTCGCGACTCAAAGCGCTTCTGTCGCGGTGTCATAAATTATGTCGCTGCGACAGAAAGTGGCACATTTCTAACGCCACGACCGAAAATGTGTAGTCCAGACAGAGAGTTCCTGTTGCGACGTCAGAATCGCTGTTGCGATAGAAAGTTTTGTTGCGACTTCAGAACTCTTGTTGCCCGACAGAACGTTTCTGTTGCGACTTCAGAACTCTTGGTCTTCACGACAGGATGATTATGTTGGGACATCACAATTTCTGTCGTAATGTCAGAAATGTCTGTCGCAACTACAGAAACATCAGGAACGTCTGTCATACAACAGAAATTTCCGTAGTTGCGACAGGAATTCCTGTTGTCTTTTTCAACTGGGAGCGACTTGCGTCACAGGAACATTATTTGTAAGGCGGCAAATTAGCGTTATGCAGCATGAACAATGCGAACAGCCAGCCTGTTTCTGTGTTAAATGGAGGCACGCAGTGTGTGCACAGACAATTATGTTCATTTTTTCAATTTTGTGAAATAAGCTTCAAACTGCATGCATTTTCCCTGGGAAATCTGTACCAGCACTTCCTTGTATCAAATTGTCTATGCACAAAAGCTTGTGCATTAGAAATCACAGTTTCAGGCAGTTACAGCCTACAATTTGTTTTTTCTGTATACAGACACTAACAGCGTTTTCATAGTTATGTATTGCACGTTTGACCAGTGCTGAAAAGGACAAATGGAATAAATTCAGAGGTCTGCGAATTTGTTTGCTCGGTCAGGCTTTGATGTATTTTAGTAACTTGTTCATGTGCAGATGTCGTGTGAATGCATACTTGGACTTTAGTTACGTTTCACTGCATCAAAAGAAACCACCCAGCCAATCTTAATTTCTTTCCTTGTTTCTTGCCCTTGGTGTCCACATACCTGAATGTATTCTGAGTTTTTGTACCAAGACAACAGCAGGGCATCACACATGCTAGAAACATTAAAACAAAGAACAAGGAATGTGGCACAAATGATCCACGGAGTCACAAAAAAATAAAGAGGCTTCAAAGAAGCGGAGGCAGTCAGACTTGTGCGAGCATTCATTATTAGCAAAGTGACCTATAGCCTCCCCTTTCAAAAACTAAATAAGGCTGAAATGTCTAAAGTGAGCTCCATCATCAGGGCATGATGAAGCAACTTCTAGTGGGCCCGAAATAAATCGGTGGTGCATGCAGGCACCAGATGGGGTGGTTCCCTAGTTACGGGACCCACATGTTCCCAGCAGCTCCTGGCCCCTGTCCGTCAGTGCGAGCTGAATCGGTAAGGCGGGGCTGGACAACAAGGTCTCCCATCGCTCAAGGGGTTGGGGATTGGGGGTGTTGGTGGGAAGGAAAGGAGGGGGGTCTTGAGTTCTGTGCACTCTGCCAAGACGTGCGGCAGGGTGCCCTTTTCTCTTCTGCAAAAAGGACAGAGCATATCGTATTCCGCAGGGTACATGCGGTTCATCAATACGGGATGCGCAAGCGATCCCGCCTGCGCTCGACGCAGGATCATCTGTTGTTGCCTGGTGAGTTTGGGGTGCGGTTCTGGCAGTCTTCCATCATCAGGGCAGCTAGGGCTCCCAAAAACACAAGTGCCAAAAAGCTGGAGGCTCTTGGTATTCACAACACATATGAAGAACATGACACGGCATGTGATCACGCCTCGGAGAGAACATCTGAATTCTACAAAACAAGGAGAGTCTCTGTTACAAAAGGTGGGATATCCCCTAATAGCGCAGTATGGCTAAGAAAAAACAGTTTTGCGGATACGTGCACCTCATGCGACGCACCGAGTCTCCACACTGTGAGGTGTGCAATGTGACTGAGACTACAGGTCATGTGCTTTGTGACTGCACTAAGTATGTAGAAGAGCGTGAAAGGTTGGACAACGACCTTACGCGTCTCGACAGCGCACCGTTGTCGGAGGACGTTATTTTAGGCCCATGGCCAGATGCTCAATCGAGTTTCAAGGCCATCCAGGCATCATTGAACTTTTTAAAAATTACGGGCTTGGATTGCAGACTTTGAGCATGCCAAATTGCTTGCCCTATGTTCTACATCTTCCTTCTATCGTCATCGTCACCC
Source organism: Dermacentor andersoni (assembly GCF_023375885.2). Taxonomy (NCBI): domain Eukaryota; kingdom Metazoa; phylum Arthropoda; class Arachnida; order Ixodida; family Ixodidae; genus Dermacentor; species Dermacentor andersoni. Next base: position 30,953,855 of record NC_092821.1, read on the forward strand.
ATCATGCACCTCTTTATTCCCTCTTTCTTTCCCTCTTCCACTTCCCCCAATGCCGAGTAGCTGGCTAGAGGAATATACCTCAGGCCGACCTCTCGGCATTTCGTATCATTAAACTTCTCTCTCTCTCTCTAGTTTCATGAATCCCAAAGAGTATGAGCACGGTACACCACCAAAGCAGAAGAAAAGCGCAATCAAAGGCTTTACAAAAGAAACGTGAAAGAAATCCAGACATATACTACAAAGTTGCGTGTAGAGTGGCAACAGACAAATTCAAAATAGTGGCCTTCAATCGGTCCACAGGGATAACAACCTCCATTCGGAACCCTTTAACTGCACCGTGGAGGCAGCAGCCGTAGCACTGGCCTTTCGAGCTGCAGAAGCAAAAGAAACAATCTGCATTGGCCATGGTGGACTGTAAGGCAGCATGCTGTTCGTACATGACGGGTACCGTCCCATGCAAAATTCACAGAATTGCACCAGGTGGTAATTTGGTGCCCGGCGCACTCTGGACTCGAGAAAAATGAGAGGGTGGACCAAACTGCTCGAGCAATAAGCATCCGAGCACTAGTCAGTCCTTTCAAGGAACTCCCATTGACCCACACGACACCTTCAAAAACCAGGGAAAAGAGAGACAAAAATACAGCCGCCCGCACTCCAACCTTATGGAAGAACAGGCCAGGGATTCGCACGGTGTACATACTAACACATATCTACACCTACAAATACTCACTAAGATACACCCTGCATTCTATGAAAGTATGTCTTCTTGGTGCGGCGAGCTGCAAACTCTTGCCCACCCCTAGCAAAAATACCAATAGGATTTTCTATTGGTCCAATATAAAATCTCTATAGGTTCTATGGGAAATCTATTGGAGCTCTATAGGCTGTATAGAAATTCTATTGGAACCAATAAAGACCAATAGCTGCCACCTATTAGTCCTTTATTGGACCAATAGAAGTTGTATTGGACCAATAGGTGCCACCTATTAGTTTTTTATTGGACCAATAGAAGTTGTATTGGACCAATAGATGCCACCTATTAGTCTTTTATTGGACCAATAGAAGTTGTATGGTACAATAGGTGCCACCTATAGGTCTTTTATTGGATTAATAAAGAATGTATTAGTCCACTAGCTGCCACCTATTCGTCTCTTATGGGACTAACAGAGAGTGTATCAGTCCGATAACTTCCACCTATCTATGTCTTGTTAAACCGTTAGAAGGTGTGTCAGTCCAATAGCAGGCAGTTATTGGTCCCTTTTTAGATCAAGAGAGTCGGTACGTTATAAATGACAGCTGTATTCACCTTGTTGATATGCATGGCTAAGAGGGAGATTGGTTCACTAGCCATTTCTGATAAGACTGCATCATCTGATGGCCAATAACTACTTTTCTGTTAGCAGAACAAAAGTAATAAAATTCTCAGCTATTGGTCTACTGAAGGCAAATTGGAGTGCAACAGATAGACAGAACTGATAGCTATAATTCTGATCTTGTACATGTATTAGAAAAAGGGCCATGTAGGTGTTGGATATAGTAGCTTTTATAGGACAAATAAAAAAAATCAAAATGGTCGAGCAGGTGGCAGCTGCTTGTTGCAACAATACAGGCTGGAATATGTATATTCTTGTTCATCACTACGTGGTGCTTCCTAGCTACAAGTGCCTGTTGTCTAAGTAGTATCCCAAAAGCAACGGCATCATGCAGACACAGGCAAGCTAGTGTTACATTCTACGAGAAGGCTGCCAAAAATTGCTGGCAATGACACAAACAACGATCAAACTTTACAAAAATACATTTATTATATGGGCACAAATGCAGATTCAGAGAGATACTAATGTCACTTGCACAGTGAAGGGTTACGGTTATGCATGGATAGCACACATCATTTCCAGTATGTGTTGCAGATACCAAAAAGAGAAAAACTGCATTTATACACAGGAATAACTGAACATGGACAAGTTACATTTAGTTCCTTGCATATATTCAAAAAAGACATTTCAGCAACAAGCATGTTAAACACGCAGAGCGCACATGTATCATGGTACACACACAAAAATATAAGGTGTTCAAGAAGCAAAATTTTTGCTATAACATCTTTATTATTGTAATATGCGTGGGATCTGCATATTTTTTTATTATCTTTATAAAATTCTGAGGAGTTTTATAGAGATTTATACAGTATCAGTGGCACCCACAACGATAATGGAAGAGAGAATAGTCTAGAGGAATTTGAAATCCCACAAGTAACGCCGGAAGAAGTAAAGAATGCCTTGGGAGATATGCAAAGGGGGAAGGCAGCTGGGGAGGATCAGGTAGCAGCAGATTTGTTGAAGGATGGTGGGCAGATTGTTCTAGAGAAACTGGCCACCCTGTATACGCAATGCCTTATGACCTCGAGCGTACCGGAATCTTGGAAGAACGCGAACATAATCCTAATCCATAAACAAGGGGATGCCAAAGACTTGAAAAATTATAGGCCGATCAGCTTACTGTCCGTTGCCTACAGAGTATTTACTAAGGTAATCGCGAATAGAATCAGGCACACCTTAGACTTCTGTCAACCAAAGGAACAGGCAGGATTCCGTAAAGGCTACTCAACAATAGACCATATTCACACTATCAATCAGCTGATAGAGAAATGTGCTGAATATAACCAACCCTTATATATAGCTTTCATTGATTACGAGAAAGCGTTTGATTCTGTCGAAACCTCAGCAGTCATGGAGGCATTACGGAATCAGGGTGTAGACGAGCCGTATGTAAAAATACTGAAAGATATTTATTGCGGCTCCACAGCCACTGTAGTCTTCCATAACGAAAGCCACAAAATTCCAATAAAGAAAGGCGTCAGGCAGGGAGCTACGAGCTCTCCAATGCTATTCACAGCGTGTTTACAGGAGGTATTCAGAAACCTGGTTTAGGAAGAATTGGGGATAAGAGTTAATGGAGAATACCTTAGTAACTTGCGATTAGCTGATGATATTGCGTTGCTTAGTAACTCCGGGGACCAATCGCAATGCATGCTCACTGACCTGGAGAGGCAAAGCATAAGGGTGGGTCTAAATATTAATCTGCAGAAAACTAAATTAATGTTGAACAGTCTCGGAAGAGAACAGCAATTTACAATAGGCAGCGAGGCACTGAAAGTTGTAAGGGAATACATCTACTTAGGGCAGGTTGCGACGGCGGATCCGGATCATGAGACGGAAATAATCAGAAGAATAAGAATGGGCTGGGGTGCGTTTGGCAGGCATTCTCAGATCATGAACAGCAGGTTGCCATTATCCCTCAAGAGAAAAGTGTATAACAGCTGTGTCTTACCAGTACTCTTGTACGGGGCAGAAACCTGGAGGCTTACGAAAACGGTTCTGCTTAAATTGAGGACGGCGCAACGAGCTATGGAAAGAAGAATGATGAGTGTAACGTTAAGGGATAAGAAAAGAGCAGATTAGATGAGGGAAGAAATGCGAGTTTATGACTTCTTAGTTGAAATCAAGAAAATGAAGCGGCCATGGGCAGGTCATCTAATGAGGAGGGAAGATAACCGATGGTCATTAAGCGTTACGGACTAGACTCCAAGTGAAAGGAAGCGTAGCAGGGGGCGGGCGCAGAAAGTTAGGTGGATGGATGAGATTAAGAAGTTTGCAGCGACAACAAGGCCACAATTAGTACATGACCGGGGTAGTTGGAAAAGTATGGGAGAGGCCTTTGCCCTGCAGTGGGCGTAACCAGGCTGATGATTCTGGCAGTGCCTTCTGGAATTCCAGCGGCGAACACTGGCAGATGCGAAAATGTCTAAGGGAGTGAGCCTATCAAAAGTATTGCTGTAAAAACAGATATGCTGCGATTTCTGAGACCGTTGCACCTAATCCCGTTCATGCATGTTAGGGATGTCAGCAATGTAAAGTGTTTTACCAACTTTTATCGCAACACAAACTCGGTCCACTTCCGCACCATACAAAAGCACTTCATCCCCAACATCAGTCCAGATGTGCATGTGGTTCACTATCTTGCGCTTTCGACATATAAGCTTCCGACACAGAAGGACACACGTACCATCTTCCAGTACTAAAACATTGGTCAGTATGTGGTGCTCACCATTTTTAGATTTCAAATACGAGTTGCATGTTGTTTTTGCCCTTTGGTAGGTATGCACATGGAAAACTTGTCCTTTCAGGCATACCCTTTTGTGCCCCACAACATTCTTTGGACAGTAGCCCAATTTTTCAATGAAAACGGTCTCTGCACTTGAAATTTCGGTTGAAAACAAGCCCTTGCCTAGTGGCTTGTCTGGCGGGCTCTCTAAAGCACAGGCAGCAGTCATTTTTTGGCAAAATGCACGTGCCTTCTCAGAAAAAGCCATGGATTGCAGCAGCTTCGAAAGTTGGTGGCGCATTGCGAAACGTTCGAGAACCTGCAGTGGCACTCCGTTCGCATCACTAATCATGTTCAACAATGTGCCGTTTCCAGATTCAAACACGAATGTTGAATGAGACCATAAAGGCCCGAGCTGCCGTACGCTCTGCGGAAGGTGGAGCAGCTGATGGACATTAAATGTCATAGCTGACTTTCCATACAGCTCTTCAACCTTGTAAACGAATTTGGATAGGTTATCCGTGGCTCCTTTGAGGTCATCTTTAGAAATTTGGTCCTTCAGTAAAAGAAAAATGTCATTGACGAGGAGGCACAGGTGCTCATGGTACTGTTTTGGTAGTATACCGTCAGGGCATGGAACTGCATAAAATAAAAGCCACCACTTCCATTCACTAGCCTTCCACATGCTGCGGTCATCCAGTGTACGTGGCAATCGAGTAAAAAATTGAGGTGGCCTTAGGTGCAACAGTCGTGCAGTCACTCTTTGAGACTTTGATGGCTCCCCAATGTATGCGAGTGACTGCACATGACTTAGCCAAATTTCCACGAGTTGTTTGGTAACCCCTTCAAGGACTGCATGCATGTAATCAAGGCATGCTCCCCACACTAAATCGAATTTTGGAAGCTGTGCAAGTGGTGTGGGTCCTTTGACACCATGTGAAGGTTCACCAGTTGACAGGGCCACTCGGATGTCCGACTTGACCTGACTTGTAGTGCGTACAGCTGGCACTTGACTTCCCAGCACTGGATACTTCATGGACCCTGAAATATTAAAGTAATCATACTATTCAGAGTACAGCACAAAATAACAAAGTCTTAACAACAGTTTCATTGCAGTATATACGATTGACAGCACACAGCTAAGGCAGGGGTAGGTCCAGAGTAGCCTTCAGAGGCAGAGGGGCTCTTGTTGCACTCTCGCTACTGAGGGCTTGCATGCCTCGGGCAGGGGAAGCGGTCCAAACACAAACAACCGAGCCCCTCCACCCCTCGGTTGTGCTATATATAAGGCGGCAGAGAATTTATACTTATATTCTGGACATAAAATTCACACGAAGGAGAACAGGCTATTCAGTAACAACAAACACTACGGGAATCGTTGTTAGCTGCGTAATTCAGATAACTGAGTTTGCACTAAATGGCCAATATACAGAAACTGAACCACTGCTAGTTGCTCTGACATACAGTGTTAGCAGCATTTATAGAGAAGAAAAATGTTGCTAGTTGCTCTGACATGCAGTGTAAGCAACGTTTATATAGACGAAAAACGTAACAGTGGCTTACCTTTGTATCTTTCGCCTTTGTGTAGACAAAAGCTGTATTCAAAATACCCATTGAACTGCTTTGAGTTCAGGACAGCTGCACGTGCTGGTGCATCCACACAGCAGCAAATCACTTCAATCCTTGACTCCAGCTTTTCTTCATTGCATTGCCACTTTATGGAACCTGTCTCAAGCACCTCCTTCACAAAAACTTCTAAAAATTTACTCATCTCCGGGTGTCCTTTTCCAAACCAGAGACCACCTAGTAAAACATTTCTCCAACGCAATGCTACCGGTAGCTCATTGATAACGCATTGGATGGGCCACAAGGCTGTCTTGTTACAGTTGAATACTTTGGCGCAATCAGTGTTGAATGTGAGGGATATATCACTCCACTGGCAGCCTTCCATGTGCTTTTGGTACAAGGCACCATCCATGATGTCCGTCAATACAGTTGGATCGCCAGAACTCTGTGATGGGCTCCCGCCTCGATTTTTCTTGCGAAGAGTATCCAGCAGTGTCACGGCTAATTCCTTCTTTTCAAGCAAAACTTCAATTTGTTTTTTTTAGTTCAATATTGCAAAGAAATTGTGCGCTGAATTCTGAGAGTCACAGTTTGTGCAAACGAAATCTCGCCGAGTCCGATGTGCAGCAGGAGAACTGCACGATGTGCAGTAGTGGCGTCTAACCACCTGCCCTTGCCAGTTCCTCCAGGCCTTTCGCAGCAAATACTGCGATGACGGCAGCCCGTCAGCTCCCAGTAGAAGGTTCATCTCGTGAAAAAGCTTCTCCATATCACTCCAATTCAAACCAGCTGATGCCGAATATGCCATTAACACGACCATTGCATCGGCAACACTTAACTCGGAGTTCGGCAAACGTTCATTAGAAAACAGCTTCAGGAAGTCCTCCACATTGCTTGCGGTGTCTTCATCACTTGGGGTGTCTTCATCGCTTGCGCCGTAGGCAGCGTCCTCCGTATCCACTCCGTAGTCTTCAACATCTGCACTGTGCGTGCTAGCTCGCTCCTCCGCGCATGCATCGTCGGCACAACGTGTTGACTGATGGTGACAAACATCACTCTCTTCTGACATAAGTGCACCATCTCTCGCCGAGCAGCAATCTGCTGGCTCTGCGTTTGGAGTCTGGTGAGGGGCTAAGACCGTGCTGGAGCCGCTTGCCTGGAACCGGAGCGTTGTTCGTGGAACCACGAAAGGTTCACCAGGCTCCAAATACTGCTTCCGCTTCTTTAAGCGAGGGTGAGCGGAGCACTCAACTTCTGGATCACCGCCAGCCATCGATATATAGCTTTGAAACGAAGATAATCCAACGAGGGCGGCGAGACGCACGTGGTGTAAGAGAAAACTTGCAGGAACACGTGGGGCACGGTGCTTGCGAAGGAAACACCAGTGCGCCACAGACCACAACCCACAAGAACCAGTCCACATTAAAAGTGCAGCGGTGCACAGTGTGGCGACGCTGAATTTTTTTTCCCAATATCTTCCTTGGTTAACGTGACTCAGCCAAGTTGTAAACTAAAAAAACATTCCTATAATATTGAACATTTGAAAGACATTTACGCTGAGCAATAGAAATTGTTCTATAGATATACAGTGGGAGAAAACGTGAATGTGCAAACGCGGCCGACCACCATGCGGCGCATGGTCGGCCGCTATCGCGCTATCCACGCTCGGCCGAACGAAGACAAGCCCAGCCGGCAGCCCTGTTGAGCTGAGTCGCTGTCAGTTCAGTCGCTCTGTGTACTGAAGCGTTCACTGCACGTACAGGCTGGTATCTTGATACTTCACTAAGCATCAATTATGTTTGCTCTTGTGCGCTTCCGCGATGATGACATGAAGGTCGTTGTCAATGTCGACCAGATTAAGAATTTCACAGCGAAAAGCGTCTTCGATTTCGACAAAACAAAATGGCAAGTATACTGGAAAGACGAGCAACAAGAAGGATACTTCAAGGCCCAAGTGCTGCGATTGTTTGGTGAGTTCGTTAAAGTATCATTATAAGAGCCACATGATGGTCAACTAATATGTCTATATGTTTAATTCAATACTGATTGCGATATCCCTCGCATTTTTTAATGGTATCGCGCGAGCATCGACCGCATGGCGTGTCAGTGACCTTCTAGTGGTGAGAGGCACCCCTGAAGCGAACACAGCACAATACATTCGAACTACAATTCGTCTCGCACGACCGCACACAAAGTTGGCAATCCCACCTATCTCGCTGCTACTAGGCCGCTGACACCCCGTACGGTCGACGCTCGCGTGATATCGTTAAAAAATTACAACGGTGACACATAATGTATATCTCATGGCCTTATACTGCCCTAGCTTAATTTATTTTAGGCCATCTTTACGTTGACATTTAGTGGCATGCGTACGGTATGATAGTCACATAACCATCTCGTAAAACAACATATCAGTGAATAAAATTCATTGATGAAAGAGTTTTCTGAAAAAAACCACAGTTTCTTTCTCCATGGAGCAGCTTTAGGACATCTTGACGTATCAAATAATTTGCTTCTACTGGGAAAATGACTACATTTTCATAACAGCCTGCTATGCATATGCTCATGCTGTAATTTTTCTGTTTCACAAGTTCTCTATTCAAGTTTTTGCCCTGTAAAAGTGAGTAAATATTACCTGGTCACATTTCTCTATTGCCGTTTTAAATGTAGGTAATGAAAAAGGCTGCGAAGTGGTTGAAGTCAAAGAAGAGAGAAGCCGAGGCAGCGTTTCAGCAGGAGCAAATGGAAGCACTGTTTGCCACAACTGGCCATAGTGAAACAGACTGGAAAGCTGAGTCCAAGCGGGTGGACCAGGAAAATAGCCTGCTGAAAGCGACAAATGAGCAGCTCCAATCTGAAAATGAAAACCTCAACAAACGAGTGGAAATGCTTGAAAAAGCATTGTGTAGCAAGATTTTTAGGGCAGGTTTGCATTTTATAGCAGCTTTTATTCCATTTGCAACGGTAAACTTTTATTGCTAGCTACTAAGATGCACATATTTGGCTGTTGCTTGTCATCTCTTTCAGTTATACTGAACACATGTGGTATGTGAATGTCGAAAGTTGTTCAGCAAAAACAGTTATTTTCCATTGAGTACCACCATGTGTTTCTTTGCACAGAAAACCGCATGCTGTCTCGGGAGCATCAACCCGGCTCCTGCACAACAGTGGTTGCGAAATACTCCGCACACAAGAAAACACCACAGGTACAGGTTTCCCCTGAGGGAGCAGAGCATGTATCACCTGCTGCACCCACAATTGAACAGTCATCACCCACCAGGCCACAGTCTGCAGCAGAGGCCGAAGCAAGCTGGGAGGGTGCTGATAGCGAGATGGTGGAAGGTACAAAGCTGTATTCACCGATTGGGAACGAGGTTTGTGCTAATTACACTTCACTTAAATTTCTTTTGTTTCAAAGTACAGGTGATGAATGGTCAGTTGTCCTGCTCTTACTCTGTTTTGGTGCTTTAGTACTGAAATATTGAGGCGATTTGTTACTCTGACATGCTCGATCTTCCTTGTCATTTATATAACTTGTACTTGATTCTGCTGCCCTTGGTTTTGGTGAGTATTGTGTGTTGTTTACTGTGTAGCTCCATACAATGAAATAAGGACATGATGGAAGCAGAAGAAAAAAGAAATGAAGGGTGATAGGATAGAGCACTTCTAGCCTAGCAAAGCATTTTGCTGGAATCAAATAGTAATTACAGAAATCAACAGAGCTAAAAAAATGTGCTTATTGTACAAGGTCAGAAGTTGGTGCCAATATTTAACTGCATGTAACTGTTGTTTCTTCGCAAAACATTTTTTGGGGCGAGTTTATTCATAACTGAGCGCTTGACCTGTGTACTCATCTCATGCATTTTTTTCGCTTTACTTTTTTTCTTTCATTGTTGTTTCGTTTGCCTGCACACACTAGCCAAGGCCAACGTTCTTTCCCTTGATAACTGTAAAACGCTGCATGCAAATGTCTACAAGTAGCTGCCTTCTATGTTGATCGGTAATTACATTACAGCACAATCTAGCGACAGCAATGACATAAACAATTATTGAAAAATAGTATTGCATTGTTTAATTTTCTGTTGCAGTAGTAAATGTTGGTATGTGATAATATTGCTGCGATTGTTTTATCATTTCAGGTGTTCCTGGGTAGCGGCGTGTGGCTGCAGAAGTCAATCTATGGACATTTGATGCAGCGCCCAAAAGATGGCATTTTTGTTCGTGAGGCCAGCGTGCAAGTATATTCGACTGCCGGCCTCATGAACAGAAGTGTCACTGGCGCTGCATCAAATAGGACAAAAACGGAGGCCAAGCCACCCTTGGATGCAATAAAATATGATGTTCTGAAAGGTATGCTCTAACCCACTTAAGATGCTATAACTGGTGCATACATGCAATCTTTTGCTGTAGTTAATCTATAGGATAGACAGCTGGGCGAGTTGGTACGGTAACATGGTCTTGGCTTGTAGCGCGAAGTGAACACGGACACAGAAAGGAGCAAACAGTCTGCTCCTTTCTGTGTCCGTGTTCACTTCGCGCTACAAGCCAAGACCATGTATTTAATCTGTTGCAACATCGTGCAGATTTGCAGTGAAATAAAGGTCTAGATAATTTCTCACTGTGTTCCCAACTTTCTATACTAATACTTTGCAATTGAAATTAAGCTTTGATAGATTAAAAGAAAGTGCTTCAGTTTCTCATTTCTTGGCCCCATTTTATTTTCAGCATTTTTCAGGCACTACCTTGAGCGCCGATGCAGCAACGTGCAAGAAATTGCAACAAGACAAAGTTGCCTTGGCAAAGTAGTCGCCTGCAAGATCCCATATATTATGAAAGGCCATAAGAAACATATGTAATTTTGATATGGAGAATATATTGTACATATATATGCCTCAATCATCCACTCTGCTGATTATACTAGGGGGTGTTGCCACATTGCAGACCCTCTGCATGAAGACGGACACCGACGACACACTTATACAGGACTAATTCCAATAGGCGAATAAGTGACCAATAAGTGTCAATGATCCAATAGGCAAGTACAAAGCAAATACATTACCAATAGCCCAATATAGTTCCAATCGCCCAATATAGTTCCAATAGCCCAATATAGTTCCAATAGCCCAATATAGTTCCAATAGCCCAATATAGTTCCAATAGGCCAATATAGTTCCAATAGGCAAATACAGAACCAATAGGCAAATACAAAACCAATAGACCAATAGGTGTCAATAACCCAATAGGCTATTGGTTTTTCTATTGGGAATTTTCGCTAGGGACGTAACATGAATGTATAAACTACAGCCTCTAAATTCCAATTCGCCCCTTACGGCGCAAGTTCCAAGTAACAGGCACTGGGATGTTTGGCTTACTAGTGGAGATGCTGAGAGCCAGAGAGCTCTTCTCGATCAAGCCCAGCAAACCACAGAGATCAGTGGAGCCTTGAACTGAGGGACGCACCGACCGCTCAAACCGCTAAGAGAAATAAAGTTTATACTACTATTACTTGCCCTTAGTGCTATCAGCCATCAAGTTTACCTGCAACTACAGATGAGTCACATGTCACTTGATTCACTCAGTTTCCATAAATATTCAGAACATGCACTCTATGTAGGAGGGCATGCATGACTGATCGCGTATGTGCAGCATTTTGTTGCCACAGAGGCGCATGTAATATGGAAACCGACATAAACATTAATACACTCTGTAGAAACTTGTTGTGAATTGAACTTTTAAAAATAAAGAGCAATTTCAATAAATGACAACATGTGTTTGTTTTTTGACTCGGAGAGTAGTGTGCTACCATGTGGGATTTTTTTTATTCCACGTGGTACAGGTGTGTGGCTGTAACTGTACTGCTTTCAAGCTTCTGCATTAAGTGTGCTTGTAGCACCTGGGACTAATTCTCAATGCAAATATGCTTCAGGTAATTGTGAATTCTCGTCAAACACGACACGCATATTGCTGTATTTGTCTTGGAAAATTTATTCAGAAAAGCAGCTTTTACAGCTTCACTAAATTATTCATTGTGGCCAATTCAGCTGACCCTTTCCGAGATTGACCATTAATTTTACAGCAGTGGCTTTCTATAATTCTAGTATTCAGTGTGTATACTGATTCTTTTCAGATATGTTAACATCATACAAGCCTGCATTCCTAAGAACATAAACAGCCAGAGGCCACATTGCAAAGACGGGGATCTGAGTATCAAGAAAAGAAATTAGTAATAAAGGTAGGAAGAAGTACTCACAAGCAAATGTTTGTTGTCAGAGGGATGCAAGAATAATACAGCCCATCCAGGGGGTGCACGAAAGTCAGATAATGGCCACAAAAAACAAAGCCTACTCATATGTCACAGCCATTTTAATGAAAAATGACATTTAACTGCAGTGTATGCATAATGAAGCCTTGCTAATTATGTAAATTTACTAGCACTATCGTCCAGTACTGCTGCGCTCCTGAATGGTGACTCACATTTGCAGGCAGCAATAGGTGCAGCGACATCCATCTTTCGTGCATCACTCATTTTGGACAATACACACCTTGCTGCAAGGAAAAGTAGCCACAATATAGCTTTCTAACAATTATTGGCAATTACTTTGAGAAAGGCGTTTCCAACCACACCAGGCTAGACCGGCGTTGCCTTGCAGCATGCTCTACACCGGGAACGTAACTCCTTGCCCCCGAACCCAACATTTCTGTTTACCTGGCATAGGACGATGTGCAGACAATGCTCACCTGCCCCCTGCCCTCCTCGACCCCCCCCCCCCCCAACACACGCACCAAAATATTCCTGGCTACCGGCACTGGTCCTTGTTACAAGAAATAGAAGTACGGATCCTCAATTGGTCTCGATGTTCGCCAATCCGGAACAAGATCAAATTGGCTGGGCAAAATAAAGAAGACACCAGTGTCAACCTTCCACCTGATATGACGGATTGCTTCTAAATGTGGAGAAGATTGTACCGAAATAGCCAGTAATGTTGTTTGGTCTGTACTCCAGCCACATATTATTTATCAGGCTCAGTTATACTGGCCCTCACCGAAGCAGAGGGACCAGATTGAGATCATTAATCAGAACGTGATGAGGGCAATAGCTGCTCTCTTTCTGTTCGCTCAAGAACATGCCCAGGTGAACACCACGGCAGCATTGCTAATTAAATGTGAATGAGCATGTGAATTAAAGAGGTTGCATGTTGCAGTCACTTCTGATTGCTTGGGTGCAAGAGCAGACTTAAGGCCATCACACGGCTGTACACTGATGTTCCTTTGGACCAATGCATTTTGTACAGATGCTGCTATTACAGTAGATGGAAGCATAGTATCAGTCAGCCTTAAGTACTTCCCTCTTTATAAAAATAAAGAATATACAATGGATGTCTGCAACTCTACTTGAGCTTCATACCATATATGACAAGAGTCTGCAGAACGGGGCTAGTACACGGTAAAGTCACACATGACACCAATGAGGCAGCCTCATTTTTATCGAACATCACCCAAATACAGACACACCAATTCCTTGAGTGCCATTTAACAGCTGCAGCAAGACAGTAAAGCCACATAGCTTTGTCAGAAGATACACAAGCTTCACAACTACTCACTTTTAATGCTTGCTTACACTAGGTACAGGGACACATCTCTGGCCTTTTCAATGCCATGGCAGATAACAAAGAACACAACAACATCAAGAACATGTATCTACCCGCACCTCTTGTGCCGGCTCACTTACTGTCTTTCTACCCCAAAAAGTTAGCTCTGATGCGACACATGCTTTTACGCTCAAATTTGACAGCCATTGCTGCATCAATTTTGCAAGCACTGTCAAGGACGCAGTATTCTTAACTGCAATTTATTATCAGGAAACACGTAATTTTAATGATGTGAGCACAGGCATCTTGACTCACTTATTATGAATGGAAAGAAATGTCACTGCTGCCTGAATGAAAAGAGTAATCTTCTGCAGTTGTAGAGAGTCAGTGTAGCTTCATGCAATACTGTTTCACAGCAAGTTTGTACAAAGTATCATTACAGGCAGGGAATTATAGGCCTAATTGTGATTTTCACTTGCTCTGAATGTGACCTTAAACAAAGCATTGTGTATAAAAAGGGGCAAATGTTCTTTGAAATGAAGCATCTATCAGCGAGTAGCATTGTGCCTTTTAAGATTTTTTAGCATCCATGGCGGAGAGATAAAATTGCCAGTGTATCTCTATAAGTCATGCCTCTAAAGATGCACATGGCGTTTAGGAAGGTAAATTTTTTTGAGCCAGGGAGGGACATACGGAAATAACTTTAATGAGAAAAGGATCTGCAAGGTTTCCAGCCCAGGCTCAGGCCACCCGGGCATTATGTGCGGTGAGGCATAGCCTTCCCACCGCTGCCCGGGCCCACTGGATAGCCCATAGTTGGTCGTGCAGTGCCGAGCTAGTCGAGCGCTTAGCTATCACTCCTCGAGAAGGTCTGGTTCTACCTTGTGCTCTACATTTATCGATCTGATCTGTGTGCACTTCCATGAGATCTGTGCCATGTCTGCGTGTTCGTGCTTGCAGAACTTGCAGCTCGCGTCTGGGTATTGCGTTGAATTTACTCTGTTTAAATGTACTCGGTTTCGGAATGTTCTTGGCTTGCAACCTCCTCCAATCTGTTTCTTGAAACCTGTCGAGTTGTTTGCGGGGTTGTGGGTATGTTTCTCCTTGTTTCGTATAGTGTGTCAGTATGTCGTGGTACGTGACCAGTCTGTCCCTGTTGTCTCGTATCGCTACTTCGTTGTCGTCGTCTCCCCGCAGTCCTTCCCCTTTCCCCGGGGGTTGCGGGGTGTTGGGCCGTCACTGTCCGAGACGTGGTGGGTTAGTTCTCACGCGGCTCGGTCGGCCTTCTCATTGAGGTTGGGAGGGCTCTCCCGTATGTGCCGGGATCCATTTGAGGTATTTGGGTCATGTCAGAGAAACGCAAATGTATTGTTCCAAAATGGTACAGTGTTACTCCGCTGTTAGAAAGGTGATTTAGAAGAACTCTCTAACTTCATTGACTAAATTTTCAGAGGTGATTGCAATGGGTAATCCTCCTGTTACTCTGGTATTGCTAGTCCGTTGCTTACTGTCAGTGATATACACAGCATGCCAGTCTTGGAGCTCAACTTTCAAGAGCCAATTAAGAGGCATGTCATGGGCGGTTTAATAAGTTTATTAGGCTTTTTTTTATACAAACAATTAATTTATTCTTTATTTTTGCTGTCATTTTGGTGGCCTGTCTATGCTTTTTGTTTTCAAAGGCCATATTATTTTCATAATTATGGCCTTCAATGTTTAATTGTAATATCCCTTATAATCCACCGTGATTACTCGTAAAAGACAAATCAATATAGAACAAACAGTAAATGTGGGCAAATGTATGTGCACTGACTTGAACAGTCATCTGCGAAAGTTTAGAATCAGGTTGCTCAATGGATTGAATAATCTCAGTTGGAAAGCAGCACTAAGTGTGTTCATATGCCCCTCACTCATCCAGTATACGTAAATGTAACCAAATGTAGTATATGTAACCAACACACTCTCAGACTTTAGTGCAATAAGTTAATATGTTGCGTTATGCTGTTGAGTTGAGACTGTGAATGGAACCATTATTAAAATGAGCAAGCTAGAGACAACTATTGCAGTGTTTATAATTTGTGGTAAGTGCAGCATGATATTGCAAAAGAACATAAATAATGCTCCTCTTAATGTTTCTATCTATGCCTTTCGTTCATCTCTTAGTCTCTCTGAAATTAAGCAGCAGGGCATGGCACAAGCACTGCTGCTTACGTTTATAATGGAGTCATCAGTAGGTTTCAGACAGAGGCAACTCCTGTCCCTTACGCACATATGTTTCGGTATTTTCAAGACAGTTCCTGTCATACCAAAGCCAAGGCTCATTGGCCCCTCATGGTATTGAAGCTTGCTCACCAATTACTTAGAGTGGATGATACATTTTCTGGATTTTGTCAGGTACCATCGGCCTTGCCCTAATCATGGTATGAAAGGTAGGTCCTGCTGGTCCAATGCAGCTATCTCAATAAAAAAATATTATAATTTGCATGTTTCTTCTCTTGGCCACCGAAGTGCATCATCCAAACCAAGCACAAACACTTTCCTTCTTAGGTGCACTCTTGAAAACAAAGGCTTGCAGCCACATGCAGAAGAAAGTACAAAACAGAATATGCAAATGCTCTGCAGTGTGCAGATTATGCAATGTGTACAGTAACTAAGGCTGCACCTCTGATGCATTAACTGTGCTCAAGATTATGCAAGCTTTTTACTAATTAAGCCATGTTTTAAAATTGAATTGCATACCCTAGCTGTATATGTGACTAAAAATGCGGTAGCTCAGTTGAAAAAGCTACAAGTGGCATTCCTGTGGGGTATGTTTGTTCATTTGAAAAGCAGATTTTACTCAGTTGGTCATATGACAAGAAATTTTGTTGTTGTGTTTTTAAAACTTTATTCCTACATTGAGGATTACACTACACCCTAAAGGTGCACACAACCCACATATATCATCATTAAATTAATAAAATATGAATACCATGTGCACATTTGTAATGTTCCTCTTCAGGCGAATATGTACGGTACTGTACCTATATGCCGCCCTCATCATTCGTCTACACGCTAATAGGAAGTTCATTTACACAGTTGTGTGCGAGAAAAATACTAAACAGCACTTCATCGGCATGTCGTCGGCGAGCATATCTCATGAGAGCCTCTCAGCTGTACGTGCCAATTCGACCGAGTCATACATACATACATACATACATACATACATACGGTGCGATTCGGCAAACAGGAACCTATCTTCAGGGCCAGTATGTCAACGGATTCATTTCTCGGGGTTATGGTTAATATTATTACCTACCATCCATATAAACGACCTATCGGGGACAGTGTACGCGTAGCACGGCAAGGAAAGGCCCTAGCGAACACGGCACCTCAATCCGGCCTGCCTGCTCATAGCATAACCGTCAGAATAAAGTGATGGCAATTGCACCTATTGTGTAACAAATAAAAAAAAAGCGATTGCCAACACAGCTGCGATACGGAAGCGACCGACGTTTCACGTACCGTCAACACGCTAACTTAA
Source organism: Dermacentor andersoni (assembly GCF_023375885.2). Taxonomy (NCBI): domain Eukaryota; kingdom Metazoa; phylum Arthropoda; class Arachnida; order Ixodida; family Ixodidae; genus Dermacentor; species Dermacentor andersoni. The sequence continues at coordinate 30,970,631 of NC_092821.1, forward strand.
TTGTTGACAAAACATGATTTTACTACTAGCGCTGGCCAGACAGAAAGCGTTGTCGGCCGCATATGCCAAACTCGGTCCAAGGATGCTCGGGGCAGGCAAGCGATTGCTGACTCGATCGCGCCCGGGCCGGGCTTGAGAGCGTCTGGCCGGGGAACATTCATTGGCGACAGACGGGAAGTCAGCGAGTCGCGGAAAGTTCTTGCGCGAGCGAAACGCAAGCGAAATTAAAATATGTTACAATGTCCACCATCTACAATCGGGCAGCGCGAAGCATTGGGCCGCGTAGCTGCTACGCAGTTAATCTAAGAATCCTCGGGCTAATCACAGGTCACATATCGAACCCCGCGTAGTAAGGATGGGCTATTTCCCATGCCCTTCACCTGCGGGGTGCCCTCACGCAGCCACGCAGCGAGCGTACGTACCATCCAAAAGTCAATCTATTATTTCCCGGCCGGCATCGCGTACGGCGGACGTACGGTGGCACACAACGACGGGAGCTTTGCCCAAGCCGGATTAGCAAACGTTGAGAAACTTCCGTACTGTAATAAGTCGTGGTTATCAGCGCGTGAAATGACACGGAAGAGCTCAATCATAACGTAAGCTTATCCATGCCGGCCTGGTCGGTGTGGACGCTGACATAACACATAGCGTTACAGAAAAGTGTTCACAAACCATTAACAGCCCTGCTCGTGTATTTAATAACGTTTTCTGCTCATCGCACCTTTGCGCTAGCTGTTACCAAAACTAAGGTAAATCCTAACCAATTCGCCCACCTTGCTGTGTTGCTGACATAATATGACTGGTGAAAGTTATTCTAATGCATGCACATATCGTATTCACATGTGCATATATTGATTGTTTACTTCAGCATGAAAAAAGAAAGGATGCTCCATCTGTATAATTTCACATTATTGCATTTTCCTTCCTTTCTTTCCTTTTTTTTACTGTTGCAGTGGGTTGAGTACAATATGTACAAATAAAATATGTCACTTTCGCACTACTCCATCATTTAGGAACATCATATCAGCAATCAGGATGACAGATATATTTATTTTCTTATTATTCTTTAAAATTTGCAGTCAGTATGAGAAAGCTCACACTTAGCTTGCTTGGTTTTTAACAAGCTCTTGGTCAACAACGACACATATGTTTGGGACTCGGAAATAAACTGTGCAGTGCGTCTGTCTCAGCATGCTTTGGAATGACAAGCCAAACCTTCATCTTATGCAAGTGTGGAAACTGACAGCTTATGCAGCCACACACCCATAACACGTCTACAAACCTGTCATTCTTATGCACAAGCGGTTGAAGTGCGATGTCAAAATATATGTCACTTTCATCACTCATTGATTCATGCGTGACATCTCTTCTTGTAATAATCAAGACGTGGCTAAACGATACCATCTACTATAAAATTTTTCTTTCCACATCTGCATACAACACTTTTTGTTGTGAATGATGCAACTGCATAGAAGGGGGCATGCTCATAGCTTTAAAAAAATAATTTCTTGCAGTTCCAACTGGCATTCGTTCATTCCTAGAGCACATTTTCATTGCACTTCAATGCTCTAGAAGAATGTTGTCATAAGTGCATACTACTGCCCTCCGGATGTAAATTGTGCATTTTCAAGCGAGTTTCAAAACATTCTAAATGAAGTGCATATGCTGTTTTGGCATTCTACTCTGATCATTTATGGTAATTTTAATTTCTCCGTTATTAACTGGACAACAGAATCTGTCACAGCTGCTCACGCTCAATGGCATATTTTCCTTCATTCCTCTCTACACTTCACGTTACCTCAACTCATTACTCTCCCAACCTGTTCATCATGTACACTGCCCAATATTCTACATCTTATCAGAGGTAGAAAAAAATTTACATTCAAATATGCAAAGCCATCAAAACTGCCCTGGGCCTACCATCTACGGCTTTGACTACGAGACTTCTCAAGATGGGCATACACAACACCTGGCAAGAATTAGCTGAAGCTCATAAAGCCAGTCAGTTAGAATGACTTAAGCTCATGCCCACGAGGAGATCAGTGCTGCAACGGCTGAGCTACCGTGAGACCTTTATAGGCCACCACGAACCGAAAAGAAAGAATTCCTCCAAACATCTGCAAATCCCTGTGCATAGCACCAATTACATGCAACATGCACCTCACGTACCACAAGGAAAGAAGACAAGCCCGAGTGGATGCCCTACGGGAAGGACACAGGCAAGATCCGGATGCCAGATACACCGACACAGCCAAATACCCGCAAAGAAGTGCTTATGCCCTGAACGTCATAGATTCTACGGTCAGAGAGCTAGCGTCTGCTACAGTCCGTGCACAAAACTCTGAGACTGCAGAAGACACGGCGATCGCCCTAGCAACTAGCACGTGCGTGGACACAGCTGTAGTTTTTTTCGATTCTGAAGCAGCTGTCAGGAACTGTGCTAAGGGTCTAGTGTTGACAGAAGCACTAAAGATATTGAAGCACGACAGCGCTCCGATCCCCTACACCTGCGTGACCTGGGTTCCTGGGCATGACGGCCTGGAGGGGAACGAAGCAGCACAGGCCGTGGCCCGAGGCCCCACCTGCCGGGCCAACCCTTCCTACTCTCAAGATGCCGGTTTGCATCAGCAGGGGCAGAGACCGTACCCATCACCTACTCAGCAATCCTTCAATATCACAGGCTGGAACGCAGGGTGCACCCACCACCTCACCGAAAGCTCACCGAAGAAGAAAGTACCACACTCAGAAGACTACAGAGTAAAACTTACATCCACGAAATACTAATGCACAGACTATACCAAATGCTACAAGGAAATAATCATGCACAGACTGTGCCCAATGCTACAAGGATACCACTGCCCAATGTGCGGCTTACCAGACACCTTGGCGCACCTGATCCTCGAGTGTCCATGGCATCTAGATACAGACGCATCGCCTTCACCGAAAGAATATAACGCTAGGCAAGAAAGCGAAGACCTCATTGCAACGTGAGAGGCCGAGCTCGTCTCCGAGGGCCTGGAACAACAATGACACTTCGTCGCCAGGGCCAAGGAGGCAGCGAAGGACAGAGGGTTCCTGGAATGAGGAGGCCTCCCACCTAGAGTAGAACTGGGGCTTAACCCGGGATACTGTTTCAAAAATAAATGTTTATTTCTTCTCCTCCTCATCTCTATGAGCGATCCTCTAATCTGTTCCGGCATTACTCACCTGGACGGGCTGTCTGATCATGCAGTTATAGTAGGTCTGCTTAACTTCTCTTTAACAAAAAAGAAAACACTACTAAACACATTAGGTGCTACAATAGGGCCAACATTACTCTTTAACAAAAAAGAAAACGCTACTAAACACATTAGGTGCTACAATAGGGCCAACATTGCTCGGCATAATCGTTAATTAGTCACCTTTGCAGACACACTCTGGCTATTGAAGAGAACTAGGTTATGTTTAGAGCCACCTTTGCAAATCTTACCAAAATGTTCGACCTTTTTCTCAGCATTAGATGCAACAAAACATTCAATAAACGCCTGCAGCACCACATAAATAAAATGAAGCGCTCTATAGAATGGCAAATAAAAAAAAATCCAAGACATGGCAAAGATACATATTATGTGACAAAGAATGCCAGATGCTGCTAAAATCCACACGTCAGCAGGTTTACAGCTATGATTTATTATGAATAACAGTGATTATGGCACGTAATAAATCCCTATTCACAGCCTGACACAATCCTAATTCTGGTGGTGACGTAGTTCCCGAGTTATAGTGTGTGCAGTTACTAAATGACATGTTTTGTTGAGTGTCCAAATGCGAAGACATCGCTGCATGCCCTGACTTCCCCATGCATTTTGACATGTCTGAAATTGTTATTAGTGGGTCGGGCATTTTTACCTTACTAAACAGATTAAAAACTTCATCTACAACAGGTCACAGCGAATTTAATAACAAGCTACTCAAGAATGTGTCCCAGCTAGTGTCGCAACATACCCCTGGGTCCATTCTTAAGACTGGTGAGTGGCTAAAGTCATCCCCTTCTACAAATCCAGCGAGTGTTTCTCACCCCTTCACTACCAATGAATATCATTAACCAGTACAATTCGCAAACATATGGAACACATTATTATTTCACAAGTCATCGACTATTTCGAAGATCCCAGTTTAACATTCAACTACCAGCACAGGTTTGCATTTACATTATGACTTAACATGAAACCACCAAATTTACTCCATCTTTGCAGCAGCTCATCACTCTCTTGGCACCATCAAATGAAACCTAAAGCATGCTTTTGTCAACATACATAAGCTTGCTTACACTACACTAATCCACACAAAGCTCGAATACGCATCGCTAATACAGCACTCTGGCAGGTAAACATTGTTGACGAGATTGCATTTGTTCAAAACTGGGCTGCTTGCCTTCATATTTTCCGACTATTCATCTTACACTTCCGTGTCACCATTAAAAGCATGTACTGATTTACAAGCGCTATCGCTTCACCACAAATCAGTGCGTCTTTGCCTGCTCGACAAACTTTATAATCACACTTCACAATGATTTCTTTCAGTCACCACCTGCCGTCTTTTCATGCCGGGATCACCACCTCATATTCAAGCGTATACCATCTCACGCGTTACAATATGCATGCTCCTTTATACCCTGCACCATCACTGAATGGAACTGCTTTCCCTCTGATAATGCCACAGAATCTGACACTAAAATTTTACGACGTGCTACGCACTGTTAATTAGTTCCCTTTTTATTACATTCTTGTTTAGTTGTTTTTGTGAGTTGCTAATAAATACCTGTAGTTTATGTGTGCATGAATATTTTCAACATTTGATTGTGCTGTGTGCATAACTTTCGTTTCGCAATTCTTATGTTTTCTTACATTCTGTTTCTTAATACCTAAACAATGTTAGCATACTTTTGTTCTGTACTTTGTCCTATTATTTATTGTAACTATTTCTTTGTAATCTCATTTATGTTTGTACTACTCCTCCCCTGTTATGTGATGCGCGCAACTGAATGCCTTTAAGGGCACCGTTGAGCGCTGCAACACTGCTACTTTGATGTAGCAGTGTTGTGAGGCATTTTGCCACCCCAGGTAAAGTCAAACTACTGCACTTCTCTCCACTCTAGCACCAAATTTAGGTGCATCATATGAAGAATTTTAAGACACATTGTAAGGCATTATAGTAACCAATAGGGGAAGAAAGTTGGTACACAGGTTTCCAGGCATCACTTCATTGTTCTTTCAAAAGTCAGTCATCCATAGTGCATTTGAAATTGGATATTTTACGGAATCCAACATTTTCCTTTGCCATTGGTGAAATGTAAATGCTAAAGTGGGGTGAGGAACGACTAGATGCGATGTGCCCATCTAGAGCTGCCAAATCTAAGTGGCCACTTGTTTTGCCTACAGCACAATATACCGCTGCTTGGTTGTGTTGCTGGTCAGAAATATATATACAAAATAACAGAAGGTGCTGCTGTGCCAATATATTCACAAAAGTCTTATACGATTATGCAGGTGCCATCCATTAGCATCAAAACATGGCCTGCACAAGCACGGTATCCTCAGCGGAAATTGTAGTGTTACATCTTGCATACAGAAATGTGTAAACAAGGTGCACTGTGCTAAAATTTGTCTTGTGAATTCCTACTGTGCCAACTGTGCAGATTGATGACATATAATTTGATGCGGGAGCTAGCCCACTGCACATGTACACAAAGGAAAATGATTCACCTCTTAAATATGTGAAATTACGCCCAGGTAGGCACAATGAATTTTCAGCTCTGTATGCTTCAGTGTTATGCTAGAAGAAAACGTTATTTTAGTGTGTTGCTGATTCACAATTTTATACCAACTATGCATATAGCAGAAGAATCTGCAATCTTTTAGGCTGCGTGTTAAAATACCATGTATACAAACCCAGGGAAAACACGGGGAAGGCGGGAAATGAAAATGCAAGACGATGAGCAAACCGAGAACAAGGTGAAAGCAGGAGCCAACGTTTCAACAAGTGGACTTGTCTTCTTCAAGGCGACATATGCTTTCCTCGCCACAGTTACAGATATTAAGAATCAGTTTGGTTGATGCCCAGCCTGATATTCCGTGATTATACTGATGTGCATATAATTGTTTATTCTTTTTCTGTGGATTGCATTTCACCTACTAACAATTGAAAGATATCAGTCAACTTGAGATGCAAATAGTGTTGTACTTTGGGGAAGGTATATATATATATATATATATATATATATATATATATATATATATATACATATAGCACCAGCGATTATATTACGACCTTTGACGAGTCATGTGACGAGCTTTACACTGACACACCATGCTAGCCGCTGGGTTGTTGTGCTTTGAGTGCCACATGTTTTCGTGAGCACAGGTTTGACCGATAAAGAGTTAATGCTATGAAGAGATGTTTCCAGTGTCTTATTCTACACTGTCACGGCAACGCAACAATGCTCTCAAGTATATTTATTGATTTGACAGCAAGAATTCCATAGACAATTTCTGTGGCATGGAGGAAGGAGATGCAGATATGGTTGCAGATCATCATCATCATCAGCATCATCATCATCATCATCATTATTATTATTATTATTATTATTATTATTACTGTATTAATCATTAATATACATCGTTGTACTGTGTGGTAGTACAATATATAGTATACCGCTCAACACAGTCAGTGCTCAAAGTTAGCCGGGGCTCGAGAGAGTTCGGCCTCTCTTCCATTTTCTAAGCAGGGGTTCGGCCCCGACTTTGCAGATCAACTGTAACACTGTGGCACCCATTCGACAAGCACTGTAGGTGATTTTATTGTCAATAGTGCCTTGTTAGGGGAAATTCCAACTCTCCAATTTTCGGAAGAATGACTTAAATAAATAACAAATTGGTTTACTACCTCTGTCCAAGCGGCGTGATCATGAATGCCTTAAACTGTTGCATAATTCAAATAATACCCCACACTACTCATTAAAGAACAACTATCTGTCTCCTGATAAATTGAAACCTACTAGGAATAGCCACAAACTTAACATTGCACCATTTCAACCGCATACTAACCTGTTTAAGTATAGCTTTCCTCATACAATTGAAAAACGGAACTTACTCCCAGGTGAAACTAGGTCACTGGCTTTAGAGAAATGTTTGTATAAATTAGCTTGATTCATGCTGTGTTTATTATACTGATTATATCTTTTATTTTGAAGTTATCATGTTTCTTAAGGGATTGAAGTTGATTTGTGCAGAAAAATATTTTCTTATGTGCAATATACAAACCCACTCCTGCGATTGCCCAATTGGGCTACAGTATGTGAAAATAAAAATAAATAAATAAGTGAATAATCAGTTGATAGGGTATGAGCAAAGACAGAGCAACAGCTATTGTCCTACTTCATGCATTTCCCCAAGGCATTGCACATGACAGTCACCACCCTTAATTGCTCGACGAATTAAGATTCTTGGCACAGCTAGCATACTGTTTCATGAGTCAGTTGAGTGTGAACCTACCTGTTCGTGAATTATTGAAGGTTTACCTTGGTTTCTTAGTTTACCAATTATTTTAATTCGTTTATTATTGCATTGTGAGCACAGACTTGTGCTATACCAAAGATGCATGTACTTTGTACACTTATGCAGTAAGCAGGTATGAAACCATGAAATATATTCTTGTAGTGCCCTGAGGTTCTAGGTCCTTTCGGCTGCCCTTATTACCACCGGTACCACTATAGCCGTTTCCACCAGTGGTGCGGCCGGTATGTCGATACCGCCGGAGTGCTTTATTGAGCGGTATGTGTGAACGTGACACGCGCGGCTTGCCCGTAAATCCGTTTCACTTGCGCGTGCCGCGTCAACAGAAACACGCCGCTTTTCTTTCTTTTTCTGGTGGAAACGGGGCACAACATCGAATAAACGAAGCTTTGCACAACAGGTTTACGAACGGACAAACACGAAATAACAACCAGTCTTACTCATCATTAACATGTCTAATTGACCAATGATTTGGCGGCTGTCCATTGTATTTGTTAGGTTGTTAATTATGCTGTTTCTCACTGGTCAACCAAGCGAGACTGTACTAGTAATCATGCAAGCCGTTCGTTTTCTTGCATTTCGTGATTTGCTCGTCCGGCTCCTTTTGCCGACGAGAAGCAGCCTATTTCTCGCTTTATCCCCAGCAGCAATACTGTACAAAACGAAATATTGTCCCTCCATATAAACCCCATTCAACCAGGTTCAATGTCCTCAACATTAAGCCACAACATGTAAGGAATATCGTTTAAAGGCCGCAGGCCAGCTGACAATGGACATAAATCGGAGGGGCCGAGGCGCCAAGGAAACTAGACTAAAACATTGTTTGCCGTGAGTATTTTCTAAACAGCATGTGGCTTATATCTTAAATAAATAAATATAGTGAAATCTAGACGGACATATATTAGAACTTTGTTTCGTTCCGTCCATATTCAAACTCTTCTAGGTGGCGCCACAACAGCTCATACAAATGCACGCTGCGCGAATTCGAATCCACGGCGAGATTTGAGCGCGGGAAGCTGCTTTGTGCCGGTATGCCGGGGTAGGCTTGACAACTCAAAATTTTCTATTTGTACTTGTGAGGCAGCAGTATTTGACAGAAAAGAATAATACTTTGATGCTCTTCTCACGCCTACAAGCGAGGGCGGCGTGATTAACAACACAGCGTAATGCGCAACGGTGAACGCCAACGAACTGCGTGCCGCCACCAACCTGGACGAAGCATTTTGGTAAGCTCGTATTTTATTTCTTGTTCGCAAAGTTTGTCGCAGGCAAACAATTTTTTTTCTTTATTTCTAAAAGGATCGCATTTGACTTCGCTATCGTGAGTCCCGCGCCTTGAACAACGGCTTCTGCGATATCCAGAACGTATTGATGTGCTCAGTGCGCATGCATGATGTAAGACGATAGAATAAGCAGAACCGTGTAACCTCTATATCGTACAGGGAGGAAAAGACACGAAGATAATATGTCAGTTAAATAAAAAGGACACGTCTCGTTTGTACGCGTCCTTTTGTTTTGGTTACTGTATATTTTGTTAATGTATCGTCATATGGTTTACCAGCCATGGCCGGACTTGGTGCTCTCGTTCTCGCGCGCAAATGTCCCGGTTTGCTGAGGTGGCACTGTGAACAGCGCCAGACAGGGCGCGATTCCCCCGGTTCTTGAGCCCCTGGCCAAAAACTTATTTCTGGTATAGGAAAAATTTTCACAGCTGTGCACTGTACCCACCGTGGTTGCTTAGGGGTTATGGTGTTGGGCTGCTAAGCACGAGGTAGTGGGATCGATTCCCGGCCACGGCGGCCGCATTTTGATGGGGGCAGAATGCGGAAACGCCCGTGTACTTTGATTTAGGTGCACGTTAAAGAACCCCAGGTGGTCAAAATTATTTCGGAGTCCCCCCACTATGGCGTGCCTCATAATCAGATTGTAGTTTTGGCAAGTAAAACTCCATGATCTATTTTTTTTTACCTCTGCACTATGTGTTTTGAAATGTTCTCCCTTGTTTAAGCGTGTTCGTACAAGCCTTTACCGTAGTTTTAGCTTTAAGATTTGACCGTATTCTCTCGGTGCGTAATGCATTTATACACAACAACCGCGGATAGAAGCTGCGACTGTTTGAGATCGTAGCGCCTTTTCCCTAAGTTGTAGTGATTATATGTCATTGGAAATGTGTAGGGTTGGAAATGCTTGTTTTCATCCTTCACATTCTAGAATACAAATTTATACTAGGGTAACTAAAACTTGCAAAATGCAGTGTGAAACTTAATACTAAACTTTATTTATTAAAAGAAAATAAACAATATTTTCAATGTCCCTTTATAATAGCATCGTTGTGCACCGTGGAGGTGAACTGGTTCGAAGGCACAAACTGATTGAATGGATTCTTGTCTTGCTTTAGCATAACTCAGTTTGAGTATGGACGAAAAAGTACATGTGACAGGATGAGCACTAACTTCTAACTGGTCTTATTCCACGACCCCACTGCACATTATATGCGCCGCTCATAGCACACATGAGAAAAACAACTGAAGCAACAACCTTACAAGAAGCAGACGGCTGCAGTTCACTGAAAACGTGCCGACCAACTTATAAAGTCCCTTGCCTGATAAAGAGAAGGAGGGTGTACTCACGCACACGCTAACGCATTTGGCAATGGCATTAGCCTGATCAGTAATCTCTCGCATCAGTTGAGTGTTACTGCATCCTATGATGACACATTCATTAAAAAAAACTAGTTTGCATCCACAAGTCTTGCAATGCATGGCAAGGGACCTGCTTCATTAACTTTTATGAAGGTTGTAACTATGCTCGCCCAAGCACTCATTGATACTGCATCAGAACGGCAAGTTGGGCCAGTTGGTCGGGATTCATACTAAGCTTTGTTACAGCGCAACCTAAGACAAGGACAACAGAAGGTACAAAACAGCGCCGTGTCGTCATTTTGTACCTTCGGTTGTCCTTGTCTTAGGTTGCGCTGTAACGAACCTTATTATGAATCATTGATACTCCTTCCCGTCTGTCTAATGTAGACGCCCTTGCACAACAAGGGAAACTTGTATACCACAGCTCAAGTGCAACCAACATGCCCGTTCATGTCTTTTTTCCAACCAGCGTGTCAAAACAGATGTAAAATACTGGCAAACATGCAATGACCAGTACGTCCCTTCACATTTATTCTCCAATATTCTGCTATCTCAACTGCAGGTTGCCAAGAGTTAAAAATTACCAGAGGGTACTACTCAAATGGTGTTCACTGTATCTTGATGAGTGTTGTTCATGGCAGTCGCTGCAAATATTTCTCTTTCATTGTGCACGAAGATTATTCATTAGCTATTTTTTTTAATTTACCTAGTCGATGAGATGTCAGTGAAAAAGTTTTGTATGATGGTTACAAATGGCCGGTAACAGCATTTAAAACAGCCTAGGATTTGTGAAGACACCTGAATGAAAGCCCGTGAAATAAATAAAAGGTGAAAATAAACTGCCCTGACCATGACAATGCTTCTGCGCACCAACTATTGCATCAATCTTTACAAAAACTTTGCTAAATATGGGCACTGGGAAAGAACAGCTGCAGTTTTTTCTCGACATGTCAGCAGTTTTTGGCGTGCAAGTACACTCCCTACCAAACGCGAAGTAGCGTGGTCTTGGTAACAGTTCACTTTGAAAAACCTTTACAAGACTGTGCCCCAGGTTTGCACATTCATAATATATGCAGTGCACTGGTGACACTGTTTCCGTCTGAGACCACTTATATTACTGATGCGGAGCGCATTGTCACGTTAATTTCTAAAGAAAAATTTGCTTGTTTGGTATTCTTTTTTTTTTGTCGAAAAAAAAAAAGACCACACGTGACCTAGGTCGTTGTAACGCTGTTATCGGTCATTTCTCGGCGTATTCCGCAACCTTTGCATTGGCACCGTATTCGATAAGTAAGGAAATAAACATTCATTACAAGTACATATTAATTGCTTGTTCACAATGAAAAAAAAAAACTTGAGTAGCACAAACATAAACCTATCAACATAGAGTGGGTGATGTTCACGGAAAGCACTCATTAATTTTTTTCTTGGCCGCAGTTAGTTGTCACATCCAGTATGTAATTTAATGGTGGTTTCCAAGTAACCTGTACAGGTCTCCTTCGTAGCTTCATGCTAAAATAGGGTGGGTGAAAATTTTTCCTGTCATGAATTTTACTTGCCTTGCAGGCTTCAGCAGAACTGATCTGCCATAATCAAATAGTGCTCTGTAAAGTGAAATAAGGAACAGCTTTTCTTCATATACCTGTATTTCACTCATTGACCTTTACCAAGCTACTCATGTAAACATGTATTTACTGCTCCAAAGCGGGCATTTCATGCTCCAGAGTGTCAAAGTTGCCGCTCCCAGAGCTGCTCCAAAACTTCTTTGACTGCTTCCATCCCTGTATGAGTGGCCCATAATATGTTTATTGAAATTATCACTGGCATCCCAGAAACTTCAACACTTAACATCCGTTTGCCAAACTGCCTACATCTCAACATTTTGGTTAGAACTGATCACTTTATTTGCTGCAGGACTGAAGCTGTCTTGATATCTGCAATACATTGGACACTACATGCAGGATTCTGAATGGATACCTGAGCACTGCTTGAAGGAGCAAGCTCTACAGCATCACTTATGCTCCTTTCGATGGGTTGGGAAGAGGAACCATGGCACGCAACTCTACAGGCACCTGCGCTCTTCACTACCTTCGGAGGAGAGATGCATTGGTATGCTGTACACGTATTTGACTGTGGATTCCAGCTGCATCTCTTGCATTGTCATTCGATGTGCAGGTAGAGGAGTTACCAATTGGGCGCACATATTTGTTAACGATACAAAAAGGAAGGTGCTTCTTTGAACACCGATGACCCCGTCCTCCAATTATTTATTTTAATTTTCTTGTTACCATATATTTGGTGATTATATAAAGCCAAGAAAAGCGTTGGTGTAATTAGCTGTGGTTGAAATTGAAATGTAGAAAATATTGAAAAAAAGTCATGAAAGCAGACGAAAGGACCTTGTCTCTGGTGATGACTGAACCCACAACCTTTGCAGTACACACGCGATGTACTACCAATTGTGCTAACATGGGTATTTATGGTATTTATGCCCTCGGAGTGTTAGCCAGCGCCATTTAGAGCCATGGTGGGCAGATGTGGAACATGTTTTTTTGCACGATGGTGTCGCGTAACACCTGAACTGAAGAGAGCAGGCATGTGGCTAATAAACCCATGCATGCTACCTAAAGGCATCAAGGCTATGAGGTTTCAAACCCTCGCATGAATGAATGAGAAGGAAAACGGGCTTCATTTTTTAAAAATCACGACCATATAAAGCCAGCAGGCAATGAAGCCAAGAAAAGCATAGGGGTAACTAGCTGTGGTTGAAACTGAAATGTTGCATTGGCTCTGCGGCCATCTATCAAATTTCACCGTAATGCATTATCATAACTCAGTGGGCAGCACGTTTACAAATTATAATTCAGAAGACTGCTGGAATTTAAACAAATGAGCCGTTAGCAAGAATGATAGTGTATGCCTTTCTAATATTCTTCGTATTTATGGCACTTATTCGTAACTTTTCCGCTGTGTTATATCAGTGTTTTAATTCGGACCAAAACCGTGCTATAATGTAGCAAAGAGGTTACGGTCTAGTGGCGTAAATGTGCATTTTAATAAGAGGGCGAATCGCCTTAACGTTAACTGAGAGTTGTTTAAACTTGGGCAGCCTTCCGAAATATACTTTTTTTGAAGTTGCTGTCCATTGAGTTACACTGGTGCACTGTGTCATGCGAGCTACTGCAACGAGATGGCGCTATGTACACGGTCATGTAAGATGCGGAACAACGCCTCTGGGAGAGCGGACCAGACCGTGTAAGCCGAGCCGGCATGTAGCCGTGCGTGTTTTGCACACACAACCTCGTAAAAAGCTCCCAGTTAACACTTACGTTTTGTCAATCACGTATGCTCGTCACCCGACCATGACATGGAGGCAGCGGTGGGATACTTGACAACGCTGTGAGAAATGCACCATGCAAGTAGAAGTCTACAGCATCAGCGCACTGTGGGGAATACGAAACTTTGCTACCCATGGCTTCGCCTACAGTTTCCATAGCCCAGGACGCAGCTCCGCTAAACTCGTTCGTCGTCAAACTGCCGGAAAAACTTGATTTTCGGCGACCCGAGGAGTAGAAACGGTGGTTCACGAGAAGGGAGTGTTATAGAGCTATGTCCAGACTAAAGAAGCAAGACGACGAGATGCAGGTGAACACACTCCTTTATGCCATGGGTCGTGAAGCCAAAGACGTCCTAGCCTTGCTCAGGCTCTGTGCTGCTGAGAAACTCGACTACAACACAGTAATGCAAGTGTTCATAAAAAATTTCCTGCCACAGATGAACGTGATATACGAGCGTGCAAAGTTCAACAGCCAGAAGCAAGACGCGCATGAGAGAGCCAATATGTTCACCGAACTCTTCAGACTAGCTGAAGCCTCTGAGTACAGCGCCCTGAAAGAGGAATTGATCTGTGATAGACTCGTGGTCGGTCCCACAGACACGCAGGTAAGTGAGAAGCTGCAACTTCACGCTGAGCTTACTCTGGAAGCCGCTGTCAACGCTGCTCGCAACATGGCAACAATCAAACAGCAGCAAAAGGACCTGCGGTCACAGCTACAACCACTTGAAGCCGTAGACACCATGCACAGCTTCTCGAAGAGCAAAGAGCAAAGTCAAATAATTCTCGTAAAAACCAGCGTGACCAAACTGCGCTGACATGCAAGTGGTATGGTTCAAAAAGACACCTATGGTTCACCATCACACACTATGTGCACAGTGAATGGCAGAACATGCAGGGCCTGCAGTAAAAAGGAACATTGCTGCCATATGCTTTTCGGCTTCCAAAAAGCAGAACAAAAAGCACATACCAAGCTGTTTTGGAGGAGGTTTACTTGCACAATTAACTGATCAACAGGATCCTGGGCCATGAAAAATCAATGTGATGGTCAATGACTTAAAGGTAGACACTGGCGCAGATGTGACTGCCATGCCAACAAGCCTCTACGACGAAGAAGTCACGGGAAACCTGAAGCAAGCAAAAGAACAGCTGCTCGGACCCGGCAGGACCAAAAAAAGCAACGGTTAGACTTCTACCCTGTGCTGAAATGGCTGGTTGTGTCAAGAACAAATTTATGTAATAGACAAGCTGCATGACGCACTTTTTGACGTCCCGCAATCAAATCCTTCAATGTCCTACCAAGTCTCCTAGAAGTAGCGGAGTGAACAGGCAAGGTCAGCGACCCAGCCAACATTTTATGCCACTACCTCTACCTGGCTACAGACCTGGGCCTGCCTTCTCAAGACCGATTACAATATATCGCTACTCCCTGATGCCAAGTGGTGTGCTATTATGTACTCGGGGCGAGTACCTCTGCCCATGTTGCCGAGTGTCCAATGTTAGTTGGAGAGAACGGAGAGCCTGGGTGTCATCATAAAGGTCGAAGAGACCACAGAGTGGCGTGCACCTATGGTAGTTGCGAAAAATAAAGGAGGCGAGCTTCAAATCTGCAGTGACTTTGGAGGGTCGAAATAGAACATTCTGTGAGAATGAATCTTAGTACCCACCGTCAATGATTGCCAGGCCAAACTCACCGGAGCTGCCTGGTTTAGCAAACTTGATGCTATAGCCGGATATTGGTTACTGGTTACCCGAGTCCCAGAGGTACAACACTTTCCTGACGCCAATTGGCCATTTTAAGTTCCTCCGATTGCCCTTCAGAATTTCCACAGCAACCGAATTGTTCCACAGGGAAATGCTAAGACTGCTAGAAGGCCTGGACGGCCAAGCATGTCTGCAAGACGACATAATAGTGTTTGGTCCCACGAAGGCAGAACATGATGCACGACTGCACAAAGTACTTCAGCACCTGCAAGAAGTTGGCATCACCCTAAACGCAGGAAAGTGTGTACTACACCAGCAGTAAAAAATCGGGCCCCTTGGTTAACCCCCTTCTCGTTCATTACATAACGAGGGTCTCGAATCTGGCAACATTGGTGCCTTCAGGTACTACGTGTGGGTTTATTGACCAGTTGCCCTCACCCAAAAAGATCGCATACTCGCGATGCCTGCGACAGAAAGGATGCTCTACATGCATCGCCAAGGTTTGCGAGTGGTGGCACTGGCTAACAATCCAATGGTTAGTTCTAGTAGTAAGATAAATACCACAGGAAATAGATGGGAAGACGGTGCTGTGGTAGCTCGATCGGTAGAGCATCACACTCGTAATGCGTAGATGCGGAATCGTTCCCCACCTGCGGGAAGTTGTTTCTTCATCCACTTTCAGTTCCATTAAGTTATAATTTCTTGATTTCAATTAGTAAGTACAAGTAATTTTCCCTGTGTTGTCCTTGATGCCTTTCTTTGTTGGCGTCTTATGATATGATTAATAAAAATCGGGCCCCTCGGTTAACCTGCTTTCTTCTCGTTCATTACATAACAAGGGTCTCGATTCCGGCAACATTGATGCCTTCAGTTGGCATGTGGGGCTTTATTGACCAGTTGCCTTCACCCAAAAAGATCACGTACTTGTCATGCCTGCAGCAGAAATGATGTTCCACATCCACCGCGTGTGTGCCATGTTTTCTAAGAAAGCAGAAACGATTCATATAATCTCTCTGGATGTTCATAAAAGAGGGAGAGGGAGGAAAGATTGCAAGGAAGGGAACAGGGTCAAACAAATTGAGGTGTAGCAACCTGTGTAAACTGAAAGCAAAAAACATTCATACACATACTTGTGAGGAATAGAAACAAAATGAATAATTACACAGCCACTCCCACTCTTTGATATTAAAGAGCTTCTGATATAAGTTGTGAATTCATGTTTCTACTTCTGCCAAGAGTGTATTTCAAGTTGTGGATGACAAGTGCATGTGTTACAATGCTCACCTACATTGCTCTTACTTTGTTTTCATATTCTGGAAATCTTCTCTTGCCCTTTTATCAGTGCAGCGTCCAACTTGGCTTGTGTAGAGCTTACCAGAAGTAAGAGGTTATTTGGCAAACCATTCCAATGGCACAATTCATGAACGGTGTTGCATGCCTTTTGTTAAAAGCAGCTGCATTTTTACACTCAAGCGTGGGAAAAGAGCTTCGATGGCTTCTTCGGAACCAGCACCACGAATGGAGCCCCATATTTGTCATCAAACTTCCTCAGTCAGTGCAACTGCTGTGCTCATGAGGCAGTGCCTCTGGCTGCTTCAAACTGCGTACTGTTGCCTTTGCTGCTTTCAACTCCTGAAGTTTTCGCAGTAGGGATTCTGAGATTCCGATGATGAGAGTGAGGGAGGCCAGCTGTTATGAACCTGCCAACGTGAGCACAATATCTATTGCGCATTGTGTTAATACACATTTTTAGAGCCCATTCAAGGCACATTGAGGTAATAGTGGCCTTAACATGGATGCAGGCTGGTTCATACAGCAGCTAACCTTTTTTTTGCTCTTAGTTGGTAACATCGGGAAGCATGCTTTAGGGTGAACATCAGATGTTTAGCTAACATATGCAGCACATTGTAAATGGGTTAATGAAGTTGAGTCTGACGAAGTCTTATCCGGTTAGAAAGAGTCGAGGGGAAAAACAGAACTGACACCGACCAAGGTGAAAAATTATTCAAAAACACCTGGGAGCCTTGCTTACAATGCTTTCGCCATGCGTGTCTCATGTGTAAAGGCTAGTCCTTTTCCGTGCCCATTAAAAACATTTCAAAAGTTATCTACTGTATTCTCATGTGTCATATAGGAGTTAGGTTGTAAAAGAATTAAGATATCGATGTATCTAAAAACACTTACATCCACGGCGTTGTCAAATATCTAGTGATTTAATGTCACAAGCACAGGAGCATCGTGATTATCACATCTCAAAACCCCTACTGCAGAAGCTTAAATTCCAAACGCAATGAAATTTAACTTTGGCTATATTGGTAATAAATTAGTAGTAAATACTACTGTAGTGATCTCGGCAAAGCTGCGGGGCTGGTATGTAATTTTCTTTTTGATATTCTTTTAATACTGTATTAGCAGACAACGCATGAACCTGGTGGTTAGTGGCTATGACGAGAGTCCACATCGCCTCCAGGTTTTTATCACACTGCAGGTAGCTGCAGGTGGTCCCTTATCTCGTAGGCCACACCCTGCAATCTGAGTCATGCCTCAATGCCAGTTGCTGGTAATTGTGGCATTCATTTCAGTCTCGGTATCAAGATTACTAGAATGCTGTTTTGTATTTACACTGTTTAAATAATTTTTTTATGCAGCCCTAACTTTTCTTGTAGTTGGGCTTTAAGGGCTGCAAAACAGCAAAAGCCAGCAGTGCACACACTTTAAAGCAGATGGAAGTACTGCCTCATGAGCACCAAGTGATGCACTCACTGCAGGTTTCTGACAAGCATGGGCTCTGAGTTGGGTTCTTTGACGTTGCGCTGCCAAGCTTGATGGTGGATGATCAAACTGTAGCAGTGGCAGCTGCATTTTGATAGGTGTGAAATGCAAAAACGCATGTGTTTTGCACTGTATGCACAGTAGAGTAACCAAGGGGGTCAAAATTATTCCAGAATCCCTCGTACTTCGTGCCTCATAATCATATTGTGGTTTTGGCACACAAAACTACAGAATTTGGTTCAATATATTACTTGGTGCCCTTTGATGTTCCAGTTCTCAAATTTTCTTGCTTATAAAAGCTCTGTTCTTGCTATAAATGATGGATTTGTTATCACAAAAGGCTAACCTTTAATCTAACTTAACTCATTAATTTACTATAGTGTCCTTTTTCCATGCATTAAAAGCATGGAACACTAATACTTTTGCATTATTCTTTATTTGACTCGTGCTCAACAGCTAGATGCCATAGAAGATGAACTACTACCGTGGGCTTCAAGTTGATAGGTTGTCTTATAAAAGCTTGTCTTTTCTTTTAGAGATAAAAACACCTGAGCCTAGTTTTCTGTCTTTATATGGACTATTGAGATAGGCAAGCACCACTTGCATGATAGATCAGTGATTAGTTATGTGTTCAGTTCTTGCCCCCGCCCCAAAAAAAGAAAGTGAACTTGTGGGATCGTTCCCCACCTGTGGCAAGTTGTTTTTTCATCCACTTTCATTTTGATTAATTTATCATTTCGTTATTTCATATATTAAGCTCAAGTAATTTCCCCTATGTTGTCCTTGGTGTTTGTGGGCTTCTTATGATATTACTCATAAAAATTGGGCCGCTCGGCATCATTGATGCCTTCAGGTAGCATGAATAAAGGGAAAATCAGACATCCACCCGTTCGTAGCAATTGCTACAAAGGAAACCCATACGGGTTCCTCGAAAGAAAAGCCTCATAGTTGAAGAAAAATTCGTCCTGGTCCGGGACTCAAATCCGGGACCACCGCCTTTCCGGGGCAGCCGCTGTACCATCTGAGCTAACCAGGCGGCTAGGAGATGGCAGGGCGAAGTCGAATTTGTCGACAACACGAAGCAAAGGCAAGAGTTTGACGTAGTAGTTCTGCGGAAACCCGCAAGGTGGAGAGAAGTAATGAATAAAGGGAAAATCAGACATCCACCCGTTCGTAGCACTTGCTACAAAGGAAACCCATACGGGTTTCTCGAAAGAAAAGCCTCATAGTTGAAGAAAAATTCGTCCTGGTCCGGGACTCGGATCTACGAACGATTGCTACGAACGGGTAGATGTCTGATTTTCCCTTTATTCATTACTTCTCTCCACCTTGCGGGTTTCCGCAGAACTACTACGTCAAAAGCTTCAGGTAGCATGTGTGGGCTTATTGACCAGTTGCCTTCATCCAAAAAAGATCACGTTCTCGTGACGCCTGTGACAGAAAGGATGTTCTAAGCCCATCGTCAAGGTCTGTGAGTGGTGGCACTGGCTAACACTCCCAGGGTTCTACAAAGAAACATAAGTACCCAAGAAAGTGGACGGGGAAACTTCGCCGCGGTACCTCAATTGGTAGAGCGTGGCATGCGAAATACGAAGGTTGTGGGATCATTCCCCAACTGCGGCAAGTTGTTTTGCATCCACTTGCATTTCTATTAATTTATCGCTTCATTATTTCATTTATTAAGCTCAAGTAATTTCCCCTATGTTGCCCTTGGTGTCAGTGTTTGTTGGCTTCTTATGATATGACTAATAAAAATCGGGGCCCTTGGTTAACCACCTTTCTTCCTGCAATAACATGTTTCATGGAGCATAACAAAAGCACGCTTGACTTTCTTAAAAAAAAATATGCTTCATGTAGACTGTTTCTGTGTCCTTGTCTGTTTGCAACCTAAAAACATGAAAAACAGCTGGTAAAAGGCAGCAGAATATTTTAAACGAACTGCTGATATTGCAGTAATGAAAACTCTTCACAAAGAATAGCTAATAAAATTATTTTTTAAATTTCAGTGGTTTTCTAAAAATAAAATTGGCATGGAAAAGGTTAATCTTGTATGGGGCATTAAGAGCAGTAGCGAAACAAATTAGTCACCTAACGCAATGTGTGTAATGAATTGAGGATAAGTGCTCTATAAAAAATTACATGTTTTTGATGAGAGATGGTGATTATTATCCGACACATGTCGATCTTTATTTGCTAATGTGGAAAACCACAATCACTTCCCTCTCAGCTCTGTCAGGGCTCTTTGCAACTAAACTCATGTGCTGGAAGATAGCAAAACACCCACGGCTCATATGTTCAGCCATGTGGCTACTGTAGTTATTCTTTGTGCAAGTTCTGGGTTCACCCACTCCCTCATTGAAACATTGATAATGATTACGGTTACTAATACTCGTTTCCATCCAGGAGCAAAATCAGCTTGTAGTTGATGCTAGACCTGTTGACAGGTCTTTATCCTTGTTTCTTCATGCTATCATACTTCTAAGAATAAATAATCTTGCATACTATTGCTGAAAGCTGGGAGAGTTGGTTACTGGCATTAGGAAACATAGTTACTACACTATAAGATGAAACATGAAATGCACAGGACGAGCACTGCACATGAACTTGTTTTAGTACATGAGTGCGATTATATGCATGCATGAAAGGCTCACATTTGCAGCAAAATTTGACTATACATGACATATAAGATACATCACTCATTCTATTTTGCATGTACCATACATCTTTTTCAAGTAATCAATTTTTCTATTCGAGATTTCAATAGAAGGTGTGCTATTGTATTTATCGGTTTGTCTGGGAAGGCCCTTATATATCAGTGTGCACGTTTAGCCTTACATTTTCTGAGTATTTTGCCATGTATTGACATCTTTTACAATGTCCTGCAAGTTTTTCAGGCCTTGCTAACAGGCTAACCTGCGCAGAATGCTCAGCCTGTCTTTGAGCCACCTTTGAGTGTCTTAATGCCTTCAACAGCAATTGTTATGCCCCAGTCACACGAGCATGCCAAAGGTCGTTTGAAGTTAAGGAGCCTTGAGCTTTCAAAGACATTAGTTCAACGGATATATGTGCTATATATGTGGAACGGTGCTGCATGGTCTCCAGGTAATCTGCGTGTAAGCTTTCAACAGAAACCGCAATGTATCCTTAGCGCTACCATCACCTCGAAAGTAATAAAAAAATATGGCCCAATGCGTCTTATAATAAATTTGTCACATTTTTTCAGCAACATTCATTTTTCCTAATACATAGAAACATCAAAACAACATGCACACGTAGTAAAGGCATTACTTTATCACAAACAGATGTATTTATTGTAATGATGGCCACCATGTGTACCGCTTCGTACACCGCACGTTCGCGTCGATTATTCATTGTTGCCTTTGCTTCAGCTGCTTTGTTTCATTCGTTGTGGCTAGGTAGCGGTAGGTACACATAAACACTGTAAAAAACTACAAAACAAAAGTGACAAGGAAATGTGTGCAGAAAAAAGCCAAGGAGACTGGGATGCCTAGCAGCCACTAACCAAAGAACCAAATCGCACATGGCACCCGTGTTGTGTCGATGTTGCTGCTGACGACAGGCCGTGCCGGCGTTGCTGTACCGGCGCTTTCATGATGGAGATTGCGGGTGTCCCGAAAGTGTTTAGTACTTTAGTAACAGTATTCAGTACTTATAAGCTCGTTCTGAAGACGTAAAAATTGAACTTCCATATTTTTAGAGAGTATTTTTTCTGCTGCCAGACGCCCTCTAGGCTTGATAGTATTCCCTTGAGGTTTCAAAGGACGAACGCGCACTCCTTTGACTCAAAGCCCCCTTCCAGTAGGGCTCCTTTGCTGTGCCTGTGTGACAGTGCACATTCTCCCTTAAAGTAAAGGATCTTCGGTTCAAAGGACTTTGAAAGTGCCCCTGTGACTGGGGTATTATGTAGCATAGACCAGGATTTGTGGTAATGGCAGGCTGCAGGAGCATTGTGCGCAGATGTAGGTGGTAACAGCATCTGGATATCTCACAAAACATTGCAAAAGATGCCAAACTGTGCCAAAATTTGACTGTACACATGCACTTTGCAAATAGAAGGCAGGGAAGTGCAGATTTGTATACTAGGTCTTTTCCATTCTAGAAACCAATAACTGCATTGACAAACCTTCTACAGGGGTCTTCAATAAAGAAGTTGGTTACTTGAACAATATGATGTATGACATGGGTGCGTCATGAATCACATAGTTTATATGTCGTGTATGGTGAAATTTCCTGCGAATGTGTCATTTTTATGTATGTAATCATTGTTTAGTGAGGTCGCTTGATGTCCAGCACCCATTCTCTGCATATCATGTTGGTATTTTGTTTTGTCTTAGAACTGTAATTATGTTTCATAAAACCTTACATTGCTAAAGTTAGACTTTATGGCAGTTTGGGCTTTTCATCCACATTCTTGTTTTTGTCATTTCCCTTACCATGTAAGCATTTTTCTGGAGCACTTGCAGTATTTCGTCCTGCTCTTGCGTTTACAAGCCAGATGTCTGTCTCTGAACAGCTCAAACCACTTGTAGCATGCAAATCTGATGCATCCTCAACAGAACTCCATACTGAACGTATGGCTAAAAATATTTTTCAGGGGATGAAACACTTCTGTAACTGCCGAGTTTTGCAGCAATAAAGAAGCGGAATGCTTGCATCTGTGTAATCTATATATAATATTTTCTTTGTATCATCTTTTATCTGAGTGTCTGTCAGCATGGCAACATTGCATATTATCTTCGTTCTCAACATTCACGAGTTCCAAATAGCGCCTATAATCTTTTTGTCCTCACATTTTCTGCAATATCCTTCACCGGAAGGACAACTAGCAGTTCACCTCATTTACCACTTTTACAGGCAACAAATTAACTATAATAGTAGTGTCATGCCTATTGCTTAAAAGCTCCTAAACGATTTTGCACACCTGAAAGTTCCTTGAATTCATGCAAGCAGGTGCTGTTTATATGATGGCTGAATGCTCATGTGATTGGTTTTTTGCCCTATGGGAAAGAAAAACCCCAGTACCTATGTGTTGCTTTATGATGTTGACCTGTATTTATTATTACGTTGGTGAGCTTTGTGTGCACTCTGAAGATATGCGCATTACTGCTGGTGTTTTGTATATTCTGTGTATAATAAAACAACACATTATATCATCAAGAACACATTCATTTTATTAGTTTTTGTAATGTGTTGTCATTATTTTCTTTCATTGTCAGTGCTGCAAGGCGTCCTAATAGCTGATTAAAGAACTTCTGCAGATATAAAGAGTTCATTCAAAATTTCAGAAACTTTTAATCACTGCAGCTATAGGTTTTCTTTAATATAAGCTCTTTCTTCACTACAAAAGGGGGCCTCCTAAATTGGTTATTTGCACCTATAGGCCACCCTAGCTGGATGAAAATACTTTTCAGAAATTGCTCGGTCTATCTTACTTAAGTCAGAATAAGAAGATACTCTTTGCAGATAAAAAACATTAATGGCCTATCTCACATAATGAAACCTTCTGGAAAGCCTTGTGGTCATTTGTAGAAACACTTGTTTGTAGCTTCGTCAGTGCCGTGATGTTTCAACCTTAGCCTACAAGATAGCGATGCTCACACGATGTGAAATTTTCGTGAAGTATTCTGTTTGTGCATTCTGCAACTTAAAAGGAAGAGGTCCGGACACGGACCAAAATGGTTTAAAGTACTTATTTGAATTTCTCAATTTTGAAGCTATTTGAATTTATTTGAATGTAAAAACGTAAATAACTATTTTAAACATTTTGGTCGGTGTCTGGACCTCTTCCTTTTAGTATGCATCATCCCGACCAGACGGGCTTTCGTCATACTCTCCACTTCATCCAGTCTGCAACTGTACAATGGGCTGTAATTTTTCCTAAAATCTGAGGTGGCGAAGATACAATTGGAGTGGTAGCATTGAATGGCCCAGCACTGTTGAATAATTCGTGATGCCATGTTTAAATATTCATGCGGTGTCACTTTGCAATAAAATAGTACATAATCTCTTTACGTTTGGTTTTTCAAAATGCTCCCTATCATGCACTGCCATCTCAACAGTACCATGGCTTCTTGTGGGGGTTCCTTCCCTGTTGAAGGCCACGACTGTTTGCACAGCATCTCAGCCTGCCTGCCTTGACCTTGCGGAAGAAGAAAATACAAAATGCCTATATTTTGAAACGCATGCATGGCTCCATGCAACACCACCTGTCGTCGGGGTGTTAGGGCTTTTTGCAGAGAAAATGTTTGAAATGACGCCTTATGTGTGCCCTGGTGGCTAAGTGTTTGCCTCCTTGCCTGTGTAAAAATTTTACACTTATGGATACTGTTAAGGGTTCCTGTATTATATTTTCTTTCACATCCTATAGTAATTTTTGTTTCATTACGAAACTAAAAATTATAATTGAATTGCTGCTTTGTGTGATATGCAATATTCAGCTGAAGGTGATCAGCAGAGGTCGAACAAGTGTAACATCAGGTGGAGAATTTTTTTTGAGAAGTGGACTTCTTCGTGTCTGTCGGTTATATAATGCAAGGCGTCTTCTGAGGCCAGAAATTTTGAAAAAACTCGTTATATTTGTGGAAATTCAGTACGTGCCCTTGGGGCTACTACAAGCACTTAGGGCCACTGGGTAGATGCAGCTCTTCAATGAACGTTTTTGACACAAACTTGTGTATTTACACTGGGTGTGTGCCACTGCATATGTGCCACTCTCTAATGAACCTCTTTGATGCTGACTTAGGTCATGGGGCATCACAACACGAACCTACGTAGTGACAGCTGTGTATGCATGTAAGTGTGAGCTGGAATTGTCTGCTTGGATTTTCTTTCCCTGACGACGACTAGTCCCCTTGTTGAATTAACTTCAGCCTGAGATATCACCTATTTGTCTACTGTTATCACATTGCGCCCATTTTGCTGTGAACTTGTCGTGTTCTCTAGCTGGCAAGCTTAAATTTCAGGTACTGCACAGTGCTAAGGAAATTGATTCAGAGTCGGTGGTACCACCTCTGCTTCTTTTTCTTTGCAGCTGCGTGTTGCATGAGAGAATAAGTTGTACGTAGATGTCTATTAGAAACAGCATACGTATTCAAAGGTACTTTCATTATGTTCTAGGTCATTGGTGCTGTCTGGCCTCCTTTGCATCATTTTTTGTAGCATGCTCGTTTACATGCAAAAACAAATGTGGCCTGTTCTAATGCATGCAAGGACTGCCCAATAGCTCACGTTGTTTTGAGCCACTCAATTTCAGTCTTGGCTGCACTTGTTGATTTTCAACTGTACTGAAGCTTGTAATATGCTTGAATTTCCTGTCAAACTGGTTTGCTTGTTTGTATCCAATTTATTGAATTATTTCACTTTCATTATGCTAATAGTCATTGATTCTACTATCATGCTGGCACATTTGATTCTGGAACTGCAATAAATTCCCAGAGATTTTATTGCTTTGTCATGGTTTTTGCACTCGTCAGACACAATCTACTAAACACACACACAAAAAGAACTCCCTTCAACCTCGTAAAATTCCCAAAGGGTGCATAATAAACTCCCAGACTTACCTGTAAAAGCTCTAATAAAGAGCTAAAATGCACTCCCAAAACATCTGTTTAAAACTCCCTTAGTAAAACAGCTCCCTAAAGCTGTCAAAATTCACTCGCAAACATTCTCTTATATGTTCCCATAAAAAGCAAAAAAATGAACTCTCAAAACTATCCATAAGTGCTCCCTTAAGCAGACCTCCCAAAATATGGGAACGGTTGCTCCCAGGTTTGCACCTAAGCACTCCTACAAGGAGGTAAAATAATTTCCCAAAGGTATCCTTCAAAAGTCTCTTAAGAGGTCAAACGTTTCCGAAAATATGTACGTAAGAACTCCCATCACTTCTCCTATAAATTCTCATAAGAAGCAAAATAAAATACCCATGTCAACTTGTAAAAGCTCCCAAAGCTCCTCATAAGAACTTCCATAGTTCTGGTGTTCAAAAGAGGAATGAAAAACTTCCAACGTTCCCCATATAGACTCCTGCAACCACTCGGGGGTTGGTGTTCAAAAGAGAATTGAAAAACTCCCATAATTCTCCATATAGACTCCTGCAACCACTCAGGGGTCGGTGTTCAAAGGAGAATTAAAAAGCTCCCATAATTCCCCATAACACCACCAAACACAAGGGTGTGAAAAGAAACTCCGTTCGAACGGAGGATATTGTCCTCCCTTAAGGGCTGAAGTTATGCAACGAGGCCAAAACTCCCTAAAAGGGTCAAACCTGTTTACAGTGTAGGACCTCTGAAAAGATCGGGGACCCTCATGACACGCTTAGCGGACAGATTTTGGAAAGCATTCACGGCGTTCCTCTTGCTGCGTTTTTTGTTACCTGTTTTACTCCATTTTCATTTGCGTTGTATGTGTTGTCCCATTATGACCATGGCCGGACGAAGGCCTCGCTCAACGACCTCCAATAACCCCTGCCTTGCGCTAGTCGATTCCAACTTGCGCTTGCAAATTTGCTAATTTTATCAGCCAACATCATCTTCTGCCTTCGTCGAGTGCGCCCCCCATTCCCTTGGCACCAATTTGTAACCCGGTTATGTGTGCTGCACACATTATACAGCCTGGCCAGCTTGACTTTGACAGCGCAAGCTGTTGTATAGGCTCATTCCAATAGCCATTTCTGTTGGCGATATTGTCCATCGCCGCTGTCCGTCGCAGCTGTCGTCAGAAATGAGCAAACAAGACATCCAGCTCCCAATGGAATCAAACCGGGGCTCTCTCCGCGGGAGTCAGCTACTCTAACACTGCGCCACACCAGTTTTTCTTTTTATACGAAAACGTCAAATGGCCCATTGAGCGAAAAAGCCGGCGGATGTCATTTGCCGCAGCGAATCCTCTCCTAAATTCGAATTGGTATTCGCTGCAACGCCACGTCGCGAGCGCGCCTAGACGGAGTTTCCATTGGCTGCGACGCACGTCACAAGATCCGCCTGCTGGGAACACCTGCTGGCCGCGACAGCGGGCAAGGTGTTGCGCGAGGGGGGAGGTCATCGTCGCGACACGTCGCCCGATGGGCACCGCATCGTCGGTGTAATGCGGCATCGGCATTTCAGGCTGCTGCTGCTCGCTGGTTTGGGCATCACGTACACCTATGGTAAATTGCTCGTAGCGTAAATGTCGAAGGACCACTCAGCGTCGTTAAATGAGACAATAATGGCTTTGCAGTCACAACTTATAAGGAATTCTTGGGTGTGCCCGGATTTTTTACATGGTATTTATGACACTGAATTTATTGATGTATTCATAGGAACTATTTACAATACGTATTATAAGCTCAAAGTAATCATAACCAGTGACAGATGAAGCAGTCGTTCTTATAAAAAAAATTAACACAAGGAAACAGGTTACATCAGGACAAAAACTTGAAAGGATGAGTTAAATACCAAGTGAAAAGTCTGTACCAACCCGGTCGACATTATTTTGGATCGTAAATGTCCTTTAAGTGCGCAATCATTTGAGCAAAATGCATTCTTGAGTAAACTTTTCTTTCTGCATATCGGTCTTGCAAAGGAGTTTTCCGTAGGCTATGCAGGTCTTTCAGTAAAAACATCGAATAGTACATGATCACGCGGAACAACAAGGTATCCGATACTGCAAAAGATTCCACCAAATATTTCTGGAAATATGTATGGAGGACATACCAGAATAAAATCATTCTTAGATTGAATAAAACAGTGTTCAATAGCTTCATTCACGTTACAAAAACGACAGTGAATTGACGAAACAAAAATATTCCGTTTCCGACGCCGGGTTCTAATTGACAAGGTCTCAGTGTCTAATTTATGAAACAAAGGTTTCTGTAGAAGGGGAAACTGACATTTTGCGCACTCTTGCAAATATATTATGTCCTAGTAATCTGATGTATACTGATCGATAATACGCGGCGGAAATGACATAATTAGTCTTTGTAAACGTTTTTCTTGGAACAGTGAATAAATAATCTTCAGCAAAATGAACTACCAGAAAAGCAATAGAAAAATAAACCCCGTGTTGAACCCCCATAAACATGTTCTTGAAAGGAAATTTGAAGACACCACCGATTCTAGCAGTACATGAACCACGTTAATTTACAAGAAGGCTCGTAAGACCGGGTGAAAGCTATCCTGAACAAAGAGAAAGCGCGAGACTAACGTCCCCGCGCACAAATGCACCAAGCGTAACCCTCCGCACTCACTGGTGAAGATATGTTATCGCCCCTCATGAGTTAAAAACTGGGAGGCCATATAAATTTTGAAAAAAAAAAAATGTGTGACAACAGCCTGGTAAACGCTTGCGGCGTGAAAACCTGAAATACAGAAAACATTGGTTGCTAAAAACATCCTACACGATTCTACTCTTCCAAATTTCGAAAGAACGGTGCGGCACAACGGTAGTTGTCTAGCGATGGAAGGCTAAAACGTGCTCTCTCCAGTAGTCTGCAGTTGAGCGTTTGCCTTTCCACTGCGTCTCTTCTAGATCGTATTTCCGCTGAACGACACTAGATCATGCTACAGTCTACGCTTCTGGTCTGCACTTGTAGGCATACCGTGGAAATTTAGGTTGCACACTAGACCATTCAGTGCCAGCATAATGTCCTGGTGTGACAGCCCAAGGTCGAAACCATAGCCCGGAGCTCCTAGAGTCATTAATTTGCGCGCCGCAGATTTTACGAAACTCTTCTCTGACTGAAATAACTTTATCGACGCTGGGTTTGTCCTTGAAGAAGAACGTGATATCATCAGCGTTATGCTACGGCTTCTCGCTCATTACCCAAAACATTAAAACCACTAACATTGCCGCAGTTCAAAAATGCTCAAACAGACTGGTTCTCAACAGCCAAGGGAAGCGGAGACACCGGATACCCTGTTTAACGGATGAACGGTTTTGAGAGGCTACCATTGACAACGAAGCGACTTGTACAGTGACTGCAACAAAGTGGAATGCCATTAACACCTCGCAACCAACATTGGCATTTGTCTTGAAGAGAGTATAAAAAGAAATGCTGCAACCGATCAAATGCGTTTGCGAGGTCAATGAAAATAAATGAAAGTTGCTCATACTAAGTGGAAAATTAATGGGCTACTCTATGAGCGCCTATGTTGTTTTGTATGAAACGCCTTTTATCACACATGTTTGATAAGGAATAAGATGTATTAAAATTGCTACCTGCAAACAATTTGAAAAAAATTCTAAGAAAATTGTGGTCAACAATTGACAATCGACATTGTACTATAAGCATCAACAGAAGGCAGTTTTTTTCTGTCAGAGCAGTCGTGACACGGTTGCTCGGAAGCATTTGGCGTGTTGTTCTCCCTCGTTCGACACGGATATTGTCGAGGCACGGCACTTCAACAAACAGTTATCGGAGAGAGTGTCAGTAGTAGGGATAGCCACGCCAGCGCTTGCTAGCTACTGCGGGAACATGCCCTGTACACGCGTCGTATCGCGCGACGACTCAGGCCATGTGAGATACGCGCTGAGTAGCTTCTATAGGTGCACACTTTGCATTGCAGTGGAATATTATTGCACCAGGTAGCACGCCATGTTGAAGTTTGGCAGGTAGCGGTAGAAGGTATATAGAAAAGTTTGCAGGAAGAAAATTAAGGTTAAGGAGATGTATATAGAAATGATAGAATAAAAAACAGGCCTGTCTAGCATACCTGATTTAAATCAAGCAGGCTGGGTGGCTATCCGTCACCGCCCCGTTACAAAGGTGATGTGAATATATCAATATCAGCAGCAGCAGCAGCAGCAATGGCAGCAGCATATTTTTGTGCCATTTGACACGATATGTGAGATGCACACACCATAGCGCCGATAAATGCGAGCATTGCACTGTACTATTGTTGTATTCCACCTGGCGTCACGACATGTAGCTATTCTGTAAGTTCCATTGATAATTTGAAAGTACTGCCACTCTTTGAACTCTGCCGCCGCGCCACGATCTCTTCTCCTCCTTCTCGCCTCCTCCTCGTCCCTTGAGCGTCCCCTTCGCGGGAACCAGCCTTGCGCCCGTTTTTCTGCAAGACGATTGGTCTACT
Organism: Dermacentor andersoni; assembly: GCF_023375885.2. Classification (NCBI taxonomy): domain Eukaryota; kingdom Metazoa; phylum Arthropoda; class Arachnida; order Ixodida; family Ixodidae; genus Dermacentor; species Dermacentor andersoni. The sequence continues at coordinate 31,000,725 of NC_092821.1, forward strand.
TGCCATTACCCTCGTAAACACGCGGATCTTGTGTTTTGCTTGTGTTTTTCTTGTTCCTTGGTGCCATTTTTCTCCTCAACTCGACACAGCCGAACGATGCACCGTGTTTTCTGCGGCGTAGTGCTCGTGCTATATTGTGCTGTAACGCATATAACAGCAGCATAAAGCCTACTGCAGAAAAGATTGTTATGCAGTTTTTATCATACCACAAGGAAAGTGTGACGGCTTGCTCAGCAAGCAGTGGCTGCATAATATTGGCCAAAAGAACTCTGTTCCGACGAAGAAGAGTGTTTTTTGCGAGCTAAGGTGCCTGTCTAATGGCTGGTATCAAGGCCTCCCACAGCGCTTCAATTTTTTATTCTTCCGGCCTGCTTATCCTCGTTTCTGCTGCTACAAGTTGTACATTGCATAAAAATAGGAGCGTCGTTAGCATGCTGAATATTCTGCTGGGACTCGTGATGTCGCACGCCGTCAACTTTTATTCAGTCGGAAATGCAGCACTCTAGGTGAAGCTTTCCGCTGTGAACAATTACGTGCGAAGATACAGCCTTTCGATCGCACTTTTCGTGATTCCTTGGATCCTTGCCTGTTTTACTGAAAATTGAAATAGCGGCTTGTAGAGGAGTCCTTTTTCAAGCTTACTTCGATGTGCGCGTCAGCCACTTAGATAAAATGAAGGCGACCCTCAAAAAATAATTGGCAAGTGTACCCGTGGCATTGCGGGTAATGAGTGCAAGTTAGTATAGGTTGCGTTTTTAATATGTGAGCATTGTTTGGCGAGTATCTCAGCCCCCTACCACGAAAAGTGTAATGCCTTCTACCTGCACAAAACTTCGTAACTTGCGAACTCAAGACATTGAATCGTTGTATTCGCGTAAATGTAGATGATTGGTAGCTTTCAACCGGATAAAGAACAATTTAACCTTAAAAAAAATAAATAAGAAGCGAATACCCATAGAGGTACTGGGCTCTTTAGGATATGCATGCGGAAGCTTATAGTAGAGGTGGGCCAACTGTAGTTTGGGAGGAAGCAACTTGAAATTTGGGGTTGGAGCAACTTGAATTTTGGAGGTGCGCCAACTTAAATTTGGGGGTGGACGAAATTGAAATTTGGGGATAGGCAAAATTATATTTACTGTTGGGACAACTTGAAGTTTGGGGATAAGCAAAGTTGAAATCTCGGGGTAGGCCAGCGATAGTTCGGGGTTGGGCCAAATTCAAATTTGAGGGTGGGCCAACTTAAATTTGTGGGTGGGAGAACTTGAAATTCAAGGGTGAGGAAATTGAATTTCGGCGTTGGGCCACTTTAAAATTTCGGGGTGTGCGTATTTAAATTCAGGGTTGGGCCAATTTGCAATGTGGGGCTGGACCAACATAAATTTAGGGGAAGGCCAAGTTAAATTTGGGGAGCCAACTTTAATATGGGGGTTCCCCAACTTAAATTTAGGGATAAGTGAAGTGGAAACCTGGGGGTGGGCCACCTTATGTTTGGGTTTGGGCCAGTTTGAAATTTGTGGTTGGGCCAACTTAAGTTTGGGAGCTGACAAACTTGAAATTTAGTCTTGGGACAACTTGAAAATTCGGGGTGGGCCAACCTAAAGCTAGGGATTAACCAAGTTGAAATCTGCTGGAGCGCCACCATGAAATTTAGGCGTGAGCCGAGTCGAAATTTGGGGGTGAGTCAATTGAAGTGTGGCAGTGTTCCAACTTGAAATTTGGGTCTCGGCCAACCTAAACATCGAGGTGGGCCATGTTAAATTTGAGGGTGGGCCAATTGAAATTTGGGGATATGCTAACATATATATAGTCAACTCGAATGGTGGTCCTGCATCATTTTTCACTTCAACGACTGCCACGAACGCGGGAGTGGTTCACGATTATTATTTGGTTTTCTCATGGATGCAGGAAATGTGAAGGAGACGTTCACATGGTCGCGCACGCTTGCTCGCACTGAAATGGCGCAACCGTTCTATTCAGTGTAGAGAACACAGTGCAAAAGCTGATTCCACATTGAGAAGACGAACACAGACTGCATTTTAAGACAAGATGTGTTGACATAAATTTGACGTAATTAAGCTTGACAAGGGAAAGTTGATGAAGCTAGCATGGAAAATATGAATGTGACGTAATCAAAGATGCTGTGTAATGTGACGTTGCTGCGTGTCTTTTCAAATTTGAAGCGATGAAGGGTATTATATATATATATATATATATATATATATATATATATATATATATATATATATATATATATATATATATATATATATACATATATATATATATATATATATTGCTAAAAGGTTTATTCGCAACGGGCGCGAACGGGTAGCAGTCACGAGCAGTCGGCGAAGGACAGCAACCACGAGCTTATGCCGGTAGCGATGGTGCTGTGGCGCAGGCAGGCTACTCTTCTTCGTTACAATCGCCCTCCGCAGAAGAAGGCACCATCCTGGCGGCTTAAGGCGAAGAGACTGCTATTCGGTCGTTGTACGGCTTAATGCGAGAGACGCGGACAAGTTCGCGGCCACGATGGCCTAGGTCCATCGATGGCGTGAGGGGCTCTACGTTGTAATTGACGGAGGACGTTTGCTCCAGAACGCGGTAGGGTCCTAGGTATTTTGCGACAAGTTTTGAGGAGAGGCCGGGTGTAGTAGCGGGTACCCGAAGCCATACAAGAGAGCCAGGCGAAAACGTTGGTGCAGGACGGTCGGCAGGTTGATGGGATTGCTGCTGCCACTGGTCCTCGGTGGAAAAAGAGCGGGCAAGCTGGCAGCATTCCTCGGCATGACGAGCAGCTTCAGATAGCGGAGTACTTTCGGACGCGTCAGGTGTATATGAAAGAATGGTATCGAGCATAGTAGAAGGTCGTCATCCGGTATAGGAGAAAGTAAGGGGAAACAGCAGTTGTTGCTTGGACCGCAGTGTTGTGCGCATATGTCACGAAAGGGAGAACTGGGTCCCAGTTTGAATGATGAGAGGTGACGTACATCGAGAGCATATCGCCAAGAGTACGGTTGAAGCGCTCGGTCATGCCGTTAGTTTGCTGATGGTGCGCTGTACTGGTGCGGTGGACAATTCGGCATTTGCCGAGTAGTGTCCTCTATCACTCAGAAGTTCGCGAAGGGCAGCGTGGCGAAGAACGAAATCTCGTAACAGAAATGATGCAACGTTGCGGGCGGTGGCAGTCGGCAGAGCAGCTGTTTCAGCATAGCGGGTCAAGTGATCCACTGCAACAATTATCCAGCGGTTGCCTGCTGGAGTGGGGGGTAGCGGTCCGTATATGTCTATACCAACACGCTCAAAGGGCCGACTAGGGTAGGGAAGAGGTTGTGACGGGTAGACTTCTGCGGGAGGTAATTTTCGGCGTTGGCGCTGAGCACAGGAGCGAATGAACTTTCCGACGTAGTTATACATGCCGCACCAGTAAAATCGGATGCGTAGTCGAGCATAGGTCTTGAAGAAGCCGGCATGCGGGCACTGAGGGTCTGCGTGAAAAGCGTCACAGATAAGGTCACGGAGATGGCGGGGTATCACGAGAAGCAACTTGCGACCGTCAGAGAGGTAATTACGACGATAAAGAAGGCCGTCGCGAATGCAGAAGTGGGTAGCCTGGTGGCCAAGAGCGCGAGATGGTGAAGAGGTGGATGGATCAGAAAGGATGCTGATGAGAGCACTGATCCAGGGATCCTTGCGCTGCTCCGAAGGCATGTTGCGCAGCGCATGAGATGGAAGCGTGGGCTCAAGGGTGGATAGGCAAGCGCAGTCAGCGGAGCCCGGTGAGCGAGAAAGGGCGTCAGCGTCCGTGTGTTTGCGGCCGGAACGGTAGAGAACGCGGATGTCGTACTCCTGTAGCTTAAGGGCCCAGCGAGCAAGTGGGCCAGATGGGTCCTTAAGGGTAGACAGCCAACAAAGGGCGTGATGGTCAGTGACGACATCGAAATGGTGACCATACAAATAAGGACGGAATTTTCCAAGGGCCCAAATAATGGCCCAACACTCTTTCTCTGTAACAGAGTAATTAGCCTCGGCCTTTGTCAAAGTTCGGCTCGCGTAGGCAACGACATATTCATCAAACCCCGCTTTTCATTGCGCGAGTACGGCGCCAAGTCCGACGCCGCTGGCATCGGTGTGGACCTTTGTGAGGGCTGCAGGATCGAAGTGGCGGAGGATAGGTGGCGAGGTTAGCAGGTGGCGTAATTTCGTGAAGGCTTCATCACAGGCGGGAGACCAAGCGGAAAGTTCTTTGTCGTCAATTAGAATGGCTGCCAGGGGTGCACTTATTGAAGCGAAATTTCGAATGAAATGTCGGAAGTATGAGCATAAACCAAGGAAACTTTGAAGCTCCTTTAAATTCCTTATTTACGGAAAGTCGGTGACAGCGCGGAGCTTGGCTGGATCCGGAAGGGCGCCGTCTTGCGATACAACATGGCCAAGAATAGTGAGCTTTCGGCGCCGAAACGACATTTTTTTAAATTTAAGTTGAAGTCCCGCATCAGTACGGCATTTCAGAACTTGCTCGAGACGGCTGAGATGTGTTCGGAAATCAGCCGAAAAGATAACTACGTCATCCAGGTAGCATAGACATGTGTTCCATTTGGGGCCGCGTAAAATATTATCCATCATTCTCTCAAAAGTGGCTGGAGCGTTACACAGGCCGAAATGCATTAAGATGAATTCGTATAAGCCGTCAGGTGTTACAAATGCTGTTTTAGGTCGATCAGATGGAGCCAAAGGGACTTGCGAGTATCCGGAACGTAAATCCAGCGAAGAAAAGAACTCCGCTCACTGCAAACATTCGAGGGCGTCGTCGATGCGCGGTAACGGGTAAACATCCTTGAGCGTTATCTTGTTCAGACGTCGGTAGTCGACGCACAATCGAATAGATCCATCCTTTTTTTTTTAACGAGGATGACCGGTGATGCCCAGGGGCTGTTGGAAGGCTGCACAACGCCGTGCTTGAGCATGTCAGCAACCTGGTGGTCAATGACACGGCGCTCAGAGGCGGATACTCGGTAAGGGCGCTGCCGTAAAGGTGCATGACGGCCGGTATCTATCTGGTGAAAAACGGTCGATGTGTGGCCCAAACCGGAAGCATGGCTGTCGAAAGAAGCGCTGAACTTGTGCAGGAGAGCAATAAGCTGAGTTTGTTCTGAAGATGACGTGCCATCGTCGATGGAGCAGTGGAAAGCGTCAAGGAGTGACTGATCAACAGCATGGTCACAAGTAAGTGCGTCAAGGTCCGCAATATTAGAAGCGGCAGGAGCGTCAAAGGTGCAAAAGGTGTCGACCGGTTGAACAAGGCCTAGGCATTCACCACGAAATAAAGTTGAAGGGCACGCCGTGGGATTGTCGACGACCATTTTTGTGACGCCACTGCGAAGAGTAAGGAAAGCAAAGGCTAGCGCAGAACATCGGCGGCGAATGAACACCTCAGAGGGCGTAAAGAGAACAGTGCCATCAGAAATAGCGGCGCACGATACAGGCACAAGCAGGAAAAAGCGTGGAGGGACGGCATTGTCTTTGGACACAAACAGTTTAACACTAGAAGGGCCGTTTTCGATAGTCTCAACGTCGGGAAGTGCAGAAAGTTCGAGTTCGGCGTGACGACAGTCAATAACCGCGTTATTATTTGCAAGGAAGTTCCAGCCTAATATAATGTTATGGGGACGCGAGGGCAGCACGACGAATTCGACGGTATACAGTAGACCTTGAATGAATACGCGAGCAGTACAGGCAGCGAGAGGCCTTATATTATGAGCGTTCGCGGTTCGAAGGGAGAAGTCGGAGAGAGGCGTCATAACCTTTCGTATATAGTGTGCGGCAGAGTTCGGCGGAAATAACGGATACGGCGGCTCCTGTATCTAAAGTGCCAGGACGGCGATTCCTTCGACAGAGACTTCAATTACGTTGGCTGGAGAGGGACGAGGACTTGGGCATTGCGACGTGGACGCAGTTCGTGCCTCGGGAACTGCGGCCATCAATTTTCGTGCTCGGTGGACAGAGCAAGGCGCCGCATTGGAGAAAGCGAGCGACGACGGGGACATGGTGAGCGGCGGGTAGAGGCGGTTGGGCAGTCAGGGAAAAAGGAAGAGGTAGGAAGGCTGGAAGGCGAAGAGGAAAACGGAGCGGGGAAAGGTGGCGCTCGCCGGATGTTCTGAAGAGGAAGCATGGAAACACGGCAATGGCGCGCCATGTGACCAGCACCACCGCAAGCAAAACATATTGGGCGGTCATCGAAGGTGCGCCACTGGTGGGGGTAAGGTCCGAGTCGTGGTTAAGGATTCGGAAAAATGCTGTCGGTCGGGTAGCGGCATGGGATGAAAGTGCCGTCGGTCGTGAAGCTACATAGATGGCGGGAAAAATGTCGGTGGTCAATGCATAGAGGGTGGCAAGGGCGTTTGTGAACGAGATCGGGAAACTGCATCAGCATAAGTGAGAGGTGCCGTGACTGGTGACTGCTTAGCGGCTGGAGGAAGGGCTTGAGATACTTGCTCTTGAATGAAGTCTCGGATCGTAGGATGAAAGCAGCTGGTGGTTCCTGGACAGAGGATATCCAAGATATCTGACGGGCGACCCCTGCGGGAACGAATTCCTGAATTTTTACGAACAGAGCAGCATGGCTGTCGTCGACTCCAAGGTTTGACAGAGAGTCGGCGGGCGGGGTGGGACGTCGGGTGTGAAGCCGTTGCCTGCGCAACTTGTCGTAACTCTGGCACAATTCTATCGCTTCAGCAACAGTGTGAGGACTCTTCGATCATAACATTTGAAGCGCGTCGTCCTGAATGCCCTTCATTATATGTTTGATCTTCTCCTCTGACATCGACGCATTCACCCGTTTGCAAAGGTCAACAATGTCTTCAATTTAGCTCGTGAAGTTCTCTCCGGCCTCTTGGGATCGTGTGCGCAAACGTTGTTCTGCACGAAGCTTTCTCACTGCAGGCCGACCGAAAACTTGGGTAAAGTTGGTCTTGAAGACCAACCCCGAATTGAGGTCGGCTTCATGGTCTAGAAACCATAGTTTTGCAACGTCCGTAAGATAGAATGCGACGTTTCTTAGCTTGGTAATATCGTCCCACTGGTTATGGGCACTCACTCGCTCATAAGACGAGATCCAATCTTCAGCGTCTTTGTCATCTGTGCCGGAGAAGATAGGGGGATCTCGCTGACGCAAGGCATTGGCACAATCCAAGGTGGCCGGCGCCGTTGGAGGAGCCGAAGGAGTGCGTGCGTCGTCGGGCATGGTGGGGCTAGAGTGCGACTCCGAAGTTCCAGGGTGGTCGAAACCCAGCACCCCGACCACTTGCTAAGAGGTTTATTAGCAGCGGCCGTGAACGGGTAGCCGTCACAAGCAGTCGGCGAAGGACAGCAACCACGAGCTCATGCCGGTAGCGATGGCTCTGTGGCGCAGGCAGGCTACTCTTCTTGGTTACAATATATATATATATATATATATATATATATATATATATATATATATATATATATATATATATATATATATATATATATATATATATATATATATATATATATATATAGCTGCTTTCCATGGTGTTGCTTTTATTGCAACGTTTGTTTTCTGTTTGTACTACAGGCTCACGTAAGAATTCAAAGTGCAGGGGGACAAATTTGTTACAGATGTAAGCGTACAGCGCGCCTACCATCGTTTATTAACACTGATACTCACAATTATTTATGTGTTGTTAACAGAATTACTGCCACTGGCAAATAAACATTTAATGGGCATGAATTCCTTAAAATACACGAAGGCCCGTATTCACTGTGCTGCAGTCACCACAGTAGGCAGGTGTTTTCTAGCAGGCTCGCATTTTTTTTTTTTTTGCAAGCTGCCCTCATTCGTGTAAGTAGACGATGCAGCAATTGCGAGTCTGTCCAGATAAATAATTTTTCTATTAAAAGAAATACAGCGCAAATCACATAATTAACTGTTAGAGCTATCATTGAAGAGGCACACAGTTTCGTCCATAGTGTTCCTCTGGCGTTTGCTAGATATTGCAGGGTTGCTCACCAAATGAATTTTATTTCGACAGCACCAAGTAGAACACACTGCTTTGCCGTGGCACTAATTTACAGCTGTGAACAATTCTAATGTGTTGGGGCCCTTTCCATGTGATATATTTCATTCTATGTATTTGCTCGGCATTGTGAGTAGCCTTTTATTCATTTTGCTTGGCACTGTCCAGGTCAGAATATGTTCAACCAGCAAGTCCAAATTATAACGCTGTGAGGCTTCGATTACTGGGCGAAAAAATTGAAAGCAGTATATGTAATCCTAAAGGTGGCTTTGATAAAAATACTTGTGTCTAGAACAAGCGTCACGTGCACTGCAACTCTTATGGCTTTAAGTTTGGTATGCAAGCATCTATAATCATTTTCCACATATAAGCACGTGTTTTTGCTACGTGAAATAGCCTATGCTGTGACTGCTGAAGACAAGCCATAGCTGGTGTGCCTGCTTGTTTTTGTCGTTGTGCACTTAGACTTCTGTGATGCTTAAGCACTGTAGGCGTGCGAGAGCTGGAGTATTGCAGAAATGCCAAAGCTAGCTTGCTACTACTATTGCTACACTATGCCCACAGATACCTATCACCGTATTTGCGCATCTCCTGAAGACCAGCCACGTCCGCTAGGTGAAATATGTAGCATCCTTTTGAGTTTGCCGCTCAGTTCATATAACTGTTCAGGACAAAACTTACGCAGGGAGGGAAGGGAGACCATAAAACATGACCATGGCTAGCAACTGATTGTTTTGATTGAAATATTCAAAATATCAGTAGCACTGGATGTGTGTTGATGTAATGCAGAAGTGTTTTGAGTGGGGAAGTGCAAGTTCTAATATAAAGGTATAAAGTCAAGACAAACGGTAATTGTGTAAAAAGTAAATAGGCACACCGAAATTTCTGCTTCTTGTCATCTAGAGCGGCTGCTTTTTTTCATGCACTGATAATGCGGCCTAACTCACACATCTTATGTATTTGGTACTGATTATGTAGTCACTATTTTCGCTGGTAAATTGGTGACCATGAGTGAAACCATGGTGACCATTTTTCCGACCTAATCCTTAATGTCGCAATGCACAACCAAGTCAGGTGATCACACTGGTCTTTTGAATGGAATATAGTGATTTCTTTCACACATATTTATTTACCGGCCAGTCTGCACTATGTACATTTTGCCACATACGTAAAAAATACAGCACATTGCCCCTGACAAACACTAGACAAATTTACTGATATCTGTAAACAAGCAAACCTCGCTTGCCTGCTTGCATTTTTCAATTCTCTAGTGGACTCGTGTAGATATTCCCTACATTATTTTTGCTGGAAATATGTGTGCATAGCTGTCCCCAAGTGAATTGAGAAAATCATCAAGGCAAGGGCAGCTTGCTTAGTTATAATAACAACAAATTTGTCTGGTGTTCGTCAGGGGCAGTGTAGTCTATTCCTTTGATCATCTGTATACTTATTCAGAACTTACATGGGGCAGACTGGCTGGTGCCTCAAGATGCACCCAAGAAAGCACCATTATTCACTCAAGGGACAAGTATACTTGGACCACTTGAGGATGCATTGACACGACTGATGCTGCGCACCGGGTTTAGATGATTCAACTGGTTTGTTCACCTGCAGCAACCGATTGCCCAACAAAATCAGTGAAGAGTACCACATCATAATTGCATGACAAAAAGGAACACTTTCTAGATGACATAGAATAGCAATCACTGCGTGTTTACTTATTCTATTTTTATGCCAGTATCGTTACGCTTTTATAGTTTTGCATTGCCCCAACTTGTGTACTCTCTCTGACACAACTGTGAAGCACAAGTGCACATGCAGTGTAAATATTTTACTTTAATTTGTTTATTTAATTAATTATTTATTATACATACTTTCAAGACCCTAAGGCATTACAGAAAGGAGTGGTACCTAACAAGCAATGTAATATGCAGGCAATGTTAAGCGACAGCGTGGTAGACTGCTGTTTTGAATGAAGATACATCTGTCATCTGAATGATGGAAGCAGGAAGGTGGTTCCAGTCGACACTTGTGCGGGGTAAAAAAGAATCATGATACTTGTTCGTTCGGGAGGATGGGACGGCAACTTTATATCTGTGGTCAGAACGGGATGAAGTGTAGGAAGGTGGGGCGATAAGTTGATTCTTGAGCCCCTGGTTAGAGTGATAAACCTTGTGAAATAGGCAAAGACGAGCACATTTGCGGCTTAATGAAAGATCTGGCAGATTCAGGGTTTTTTTCATACATGTAACACTGGAATGGCGGGAATAGTTAGATAAAATAAACGAGCTGCTCGATTTTGAATTGCTTCAAGATTTACGGTTAGTGATGCTTGATTGTTATCCCAAATGGCAGATGCGTATTCAAGTTTTGAGCTAACTAGGGTTTTGTAGTGTAAATTTTACCGAAGTAGGAACGGTAGAAAAGTTACGACGAAGATATCCTAACATGCGATTAGCATTAGCAGTAATATAATTAGTATGCATATTCCATTAAAGATCATTAGTTATGTGAAGGCCAAGATATTTGTGAGCGTTAACGGATGCTAGTGTCATTCAGTACATATCGACAATGATTGCTAATGCTGGTTTTGCGTGATATGCGCATCGATTTACACTTGTTAGCGTTAAGTTTCATTAGCCATTTTTTAGACCAGAGGGATACATTGTGAAGATCTCCTTGCAGTTTATCTGGATCATCAGGGTTAGTGATCTTTCGGTATATTACGCAATCGTCTGCGAACAGATTAATTGATGACGACATTACACAGTTAGGGAGATCATTAATATAAATCAAGAAGAGTAGAGGCCCCAAGACGGAACCTTGTGGCACTCCGGATGTAACTGTTGTCAAAGCTGATGAAGAGTTATTGGTTGTGACATATTGAGTTCGATTAGAGAGAAACTCTTTAATCCAAGACAACACATTTGGGTCAATATTAAGCTGATTAAATTTATGGATAAGTAGGTTATGACATACGGTGTCGAAAGCTTTGGCAAAATCTAAAAAGATACAGTCAATATCGAATACTAGATCTAAGGCGGCAAACAAATCGTTAGTGAAACAAGAAGTTGAGCATCGCATGAAAAAGTTTATCTAAAACCGTGTTGAGATGGATGGAAGAACGAGTTGCTTTCCAAGAAATCGATGAGGTGAGAATATATTACGTGTTCTAAGAGTTTGCATGGAATGCTGGTTAATGAGATGGATCGGTAGTTCTCGGGACATACTGCGTTACCTGATTTATGGACCGGAACTACCCTCGCCGTTTTCCAGTCTGAAGGAAGCGATGAGAACTGTCCTGACTGAGTATACAGTTTAGATAGAATAATAGATGAAAATAATGCAGTACATTTTAACATGTTTCAATTATTAAGTTCAGGGCCTGCAGAAGCTGAGATCTTTAGATTATCAATCAAACGGTTAATATCAACCCAATCGAATAATATAGGATCCATAGCACAAAACAAGGAATCAGGAATATTTGGTAAATCGGCAAAGTTATCATCACAAAAAATGAGGTAAACACTTCATTTAACACAGTGCAACACTGGTTTTCGTCAAGATCACTGTCATCTACATGAACTAAATGAATGGAGTCAGCTTTCTTGTTGCCAACAATACCCCAGAATTTACGTGGGTTAGTTAGTAAGAGGGATGGCAATGTGACATTAAAATAGGTTATTTTTTGGCATTGCTAGCAGCATAAATGTACTCGGCTTCTGCACGATGGTAAGCACCCCAGCGATCGGAAGTTTGGCTTCTTTGGCACGACGGAAAATACGTTTCTTTTTGTTGCGTAGTGGCTTAAGAGAATTATTAAACCAAGGTGGGCGTGAGTCAAGGAATCTGCCTTCGAGGTACATATCGGTTAATTAAGTCGAGCAATTTATTTTTGCAGAGCTGCCACTTTTCTTCGACAGATCGTTCATCAAATTTGTTAAGGTAGTTGCTGGTAAACGTTTCCAGCTCACTGGTAATTGAGGGTATGTCAGCGCGGTTATAGTCAACGATAATTTTAAATTGTCTCTTGGTAGATACATGCATTTTCAACGTGAAATTAAGAATCCAGTGATCACTTACGCCTTGGAGGTAAGCTAGTTCAGAAACACGGTCAGGCACTGTGGTGAAAATAAGGTGCAGGATGTTAGACGACGTAGAAGTTGTACGGATGGGTTCATGTACTAACTGTGACAAGTTCATGTCTGAACAGATATTCAGAAATTGTGCGTCCTCGAATGAGCTTTTTGCCAGGGTATGGAACCCGAAATCTCTTCTCCACAAAATATTAGGAAAATTAAAGTCCCCCAGGATAAACAAAGGCGACGTAGGATACCGAGCAGTTAGATAGTTGAGAACATCATGTCTATAGCAAGCGCAAGAAATGCAGTCACGATTATCAATAACAACACCTACGCATACTAGTTCTAAAGCAGACACTACTGGAACATTAGATGAAGAAAGTTGATCATTCATAGCAATTAGAACACCCCCGCCAGCACGAATATCATGGTCGTACCGGTAGATCTTGTAGCATTTTTCACATTCGAAAATCTCAATGTTTCTTATTTTTGCCGAAAGCCAGGTTTCTGAAAGGACAACTATGTCAGCTGAGCATGCGTCAATGCGAGATGATAAAGTTGTTCGTTTATTGAGAACACTGCGTGCATTGGTGAAAAAGATTGAAGCACCATCTGCAGATAGGGCAGATAGGTACGCCGATCTGTCATGCGCTGGGTTAGCCGGTGCTTTGCGAGTGGGAACTGTACGCGCCTCTCTAGGGGATACCAGTTCACAAACAGTGTAAGTGACTGCACTGTATATGTAGGCTTTATTGTTGATGACTAGTTTATTAAAACGAAGTGAAAAAGGCTGGCTGCTAGACTTGCCAAATTCGAGAAGTTTTTTTTGTGTCAAACGCGTTACCCTGCAGAAATCTTCGCTAATGGAAACAACTGTACTTTTCAATTTAGATTTCTTTGAGAGAATACTTTCTTAGGTTTTGAAGCAAGAAAACGTCACGATGATTGGGCGTGTCTTATTTGCAACATAAGCCCCCGACCTATGTACTCTCTCCACCATGCCATCTGTAATATGCAAATTTAAATGACGTAAGAGAAGCTCACAGATATGCTCTTCCGATTGCGTCCACGTCTCGGAAACGCCGTCCGGGATGCCAAAAAACAGTAAATTATGTCACCGTGACCTATCCTCTAGATCATCAAGACGCGAGGCCAACGCAATACTTTCAGACTTAACGGCCTGGGCAACAGAGCTACTGATATCTGCTGTAGGTAGCGCTGTTTCAAGACATTCTACAGTACATTCAAGATTTGCCAATCTGCATGCAAGATCTGCGACTGTATGGGAAAGTTCCTCTTGGTTTTCTTTTAGCTCAGCAAATGCATGCATCACCTCTGAGTGGCGACTGTCGAATTTCGTTGAAAGGGCTCCTATGGCGTCAAGCAATTCTTTGTGCGATTTACTAGAGTCAGCGTTTAGCGGACCGGGATTTTCTTCTATATCGCCGCAAAGCAGTAAAAGTTTCACAACAAAAATGCATTCGCACAGAGTATCGTAAAGCACACTAGGGCACGGGAGCAGCAGCAGGCAAAGATTGTTCGATCGTTTAGAATTAAGAGATGAAGTACCACCAACCTGCACATGAAAGAAAAAGGGATTCGTGAGCGACATCATTTTTGCCGCTCTCCCGTGCCCATGCCCGTGCTCGTGTATGCGTAGTCGGCATTGCAGCTGCCGGCGCGGCGCCTTCTACTGGAAGCATGGTCCCAGGCTGGGTGAGGCGTCCGCTACGGAACTCCGTGGCGAAGACGCGTACCCCAGCACGTCCACCAAAATATCACCAGTATTGAACTATATAAAAGATGTATTTATATGCCCCTTGTAATCCCGAGAGGTTGTTGTCACTTCGTCGTCTTCACCAACGACGACCTTGCCCCCCCTTTTCGCACCATAACAATATCCGTGTTATTCTGGATTTTTTTGTTTTTTGAGTACGCTTGTTACACCATGGCATCATTGCAAAACACCATATGCACTAAATATAACACGAACTTCACTGCTGATGAACGCTCAATGTCTTGTTACGAATGCCTCGTGACCTATCACTCAGGCTCATGTTCAGGGATTTCCGAATCCACGTTCAAGTCAAAGGAAGCAGAGCAAAAAAAAAACTGTGGTAGTGCCAGGATTGCCGTAAACTCTGCAAAGCTGGCGGCTCAACTCACAAAGAGAGCGACGATTCTACTATTGCTACCGTGCTACTTGACATCAAAAGAAAACTTGATGAACTGCTTCCTCTGAAAAAAGTCGTTCAATGCATGGAAGAACCCCTGAACATGATGGACAAAAATACGACACCAATGTTTCTGGTGTTGCGAGGCACAATTGTGAAATTAGGAACCTTAAAAGCAGAGTGTCCAAACTTGAGGAAATTGGTGCCTGCGCGGAAGTAAAAACAGTTTCTTGTGCGGTTAACGACCTGGAATACCACAGCAGGAAGCTGAACGCTGAACTTCATGGCATCCAGAAGAAACATAAGGAATGCTTAATGTCTGAGGTTAATGCTATTGCGTCAAAACTTCAGCTCGCACCATTAACTGAGCGAAACGTATCTGCGATCCACCGGCTGCCCTCTAGCTCAGATAAGATTCCTGGAACCGTCGTCCTCTTCTCGAATCAATCGACTAGGGATCAATGGCTCGATAAACGTGACAATTTTCCAACTGTTAAGAACGGCGTATACATGATGGAAACCTAACTATGCAAGACCAACTGAAGTTGGCTAAAGCGTCGACGCGTGAGCCCCATTTTCGCTATTCATGGCTCCGAAGTGGCAAAATTTTCTTCGGAACAGATGAGGGCGATCGTGCGCACTTGATAAAATGCCCCAGTGACAACCTTGCCAAACTTGCTTCCTGAATTCCCGGTGACTGTATTTGTATACGTCAACCATGTCTTGTGCTGATTGGTTGTGCCATTCTGACTTGTTTATCTACTTTGGACCTACACACAGAAATGGTATAAAATGCGTACATTTGAATTGGCAGCCTGCTTGCAATAAACATGATGAGCTCGGTGCATTTTTTGGCAGTCTTAGCGTCTCTTTTGACTTTATCATGTTGTCAGAAACGTGGTACCACCAAAACTCGGCCGTTTGGCAACCTCCGAACTACAGATGCTTCCCGCAGTCGAGGAATATTACACGTGGCGGTGGAGTTAGTATCCTGATTCGAAACAAATTATTAGTGCAGTGTATAGAAGATTTCTGTTCTGTGACCGAAGATTATGAGGTACTTTCAGTTGTATGCTCAACTTTATTGGTTACTGTATGGTATATATCGCCTGATGGTAACATTGAGCGTTTTTTTTCTGTTCCTTGAAAACTTCTTTACTTACATAATCACTGTGAAGTTATTTGGGGTTGACCTACTTGCATTAACCCCCTTGTGTCGTGACTTTAAGCTCTTGTTACACTCCTATGGTTTTTCAAATGTTATCTCGGTGCCTACAAGTGTGACCGGCCAGACCGCCATCTGTATTGATCTATTTATTACCAATTTCCCTGAGTGTAATACAAAAGCTGGTGTCTGTTCTTCTGTTTTGAGTGAACACATGAGAATTGTTTTCAGTAAAAACCGTAAAACTAAAAGATCTTCCCGATGTGAATTTTCCACCCGGCTAATTACCCCATATTGACTGGAGTTCAATTTTTCAATCAGACTGTGCTAACTTCGCGTAAGAAACTTTCTTGGGCATTTTTTGTGCGCTCTACGACCGTCATTTTCCAACTCGCACAAAAGAAAGCGCTCCTCAAAGATGAGAAAACCGTGGATCACGGCAGAACTATTCGATGAAACCAAAGGAAAAAATAGGCTATATAACAAGTTTATCGTGTCCCCTGACATGGCAAATATAAACACGTTTAGGAGATACCGTAGTAAACTTAATAAGCAGCTTCGACTTGCTAAGATTCGCTATAATAATGAATATTTCGAGTCCTGTTCGAGTGATAGTAGGAAAGTATGCAAGATGGTCGATTCGCTACTCGGTCGTTCACCTGATGCCCTACTCCCTGTTATTATTAAGGAAGGCGGGGTTGCTATTAGGGTTGAAATATTACCGGTTGTTTTCAATGATTATTTCACCAACATTAGTACGTTACCCACAAATACCAGTGCTTTCCGTCACAGTAAAGCCGCGCCTCATGACGCCATTTTTCTCCGGCCGACTGATGAAGGTGAACTTATCTGTAATTTTTCAAATTTAAAAGACTGTAGCACATGCGATATAGATAACTTGCAGATGAAACCTGTTAAATACGTTCTCAATGTAATTGCCCCAGTGTTAGTGCATTTCCATAACCTATCACTCGCTAGTGGTGTCCTTCCACGTCACGTAAAATTCCAACTGCAAAAGTCTTAGCTTTATTCAAGAAAAGTCATAAAACAACGGTGTGCAACTACAGGCCAATATCTATACTCCCGTTCTTTCCGAAACCTTTAGAAAAATAAGTTTAGCCATGAATTTAACTTCCTTGAAACTAAAAACCTCCTCATTGACTCGCAATATGTCTTTCGCCAACACAGATCGACTCAGCTTACACTTCTTCAGGAAAAAGAATATATTTTAGAAAATTTTGAGGACCACCAGCTTACTTTAGGGGTATTTATTGACTTTACTAAGGCATTCGACTCCATCAGTCGAGAAATATTATTAAATAAACTTACCTATTACGGTATCCGCGGTGCCGCCTTAAAATTATTTCAGTCGTACTTGCAGCACAGATGCCAATATGTGTTCATTAATAACAAATCGTCTAATTTTTATTGTGTTACGGCAGGTGTTCCTCAGTGCAGTATCCTTGGGCCTCTTCTGTTTAATATTTACGCCAATGATCTAGTTAATATTGATCCCGATGACATATTAATAACCTATGCCGACGACACTACTGTCCTGTTTTCGTCCAATAATTCTCCGAAGCTAGTATCAGTGGCTAACTCTTGTTTGGAAAAAGTATTTATGGTCTCTGGAAAATAATCACAAGATTAACGCTGATAAAACAAGATCAGTTTTATTTCAAACGAAGAATAAGAATATCTGTCTCTGTAGGGACGTGGTGTTAGAGCCTTCTAAAACTGAACTCGTCCCTTCTGTGAAAACACTTGGGGTCTTTTTTTGTGAAAATATGAGCTGGAGCGATCACATTGACTTTCTTGCAGGCAAACTCTCCCAAATTACTAGACGCGTTTTCTCTATTCGCTACATTCCTCGAAAGATTAAAATGTTAATTTATTATGCTTTGTTTGCGAGCCACCTCCATTATTGCTGCCTTATTTGGGGCACCACATCTGTTACAAATAACAACCGCTTGCTTGTAATACAAAAGAAAATTGTTCGCGTAGTTAATGATATACCCTTTGACTCCCCATCTGACCCGCTATATAAAAAAGTTCGGGTAATTAAATTCAGTGATAAGTTTAACTACCGTCTTGCTCTTGGATACCTAAAAGAAACCAAACAGTACTTAAGCCTTGTTTTATCTCTGGCTAGATTAGAAAAAAATATCCCGTGTTATACCGCCAGATTTCCGGAATACTGGCATGTGGCGCATGTGCGTTCAACTTATGGTAACCTGGTTACTTGTTACGCTTTCCCCTATTTTCCGGAATAATCTCAGATTTGCGTCCATCGATGTACCTAATGGTTCTGACAGAGAACTGTATAATTTCTATTGCCCTAAGAATTGCGTTTGACCATATACCTAATCTTCTTTCTTTAAGAGTTGTGTGTATCTATATGTCTATATTTTTGTTTCTCCCTAGCTGTTTGATGTGGGCTGCAAATTTCGTTAAGTGAGATCCTACGTGCTATATACCCTTTATCTCTCTTTCCTTCCTCTTTTTTCGTTCTTCCTCTTTCCTTTCATTTCCTTTTTCTCTCATTTTTTATATCTCATTGTTTTGTCTGCTGCCTTTTTGACCTTCTGGTCATTAGGACCAGTCAAGTTGCTTGTTTAGCAACCTGTTTCCCTAATGCCTTGGCACTTTGTACCACTTGTTTTCTTGAATAAAAGTATTATTATTATTATTATTACTATTATTGTTATTATAGTCCCGAGTCTTCTGGGTGGGACGATCTATTGTAACCTATCCCGTTGCTTTAGACGCCGCCTGTCGTCCTTCGGCAGTAGCCAGGGGCGTAGCCAGGGGGGGGGGGGGGGGGGGGGGCTTATGGGGCTTCAGCCCCCCCCGAAATTTTTTCGTGCTGTCCATGCACCGCCTACCAAAGCAACCCCCGGCGCCGGAAATCATTCTGGATTTTGTCTAGAGCGTCTTTTTCACGCTCGGAAAGCCATTTCACCGCGAAAATTGCGAACTCGGGCTGAATTTCGCGGCAACGCCCATGCACCGGGAGTCACATAACGCAAGTAGCCCCATCCGAGCGCAAAATTTCAAGGACGTTTTGATGGCGAACGGGCTCGCCGCGGCATCTCGCGGAGGTCGCGGAATCTACACTCTATCATGGAATTTACGGAGCGCGTGGATATCAATTCCGAAACTTTATGGGTATAAAGTTCTCATAAACGTTTTATGTGAAAGGTGCATTAAAATTTCGAAACGTGCGCTTTAGATTTTCAATTGCGGAACATTGTAAGTTTAATGCTTCCATAAATATTTGACGCCAAAGGTGCATTGACTTTTCCAAAGTCGTACATCGGGCCATACAACGAGACAAGCCAAATTAACACACTATCAGACAAGTTGACCAAGCCCGCAGCGAGGCCTGATGAGACGAAGCGTTGTGGTGGTTCATTCGTGCCGTCATGTCACATAAAAAAATCTCAACATTTTTTTTTCACCTGCGCCAAAGTATCCAGTGAAGACACTAAAGCCAGCAAAGGTAACTACGTTCTTATTTATTGTTTCTACTTTTGCTTTTAATCGAGAGGACACGTTGAGCCTCTTCAATTTTTTTGTTCTCGCTCCCCTACCCGCGCGCTGCCAGAGCCAGCCAGAGCGCATGCGTTTTTCTCGTGTTGCCCCGTCCATCAAGCAGCGCACTTCGGTGCGCGTTCGGTTTTCTCTGGCCGAGTGCATTTTCGCTTGGCAGAGTTTTGGACGCTTTCTAGCTAGCAGACGAGAAAAAGAAACATTGGTCGCTCGCCGCCATCACTGAGGGGACTCGACAGATTGCACCGCGTTCGCTTGAGCGCAACTTCTCCAGAAAGTCTTGTCTCGCCGGTGTAGGATACCGAGCAGTATGCGCATGGTTCTTGGTGGACCAAGCGTCTCGTGTTTTCTTTGACATTCCTTTAATAGCCATATTAGTTGCCCAAAGTAAGCATTCGATTGTGACCAACATACTTTGCGTTTTCTTTATTACGGTGCCCCCGCCTCACAAAAGGAAAAAAAGCGTTGTTGCGGTGCAGCGAATTGTCGCATCGTGAAAGTTCTATTTTGTTACTTCTTTTGCGGAAAGAAATGGGCCATGGGACGCTTCAGTTGCCGGATACTCTTACTATATTATTGCGATAGCAATTATATGGACACTCTAGGCGCATTCCTGCCGTCGCCGTCGTCCTCATGTTCCGCATAAAGTCCAAGTGCGATAACATCGTGACCCCGCGCCGCATGCTGTATGTGCAAGTGAAAGCGTGCGGGGGGTGGGGGGAATGGGTGAGCCGACGATGGTGGCTGTCTTGTGTGCGCAAGGGAGAAAAGTGAGGAGCAAGCGCGCCGCCTTCTGTCGCGCGCGATACATAGGATAGAGTGGATGGAATGGGGCCAGGATCTAGGATTCTGTGAATCTATGATTGCGCAACATGTTTATTTGCCTAGTTTGACGCATTATATACCGTGACTTTTTCTTAGATACGTAGATTTATTAGAGACTTATTTATACGTATGTTTAAACATTTTGTTGCGTGGTGTTGTGTATACGTGCAGTGAACTTTGTTTCCAGTGGCACTTTTTTTGCCCTTTATCAAGCTATTTCTTCCCATTTGTATATTCCATTGTATCTTCGCATTTCTAATGTACGAGGGCGAGTCAAGTGAAAGTGAGCCTACCCACCGCGCGCAATTATGGTTCTGTTGATTATCTGCAAGGCCTGCGCGTAGCACACAGGGATCTCTCATTTAAAAAGTGACACGCAGGTGTGAGGATAAATGTTCTTTAATGCTCTCATACACTGGGTTGTACATCGTTGCGTGCCGTAATGGACGTTCCAGAAGTTGAGCAGCGTGGTGCCGTGAGGTTTTTGACAGCTGAAGGTGTTTCTCAAAAAGAAATTAGTCGCCGTATGGCTGCCGTGTACATGGAACATTGCATTTCATTGGCCACTGTGAAGCGTTGGAACAAACGGTTCAAAAAAGGACCTGAAAGTTGCAAAGACGATCCCCGACCGGGCCAAAGCCATCGTGCAATCACCCCTAACAAAATTGCAAAGGTTGATGAGCTGATGAGACAAGAACGGATGATAAGCATCGATGAACTGGATAAGCGTGTGAATATCAGTCACGGTTTGGTTCGCGCCATAATTCATGAACATACCGGTTATCGGCTCTTGTGCGCGCAGTGGATGCGCAAGATTTTGAACTACCGCCAGAATACGGAAAAGATCGGCGTTGCCTTTACTCATCTGATCCGCTATCACAATAAGGGTGACGATTTCTTGTCTACAATTGTGATCGGAGACGAACCATCATGCCACTACTAAGAGTCTGAAACACGACGGCAAAGCTGACAATGGAAACATTCGAACTCACCACCCCCAAAGAAAGCAAAGGCCGTCATTTCTGCCAGAAAGGTGTTGTTGAGTTTTATTTTTCGATCGTCAGGAGCCATTACTCATAGAATTTGCTAAATCTCGAGAGACTATCAATTGTTTCCGATATTGTGAAACGCGGGATTGGCTGTGTGCCCCAATCAAGAACAAGCTACGTGGAAAATTGACGAATGAGGTCATCTTGTTCCATGACAATGCCCGTCCCCACGTCGCTGATGGGGTTAATACAAATCTGGCAAAGTTCAAGCGGGAAACGCTGCAACATCTGCCACACAGCTAAGACCTGTTGCCTTGCAACTGCCACATTTTGGGGCAAACGAAAAAACAGCTCAAGGGAACCAGATTCGTCTCGGACGATGAAGTGAAAGTCAGTTGCAGAGGTTCTGAAGGAGCAACCCAAGGAGCTTTATGAGACGGGAATTGCGCGACTCGTTAGTCAATGGGACAAATGTCTAAATGCTCATGGGTGCTACTTTTAATTATAGTACCCCGTTTGTCATATATTCGCATTGGCTCACTTTCATTTGACTCGCTCTCGTATACTCTGCAGAACTCCTGCTTTCTATACGTGCTCTGTTGCGACTATAATTTCGGTGCAATTACGGTACACGTCCGGTGACAGCTGCTGCTGCGTAATACGCTGGAACAAATGACAGCGTCATTGAGATTTTTCACTGGCCGTTGCATATGTAGAAGAATGTAAACAAGGATCTTGTATGACAAGGTGTCATTAATATATTTGTTCTCAACTTGTTCATTTCATGGCCTTTACATTTTTGATATCAGCGGAATGCACTGCTTTGCTGGCTTCGAACTGATGTGGTTCTACAGTTCGTGTGATATTTTCTTTCCTTATTAAATAGACAAAACACATGAAAGCATTGACATCAGTTATGTGGGGCACAATTTTTGGCACATACGAATATATTCTTTTATGAAAAAAATACATATTTTACTTGCATTGACAGTGCTTAGCGTTGAAGAATTCGTTTGCAGCATCTTTGGCAATGGCAATGCAGTTATTATTCATGTGCTTGATCCCTAGGCAAATTCTTTGAGAGGAAGCTTTAGCTCGGGCCCTACTCCGACGCGGCCTATTCAGATACATGTAAAACGCAGAAACGCTTTTCTGTGATAACTCCTGAATCGCTTTTAACGAAATTTGTTGCATTTGAGAGACTAAGTTAAACTCTAGTGTCTGTTGGAAGCGGAATTTCAATTTAGGGCCTGAACTTTGTTTAAAATATTTTGAAAAATTTGAAAGTTCGAAAAACATAGAAGCACGAAGTTTACACATTAATAGCTCTGTATCAAGAACAGATAGCGCGGTTCTGTAAACGGCATCCATTACACCATTCAAAGCGGACAAATTCGATATGTCAATTTGTATCTTACGTGGATTAGTAATGTTATGTACAAGGGTTCTGCAAAAGCCGTACTTCCATAAACTTAATTTTTTGAGACTTATGTGTAACATATCAAAATTGTCCGCTGTAGATGTACTATTATGTGCGATTCACAGAATTGTGATATCAATTTTCATTGCTGATTTACAGAGTTCTAAACTTAATTGTCTCGTTTTCTGAAAATTTTCGATTTTTGCCACTTTCAATAAAGTATTGACGACCTCAATCGAGAATTGGAAACAAACGTTCACTAGAATTTAAGTTTTTCTTTTAAATCCAACAAACCTCGTCAAATTCGGTGCAGTGGCTGCCGAGAAAAACGAATTCTCCTTCTACATGTATTTAGACAGGAGCATCCGACCTAATGTTTCCTCTTAAGTAGGAGGCCGAGCTGCAACGTGAGCCCCCCCCCCCCCCCAACAAAATTTCTGGCTACGCCACTGGCAGTAGCGTAACCATATCTTTTGCTGAACCTTCTACCAGCGGAAACAATGGACATTCGCAAGGAAACACTTGGATATACCACGCAAGCTCTCATGCCTACTGGGAGGCCTGACCCGCCGAGAGGTGGTACAGATCGTAGGAGTTCCGTTAATGCCCCTATGACACAATATGCTGAGCACTGAGGTTATATAATGATTGCTCTTCGAGATGACCCGTTCTGATCTGCGCCAGTGCTGTGGGCCAGTACCACCTGCAAGCCGTCTACGAGTCACTTGGATCGTTTGGGTCTTCAACCAAACGGTCACCACTCTTCGTGAACTGGACTCATGGACATTTGCGATTTTGTGAACTTCATGCGTTCTGCGGGGATTCACAATGAAGTGGTGCAAAATTTTTATGGTGGAGGACAAACGGACCTGTAATAAACAGTGCCGAGTCTGACTAGCTAGTTCAGGAACTTGCAGAAGTTGATGCCTTTCTTTTATATGAAATTTCGCAATGAAGTGCTTCCACAAGTACACGTTGTTTCATGTTACTAATCCACTGTGGTCTCAGAAGCTCAGATGACACATGGCTACTGAATTTTGGCGTTATCCCTTCAAGCGCATTAGACGTAGTTTCTGTTTGCACAGACGAATAATTTATAATAAAGGAGGCAGTTTTCCTTGATAGATTATTTCCTCACGTCTATTCGTGGTCGTAGGAACAACTGTTCGCCGTGTTCAACATAGTAATTGGAGTTTGTGAATAAAGCGACAGCTTAGATGCACTATTTGCTCACTAGGAAAAATTCAGGTGCACCACAGCTATCCTCAGCTGCAACTTTCACTGAAATTCAAATGATTCCTAAGTAGTGCAACCTATTCAGCCGATTATGAAGGTTGGTAGAAACAAGTAATGGAGAATCCATCACTGAAAAGGTGCCAGTGTGTAATATTTATTGCAGCATCACTCTGCCTACAACCTGGGAAATAACTACCTGGAAACAATTTTTGGAAAACTCTGTGCTTCGCGGCAATTCCACGCGTGTCCTTTAGAGCTGCACATGACGGCGTATGATGACTCGACATTGGCGCTCTAATCTGCTAGCCTGACATTTTCGCAGGCCCAGCCGGCATCTGTCCATCCGTGTTTCCTTACAGACCTGCGGTGGCAAAATAGAGCAAACAGGCACAAGATACACATAAGTGTTCTAACCACTGTAGTAATCAACGGATGCAACAGACAGCTGCACTCGCATGTATGAAATAGAGATGGCTATTGATTTATTTCGGATTTCTAAGGTAAAGTGTATAAAAGTTGCTCACGATACAACATCATAACAAATTGGTACCTGCATACCAAACTTACGAAGGCAGCTCCCCTAGCCACGCAGCTATCAAATGATCTGATAAGCTCTTGAAATGAGTACGCTTCAGTGTATCATCGTCGCTTCAGTGTATCAGTCTCTCCTAGACCCTGCGATTTAATTATTGCGGCTTTGCTTCTGCACGCCCTGCGTAACTTGCCCGCTTGACATATTCGCATGGCGTTTATTTTTCAGAAATAGCAGCAACGCAGTGTACCGTGTCTTGAACTTAAACTTATCCTGTTTCCACGCAACCGCTGTCGTATAGTAGTGAAGTTTCCTTGCCTTCTCACGTCACCTCCCCCGTCTCTTACATGGGAACTGTCTCTATTCCTCCCTCCCCTTCTCTCTACAGTTCTATCTGCGTCCCGTCTGGCCTCTCACGTTAGTAGAAAGGGAAGCGCTGCAGTTTTTGCAATACTTCTGAGGGAAGCCACGGATAATTACAGCTGTCAAGCGGCTAATGTGGCCACGGTAAGGGAGCACCAGAGGGCATTGTGCACATTCGACGACACGGTGGTGTGAAAATGAGTTTCTCCCGTCCCCTTTCCTCTCTTACTCACGCTTGTCATCTATATACACGCTCTGAACCACCCGCCAAAGCCGGTCTGCAGGACAGCGGCCCACAACAGCAGCAGCAGTGGGAATGTCGAAGGAAGAGACGAAGAAAGCTTCGCTTTAAAAAAAATATCCGGCTCCCGCCGGAATCAAACTCGGGCACTCTTCGCGGCAGTCGGCTACTTTACCACTCCGCCACGCCAGCTTTTTTTTATGCAAAAGCGTGAAATTGCCCATTGAGCGAAAGAAACCGGCGGACGTCACCTGTAGCAGCCAATCCGCTCATAAACTTGAATTGCTATTCGCTGCCACGCACGTCACGAGATGTGCCTCGATGGAGCAAGCCGGGCGAAAGGGAACACCTGCTGCAACGGAAGCGCGCCCGGTGTTGCGTCAGGGAAAATGGCATCGCCGCGACGACACGTCACTCTCGCAGTCGACACGAGTGCGCTTCAACGGAGCGGTGCAGGCGAAAGGGGACACCTGCTACACGACAGCGGGCCAGGTGTTGCGTGAGGAGAGAGGGCATCGCCGCGACACATCACCCGATGGGCACCGCATCGTCGGTGGCATGCGGCGCTGGCATTACAGGCTGCTGCTGCTTGCTGGTTCGGGCATCCGGTACCGCTATGGTACGTTGCTCGCAGCGTAAATGTCTAACCACTCAGCACCGTTAAATGAGACATAGTGTCTTCACACTCACAACTTATAAGGAATGCTTAGGGGTTCTCGGATTTTTAGATGGTATTTATTACAATGAATTTATTGCTGTATGCATAGGAAATACATGCAATATTATGACCACCAGGTAGTCATAATCAATGACAGATGAACCAACAGTTCTTACAAAAATACTAACACAAGGAAACGGCTTCCATCACGACAAAAACTTGAAAGGAAGAGTGATATACCTAAGCGAAAGTCTATATCAATCCTGTCGACATTATTTTCGATCCTAAATGTCCATTAAGTGCGTAATAAGTTGACCGAAATGCGATCTTCAGGAAATTTTTCTTGCTTCATTTCGGTTTTGCAAACGAGTTTTCCACGTGCTGTGCAGGCCTTTCAGTGAAAACATCCAATAACATATGATCACATGGAACTACAACACATCGGTACTGTAAAACTGTCAAAATATTTCCGCAAATTTTTATGGTGGACAACCCAGAACACAATGACATCCTTACAATCCATAAAACAATGTTGAATAGCTTGATTCGCATTACAAAGGCGACAGTGAACTGACGAAACAAAAATATTCCCTTTCCGACGTCAGGTCTGAATTGGCAAGGTTTCGGTGTGTAATATGTCAAAAACAGGTTGCTGTAGAAGGGAGAACTGGCGTTTTGCGCATTCTCGCAAGTACATCATCTCCTAGTAACCTGATGTTCGATAAAATAGCGGTGGAAACGATATCTATAGTTAGTGTTTGTAAATATTTTTTTCTTGGACATTCAAGAAATAATCCTTCGAAAAATAAAAAACGAGAGAACCAATAGAAAAATGAGCCCCACGCATGAACCCCCATAAACATGTTCTCGTAAGGAAATTCGAAGACACCACCAATTCTGCCAGGACATAAACCAGGCTAATCTACAAGAAGGCACGTAATACCGAATGAGAGCTATTCCGAAAAAAAAAAGAGAAAGCGCGAGAGTAACTGTCGCACATACGAATGCAACGACACTGCACCCACTGGTAAAAAAAAATGTTATCGCGCCTCATAGGTACGAAACTCGAAGACGATATAAATTTTGAACAAAAATATGTGAGAACAGACTGTTAAAGCCTTGCGGAGTAAAAACCTAAAAGACATAGAAAACATTGGTTCCCAAAAACTTGCTACCAGATTTCACTTTCCAAACAGTGAAAAACGGTGCGGGACGAAGGTGTTTGTGTAGCGCTGGAGCGATGAAAGGCGCTCTCTCCTGTAGTCTGCACTTGAGCGTCTGCCTGTCCTCTCCGTTTGTTCTCGGCCGTATTTCCGGTAAACGAAACTGCATTATCCACTAACTAGCTGAACAGTACGCTTCAGGTCTGCAATTGTAGGTCCACAGTGGAAATCCTAGATATTTGTGTAGCACACAACACCATTCAATTCCAGCATAATGTGATGGTGTGATGGCCCAAGGTCCAAACAATAACCCGAAGCTCCTATACTTATTCATTCGCGCGCCGGAGACTGTACCAAACTCTGCTATGGCAGAACGAACTTTATCGGCGCTGGGCTTGTCCTTGAAGAAGAACGCGATATCCTCAGTGTGATGCTACCACTTTCGCCTCATTACCCGAAATATTAACACCACGAACATGGCCGCAGTTCAAAAATGCTCAGAGTGGTTCTAAAAAGCCAACTGAAGCGGAGACATAGGATATTCTGTTTAACGAAAGAACGGGTTCGAGAGGCTACCATTGACAACGAAGCAAGTTGTACAGTGACTAACAAAATAAACGCCATTAAGCACTGTGCAACCAACATTAGCGTTTTCTTGAAGAGAATATAAAAAGAAATGCCGGAACCAATGAAATGCTTTTGCGAGGCAAAACCAACTCACCCACATCAAGCTTCTGCTGATCATACGAAGTAGAACAGTACTGAATTGGCATATGAGTGATGCCTATGTTAGTTTGTATGGCACGCCCTGTTAAAACACATGCTTGAAGAAGAACAAAATGAATTAAAATTGCTGCCTGGCAAACAATTTGAAT
The DNA here is from genome assembly GCF_023375885.2 of Dermacentor andersoni. Classification (NCBI taxonomy): domain Eukaryota; kingdom Metazoa; phylum Arthropoda; class Arachnida; order Ixodida; family Ixodidae; genus Dermacentor; species Dermacentor andersoni. Next base: position 31,028,039 of record NC_092821.1, read on the forward strand.
AAATTCTAAGAAATTGTAGTCAACGTTTGACAATCTAATTGGTCTATAACCATCAACAGAACAGTTAATTTCTGTCTGCACTTCTATTCATGAACACTATGTCGCTTTGTCTGAAAGACTGTAGTAAATCATCTATTTTTAAACTTACTAAAATATCTCCAGTATAACAGGCGTGAGAATGGACCTAAATGGTATATATAATTCACATGAAATGCTTTCAACACCGGGAGTGTTTGACATGGGTAACTGATCAGTAGTAACCTCAACGTCCTGTATGTGTAAAGGCACCACTGATGACTGAAGAGCATTCGTCAGTAAGAGTTTTTATAGACGCGAAGTACTGTAGAAGCTTTGTATTCTGGTCTCCAGAAAGATCACTTAAGAGATCTGAATAGTAGTCTTCAAATTTTGACGCATTATCACTTGAGCCTACCCGCCGTGGTTGCTCAGTGGCTATGGTGTTGGGCTGCTGAGCACGAGGTCGCGGGATCGAATCCCGGCCACGGTGGCCGCATTTCGATGGAGGCGAAATGCGAAAACACCCATGTACTTAGATTTAGGTGCACGTTAAAGAACCGCAGGTGGTCGAAATTCCCGCAGTCCTCTAATACGGCGTGCCTCGTATCAGAATGTGGTCTTGGCACGTAAAAGCCCATAATTTAAGTTTTTAAATCACTTGGGCCAGTTACTAAAAGAACACACGGTTATTACGTGACCGAATACGGGTGCCTTTTCTGCCATTCCTTCTGTTCATTTTTTTTTTCGGTAAACTCATCATCACCGTTTTCGACCTGTGCCATGGGGCTCTCGCTTTAGAGAATAAATAAGATTATGAGAACCCAAACCTTGTCTCACAATATTTAGGCATAATACCACGGACCAGTAGTTACAATGAAGAACAAGTCAGCGGTGTATAAAAGACGACGACGACGATTAGAGGCTAGCGCAGGCTGTTGCCTGGTATCCAACTGCAGCGCATTCCCTTGTAAAATACTTGTATATAGCTTCTCGTCTGTCTCTTCTTACGTAACATACTTCGTGGAGCTGGACCTTCCCTGTCCTCGTCATGGAGCGTTTCAGTGAACGGTACATCGAACCTTCTATCACGACTCCTGGAGACGACAGTTCTGCTCTACCAGCTGCGACAACTGCTGCCGCTCCGATGACCTACATCGCACACTCCGCCTTGCGTGATCCTGGCGTATTCTCGGGGGAAAATAGCGAAGACGTCGCAGGCTGGATCAGTCTGTAGGAACGCATCAGCACCTACAGGAGTTGGGACTCTGCTGTCATGATCGACAACGTAGTATTTTACGTCAGTGGCACGCGGCGAGTATGCTTTAGAACACGTGAAGTGGAGCTCACCAAATCGAATACGCTTAAACAAAAGCTGCGACAGTTGTTCGGTAACCATTACGGACACCAACTTACCGCGAAGAAGACGTTATCCAGCCGCATGCAGACAACAACAGTGCCTTACGTCACGTATATTCAAGGCGTCTTGCCTCTGTGCAGCAAACATGACGCGCACATGACTGAGCGAGTCAACGTTGTACACGTTCTCAAAGGTATCGCCGATGACGCCTTCCACTTGAACGTATTCAAGAATGTGACAACGGTGGGCGCCGTTATAAAAGAGCGCCACCGCCTGGAACTCGCAAAAAGTCGGCGAGTCGACCGAATTTGTCCGTCTACCAAACACCACGGCAACACCTTCATGTGCTGAGGCTTCCCGTCTCAACAATACTGGCAAGGCTACGCCAGTGTTGTTTCGTCAGTGCTGGAGACTGGTACCATCGAGTACAACGTCCATCAAATTCTGGTTGGTCGAAAAAGCCTTCAGTAACGTAAGGTCCTTAACTTTCAGCATCTTTTCGCGCAACTTCGCATTCTTTGTTCCAAAGACAATCTGGTCCCTGACCATGGAGTTACTTAGGCTTCCAAAATTGCAACTTCGTGCAAGTCTCAAGTCCCGTGAAAAATGTTCGAAAGGTTCGCCCTCAACTTGCGTTCTTTAGCGGAAGACATACCGTTCGTACACTTCGTTCTGCTGCTGCTTGCAGTACTCCTCAAACTTCTTAGTAACTGTTTCATAATCTTTCTTCTGTTCGCTCTCCGAGAACAAAACATTGTTAAATACCTCTAGAGTGTCCTCTCCCGCCACGGTGAGCAGCAGTGCGGTCTTAGCTCCTGGCGTCTGTGGTTCTTTCGGCGGCTCCGTGGCCTGTCAGAACAGTTCGAACCGCTGCTTGAAGAGGCTCCAGTCCTTCGCGGTGCTACCGTACAGCACCAGCGGCTGCGGTGGCTTCACTAAATCCATCGTACCAGTGCACAGCAACGCCCCTTCCACCAGCGTGTTACTGCATACGTGAGGGCAATCCCACTTCTGACACCATGTTTCGGCGTCCAACAATGAACACGCAGCGGGAAGGCAACCAGAAGAAGGTTTATTCGGGATTGCTTCCCAACATATATAGTGTACCGGCGGCTGCATGATAACAGCCACGTGTTACAGATAGCTTGCTGGCTAGGGCACATGCATAGAGCGCATGCGCGTCTGATACAATAGAAGAGTGATCAGACGGTTTTGTATTCCAATTGTCAAGGAAGCGTCAGTTCGGGGAACTGCATCGCTTAGTTTTTCGAAGATGGGCATCGGGGCTGCATTGCAGACGGTGGGCGACGAACCCGCGGCGATAAAGATGGCGGCTGACGAGCTGCGGAATGATCGGAGATTGTTCTTCGGAACGCACGTTCACTTTCGCTTCACGCGAAACTTGCAGGCCTAGGCCGCGCCGACGTCATCCGCTGCAGGGCGCGGCCACGTTTTTGGTGACTTCAAAATGGGGATACGCTTCTGTCAACCGTTTTAAAACCGATAAGCAGAACGAGACTAGAGGTGTTCCGTCCAAGCGATCACGCACTCCCTACAAGGCGGCTTCGCATGGCGCGTCTCATGAATTGGATTGGATCCGAACGACGGCTGCCGCTACGAAATGGCCACGATCGGATCCAATCCGATTCGAATTGGCGAATTACGCTACGGAATACTGCGCCAAAGTTCAAAACCAAAGAAGAGATGCTGGAAAGAAGTACTGCCAAATTTCGCGCCATTGCAAATATTCTGGGAAAGGAGAACTGCCAGCTTATTAAACGTTACCCTGAACTGTCGCGTGAAATGACATTTAAAGAGAGAATCCAATCATTGACAGAACACACAGGACCGATAAAAAAAGAGATGACCGATTTCCGTGCTTGTCTGGAAATATATTGTGCTTCAGCCGAGCTTAGCAGAACAGAATCGGTGCTGAGAATAACAGACTGGGGGCGTAAATTCAAGTGCATATAGGACCACCTAATAACAGTCGCATCAAACTTCCCTCCCTAATCCAGGTCTCGCGCTAACGTTTTTTCTGCCTCATGAAAAAGCAGTGGATAGCAGCCTCTCCACTAAGCATGGCGTACGGGAAAGCGCAGCGCACAAATGAGAAATGCACAAAAAAAAAGAGATTGGGGACAGAGGGAGGGGGGGGGGGGTGTAGGTGCTGGCGCCTAACGCTCACCACGCTGTCTTCAGCCAAAGTCACATAGAACAAGGAGGCGCTACCTTAGCCCACTCGCGCTAGATGCTCTGATGGGTAGAACACACAATTGATTTTGAACGCCTTCCATGCCCACGCATGCTCAAATGAATGCGACATTATCATGTTGTATTTCGCCCATGCTATGCGCTTAAATCTGGCGCATTTCCCCTACGTCCGAAACAAGCCAGAACAGGTTTCCGCCGTCGGCGGTTCACCGGTGAGTAAAGGAGAGAACACGCCCGCAGCTTTCGCGAATTCGCCTCTCCCTTTTTGAGACAGGACAGCGTTTACATGCCTCGCGTGAGGGGACGATCTGGTCTCAACTTGCCCTCTGCTGGCGCATCAATGCTATTCACCTTGCTGGCGCATTACCTACATTTACATAGTTACAAAGAGCTAGGAATTTGACGTGAAACTTATCGCATTCGTGTAAACAGCGCTTCTCATGATGTATATTGGAGGCACGACCGGGGGCCTCAAGTGCCTTTCATAAGACACACTTGCTTTCAACGTGACGTCCTGGGCTTGCCACAAGTACCCTGCAGGGAGTGGAGAGTGCACCGGCAACGTCTTATAATCACGTGCTTTTGATGGAGAAGGGATCGCGGGAGGGGGGGGGGGGGGTGTCATGAGCGCAGAATACAGACTAGCGAAGCATTGTTTACTATTTACGCACAGTCAAGCCGGTGGGCGAATGCCAGTCTGCAGACATAGATGACATCATCCTCCCTTTCTGTAACCTGGCACCATGGACACTAGACTCACGCCCTCTCCCCCTTTCCTGATGCTATGCCAATGGATGCACATCGTTTTAACAGATAAGTTCAGTTGAAGACACGCCTTCCACCAGAAGGTGAGAGGGAGAACAGCTGCCTCAGAGATGAAGATGATGAGGACCATGCGTAGAGATTTCTATACACATTTGCAGAAATGAACGCGACCAGCGGGGACGAGGAACACTCGTGGCGCTCTCAAGCGTGCGTTCGGTGAACAACGTGACCTCCCGTCGGATGACGGCACAAATGCATGCTGCTGGCCGAGCACTGTCGATGAGATAAAGAACGCCATGCCGCTTCCTCGTCGCCAGTCACGATGCAACCGACCTTCTGCACCGAACGCACGCTGCCACTGCGCAAACGCTCCGTCACGTTCTAACGCGACAGCGTTGAGGAGCTCGTGTCGCAGAAAAGCCGGTGTCGTCGGTGTCGGCGGCGTTGGCCGTGAGCGAAGAATCTCGGCAGGCAATTCATAAATAAAAACAAGCTGCAAGATGGGCTGCGTGGGAATCGAACCAGGGTCTCCGGAGTGTGAGGCGGAGACGCTACCACTCAGCCACGAGTTCCATGCTCGAAAGCTGTACAAAGGCGCCTCTAGTGAATGCGGTGTTGTCTTAGAAACGAGCCGTAGAAAGGTATACGGCGGTATATATAGGTAATTATAAGCATATAACTTACAGAAGTTGCAATTACACGAGTAGCGAAGTACGTTTCCGCTACATTTCTTCTGCGCTTTCCGCACACGCAGAGCCATTTTGCGGCAAACAAAGAAGACCCCTTCCTCTCAATGTACGGCGCTGCCCCGACAGGTGGCGTGCCACGCACGCATCGGGGTTGTGCGGGGACCGGTGCGAGGCCCGTCACGGCCCCGACTCCCTCTCCCTTGACGACGCTTCGCCGTGCTCTCTCACGGGTTGCAGAATCAAGCGTCCTTCCTTTCTTTAGATCACTATCTATATATCTCTCTGCCCGTGCCGATCACGACGTTTGGCTGGCGTTCCCCCTCCGAGACACCGAGTTCTTTGGTTCGTTCCGCTTGCTCAGGCGCACGTTTCGTTGCCGCGCCGAACGCTGCGTTGCTCGACGCTCACCGCGTGATTGGTGGGTGCAAAGTCCGATGCGGGGCGCCTCGTATGTGATCGCTGCGCCGTAGCGCATTGTCTTACACCCCTTGGCGGGTCGACGGGAACGCTGTCGCGTTCCACGCTTGAAGGCGAAGCTGAAGCGTCCTCCAATTTTTTTTATATTTCGCGGGCTTTCTTTGCAAACAGGAAAAAAGGACTACGTGAGACATATCGTAAAGTAAACAATTCGGTCAGTGTTTTCTGAAGGTGCTGCACAAATATGCATATCATTAGGGTTCGCAGCCAATAATTAAACAGTTGGGTAATTAAACTTGATTAATCAGTTAGGGGGAAAAGAAAAATTGTCTGAGTTGTCGTAGGCTATTCATTTTCATTCACTTCATCCTTTCAATTTCAAATTCTTGGCTCCAGTTATGTGGGACACCCTTTACAGTGAGCCAAGGGAGTGTTGAGCCTGTGCTCAAGCAGCTCGTTTAGTAGGAACGGCACACGAAGCACTTCCACTGGTTCCGTAGATTATTAGACAGTTTTAGAATAGCGTTTGCAACCAAACGTAAGCGCATTACGTATGTAAAGAAATAGCGTCGTCCTTACTAATAATGCACTGAACGTTACTGGGTTTCTGTGGTTTACGTGGGCTATGATAACGTACGTTATTTGGCGAGTTTAGCGTTCGTAGTGATTACGGACGCTAAGGAATAGCGTTGTCGAACATGGCCGCACCCATGGTTCCCGCTTCAGCTTTAATTTGCATGATGGCTATCTCGCACTCGCATTGATCGTTAGGAGCTATTGAAATGAGCTTTCGCTTTCCCTGAACTCACCTGAAACGTTAGCTATGAGTACAAAGTCCGTCCGATTTCTGAGATCGTTCTTTCATTCCGGCGCCCGTATGCCTTTTGGGGCGCGTCCGCATAGCAACAACACAATGGTTGGTAATGGTTTGTCTTCACTTGGATATGTTTGACATGAAGCACCAGACGGCGCCCTGTTTTATAACGTCTTTTTTACGTTCGCGTTCCCGTACGGTAAACTATAAGTCTTGACAGGAGGCGCGCCGTGATGTCCTGCAAAGGTGTTTACGCATAACGTACGTAAGACGATAAAGGCTATTCTAAATCTGGCTATTGTTCAGAGAGAAAATGTGAATACGGGAACGTAAGCTCGCGTGGAGCGCATTCTCTAGCGGCGCAGGCACAGGCTAAGTAGCGTATGCAGAGTGGGTCCGATGCTCACGCCTGCGTTATGTTTTCATATATGGTATCGGTGCACTTGGAGTAATGACGTCATCGGTGACCGGTTGACGGCGCACGCCACTATGGAGCCATGGCGTAGCGGGTCACCACCGTGGAGCACCTCTCGAACGGCGTGCGGCACTCTTCTTTTCACCTTACCCTTTCGCCATACACTGCTCCGCGTTTCTGCTGATGCTTCCGCAGTAGCCTCCTCCTCTGTTTTCCTCCTCACGCTGAATCAGCTGTCGCCATCTTTCATCCTCCGCTGCACTCCCCGTTCGTTCTGCCGGTTACGCCAACGCCAAAGCCGCCGCTCAACGCAGGAACAGGCGCCTAAGAGCTGCGCCCTAAAAATAGACTAAAGGAAGACATCGCACATCGGGAAATGTGGGGCAGTGTGTGAGAGCATGACGCACCAAGATTGTGAGAACCTCAAGACAAAATGTGAATCTCATCAATTTTGTTATAAGCAACATGCACCAACAGGGTGAGAACGCAACAGTGGTCGGCAATCATCGTCCATGAAAAGCATCCTAGTGGCCAAGAACAGGAGTCCCAGGAAGCTACTACCAAATTCGGGCGCCAGGAAACATCACGGGGCACTGGCTACGCGCCAGAGGTGACAACAAGCCACCTGTGAGGAACGCACGGCTGTAATGTCTGTCTCAACGAACACAAGAACTACTTCAACTTTCTTAAGCACGTGAGCCTGTAAAGCCGATAGCATAAGTTCTCAAGATAAATAACGTTAGAAAAGGGCCAACATTTTTATGTGCCACAAACCCGGGCCTCGAGCCTTCCTTCGTTCACGAATCCGGGCGCATCATGACACTGGCGACGAGTACCCATAGATCGTCCCACGCCGCCGCGACCGACTAAACACCGCCCCCCGTTGCTGCCGCCATGCCGCTGTACGGAAGGCTCGAGCCACTCGAGGGAAATGTTGGCCTGACCAGTTTACAAGGAACAAGTCTACGGGTACTTCCGGCCAAACGACACACCCGAGGCCATACAGCGGGACATTTTCCTGGCCAGCTTCGGGACCCGCGTCTTGAGTCTCGCGCTCGACCTTCTCAAGCCAGACACGCCGCATGTTAAGACGCTGGGGGAGCTGACAGCCATAATGCTCTCGCATTTCAACCCAGCACCGTCCACACTAATGGAGCTTTTCCGCTTGAACAACCGGAGCTGTCGGGAAAGACAAAACCTCGGGAAGTTCGTTGCTGTTCTACGAGGGTTAGCGAGCCCCTGTGCAATCGGGGAACAATTGGACTCGCTGCTCCGGGACGAATTCGTCTGCGGCATCAAAAACACTACCATGCAGACGCGACTCCTGGAGCTTCCCGACTCCTCGCTGGACGACGCCGTGAAGGCAGCGCTGGAAATGGAAGCTGCCGCAAAGGACGCCAGGGAGATGGCCCGTGCGACTACCTCACCGTCGGCGGAAGCGGCGGTCAACAAGTTCGCGACAAAGAGCAGTACATGCAGTCGCTGTGGAGGTGCCCACTCCCCCTCACAGTGCCAGTTCTCTCAAGCACAATGCTTCATGTACGGGAAAACTGGGCACCAGGAACGCGTTAGCCGAAGTGGGAGGACGAACAGCGGACCGCAGCAGCAGCCTGATTCAAGCCCTGGTACAACACAAGCCCGCGGCCAGGGTAGCTGTCGCAAGGGTAGGTGGCGGGGGCGTGCGGCAGCAGGCTCGAGTTCTTCCGCGGTCAGGATCCACTAGGTGGCCGAGGACCCGCCGATTTTCGACATGTGGCACACAGGCTTTGTTCCGTCGTCTGTGCCGCCGTACATGCTTACCGTCAAAGTCTGCGGGCACCCCATTGCCATGGAGCTGAACACAGGGGCCAGCGTGTCAGTAATGGCCGGGAAACTCTTCAAGCATACTTTCTCCAGCGTGTCCGTCGAGGCTTCGGGCAGCTCTCCCAGGTCCAGGGTCAAGCCCAGGTCAGCGTTCGCTTTGGCGACAGGGAGGCAACCGTTCCCCTTTACTTAACAAAGGGGTAGTCCCCGACGCTGCTGGGCCGAAACAGGATTCATGCGCTGGGCGTTCGTCGGCCAGAGCACCCGGAAGCCAGCCTGCATGTAATGAAAGACGTCCCCAGCCTCCTGACTGAGTTCAAGTCCCTGTTGCAGCCAGCGGTGGGCACATTCGCCGGCACGACGGCTGGCATCTATGTACCTGAGGGAGCTCGACCATACTTTTTCAAGCCTCGGCCACTACCGTGAGCCCTGAAGGACGGGGCGACCCTACGCAACGGTTACAGCGAGATGGCCAAGCGAGACGGCAGTGTCAGGATCTCAGGGGATTTCAAGGTTACCATCAACCCCGTCGCTACCGTCGAGAAGTACCCGTTGCCCCGGATTGAAGATCTCTGCTCAGCGTTGTCCGGTGAACAGAAGTTCACCAAGCTCGACCTCAGAGATGCTTACCAGCAGCTGGTGCTCCAGGATGCCTACCGGATGTATGTCACAAAGTCGACAACTTCAGGGCTCTTACAGTTCACGCGCTTACCGTTTGGCGTGGCCTGAGCCCCAGCAATATTTCAGAGGGAAGTGGACAACCTCTTCAGGGGCCTGAGGCACGTGGCGGTGTACTTGGACGACATCCTGGTTACTGGCAGCGACGACGGGGATCACCTGAAGAACCTGTACAACTCCCTGGCAGGACTGCAGGACGCAAGTCTCAAGCTCAAGCTGGAAAAGTGCATTTTCCTGGCGCCCAGTGTTGAGTACTTGGGATGTCACTTCGCAGGCTGGTCTACCCCCGGCTCCCCGCAAGGTTGATACTGAGCTCAAGGCGCCTAAGCGCCAGAGCAAGAAGGAGCTTCACAGCTACCTCGGCCACATCAACTTCTACGGGAGTTTCCTGCCGAACCTGTCGGAGCAACACAGCCGATCCATCTTCTGCTTCGAGATGGTCAGTAATCGTTCATCACAACCACGCTGCGGAGCGCCTGTCTAACGGTGGGTGCCTCGAGCCCTCCCTCGTTCACGAACCCGGGCGGGTCGTGACATTAAGTGCTACCAAAATGCAAGACATTTTGTACTGGCCGAAAAATAACCGAATACTGAGTGTCCAATTTTCGTCATGGCAACTTTTAGAAATACAGTGCTGAAATAAGTCTTTGCAGTGGAGTTTTTCGTTAGAGAGTCGAAAGCAAAGGAAACAACAAAGTTTCAAATTGCTTGTCTGATTATAAAACGAACCCAGCATCACGGCACGCAATAATATTTATTGTCTGTGTAGATAGACGGCGTATAGGACAATCATACGAAGCCTTCTACAAATTAGCGCTCATCATCTCACCGAAAAACACAACTGCACATATACTACAACACAAAGTTGAACGTCGTAAATGAAACGAAGAGACAGAGTCAGAGCCTACCATCTTTCCCGTTGGCCGCATCGGAGCTTTCTTGCGTGGCTGGATTCTCGCTGTAGGCGTCGCTCATCTCTCTGAGCTTGGTGATAGTGAGTTGCCGGATCTCTTGCATAGAAAGCCGTTCGTCGTAGTCTCGCTCCAACAGCTGCCTCACCTCAACGCTCATCAGGGAGTCAATACCCAACTCGCCGAGGCTGATGTTTCGGTTCAGCAAGGATGAGTCTTTGATGCCTGCGATAAAAGTCACGAGTATGTATGGGTGTTGATAGTTCAGTTCAGTTTTACTTCCTTAAAGACCCCTTTGCTAGGGGTATTACTTAGGGGTGGGTACAGTTCATATTGCAACAGAAACACAGGTATTCGTAAATGCTGTACCAGAAAGCTACATTTACGCAAGTGCATAGAACCAATAAGAATAACCTGGTCATTTTTCAATCAACACAGACACATCTTCGAAGAACGATGTGGGGCAAGTGATTGCAGTGACGTGGTGGGGAAGGGCGTTTCATTCTGACGCTGTGTGGGAAAGAAAAGACGAAGAAAAAGTAGTTATATGGGAGCGTGGCCGTAAGACTTCTAATGGGTGCCCAGTTCGTAGCGATATGCGTGGTGGTGGTATGATATATCGCTCGTGATTTAAGGAAGTGTAAAAAAACTTATGAAAAAGGGAAAGACTGGCTGTAGAACGGCGACATGCAAGGGGCTGTAAATCAGATTTTATTCTTAAAGGGACACTAAAGGTTACCAGAAAGTCACGTTAAAGTGATAAAGCAATGCTCTGGAACGTCTAAGGCGTCAATATTATCGCGAACAGAGCTTTAGTAACCGACAAATTGAGGTAAATGCGTGACACGATTTGAGACCCCCCAGCGACATTCCGGTACTAGCCCGTTGACGAAAGCACTCCTCATCATAATTTATGTCACTAGTACTCAACTACTCGTATTAGAAAGATCATTTCATTAGATTATAAGACGGAAGAAAATGCTACTTGCCTACTTCTATTCGATTCTAAGAAAAAATAACATTTTGACGTTACCCTTGAGTAGTATGGGTGATCGAAAGGTTTCGTTTTCGCTCGACATTGCGCCGCGCGCGCTTTGGAGTTTCAGTTGTTTCTTTATCGCGTCGTGCTGCGGTGGTCCTGCTGGCTTGCAAAACTTGCATTTGGAACAAGCAGCGAGGATGCCACGTCCATGTGATGTCGTGGGATGCGCGAACGGTCCGCGGAACTTGGCCAAGGGTAGTTGCAGCGGCGAATCCAACGTTTCTTATCACTGTGTGCCAACGAGTGAACCTCTCCGTTCGAAATGGTTAAGTGCCGTACCTCTGCCACAGCGCGCTGGCAAAGAGCCGAAAAATCACGTAGTGTGCTCGCTGCACTTTCGTCCAGAGGATTACGAGTTCAACGCCGACTGACTGAAGTCGCGTGGAGTGCCTTTCGAAGCAGGCCGCCGGCGTAGCAGTACGCAACGACGCCGGCAGCGCGAGCCCTCAGCAGCAGGTCACATGCATCAGTGCTTAAATCGCTGAACTTGAGCCCAGCATCGCGAGCCAATGTGTCGTTGTCAGGGTCGTCCATTGCAACGACCGTCAAAGTTGGCGTCATGAAATAAAGAACAAGCTTATCGTCGCGCGCTTTCTCTTCCGCTAGCCACCATAGCTGCTGTCGGCTCTGTCTTGGCTCTGTTTCTGGCCGCGCGTTTGCGTTTTGCGCAGAAAATCCGTAGCGCCGTCTGCGAGAGCCGTTTTACTCACCGACCTCGCAACGTAACTATGAGACCATGACGTCGATACTCCTCGATCGGAGGGCGGGTGATTTGAACTGCGCTAGAGGTACGCGGCCGCTTCAGTACGCATTTTCGCTTATTATAAGTCTCTTCTTAGCACGAAACAAGGGCTTCGAGGTTTCTGGGATGGTATTTCAACAGTACACGTTGACTTAATATTAACCTTTAGTGTCCCTTTAAGAATGATACCCTTACGTCATACGAGTAGGATGAATGGATGTATCTGACGACGCCATTTTGAAAGGAATCGAGGAATACGGATTCCAAATGGGTGATGTGTATTCATCTTTCGGTTTTATAAGGGATTTGAAAGCTAGGAGTTTTACGTTCTGCAGGGCGTCACGGAAGTGCCGTCTCATGATGCCAATAGTTCTGTTAGCTGATGAAAGTGTGTTCGAAATATTCGTACCCCAACTGAGGTCATGAGAAAGTGTGACGCCCAAGGACTTAAGTTATACTGATTCTATGACAACGTTTGCTATTGTGTAAGAGGACAGGAAAGGTTTACGGCGGCGGGTAGAAAATATATGATTACATTTGTTGGTATTAAAGGGGCCCTGAACCACTTTTTATCGAAGTGGAGAAAGACATTTGAAGTGAAGATAGGCTGTTTCAGAACCACTTTGCCGCAAAAAGTACTTCAATGCGTTCAGCAGAAGCGGAGTTATCGGCGATCAAACACGGCCTTAGCTGTGCTCCCCTTCCTCCTCCGATGCCTTGCACTGCGAAGGCTACGGCGGAGACATCACCGTAGCGCGAAGTTAAAATTTCTGTTTTGGTGCCTGTGCCGCGCTAAACGTAAGCCTAACGCGGCTGTCCTCAGAGAGCCGCAGTGCGCTTAGCCACTGGACTCTTGGCGGCACCTCGCGGCGACCGCGGTGCAGCCGAGCCCAGCGACCAATAGCAGCCGTGTATTGGAGTGTGCTTCATGACGGAATAAAACACACAGAAAAGAGCGAGGATCATGAGGTTCTTGAAACGAGAGCGTTTGAGAGAAAGGTGACTTCGCGCTGCGCTTGCGAGCTTTACGGATCGCGTACGACAGCAGAACTTGGCTGAGATGTTCACAACAGCGTATGCTGTCCGCGGACTATGTTACTTCACCAAGCCCGAAGGGTGGTTCAGGGCACCTTTACGGTCATCAACCTATCTTCACTCCAAGACTGCACGTTGTTAAGACTTTGTTGTAAGGTGTTTTCATCAGTAGCATTCGAAACTGGATGGTAAATGACACAGTCATCGGCAAAAATTTGTATATTGCAAGATACGTGTAGCGGTAAATCATTAACATAAATTAACAAGAGAAGAGCACCGACAACTGATCCCTGAGGGACACCAGAAGTTACAGGGGGAAGAGTGGATGATTTGTCATTTATAGAAACGAATTGGTAGTGATCAGTAAGCAATGCTTTGAGCCATTTGAGTACGTCACTGTGTAAGTTGAAAGAAAGCTTTAGTAGTAAGTGGCGGTGAGAAACTTTGTCAGAGGCTTTTTTATAGTCCAGAAAGATAGCGTCAGTTTGTTGGTTAGAGTCAAGGTTTACATGCAAGTTGTGCAGAAACAAAGCTAGTTGCGTTTCGGCAGAGAAAACCTTACGGACCCTTACGGATAGACCACGTCATTATTGATTCTATCTTTCACTGACCTGCATTGTTAAGATGCAATATAAATACGGAATTCTTAAGTGTCACTATCGTGTTTGAGGTAGCCAGGATATCAAAAACGGGGGCACAAGAACTAAAAATAACAAACGTGCCGTCAGCTCAGTGCAACCTGAACTTTGTTTTGCTGGAGAATATAAAGACAGTTTGGAATAGACTATGGGGATGTAATACCGCCGTAGGTCAGAGATCTGTAAATTGCGTAGCTCAGAAATGGCAAACTATCAATCCTCACCGAGGATGTACCCCACAGTCTGAACGAGATCTCGCTTCTCCTTGCTGTCCGCCGTCGAGGACAAGCTGCTCTTGACGAAGGAAGAGACAACGGGGTTGCTTTGGCTCAGGAACCGGTCCATAACCGCCATGCATGACCTAATTGGCTGCGGCATAGTTCCAGCTAGTGTCGCATCATCAACCATGTTATCGTGCAGTACACCCACGTCCCCGATTGCACCCCACTGGATCGCCAATCCTGCCGGAACAGAAACAAATATATTATTAGGTTGCTGTGCACTCACCAAAGGTCACGGCTGCGGCTAAGGCGTTTCTGCACTGGCAGCGATAGCGCATAATCAACCTTATGCAAAAGAGGAATTCGGGACATCTAGGCTGCGGTTTTTGCAATGAGTTCCATGTGCACCAAATAAGGTAAGCCGCAATCCGCTTTATTGGTGTCTGACACACTGCATTGGAATTCATAAGATGGTGAATATCTATCAATTACTTTGCGCCAAGGCAGCTATACGTACGGGTATGAATGCGTCCTTTAATCCATAGCCACATAAATACCCTCATACAATAGTCTGCTAGATGTTCTGCGGTGTGTTGAATGTTTCCAATATGATTGTAGCCGCTTTAAATCCATCGGGAAGGATAATGGTCTACACTGATCATAGCCCTGTGCAAGAATTCATTGCTTGGAGATTTCTCGCAAAAACTATTGATGTCACGGTGCGGCATTATTTGTTTTGGCCAAGCACCAATCGACGGGCGCCAGACCGTCGTGGAAATAGTGAACGGAGAGCAAGATTGGTATTTAGTAAAGCAATGAAGGGGGCTAGTTGGAGAACGTTCATGATTATATTGCGCTCAGTTTTACAGAGACGATATTAAGGAATGACAGGACGTGGACGGACGTAGCGCAAACTACCAACTGTTTAATACTGTTAAATAACGCGCTTATATACAAGGAGATATGGCGCGGGGAGGGGGGTATGAAAGATATGACAAGTTGACGAAATGTGATCATAGTGCGGGTCAGGCATACATCGTTTACTTGCACCCGTTCGCCCTGGCAAACTCGACCTCAGGTTTGATAAGCGCGATGGATGGAGTGCTTACGCACATTTCCTTTTCTTTAGCTATCGCAAGCGCCTCCCATATTTCTCGCTCCGTTTTTGTTTTTGATGTGCCAATCACTGTGGTGCTTTCTAGTAGCGGAGAGCATTTCCACCTAGCAACTTGGCTGCACATTGCAAGCAATGCAAATGCTCTCCGCTACTAGAAAGCACCACAGTGATTGGCATATCAAAACCAAAACGGAGCGAGAAATATGGGAGGCGCTTGCGATAGCTAAAGAAAAAGAAATGTGCGTAAGCACTCCGTCCATCGCGCTTATCAAACCAGGGGTGCTATGCAGGATGCGCCGAGTTTCTCGTTCACCCGAGTTTTACCCGAGTTTGCTCGACGGCAGTCAGTGAACGGAGATAGCGTGGAACGCGCAAAGGCTGCAGGCAAAAAAATATGTAGACAAAAAGCCGCGTATGACAACATGAGCGCACCCTGCGCGGCACGCTGCTTCCACGTTTCAAGCGCAGACGGCTGCACAACGAAACTCGCCAGCGCCGCGTATTGTTATCAACGGATTATCGCAACTTAGCAATACCGTGACTGTCCCGCTGTCTGTCTGCAGACTTGCCGTGAGCCGCTTGCCACGCCTTTCCCGGGCGCGTCAAGGGCGTGCCTCATCTTTCGGCAACTATCTTTCTATCCTCCATCGAATGCGAACAGGGTACATGCGGCGCATTCTTGCAGCTACGCTTTCGCTCAAACGAATACGTTATAATACAACAAGTAAAATAACGAACATTTTTATTTCTTTAAGTGTCTGTTTTTCGTTTTGAATGCTAGAAATTTCTGATGACAAACGGAGATCGAGCAAATATATTAAATTTTGCACTTCTTGCCGCGAGTGGCGACAGTCAAAACGTTGGCGACAGTGAGGCGAAAGCTTAGAAGCGGATACATTGAACCGGGTCGCACGCACGAGGCAGTTCATACGGTGAGAAGTCGCCTAGGGGCGCTACAGTGCTATTCTCAATAATGTCAGTGACCACCACTCTTTCTCTATTAGGGGAATAGAAACGCAGCGCCATGGTACGGCTGTTCATCGCAGGCGCCTTAATACGCCCGCTTTACCAACTAAAAACGACACACTAGTCATAAATACGGGAGCAACGGTTGTCGCTACAAAATGGTGGTCCGTAGTGCTCGTAGTGACGCAGTTTAGTGAAAATGTACCAGTTTATCTTTGTGCGCGAAGCCTCGGCGATGCATTTCGAAGAAGTGCGTGCTTCCCATCGACACAGTTCATCGCTTGTCATCGCTTGCCCACTGAAAGTGCCTCTGAGCGCATGTACGCAGTATTTGAGTGTTTTGTGCGCACCAAGGTGCTTGCGGATTACTTATGCTGGAGCCAGCAGCGATCGCAGAAGGATATCGTAACGACACCGCAGGAATCGCATTTTGGCAGGTGAGGGCTCTTGTGTGCGGCTATAAAATGAGACTTCGAACTGAGGAAGGTGGTGGAACTGTTGAGTGCGCAGTGCTTGTGATGAAGAAATGCCATTGCCCTGGGTCTAGAAGAGCGAGCGATTCTCGGACGCTGATCGTGTTTACGACGTTGTGGCTCCGATACATCACCGATGACGGAGCAGCCATCTCAAACGACTGCTGCGATACGGACTCCTCAGCATCGTCGTCACCCTCGGCGCATCGACGCCTTGCAAGCAGCTACAGTGACGTGCCGATAATTATTTACTGTGCGCTACGTCGCCACAATGCAGGCAATGAAACCGTGCTGTGGGGCCATCTCAGCCCGAGAAGCCAGCGACAGTCAACGCTTTGTTTTTGATAGTAGTGCGCAGTACATCACCGATGACAGTGTGTTGTGCGTGTTTTATGTCGGTGGTGAATATTGTTGATGCCTCTCAGCTCGGCACCGCGTCGCTGTTGCCGAAAGATAAGTTGGGCGTGGCCCAACCTTGGTGGGTGCGCGCACTAGAGTTACATGCCTCGCGCGGGGCGTGACCTCTGGCTTTGATTGACAGGCGAACTCGTGCTAAACTCGTACATCGCGAAACCCCCTCCGAGTTCAACTCGGGAACATGGCGGCGGCAGCAGCAGCCTGTGTTATTGCAGCCAGCGGCAGCAAGCGTCAGTATGACCGTCTGGACCCGTTCGCGTACATGACCGCCGTGGAGTTTCAGCGTCATCTTGGCCTGTCGAAGACATCAGTGCGCTGGCTGTGTGACGAGCTAGGCGAAGACTCTCGTCTGTGGAGACAGCGTGGCGGGCTTCGTTCGCTCACCGTTGAAGAGCAAGTCCTCTGCGCCCTCCGTTTCTACGGGACTGGGGAGTTTTCAGGGAAGCGTCGGCGCCGAGCGTTACATTGGACGTCATCAAACTATTGCGAGCCTCTGTGTCAGAGATGTCTGATGCGCTTATTGATGCGGCGGTGCGGAAGCGGTGGCTGGCTTTCCCGAAGACTGCGGCTGAGCGGGCATTTATAAAAAAAAACGCTTCTTCGCGGAGACATTACGAACGTAGTCGGGTGTGTCGACGCAACGTACGTAGGAATTAAGGTGCCTTCAATGTCAGCGTTACTCTGATTAGCATTGTAGCAATGTCTAGACGCACCATATTGCCAAATTTGTCACTTCTCTGTAGCCGACCTAAATTTTGGGTTTCCGACGTCACACATGCGGCAGCCTATAATACTGACTTTTTCGCTGGTTGCTGACTTTTTACCGATTGTTCTACTTGTCTATCAAGGTGCCTTCCAAATGGCTCACTTTCTTGGGGAAAGAGGTTAATGAAGTATAAATAGATAGATGGATATCACAAATTGTGTGAAGTACCCTGTGAATGCTAATCTGATAAAGAACTTGCTTTTTTTTATGAGATTACTTAGTACTTAGTACAAGTTACTTAGTATGCATAATGCTGAATTTTGGTCATGCGTCATCTATCGGCCACACTATGAAACAGTAAGGCATTGCACAATTTGTTGCATTGCGAGATGCGGATGTCGCGCCAAGCCGGTTGTGCCTATGCATTTATGGCAAAATGAAAATGCATTGAGAATCTTAGTGTGCTGGCTTGCATGAAGAAAATACTTCAGAGTGTTTGCTGTGTGCACTGTTGGTGCATGTGCCAGTGGTTCAGTGTATTTCTTTTGGGGGGGGGGCATGTTCTGTATGGACAAATCGTATATTTTCGTCTCATATAGGGCTCTAATTCTTTAGCAGTAGAACAATGCAGATCCAATGCTCTGCAGAACTCGGTGTGCGTGAAGATGTCGTGAACCACCAAGGCAAAATTACATATCGGGAGAAATGTGGTGCAGATGCCAATGAAAAGTGGGTCTTTAACCCGCCATGATAAAAATAAAGATTGCAGATTGAATAGACCTTTTGTACAGCTTTAGAGCAATGATTACACAAACTGTGACATGCTCAAACGTGTAAAAGCTTGCAGCAATTCCAAAGTAGGATGAGTGATATGCAGCATATTTTGGCATTGAACATGTCTTGTAAATGCTATTTTTATTGTAAGCCTCAAGCCTCGCTGTCACGCCTTTCCCTCCGGCACTCCCTTTACTGAAACGCAGCACTGTCTTTCTATTGGTGTCATGATGATGATGGCAACGGCAGCAGTAAGGCTGGTTAATGCTTGCCCCTTTAATTCCTGCGACTTTAGTGGTACAGAATATGGCACGTACATACACCTGTGCTGCAAAATTTTATGCTTGCGGTGATTTGTTGGAGAGCTAATTCGTGTTGGGACATTTCAAAGATGTGTGCCATTGTGGCTTAATAACTAGATCATTGGTGAGGTTGAAGACTCGTTGTATTGGTATAGAAGCTTGTAGCTGAATTGCACCACAATTCGACGGGACACAAAGAAGAGGAATACACACAGCAGAACGCTCTGCTGGGTGTGTTATTCTTCTTTGTGTGCCGTCGAATTGTGCGGTCCAACTTCAAGTAGAGCATTGGGCCTCTTCGGTGCAGGACCGAGGAAGTGTAAGCTATTCGACACCATGCCAGTGCCTTGCCACACAATTATAGAAGTCTGAAGGTTTGCAAACAAAGCTTTGCTTTCAAACCCACCTGCTCATGTAATACAAGCACTGATTGAAAGAACCATCATACAAAAATAATGGTGAAATGAATCGCCTTTGAAAATTTGTATGTCGACACTAATGACATAATAGGTGCCACAGCAAACTCGACAGTTGTACTGGACAGAGCATTTTGTTTCCTATGTGAAGCACAAGCTTTCATTACATGCTGTGCAGATAACCAAGCTCAGTTTGTTTTAACGTGGTACACAGCATTCACTGTAATCTGTTTTTGATTCTAAAGTGCCAAACACCACCTCTTTTTCAAGGATGTCAAGGGAATATTTGGTGAGAACTGTTTACAGCCCCTCATAATAGATGTGTGGCCAGCCAGCTTTGCTTGGGTGCCTTTATAGATTTCTGTTCCTGATCATTGTGTGCTATCAAGTTGCTAAAGTCTATGCAACCAGTGCAAGGCATTACGTGATTCTATGGTCAGATATAACTTTAGGAGGCCGCAGAATCTGCACTTCAACGGCAGGTGAACACAAGCCTGCACCAATGGGCACACACTCTACACTGACGTCGTGCCGCTCGACGCACTAATACCCGCTCTTTAGAGAGGGACTATGTGGAGGCAATCGGCTGCTGCGCTTTGGTCATCTGGGCGGGGCCTCTCCTGTCTTGTGAAGTTGTATCCGACTAGAGGATGCCGCTTTTCATACAACACAAAAGGACAAAGTGTACAATTATTTGGCCTATGAAATGGATACATCACAAGTGAGCTATGCATGCGCTTAAGCTGTGTGAAAATTAGTACATGCAAATATATGACATTGTTAAAGAATATGTGGTATCGAACATGCATGTAATGGCACGTTTGCATTCATGTGCACAGTCTATAGGTGATAGCATTATTAAGGTCATGCCGTTTCCTGCATTTCATTGTGAAATACACACACCGTTCATCTTGTGGCTAATCAACACCCACTGTATTCTTGCACATAGAAAGAACAAACAGCACAATGACGTATATGCTGCATTAGTGTCTTTTTCATTTACACGGTCCAGGTTGTCTTATGTGTTTGCCCATTTTGAAGAGACATAAAGTGCATGTTACAAGTGTCCCAATATGCACAGCACAATGTTTACTGCAATAATTTTATTCATGCTCTTGAATAATAAACAAAATAATAAACTGAAAGCTCCTTTATAAGGTGTGTTCTGGGGGCTCGACTGGAAAGCAGTGAGTGCACTGATCCTACTGTTGCAGAGCAGCCCTCTGGACCTTGCCACACTATCAAGAGCATGTGCCTGGCGCTCGCCTACTGCCACCGGGCAGTTGAGTGCCTCCAGCAGCAGAATGTTTTGCTGCAAAAAAAGTGGATTGTTGGAATGAATCAACCGCATATAAACCATTATTTACAAATAAAAATGCTCATTGCACTATTGGTACTAACTGCCCTTGACTGTGGAAGCCTTTAGTGTATGCATGATAAAACAATTTGTCGGGACAACATTGCTTTATTTTTCATAAAGGGTTGTATTTTTCAGAGCCAGTTGTAATGTTTATTAGTGTGCCAACAGCTGACGTGTCCCCGAACCTTCACGAGTCTCTACTGTCAGCACCACAAACTTATTTTTGTTCACTGCGAAATCAATGGCGCTCCCTACAATCCCGTCTTATGCGAGCTGATTGCATCCTATGCCTACAAACATCATATTTTTGTCCCATTACGCAATTTTCTACCATCCTCGGCTGCAGTTCTCTCTTCTTGACATCCATTCTGTCACGCTTATGTAATCACCTGTTATAAATTGGCAACAAGTGATTGAAGATGTGCATGGCCTGCCTACCGATTCCATTTTTTTTTTTAAATCTCAACTAGCATATCAGTTGCCACGGTTTACTACGCCACTGTCTTCCTGCCTTAATGCTGCCTCCAACAATTTTTGTTACTTCGCTTTCTGCACAGTCCTCGACTTCTCAAGTTTCTTTGTTAACCTCCAGGTTTATGTCCCATATTGCATAACCGGTAGAATGCAACGATTCTAAACATTTTTCAAGGATATCGGTAACGTGGCGATCACAATTCGGTAATGCCTCCCATGTGCTGTTCAACCCATGAAATTTTTGTATAAGTTTCCTGCTTTATATCAGTACCTGCTATTGATATTTCACCTGGATAAAGATACTCTTCCATAGATTCTGCGGGCTGAATGTCGCTGATGAACTTCTGTTATATCACTAAGTTAGTGAAGGTTACCTTTATCTTTTCCATATTTTCGCGGGCCCACGCACATGTAAAAGCACGAACACTCATTGGCTCTCAATGCCTTTTTTAAACTGCAGGACATTCAGTTCGTTACTACGAAAGTGACTTAATCCGTGCACTATTATTATGCTAAATATGAAACAGTAGAAATATACTTATCTGCAGTTTGTCGATGCCTCCGTCACTGTGTTGGTTGCGAGATCCATCGTCGGCACCACCTCCTTGTCGCATCGTAGCTATATCGGCTGTCTTCCTTTTGCACACACTATGCAATATTCGTGACGCTCGCAGTCACGCAGAGTGGAGGAACTCAGCGCACTCACAGAAGCAGCACCGGATAAGTTGTCTGTTCAGGATTGTGCCGTGAACAGTAAGTACGCGTTGCGATCTGTAAAATCGCCTAAGCTATTCGCAGTCTTTCGGGGTGCACGGAAAGATTGCTCACGGAGGAACAGAACTATCCAAGAAATAGTGGTCATCGTCGAGCCTGATCACTACGTCGCGCACTGCAAGCTCGTTGTACGAGTTTGTTTACACTGGGCCTCTTCGATGTTTAGCCGCCATGCTCACCCGATGAATGTATGTGATGACGCCACCACAGCGTTCCCTCGTGGTATAATGCGAAGCGTACTAAATTACAAATTAGTCGAATACACATTCAGTGTACATCTTGTAAGCTTTAAAATGCTTTTAAACCACGTTAAACTAACTAATAATATTGTATTAAATGCATTTGTTTTATAACTCGCTTGTGCGTGTAATGCACTCGGTGGAACGACAAACAAGTGAAAGAAGGCGCGACCATGCACCGACGGTATGATCACGTGAGCCCCAGTTTGTCGACCGCCCAGAAGGCAACGCCCAAGGAATGATAGCCACCCAGAGTGAATCGAGATAAACCAATGAAACTGGAGGCTTCTCGAAAGATAAACTGTGTCTCGGTACCATTTGTGCTTTCATCTTGGGGTGTCGCCAGAGCTCGTGAAGATCCCGAGTTTCGCCAAACTCGGCGCA
Source organism: Dermacentor andersoni (assembly GCF_023375885.2). Taxonomy (NCBI): domain Eukaryota; kingdom Metazoa; phylum Arthropoda; class Arachnida; order Ixodida; family Ixodidae; genus Dermacentor; species Dermacentor andersoni. The sequence continues at coordinate 31,050,200 of NC_092821.1, forward strand.
TCCTGCATAGCACCCCTGAGGCCGAGTTTGCCAGGGCGAACGGGTGCAAGTGAACGATGTATGCCTGACCCGAACTATGATCACATTTCTTCAACTTGTCATATCTTTTATACCCCCCTCCCCCCCGCCATATCTCCTTGAATATAAGCGCGTTATTTAACAGTATTAAACAGTTGGTAGTTTGCGCTACGTCCATCCACGTCCTGTCCTTCCTTAATATCGTCTGTGTAAAACTGAGCGCAATATAACAATGAAGATTGTTATTGCCAGCCACTCGGGCAAGCGGCCGGAAGAAGTGGAAGGCAGGCTTAGAAATTATTTTCTTGTTGTAGTCGGGGTGACCGTGATGCCCCGACGGCTTTTTGTAGGAATCGCTGTGTACGTTTTGCCGCGCGCTTGCATTGAGAAGCTTACTAAAAAGGCAGGGGTGCGAATACTCCGAAATATGGAGCATCTCTGTACAATCCAGTGTCCACGAATTGCAGACAGTGTGTGTGTGTGTGTGTGTGTGTGTGCCGACAGCGCCGTATGGCCGGCTGCCATCATTTCTCCTGTGTCTGTGAATCAACAACAGAGGCCCGCCACAGACTCACCCTAAGGGTGTGCGTGTGTGGTGCAATACAAGTGCGCGACTTCTACAGCAGGGGAATCACCCATTCCCTCACCCCTAATTAAAGAGGGCGCGGCCATGACCTTGGGAGAAGCCGGGATACAATGGGGCAAACTTGATTGTATCGTCACCAATATCTGTCGTTCCGCCACACAGGGAACTATCGAAATGAGACGTTATTTAAACGCATGTTTTACACCGAGCTAAGCAGTCAGGAAACAGAGCCTACAATCTGCTGAGAAGTGTCACGGAGCTAGTGCAGTCCATTATCGCCTTGCCCGCCTAGCCGCAACTGAACTGCGAGTTACTAGTTGACGTAAAAGACGACAAACCAACGTCTGCAACGAAGCTCACGGCAGTTCCCCTCAAGTTAGCTCAACCTGATCGAGGGAAGACGTCAAACCTATGACCTGCGGGAAACCCAACCCAGCGATCTCGTTGCATCCACCGCAACGAGATCGGCTTGCCAGCGTTCTTCGGGAAAGCTCTGCCGTCGACTCCATGCTTTATGGATTTGCTGCTGCTGCCCGCCCATGCATATGCCATAATTTGTTTTCTTTTGAACTCTGTTTAGTTGAGCACCGTAAAGTGTGTTTTCTGTACTGTTAATTTCTATATTTACTGTTAACTGTCCGTTGTACTTATTTTGTCATCATCATTGACCTAGATTTAGTGCTTGCGTGTTAGTGTTCTTGTGTTTTTTGTGTTTCGTTTCAATCGTGTGTCGTTGTCAGTCTATACATATTATTTCTCTCTTTCTCCCGACTCTGACACTTTCGCTGTGTTCGCTTGAGTACAGATTTACCAACTGGCTTGTGTACCCCGTCGACAACTTCGCGCCGACGGCGACCGAATCACAAGCGGTGACATTAAAGGGGCGTTTGTGACAAGGCGTTCTGTACGAAGGCAGCACAGTGAACAAAGAACGAGAATCGGAAATATTGATCAATTAGTGCTACTGACACATAATTGCTAAACGTCGAATGCCCGTGAATGTGAATTGTGAGCGCGCAAGTTCTTGAGGTGTAGGGGCATTTTGGAGGGAATGGAGTTCGACATGTCGATAGAAAATGCAGTGCGTCAAACGCCAATAAGGCGGATTGCGGCTTGCCTTATTTGGTGCACATGGAACTCATTGCAAAAACCGCAGCCTAGATGTCCCGAATTCTTCTTTTGCAGTTAGGCCTACAGGGTGCTGAGCTCAGGACATTGTTTGCGGAACAGGGGTGGGCCGTAGCCGGACAAGAGCGGCCGTTGGCAAGAGAGGAAAAAGAGAAAGAGCGCGAAGAAAAAGAGAGGGAGCGAGTGGCGGTGAAGGAAGCCGGAGTGCGGGAAGTACAGTTGTTACAATTAAGGATTCAGCTTAATCAAAGTGGCAACGGAAGCAGGGCTAGCAGCGAGCACCTAGAAGTACCGGACTAGCACAGTTTACGGATAGACACCTGCAGCTAGGCTTCTTAATTATTTAAAGTTAATTTCTTTAGGCCACATATTTCAATCTACGGATTATACCAACGTATCATCATACGCACTTTTGAATGCAGAACATCTTAAAAAGTTATTGATGGTTGTGCAAGCATGCTTCACGCAATTGATATGCTGGAAGAAGTTGCCATTGAGAAGTAACAAAATTAGTGCACACGTGTTGCCTCGATAGCAAACAACGTGGTAACGTTCGAGCTTTTCTATTTCTATCTTTAGTTATTTTTATTGTTATTTAAGGTTCACATGTGCTAATTATATTTCTTTTACTGCTGCTTCTCAAAATTCTGTTCATTTCACGTTGGCCATTGCACGTGATTTATTTATTTTATTTTTTTACAGATACTGCAACCCGCAAGGGCTATTGCAGGAGTGGGTGAATACAAAATGTGGAAAAAAAACTAATCACTATACAAAAGAAGCATATGTAACTAACATGGCTAAGGGGAGCACTCAATAGCATCCCCAAATTCTTTATGTGGTAAACAACGGATGGAACCATGCAGGTTATTCCAAAGTTCAATTGTCCTAGGCAAAAAAACTGCATTTAAAAGTGTTGGTCCGATCAAAAAAGACAGATAAGTTTAAGTCATTGCTGTTTCTCGTGATTAGGGGCTTTGCACGGGTCAGATATGTGTTAGCGGATATGTGGCGGTCTTTTCGCTTGCAGACTTGAGAAAGGCAATTGTTCAAGTAGCATACAGACACACCGAGCGGTAATCACGTGCACCTGGTCCATGGCGTAGCACACGAGGCTAAGAAACAGGTGTCGGTTGAAATAATGGTAACTGACCCGGTAGCCCGTCCAATACACGACGCTCGCAGATGCGCTCGGTGACCGAGTTGGCGTAACCGTAGTTTGCCTGGCCGGCGTTGCCACGACCGGAGACCAGTGAAGAGAAGACGACGAAGTGGTCCAAGAAGGGGCATTGTTTCCGAGACACAAGGTCCAGGCTCTGGGTCACCAGCACTTTGGGCTTGCACACCTCTTCGAACATCTCAATCGTCTGGTTCTCGATGAACGCATCGCAAAGCACCTGCAAATAGTACGTTAGGAACAAGCACTTGTAATCCATGAAAGAACGGCAGACTACGCGATTTCATTTTGATACTGGGTGCAGCAAGGTAGAACTGACAAGAGTCTTTTTACTCAGCTTCCATCAGGAGTAATACTCTCATATGATAAATCGTAGCATTTGAGTAAAAAAGCAAAAAATAAAGATAAGAGCACTGGGTGTGACGGCAAGCGTTTGGTAAAGCTTTTCGCTTGGAGATTTTTTTGTGATAAAGTTTTTACCTGACAACAGGCGCATTGCGGAATGTCAGCATCCGTCTTGTGTCTATTCGGGACTTTTCAATCAAGGTAAAGTGAAGTGTTGCGTCGTAGCCTGTAAGCCAGGCTTTCTCAGTACCTCAATCAGATAACAAACAGATGAATACTTATCTCATACCAGCAACAATTACCTCATTGAGGATATGGGCACGTATTCGAACAATTCGCGTAACATGGGAACGCACCAGCTTCCATATGGCTACAGTAGCAGGATTAGGAGGTGCGAACAGCCAAGCGCACTACTCCCTTTCGCGTGCATTGCTTCGCCTGACAAGATTTCCTTCTAATGAAAGCAAGATTGCAAAACGTTTCCCTAGCGCTCTCTCCAAGCAGCTGCCGCGTCACACGTTATGTGACACAGCACTGACTAGATCGGCCTGCTGATGGCATTAACGTCGACATTCATCGTCACATGGGTTCGGCAGGAATTTCTTTTTTTTTGTTGTTAACGAGAGTTGGTGGTGTGATTGTGTTCAAGATTACAAAATCTGATGTGATGTACAATAGGAACAGCAATTCAATGGGTCTTTATCAGAAGTCCACAATTTTGTGTCGTCGCCTTCCTCGAGGGGAACATTAGGCTGGCAATATTTCGTGTCCCATTAGAAATTCATTATCGCTAAGAGGGCTAGTTGAGGTAGCTTAGTCCGGCTAGATTAACAGGAAGGACTGGATGTGATTAAGTCGCGCAAGTAGAACAGCAGATGAACCGCGGTCTGGTAAACCAACAGGTCGGCTGCAAAAAAAAAAAAAAGAAGGAATGCTCTCTAGAGTGCGAGTGGCGGAGTTGCAGTGATGAGTTTGATAATTTTACATGCATAGTACACAAGTGATGTTTATTGTATGGCAAGCGTAAGTGGATATTGCCTGGAAGACGCTTTGTTTCTGCTGTAATCATCATGAATAGGCATATGATGACATTGCTGCAGCTAACGCTCTACGTTTTACGTACCATGCATGATGAATCGCTGTGTAGTTTACATACCATGGCCAAGTTGAAAATTCCGCCGACAGGTCCCGTGGCTGCTGCATCGTCAAGAATTTTTCGAGCCCCTTCCTCCGTGGAGACGTCTTCGTTGCTGACGAACAGTGCCACACCGACGCTGTTCCAGCGATGAAGACAAAGTCTCTGGTAACCTGTCTGGACTCCTGTCCTTGAAATCAGGAGGAGCTTGCGACAGCCACGAGAGACCATCCACTCGGCGAGCTCAAGGCCGAAGCCTCCGAGGCCGCCGACAATAATGTACGACTTGTGTCCGTAGAAGCAGGGACGCGCCACAGCCTCAACTGTGACCGGAGGCGCGTGAGTCGGCTTGCACTGACTCTCTTCTTCCGGTCGGATCTGCAATCATTCAGTATTATGATAATGTGCGCGCACTTAGCCACACTTCAGTCATTAGCAACTCCCTAAAAAATTTCCATACTATGGGCCACATTAGGTCTTCCCACAAAAATCAACAGTCACATCCTTGGGTTATTTGAATGCGAAAGTGTTATGACTTCTCTTTAGTTGGCGAACTCCATGATATGTGATGTCATAGATTGTAACGTGTCCTTCATGACTATACCTGAATCCACCTTAATACACCTTGCTCTAATTTGTATCAACGTGTCCTTCGAGTAAGAGTAATTTTCGCAGCATGCCGCCACTGGTCCTACTGGCATTTTTGTTTCCTTTGTCGCTCCTCATGTTCATGGTGTTCCTCGGGAGTCATAGCAATGCGTTGCCACCCCATAGCGGTGCGGCAACAACAATGAAATCAGTTACTAGGTTCATTGTGTTATATATGAAAGCGTAGTGACTGTCAGTTTGAGAGACCGTAGTTTCGGGCTTGGACTCGGAAAAATGCCTAGGCGATTGAATAAAGCGTCTCTTGACCGGACAACCTCTCTTCTTTCGCGCTGCCACCATGCACTGGAATCATCAAGGGCACCGACTTCAGGCCTTAAACCCCTTCCCTCCCTAACTAGTGTTGAAGCTAGCGGAGGATAAATGGAAAGGATATTAAACTGGCGCAGTCGACATGATCGGACAGCCCACAGCGAGGAACGTGCTTATGTCCGGTGAAGCTGACTAGACGCTCGCTGCAACTTGGACGTCCTGGTACGCTGCGAGAAGCAGTACTGGCATACCGTACTAGCCTGCCAGACAACGTTTTCGAGAAAGGAGCTGAGCAAAAGGAGAGTTGCTGCGCATCAATGAACGAGGGCAAAGCCGAAGGACTTGGATGAACAACAAAGGAGGTTGTGTGGTGATCTGCATCAGGAGCAAAGCAGCAAGGAACGTGGACGCGACTGAGTGAGTCAGCGCCAAGGGTGGTCCAGTGGAGCATTTGGAGCATCGAAGGGCTCCGGCACGACGGGCGTCGGAGACAAGTAAGACGTAGCTGACAGCAGCAGCGGGCGACGCTTCACGACAACTTGAGGCTCAATTTGTGCCCTCTCGAGGTCCTTTTTACTGAATGCACTTCCTTTCACACATACTCTAGCAGGTGGCAGATTTAGATAGAAACGCGATAGAAGGTGAAAGTGCTAACGTATCGGATCGTACCAGCAAATGCATGCTTGAGATAGAGGCGTTAAAGCTCAAGCTAGAGCTGGATACGATAAGGTCGTCGCGTGCCTCGTCACCGGAATCAGCACACCGTAATGGCACGATACGCGAAAGAGTTGAAAGCAGCCCTTGCCCCTATGCCCACTAATGAGCCAATCATGCCGTTCTGGTTCAAGAACGGGGACGCTCTTTTGGGGTATTGAGTGCACCTGCGGAAATACAGGGCACGATTATATTTCCATCCTAAATGACAAGATGCGTACACTCGTTGCCAATCAATGGAGGCTGGTGTGATGCGTTACTCCGACCTAAAATCTAGAGTGTTGAAAAAACTGCGGATGACTCCAAGTGAGTAGCGCCGAATGTTCTCAAAAGGAAGAGCGAAGCAGACGAGTCTTGGAGGCAAAGTGCGGCACGCCTGGAGACAATGTTCACGTATTACCTCAGAAGCAGAGAGGTGCTGTCGTTTGAGAGTCTGGAGGAATTTCTGATAGTTGATAGGCTAAAGCAGTTAATGCCAAGTGATCTCCGCTCACTGGTTCCCCAAGAGGAAGGAAAGGGTTGTCTGAAAGCCGGAGACATAGCAGAATTAGCTGGACCCTTGACGAAACCCTTGACATTAGCAGGTGAGGTAATTACGGTGGTACTGCCTCAGGAAATCATAATTATAGACCGCAAGCTAAACAAGCCGCTGTGTCGAGCTTCAGCCCTAATTTTGTGGAGTGGTTTAGATGTGGACAACGGATTCATTTTTAAAACAGATTGTGACTCTTCACATGACACTACTGCCAAGAAAGCAGAAGTTTCGCGCGTAGCTCCCCAGAATGAGAAGTCAGTTGAGCAGTGCCACACTACCGCGACACACTGGCTTTGGGAACAACCAACCGATGGGTGACCCGAGAATCAAGATCTGAGTGGGAGGCAAGTCCTGCGTCGCGCTCATTGATTCAGGTGCACATATCACAGTGATACGAGTGAATGAGGTAACGACTCAGATTTTGGGTCAGATCAGCAGAAGAATATAGCTAACTGGTGTTTTCGGAGGCAGTGTCACCGCCCAACTAATGTATGTGCCTCTCGGTCGTCCGTGGTCGTCGGGGAGCGCTACTCAGCGTGTGCCTTTGCTTTGCGCAGTAATTTATCATTTAACTACCAGCGCGGCAGCTTTGCTCACTCCAGAAGTTTACGAATACCTTCGTCACTGCCGGCAAGAGCTACTGAATGATCTGAAGGAATGTGATTGGACTATAGACTTTAAATTAAAGGAATTGGGACCGGAACAGTATTCTCCGATATGACAGCACGAACAGGTGACTCTATGCTCTACCCGTAACGCTAACGCCGTGCAGCGCGCACTTAAGGAACCACTGAGCAATGTGCGCCAGGTGACTAACACGAAGAGTGGGTCAAATACCTCATTAAAAGACGAAGGAGAGAGAGAGGAGAGGGCGCACAAGCGTTGGAGCCACGAGCTACCTATCCCACGTCAACTGAGGGGCAGCAGCAATCGGAAAGTTGGGAGGCTGTAGGGGCCGATAATATAGGCGACAGCGAGCAACTTCGGCCAGTCACAGAAAGTTCTTTCGCGGAATAGTGGAAAGAAGAGGAGTCGCACGGCATGGGAATCGATGGTCCGTAGCTTTATCACAGGGAACAATTAGATGGGAAACAGTGTCTCCAGTTAGAAGTACCGAAGTCGCGCCAAGCCGAAGTGTTAGGGTTATAGCGCGGGAGAGTACTTGTGGTGGTCACATCCCATTAAAAAAAGAAAGAAGCGCAATAAAGGGGCCTTCTTTTGGCTATGATTGGCGTCTGATGTCAAGCGCGATTGTCAGAGTTGTCACGGGTGTCGGGTTCATGCGCGTAAGCTGAAAACCGATCGGGTGCCCATAACGCCCCTGAATAGATCGCAGACATCTTTTGAGGTAATTTACCTTGGCTGCATAGGCCCCTTTCAGCCAGCTTCGTCACGGGGTCATAAATATGCTTTAAGTGTAGCCGGATCCGGTGCACATGCTGCAGACCCTGATAAGGTACGCGCTATCCAGCAGCTGAGACCGCCTAAGACCAAGGGCGAACTGTACAGTGTCCTCGGGCTTCTCAACTACTATCATGCCTATGTGCCAAACTATTCAAGACTAGTCTTGCCACTGACAGGACTAACAAACAAAAGGGTTCCGAACACACTGCCGTGGAACTCGGAGGCACAGGTTGCATTCGACTCAGTTAAAAAGATCATCGCGTCATTTCCGGGGTTGACAGCATTAGATCCCGGCAAAGGTTTTTGCTTGGCCACGGATGCATCGGAAATCGTATTTGGCCCTCGCGTCTCCCAAAAAGTAGGTGAAATGGAGCAACCAGTTGCATTTCTTAGTAAGCAGTCGATCACGCCGCTCCCGCTTAGTGCGATCGGGGGTACCTTGGGGCGCCCAAAGTCGGTCTCGCGTGTTGGGACAATCACGGTGCGGAGTGATGACTGACAGACACCACACAACAGGACAATTGGGACTCCATCCTGTTCATGTGCCTTCTTTTAGAGTGGTCAAGCCCACGCGAACTTATTCATAGTGTTGGTTGCAGCACTGAGTGTGTCATCATTGTTCTTGCGTTGGTAGGATGGCGAGGCTTGTTTATTAATGCGACTTTGAAGTGTACTGCATTATAAGCATAGTCATATGCGTCTTTTTTTGGCGTGATTACACGAAGTTATCCTTTTGTGTGTGAAATGGAGATTGGTCCTTTGCGTTAGATGCGATTGATTTATTTTTTAGAGTTTTTTATCATGTTTCGTAGATATCGAGTGTCCAGTAACACTATCGAGGGGAGGCGGGAGGGGTCAGTTTAAGAGTGCGGAGTTTCGGGCTTGGACTCGGTGTTTGAATAAAGCGTCTCTTTACAGGGTAACGGCTCTTGTTCGCGCTGCCACTGTGCAATCTAACCATCGTGGGGCGCCAACTTCGGAGCTTAAATACCTTCCCTCATTTACTAGTGTTGAAGCGACCAGAGGATGAAGGCAAAGAAAATTAACTGTGACCTCACCCCCAACCTCCCAAGCTGCCGTCATCGCGGCATCTTGAGCAACAGTAATCTTATTATTATTGAGCATGTGGTTCGGATGCTTGTTCTTTGCTTCTTTTTTATTTAAAGGAGTGCTGTGCTGCATGTTGCACGCGTGATACCACAGAATGTATGCTTTTTGCGTCAATCACTGTAGGTATATTGTTTTTTTTTTTTTCATGAGGATGCGCCGCGAGAAACGCCGACCAACTAGACGCTGACAGCTTCGCTGTAAAACAACCTTGCTCGCATCGTTAAGAAGGCAATGGTCCGAGGTCACTTCTGCCGCAGCGCGCGAGTCGCTATGCCATTCTTCCTGCTATAGAAGTACAAAAACAAGAAAGGGGCTGACAGATGGAATAGCACACTGTGGTATAAAGTTTGTAAACAGGGATGAAGTGCCTCAGACAGGCTGGCCAACGTTTCGATAGGAGGACCTATCTTCGTCAAAGGCGGCCTCGTCATCCTCGGCGTGTTAGTTTTAAAGGGTTAGTGCAGTGAGGTCACGTGCGGGTGTTGTCGCTGGCGGCTGGTTTTAAAGAGAGAGATTACAAGAGGAAACAAGCGCTGTCGTCCGACGTCTGTGAGCTTCATTCTCAAGACGACGGGACAAGAGCGTGAGAGTGGGCACGCGGGAGAAAAGAAAAGAAATAGAAGCAGAAAAAAAGGAAAAAAAAAGGAAAAAATAAAAACGGGGGGGGGGGGGAACCAGGGCGGCACCAAGACAGACAAAAAAGGGGGGAGTGAAAGAAACCTCATACACAAGTTTAATTGCCTACACCCGACAGGAATTAATTTGGCACGCGGCAACTTAGAATCTTTAAAAGCTGTAACTTAAACCTGAAACTCTCATATCATCAACCAATACACAAAACACATTAGGCCACCAGCCAACTTTAATTCTTAACCTCACCTACTCTTCCATTTCGGAGAAAAAAATTTTTTTTTTCCTGCCTACTACTTAATTTATTGTACTCTTTCAGGTTTTTACGTCTATACCAACTGTACGATCCCCTTCTTCCATGTACACTTGCCCCCTTCTGCGCGCGTCACCCTCCTGTTTGTTATACCGGTTTCGGCCCCCCTCCCCCTCTCCCTTCCCTCCCCCCCCCTTTTTTTTAATCCTTTTTTTTTCTTGAAATCCCCTCGACAACACATTCCGAAGTCAATATGCCTTTTTCGGCGCCTCAACCCAGAGTATCACCATCTCTGGATGCCGCCGTAACGACACCTACGTTAAGCGCGTGGGGCAGTGCCCCTTGAAAGACCATGCCGCTGCCTTTCAGTCACCCCATACATTGCACCGCAGACTCCTCGTCGCCACCTTAACTATTTCAAGATTACTCGACGTATTACTACTATGCTACTCAAGTCACTTTCAACTCATGTTTTTTTCTTTTTTTTGTCTGGGTTTTCTCCTTTCTCCCTTTTTTTTTCTTTCTTTTTGTCTTTTGTGTTACTCGCGCGCGGACCGCTTGACCGGCCGTTTTAATGCCTCAAAAACATGCCGCCAACGACTCCCCCTGAATACCTCCTAACCTTTCGCATCCCCAACACGCTCCCAAGCCCCCGTATTTCTTAAAGATTTCCCTTTTCTCTTTCTTTTTCTTTCACTCCCCCCTTTTTTGTCTGTCTTGGTGCCGCCCTGGTTTTCCCCCCCCCCCCGTTTTTATTTTTTCCTTTTTTTTCCTTTTTTTCTGCTTCTATTTCTTTTCTTTTCTCCCGCGTGCCCACTCTCACGCTCTTGTCCCCTCGTCTTGAGAATGAAGCTCACAGACGTCGGACGACAGCGCTTGTTTCCTCTTGTAATCTCTCTCTTTAAAACCAGCCGCCAGCGACAACACCCGCACGTGACGTCACTGCACTAACCCTTTAAAACTAACACGCCGAGGATGACGAGGCCGCCTTTGACGAAGATAGGTCCTCCTATCGAAACGTTGGCCAGCCTGTCTGAGGCACTTCATCCCTGTTTACAAACTTTATACCACAGTGTGCTATAGAAGTAGAAAGTTGCTATTCCTAATATATATTGCACTTATACGAGACAAGCCAATGCTTCTTTGTGAATTGACGAGCTTAGAGATGTCGGCTAGAGAACTCGGTTTATCTCTCTGGCCTGCGATAAAATTCTGAGAAAGCTGAAGAATAATTCGCAAAAGAGCGAGCCCAGTAGCGAGAAAATGCCGCCGATTCAATAAGTTAATGCACTGTCACCGTTTGAAGACTATTGACGTGCAATGAGCGTTGTCGTCACACTGCACTCTTGGAAGCATTGGCTCAGCAGTGAGTGCACCTTTTCGTGACAGTGCTCCTGAATAAGTTGGCTGCAAAGTTAAGCACCACATGCGGCTTGTTTCTTGAACATGCGGTGTGGTGTACGTCCTACCGATTTGCTGCAGTCCAGTATAAATAGGGCAAAGTGGGAGGTGTATGAAAGTAAGTCTAAGAAAGCGTCATAGTTGATTGAGAGACGAAGCGTATGCTCAGTTGGCCTTTTGTGGTACTAAGGTTGGTTTCGATGATGTAGATCCGTTTTTCGAGGACGCAAATACAAGGGCACGCATGATTGTTGAGGCACGGCACATAAAGAAGCGAAAGATGACGCGCGTAATCCAGTCCTCAGTATCATTTTTTGAAAATGAGGTGACTTTGTTAGAAATGGGACTGCGTGCGCGAAATGTGCGATTTGATGCCTTCGTGGAGTAGTGCGTCACGGCCTCATGGCCGTAGTGTTCACATCTGTTGCATATTTGTTACATATGTGCTAGTCTCGTGGCTGTTTTTATTAATTCCTTTTTCGTTTCTGTTGTCTTCATGGTGTGTGACAGTTGTGCTTACCCATACGGGGTTCGTATTCAAACAAGTATTTTCTATGAATAAAGTGTACTTCGAGTTCAGTGCCAAGCCAGTATGATTTTATGTTTTTTACCTATCCAATCGGAAGGCTTTCCTGTCGGTCGGAGACATTCGATCGGAGGAACTCTCCCTCGGCAGCACGGGCACACCGCAAGGCTCTGTCATTTATCCAATACTGTTTAATCTCGTTATGTTCGGATTAGCACAAGAACTACAAAAACTCGACGGCATTGAACACACCATATACGCCGATGACATTACAGTCTGGGCTGCAAAGTGCAGTGACGGCCAAATCGAAACTGCCCTACAAGACGTCATTGACGTCGTAGAAAATTATCTCGAAGGCACGGGACTCCGCTGTTCTTCAGAAAAGTCGGAGCTTCTCCTATACCACCCAACACTCCGTGGACGCCCCCCACGGGGCTCCACGAATAAACGCCAATACATGGAAATCGAACTCCACCTGAGGGATGGCAGACCCATGCCCGTGGTCCCTAGCATCCGCTTTCTTGGTATGACCATAGAAGCCAACGGAGCTAACTCTACGGCTATCTCCAAGATCATTCGCCAGACCACCCACACATCCAGACTGCTGAAACGAGTGACCGACCGACGAGGGGGTATGAAGGAAGAAAGCCTCATCCGCCTTGTCCAATATTTTATCATCTCTCACATTATTTACGTTGCGCCTTTTCTCAACTGGTACAAAGCTGAAAAAAATTAACTGGACATCATCATCACAGGAGCCTATAAGCAGGCCTTAGGAATACCCAACTGCACCAGCACGGACCTTCTACTAAAATTAGGCATCCACAACACGCTAGAGGAGTTAATCGAAGCCCAACGTCGCTCTCAACTAGAGCGGCGTTCTAACCAAGCTAGATATCACCTACCACCGTCAACATGGAGACAAACACCCAATACCACGCGACATTCAGCAATGGATACACGCTGACCCTTTTCCCAAAAACATGCACCCAGACCAAAACAAAGAACGCAAGGAAGGCACGAGCTACCTCCCTCATCAAAGCTTATGCCAACACCGCGGGCGTGACCTTCGTCGACGCAGCTGAGTACCAAGATCGACGGCGCTTTGCGGCGGTTACCACAGCAGGCGGCTTGCTCCGACATGCTGCCAGCATCGTTACCCAAAATGCTAAGACGGCCGAGAAAGTGGCCATCGCCCTGGCCACTCTTGACCCAGCCTGTCACACCATACTGAGCTATTCTCGCGCAGCAATCAACAACTACATCAAGGGTCGTATTTCTCAGCAATCACTCCCTATATTACAACAAGCCCCGCATTCGTTTGAAAATCAAATCACCCTCGTCTGGATCCCAGCACACGCCGGCGTTGTCCACCCGCACCTCACCAACCTCAACGAGGTTACACACTCCGTAGCACGAGGACTAGTCAACTGTGCCGGAGACGTGCAGGTGCACCCGCAGGACGCGACCGCCTTACAAGATACAACGACCTTGTGAAGTCATATTACCTCGCAAGAAGAACCATCCCCCCCCCCCCCTCACCGCAAGTTAAACAGAGCACAGGCGACCACACTTCGCCTGTCACAGACCAATACATACCCCTCCCTCACACGCTATCACACCACATACCTCGACATCTACCCGAGCCAAACGTGCAAGGTCTGTAAAACGGAATTAGCAACACTCCCCCACATTCTATGGGATTGCAAACATCAACACCCAGACGTTAATCCCGTGACCCTCTCGTTGAGATGGTACGCCGCCCTGCGCACCTCCCATCTCGACGACCAACTCTGGGCGACCCAGCAGGCCTACCATGCGGCGATAAGGCAAGACCTCGACGTCCCATCGTGGGAGGCCTAGGCCGAGCCGACTAAACTGCTGGTGCTCATTAAAGTTCACTCTCTCTCTTTCGTCGTTCTCAGTCTCCACAACCATAAACCAGCACCAACTAACCCAATTTCTTCTTTTCAAAAGGCCAGCTTTAGATAGAAAACCTAAACGTAAAGAAACCTGCTATATTTCACTATTCAGGTACGCCGCATAAGAAATGTGCTTCTTTTTGTTCAGCAGTCTATCAACAAATGCACATACTAATAGTATGGCCCTCAACAATAATGGACCGCTATCCTACATAAAACATGTATGAAATTTTTGCCCACAGCTACAGATACCATCGAGATAAAATTGTTATACATGTTAAAGAAAACAGAAAGTTAAGATTCACGTTTGAAGAATACCTGATATCGTACAAAATAAAATCATAAAAACGCACAGAATAAAACACGCTCAGTACTGAACACAAGAAACAATCATTTTTTGCACTGTTTATAATTTTAGCTGATACCATGAACCAAATATTCCTGCAACAAGTATTGTTGAGGTAAATTAAAATACCTTTATAGCTAAGATTGGTTGACGAGATGCATAAGCACGTGGCTACGAAAAAAAATATCGGACACATTGTGCCTGCACCTTTCAATGGTCACCGCTCAGCGAAATAGGTGCGCCGTGATTCAAAAGGTCCGGTCGACGTAGTGAGGAAAAAATGAATGAAGTCCTGCTCCTTTAATCTTTTTGGAAGCTTGTAGTAACACTGCCAGCTATCTTGGGACTACCTTTATTGAGATATTTCACGGGTAATTGTCCCTATATCTCTTTAAAAACTGCAACGTACACACTTCCATTGAACCGGAACTTACCTGAATAACAACCTTTCCTATGTGTTTTCCGGAGGCAACGAAACGAAAAGCCTGCTCAGTCTCGTCTAGGTTGAACCTGATGACATCCAGAGGACGGACCACTCCAGAATCGATTCCTTTCTGGACGAGCTCCACGATGCGACGCTTGTGAGCCGTAGTGACGGGGTCATCACGCAGCAGGTTGTCCACCATGACTCCGTGGAAGGTGACATTTTTGAGGAAGACCGACAGGCCTAGACTGTTGTTCTCGAACAGGTCGAACTTGCCGATCTCTAGGAACCGGCCATGTGGCGCCAAGCACCGCACGCTGGCCTGCAGCTTCTCCTCAGACGAGTTCAGCACCAGGTCCACGCCTGAGATGAAGGCGCAGCGTAGAAAGGTTTTGGTGTAATTTATGGCGAGGGCGCTTTTAAAAGTGGACTACGTGAAAGTGTGTATGTAAGCGGAATGGCTTCGTGAGAACTTAAAGCCGGAAATAAACGCGGCGACTTAGCATATATGATCCCGTCACTGCTACAATGGACCATATTTACTGCTATGGTCAAAAGTACAGTTCTGCGTGGACTGGCTCGTAATGACACAACAGTTCAGTGATACCCCGCGCCTATTTTTCACGGCGAGTTAGTAAAATGTTTATTAAAGCGATGCCCTTACTTTGCGGTTGCTAGCGCGATTTGAACAAATGTCTTACTGATGAGAAACAATCCGATTACCCAAAACAATACCCATTAGGCCGCCGTCCACAAGGACTGCCCCTATGCCACCTTAAGCTGCCTTAGGTCGCGTCACAATGCTGTAACGTGTGGGCTCGGCAAAGGTGATTGTGGGCCGGGAGTAATGTTAGACAGTGCGTGTTTTACGCTGCGAGTAGTCCTCGCACTTGTACATGTCAGCAGTTCATAACAGTGATACACGCTAAGAAACGAGAAAAAACGCGATTTTCGGCATTTTCATTGCGTTAATAATAAAACGGTAGAGTAAACATTCAAAGAAGCACAACGTATTAGGCACATTGAAGTAAATACTATGAAAGTGGCATTTCAGTCACTTTGAGATGAAGGTTCGTGAATCAATGGTTTCATCCAGTGCTTCTATTTTCAAGGTGTGCACAATATTTACAAAGTTTGTTGCTGTGAGCGGTAAGGTGTGCATTCATCCCTTGATGTGGGGACTCCCAGCTTTCGCGGATCAAATGACATCAAGAGCCGTTTCTGCAATGTCATGCATTCAAGGAAATCCAGGTAATGCTGATTTGGAAAGCAGACTGATTTCCGGCCCGGCACGTAAAAAAGTGTACTTCAATTGAAGAAGCGGGAAGCACGCGTTACCTGATAAATTGGCAAGTTCGTGCTGTATTATCTAGAATTTTACCATGATTCGACATCTTGACTCAAGAGCTAGAGCCCCATCTTCCAGGTTCATTTTAGCTTTCATCGAGATGGCAGCACAACGGACCTAAGTAGATAAGAGAATTTCGAGAGTAGCGGTTTTATAGTAGTTTTCTGAACTCTCCGGTTTTTTTTTTTTTTTTTGTCTCGATCCCTTCGTCTCCTTCCTGCGCTGGGCTTTCGAGTGGGATAACATGAAATCAATGCAGCATTATTTTGAAGATGCTTCACACACATTAACTGAATCAGCACATGATATTCACTAATTATTACTTCTAAAAAGAGAAGGAAAAATTGTGACGTTAAGAAGAGCATATCTATGGCTAGTTACCTACTACTAACGGAAGCAAAAATGATTGACGGGGCATCCGGAAGTCGATGATAAAGAGAAACAAAGAGCGAATATCCTTGGGATATGTGCTCGTGCATCGGACTGAATCTCGGAAGGAAGAGCGCTTTGTGAAAGGAGGGAAGCTCCGGCTTTATATCCAATCTCGCCATGTACCCACCATGTAGCGCACAAGTGGTGAAGGTTTTATACGGGAGGACAGTTCGTTCCGAAATTGGTTCTGTATACATAAATGATCATTACTAAAGGAGATCGCAGCAACCTGCCTAAATAACAGTTAATAAAAACACAGCAAAGAAGACTCCTAAGCGGGCATCTTCGGCAGGCTGAAGCCTCCAGGACCCGTGAATTTTCGGTGCGTTGCACCAGAAGCGGGCACAAATTTTTTCAACGTTCAAGGGGAAGTGGTTGACTCCTTTCATTTGTCGGGACGCGTGCTCGGGGGTAACTTAGAAAGCACTATGTTTCAGAAAGTGTAGGCTATGCAAGTTGCGAAGCACTCACGCACGTGGATGAGAATGGGTTGCTGTTATATATTGTGCATACTGCGGCATCAGTAATTGCTCCTTGAAGTATTAATATGATTAATGCGCACGCTCTTGTGTAAGTAAAGCATATGGTCTGCTTAAAGGTGTCGATACTGCCCTGTCATACTTCAGATTCTAAATCATTTATTCGCGCTGCAGATTCTACTTGTTTTGGGGATCACAGCAAATTTTCTATACTTGTAGACTTTAGAGGCGATGAAAGGAGGGGCAGATGTGAGAAGCAGAATAGTTGACTGTGACTTCCAGGGTAAGCTTATATATTCCCTGTAGGTATATTAAAATGCTTATACCGCTATTTCCGCACGCAAGGTCTATTGCAGATGTGATCTCGCGAGCAACAAGTAGAAGTAAAGAGAAAAAATACCTGGAACACAGCGTTCTTCTGAAGATTGAATTAAGCGACGGGGCTTTTTGTTGGCTACCATAAAGTGCTTTAAGGGGTGAATACATGGGTGGGTTATCTCTTGGTGTTCGAACTCGATATTAGGCATGAACATTATGGTAGGCGGCCTACAGGTGTACTCAATGAGCATCTGTTAATACTTATTGAAGTTACCTAGATACACCTCTGGCATAAGAATGCTAATGGCCAAACTCACGCTTGCGAAGACATAGTGCATTTCAGGCAAGCAAGCAGTGTTTACCTTAATATACTTGCCCTTCTTCATGACATTCTCAGCGTTGCCGTTCGTGTCTACTGTTCCATCGAAGATTGAATGAGTTATCTTTGTATTTAGCCGAGCAATCAAACCAACTTTATACTTGGGTGTATATTTCTTATACCCCGTCGGGGCATCTGCGTCAGCAGGCGTTTGTTGTGTCGCGACACCACGTAATTGAGCGCATGAGATTTGGACCCTCCCGCGTACAGCTTTGCGCATCATAGCCGTGGTTGAGGAAAAGGGGGCCTTGGGGACGAGTCAATGCCTGGTGTTTGGACCCTCAAGGCCCCTAGGGAGAGGCAACATACCTCTTTGGCCTTCGTTTCACGTAGACGGCACCTCCGGGCTGACCTATCTGGCGGAAATCGACCGGTCACCTTTTCCTCTCTTCCTCTACGATATTTTTCTCCTGTATTCTTTTCCTTCCTCGCCTTTAAACTACTTTCCCATAATTTTCCTATATTCCTGCAGGTCTAGGTTAACCTTGTGTATTATATCCACCCATTGGATATATTATACTACTTTAGAGTACTGATGTAAAGCTGCCATGTGCTAGTGTTTCACAAACCTTGTAGCATCCCCTTATTGGGTTCGGTGGTGGGCGCTACCACCACTGCTGAATAGCAACAAAATAAGTCATGGGCACTCCTTTTCCTCCGCTTCCTGATCGTCCTCACAAGACATTGCGCGCCAATGTCACGTTTCAATTCCCGAGCCAAACCATAGACAACTTTTCTCATTTAGATGTGCTGCACAGCGAACAAGACAAACCAACTCGAGTAATTTGGCCGTTCCTTGTTCTGAAATGCCTTGCAAAAAGGCATGGCCCAGGCTATAATGTTATGAAAATGGCAAGTGGAGATCTGGTTTTTGAAATCCACTGCAACAGTAAACATGCCAAATTAACCAAGCTTGAGAATTCGGAGGCGTTCCGGTCACAGTCAAACCGCATAAATTCATGAATACTCTCCATGGGGTGGTAGTCACAGACGATGATTCCATTCAACTTGGTGAAGTAGGATAGCTAGAGGGGTGGAAATGGCTTAACGGGCTACATGTGGCAAGAATCGAAATTCGGCATGATGACAAAGAAATACGAACCAACCACCTCTTTTTGACCTTCGGCTCTAGCCGACTTCCCGAGTAACTTGAAACGTCAAAGCAGGGATCAGGCCACGGATACCGACACCACGGAGAAGTTTCAAATGCCAGAGATAGGGCCACATATTTCTAAGCTGCCGGGCGGCTCAGCTCTGCAAAGAACGGTGACATTGACCATCCAATTCACGACTTTAACAAACACGCGCCCCACTGTGCAAATTCCCACGGTGGGGACCCGCCGTAGTTTCGGGGATAACCAACGGGGAAAAAAGGAAAAGGTATAACATCGAAAGGAAAGAAAAATATCTTTCAAGGAAGCACGAAATCGTTTGTAGATTGTTCACTGCACTAGTTACGCTGACGGCAGACAAGGGGGCAGTGTCACAGCAGCCTGTGGCGACCACTAAGACCTCACGCGTTGGGCCGGCGGCTCCGCATTACACCCCCAAGTCAGATGCGGCAGCTGCTACTCTGCCATCATCAAAGGGCCAGCGGCCTAGTGGCTCGGTGGCCCTAAGGGCCTCGCCTCATGAGGGGAGGCCTAAAATACATGTCTCTCTGCGCTTATAGCCTTCATCCTGAGCCTCCCAGGAGGCAATAGACACAACTCCAGCTACCTCGGCACCATCGGTGTCATAGGAGCGGCGCAGGTCTCATGAGCGTATCCCAAAAGAAAATAAAGAATAAGTACTCCCTGAAACGAGAACATGACATAAATGTAAATATTGTTAGCAAGACCACACTTCTAGTCTTTTTTGTTATTATGGCGAAGCAATTTATTCAGTAGAATGTTGGAGGTCTACGGCCTAACCTTGTTGACATTAAGGAACTGCCAGGGAAATATAACCGAAAATGCACTTATCAAATCTAGCATGAATTAAGATACAGTTTCTGAATCCATATATGATAACTCGTAATAATCGCAAGAATGTTCTGGCCTCATCAGGTGGCGTTGTAATCATAACTGTAAACTCGATTGCTAGCCAACCACTAATACTTCGGACTCCTATCGAGGTAGCGAGGATTCGTGCTAATATACATAGTAAGCTTGTAACAATCAGCTCCATATATAACCCGCCTGCGTATAGCCTCAACAGCTTAAATTTCCAGTCTCTCATAAATCATCTTCCGGAGCCATTTGTAGTACTCGGAGACGAACGCACACAATCTGATCTGCGGTGATCCACGGTATGGGGCGAGGGGTCTTGTTATAGAGTGGTACCACTTGAATTCGGGTGCCTGGCCTTTAAAAAAAGGGGCCACCTTTTATAGCACGACACATAATCGTTACTCTGACATCGATTTAGCTTTCTCTTTCGCCATGCTTCTACCCTGCCTTGAATAGGACGTAACGGATTATACATATGGTAAGTGACAATTTCTAAATTTGTCTGAAAAGCACAGAACACGATTGTTCTCTACATACTCGTCAATGGATAGTATCATAGGCAGATTTGTAAAACAATTAAAGAACGAACCTATATGCCTCAAAACATTCTTATTGAATTTAGCATAAACTATGGTGCTGTGTATTTTACCGCTTTTATCGTGGATGCTGCATTAGAGTCCTGCCCACAAACTAATGGGACTCCGAAGAAAAGGCGCGTACCTCCGTAGAATGATGACACTAGAAATGCTTGTAAGAAACAGAATAAGGCTTGCGGCTTGCTTCGTCAGTCTCCAAAAGTGAAAAATCTAGTAAATATTAAGCGCATAAACTAGGAAGGAAGATGAACACGACGTTATGATAAAGCTGATAAACGATAAAGCCAGCAGACATGCGCATCCAGCACAGATACCTATAGAAGCGAAGCGAAAGTGTGGAACTGACTGAGAAAAGTGACAGGTCAGCAGCGCTATAAATTGCCTTAGTGAATGATCAAGGAAACAGCTTCAAAGATTAAGCCGATACGCTAGGCACGCAATATGAGTAGATATGTAGTGCTGCACACTACATCGTCATGCGATATATAGCCATGTCTGAACGCAAGCCGATAGAGTGTAGATTTGGGCCGAATGAAGCGTACAATCGTTCCTTCGACATAACAGAGTTTAAAGCATCTATAACCTGCTGCAGAAGGACCCCACCAGGATCACATTACGTTCGCTAAATATTTAAATACATGCACCGAAACACATTATATCCCCCGCTTTCACTCTGGGACCGAATTTCGTGTGAAGGGCATATAGCCTCAGCATGAAAGGAAGCTGTTGTCATTCCCATTGTTAATGAAGGAAAAGATCGGTTTATGCTAAGAAGATTATAGGCAAGTCGCAGTCACTAGGTCCATTTTCAAAGTCTGAAAAATGGTTAATGGTCGTGCATTACACTTCTCACAATAGAACAGATTACTGGATACACAGCGATGTGCATTCATGCAGGCAGATCTACTACCGACCACCTAGTCCACATTGAAGCAAACATACGGGAAGCTTTTGTACATAAACAATAGTTGTTGTCAGCTTCCATTCACATGAAAAATGAGGATGAAACCACATGGCGCTGCGTGATATTGAGAGATCTCAGCGCAATGGGCAACAGAGAAAAAATACTCAATGTGACTGCAAGCTATCGGTCAGACCATACATAACGCGTGAAAGTAGGTGGAATGCTGTCGAAACAGTGTGCTGGAAACAGGAGTACCACAAGGAGGTGTGCTATGCTGCACACCTTAAAATAAATACACTCGGAGGATCGCTACAAAACCCTATATTTCATTCTATTTACGTGGACGATGTGCAATTGCGATTTAAATTTTGTAACCTTGCCATTTCTGAAAGGCAAGACGACCTTGAACTAAACCATTTGCGAAAATGGATGTACGAAAGCGGCTTTCTATTCAATGGGTAAAAAAACAATTTGCGTTTTATTGTCTAGAACGTGCGTTCTGACATTAAAACCTGTGATAGAGCTACTCGGAGAACGCCTGGGTGTGGACAAAGAGCGTAAGAGTCTTAGCGTTATACTTGACACTAAACTTACATTTGTCCCTCCCTTAATGTATATGCAGGAAAAGTGTCTAAGCATGATGACAATACCTAAACGTTTGTTCCACACAGGCCGGGGCAGTGAGCGAAAAGGACTTAACTACCTGTACGTGAGCCTTGTAGCATCCCTATTAGAGTATAGCTGGATTGTCTATCAGTGAGCTCCTAAGAGCGCGCTGAAAATTGTCGGCATTACCCACAGTCTAGGAATTCGCCTGGCAATAGGTGCTTTCAGGACTAGCCTGACTTCAAGCAATTATGTTGAATTAAATATATGGTCGCTCCACATGCGATGGCCCTTTTCGACAAAACAGACTGGTGGGCGTGTTGGTATTGCATGTTAATAGTTTAAGCGCAAAGAAACGCACGACGCTAGAGAAGGCACACATGACACAGTGCTACTAACTACTGATGCTTTATTGCATTTGCTCACAGTTCACATAGCACCGTACAATAAAAGACTGAAAGGGAGTGTAACGTTACACCAACATCACAGATCGCTTAACAGTGTAATAAGCCACCGCTACCGTGATAATAACAGTATCTCCGTCCCTGACAACGCGACAGTTGGGCAGCTCACGCAGCATTTGATTCCGTTCATTTCAAACGCCTCTACGCTTTGCCTTGTTGATCAGAATGCCTGCCCACCAATCTAGTTGTTTTAAACAAAGGTTTGCAGCCACAACGCATGCGTTTTACAGCAAGATGAGCAGTTACTGCGCGTTTATCAACATTGTTTGAGTGCTCTCATAAACGATATTTGAGACATTTGCCAGTTTGTCGGAAATATTCTTTCGCGCATGACAGTATAATGCAGCAAACTACACCTTCCACACATGGGACAACAAACTTTTCGCGATGATTTATATCGCAAGCATTGCGTTTCTGCTTGGTGTTTTTAGCTTTCGCCCACAAGCTAGAAAGTATTTGTGGGGCTGAAGAAACAACGTCCCCTCCAACTCTTTCTGCAATCGTCTTGAGATACGGCACCACTACCGCATTTTTACTTATGCCTGGCTGCATGGCGGCATCAGCACTATTAGTTCTGCTTTTTCTTAACATGCTGCTAGCCATCGCAATAAGCAACTGCAAAGGGAAGCCAGATGCGCCGAAACGCGAAACACGGTCATCGAAACTTTTTTGCACAAGATGCTGGCAGGATTTCAGAAGTGTATTTTTAAAACAGAGGTGGATGATTCCCCTTTTAACTAATTTTGAATGTGGAGATGCGTATGGAAAAAGGGGCTTCTTTCTTCCTGGCTTATAACACCAACATGTATGGATGCTTAAAACATGAAGGGTGAGGTCTAAGAACCTAATATGTCCTTCGACAGGCTCTTCACATGTCAAGGTGATAAATTTTAGGCATTCGCGGAAAACGGAGCACATTGTCGATGTAGCAGTCGCGGCACAATCACTCTCACGTTTCAGAATCACCAAATAGTCATCCGCATATTCGAACACTTTTGTAACCGCTGTTTCCAAGCGAGAGCAAAGAATCGTGTCATAACGTGCAAGAAAAATGTCACTTAAAGTTGGGGCGAGGCAACGTCTTATGCAAACGCCTTCATTTTGTAAGAACGTTGAATCACCCCAGTGGCGAACGTAGATGACAAATAAAATTTTACAGGTTCTAAGAACTGATTAGCGGATAGACCGGCTTCATTCTCAAATCTCCCCCACCGTGATTGTCAATGGCGTCCTAAACGTATTCAAACAGCTCTTCATGCGGTAAAGAGAAAAAAAAAAGATCCTTAATGTAAAGCGAAAAGGCACAGGAGTTCTCATTGGTGTTGGCTTTCAAAAAATTGATCACCTCATCAGTACTGCTATTCATAAAAGGATAGTCAATAGTCAATATTTTGAGTTTTGTGTGCATGAAATACGCTACAGATTTCTGCCAACAGACTTTCTCTGAAATAATCACACGGAACGGACAATTCTCCCTGTGCGTTTTCGCGGAAACGAACATTTGCAGATGGAATCCCTTAGCATTATTTAGATTACGACTAAAGTTCTTACAGAGCCCACGGGTCTCTACGAGCCTCTTTGTTGACCTTTTCAAGACTAATGTCTTTTCGTTTGACGAACACAGAATGTAGGGCTGCTAATGCTTTGGTACTGTACGCATCTTCATCGGTGGAACATAAACAAAGATTGCGTGAGTCGATGAAAAAAACTCAGGAAAGGAACAACGATAAAGGAGCTAGCAGTCCTACGGAAGAGGGGACAAAGAATGCTGATAAGCGAGAGTTCGAGAAGAGGCGACCGGTCCAATGTTATCAGTGCTAGGGCCTAGGTCACTATGCCTCGGCTTGCAAAAAAAAGCCGGTAGTGCTTTCCTATGTGGGCGGAAGCGACGAAAGCTTGGAGCTTCTCCGTCCATACCTCCTGAACCTGCCGATTAGCGGGAAAAGCTGTAAGGTATTAAGGGACAGTGGAGCCACCATGGACCTAGTTCACCCTTCTTTTGTAAATGCCAAGGTCTATACAGGGAAGGTAACTTGAATCAAGTCAGTGCTAGAGGAGCACAGCGTGTGGCTGCCAATAGCACGAGTGACAATTTCCGGTCCTTTCGGAGAATTAGAGACAGAGGCAGGCGTTTCGAAGGCGCTACCAATGGACTACCCGTATCTCTTTCCAAACCAATCGGAGCATTCGTCACGGGAGCGCGGTAAGGAATTTGGGGAAGGAAGGGTGCAGGCATTAACACTCTCGCGAGCGCGCCAAATCGCCGTTTAGCTTACCGAGGACCCCAGCGAAGCGGTGGCGGAACGCGAGAAAGCGTAATCCCTAGTAGAACCACGGACAACGGAGGAAAATAAAACAGTCTGACAGCAGACGCGCCAATTAAAATTATCCCCGTAGAAAACTTGCGTAGCGAAGAAAGATTGTCAGTGGAAGTAAAAGAAAGGGAGAGCAGCTCTGTACATTTACCTGCGTCTGTTCGCTTTGACAGGCTTCTCCAGGTGAACAGGGAGTCGCGCAGCCAGGAGCAACAGAGGGACCAGACTCTGACACATTTACACAACAACGCAAAACAGGGCTTAGCTAGGCGCAACGTTACCATCCACAAAAAGGGAGGACTGCTGTATAGACACTACTGAGATTGTAGGGGTCGTATGCTCGGTCAGTTAATCGTTCCGGAGAGGTATCGCGTGGATCTCCTGAATTTCTGTCTCGGACGGAAATGGCTGGTTGGGCCATCTAGGAATCAACAAAATGAAGGAGAGGCTCTTTTTAGAATGGCCATGATGCTTTAGGGATGTGGAAAATTATGTAAGGTCCTGTGACGTGTGTCACAGAGTTGGGAAGCCGGGAGATAAACGCAAGGCGCCTGTAAAGTTGGTTCCCTTAATCACGGAGCCATTCTGCCGGCTGATGATCGACACAGTCGGGCCTTTGCGGTCGAGCTAATCAAGGTGCAAGTAACTCTTGACCATGCTCTGTCCCGCGACAAAGTTTCCTAAGGCGATTCCTTTGAAAGAACTGTGCTCCACCGAGGTAGTCGACGCTCTGTTTTCCGCGTTTGCGCGAATCGGTTTTCCTGCAGAGATTCAGGATGACCAGGGGACGGTGTTTACAAGTGCTTTAACCACGACGTTCCTAGAAAGGTGTGGTGTGCGGCAGATACACAGCTACGTGTACCATCCACCATCAAACAGCGTTGAGAAGATGCACTTGGTGCTCAAGAGGGTGTCGCGTGCATTGTGCCATGAACACAAAGCAGACTGGCAGGACTCTTTACCCACAAACGGTCCCACATAAGGCAAAGGGGTTCACTCCTTCCGAGCTGGTGTAGGGTCGGACGATCCGTTCCCCCCTCAGTATGTTATGAGCAATGTGGGAAGGAACAGGGGAAAGCCAGACGGTGGTGAGTGACGCTTTAAAATTGATGCAGTGCTTAAGTGTCTCGCGAGAAATGGTTGAAAAAAACCTAAAGGAGGTCCAGGAAACCGCGAAGGCGTACTATGACAGAAATGCGCGTAGGCGAACATTTAAGGTAGACGACAGGGTCATGATCCTAAGGCCTTCACGAAAAAAGCAAACTTGAGGTACAGTGGGACGGACCCGTAAAGGTTATGCAGAAGATATCGGAGACTAACTACACCCTAGAAGTTCCCGGAAAAAGGAATAAAGGAATCATTTGCCAATGCAATTTAACGAACCCTTATGTGAAAAGGAAGAGGTTGTGAACATGGTGGTAAACGCGTCTGATGTAGCGGTCAAACTTCCACGTTTAGCGACAGTGAGAGATGCGGAACGCTCAATAGAGGACAACCTGAATCTGTCCATAAACCGACGGGCCCTCGAGGCTGATCAAGTAAGCGACCTCCAAAAACTCTTTGAGGAATTTCGCCAGTGCTTCAGTAGCCGGCCGGGGTGAACGACGCTCATTACTCATGAGATTGAGTTGACATCAGACGAGCCCGTCCAATTTATACCGTACCGGGTTTCACCTCGTCAGCGAGAAATAATGGAAGTAGAGATCAAACGAATGCTTGAGTTGGGAATTAGTGAGCCAGCAGTCAGTAATTAAACTTCCCCGATGATTCTCGTAGAGGCGAGTGGGAAAGATCCGCCTCCATGTGTGGACTATAGGAAACTGAATGGGATTACAAGGAACCAACTTTACCCTATACCTAACATAGAAGAACGAGGTGAACGGGTGGGCGGAGCCCAGTACATTTCAACAATCGACTTAGTTAGGGGGTATTGGCAGGTGCCCATGTCAGAAAGCTCAGTCGCTACGCAGCATTCACTTCCCCACTTGGCACATTTCGACCACTAATGTTAAGTTTCGGGCTTAAGAACGCACTGTTTAGCTTTTCCAAGGTGATGGATATTGCTTTGAAAGACCTACAATATTAAGCAATTCCCTACTTAGATGATGTGGCCATCTTTTATAACAGCTGGAACGATCACATGGAGCAATTCGGGAAAGTGCTGGCACGTCTACGAGATGCGGGTCTCACGGTAAAGGCCGAAAAGTGCAAGTTCGGTTGTTCGCAAGTTACCTACATAGGGCATGTCGTAGGACAAGGAACGCGGCGGCCCTCCAACTAATGATAGGGCCAATCAATAACTTTCCTGAACCGCGAACTAAGACGGATGTCAGAGCCTTTCTGGTGATCATGGGATATTACCAGCGGTACATTCCAAATTTCTCACAGGTAGCAAGCCCCCTGACAGACACCGTCCGAAACGGAGAGCCCAAAAAAGTTCGATGGAATGAGGCCAAAGAAAGCGCATTTCAGCAGCTGAAAGAGGATTTAAGCTGCCGACCAGTGACTCGGACCCCGATTATTCTAAGGAATGTATCGTGCAGTGCGACGCTAGTGACAGAATGACAACCTCAGCCAGTTGGGCGAAGGCGTGACGGACCATCCGGTACAGTATGCTAGCCGAAAATTAACATACATAGAGGAAGCATAAAGCACTTCCGAAAAAGAATGCGCCTGCTTAGTTTGGGCGGTCCAGAAATTATCTTTACGGAGCGAAATTCACTTTCGAGACAGTCCGCTGTCCTCCGACCTGGCTCAGACACATGAGGCCTAAAAACGGACGCTTGCTCTGATGTAGTCTAATTTTCCAGGAATATAACTTCACCGTCCGTTACAAAAGGGTCAAGTTAAATGGGAACGTGGATGGTTTCACGTGGTTGGTGTCGGTAGATCGACGTATTACCTTGCTTTCTTTGACTAAGGAAGTAGGAAGTGTTATTATGGGCTGGAAGTCATACTTGTAGTTTCCAAACTTTGCTTGTGTATAACTATAAAAGTTGTTTTTATGAATTGTTCAACTTTCTCCCGTTTCCTTCGCAACGACAATATCACTCAGGCCTTGTCCGCATTTGCGGAGATATGGAAAGCTGTTTAGAAGGGTTTTTGGAACTGCTTTATCGAAATTGAAAAAAGGAAAAAAAAAACAGGGTTGATTTTGACATAGTAAGAGCCTGGCGAGTCAGGGGTGATGAACCTACGCTTGCACGTGGTGCAGCGCTATGTTGTTTCGTTTGTTTTACGTACGTTCTTCAGGGCCCGGGATTCAGAAATTCGCCACACGAAGCTCGTCACCAGTACACTACATGTACCATCAGCATTCCTCATGACCAGCGAATTGAGTTCACGGGCCTTTCCGAACTTCCGGGGCGAGGAGGAGCTGTTGCATACGGACCCCTTTCCTGGAATCACTTAAGTTCACCGACCGCATCCAATCGCCGTCGCATTCCAATTATGGTGGGCCGGGGCGCATCTACCACGTTGTCGGACCCGTCAGACACGTTGGCGACCCCCACCTCATGCGCTACACGTCGAGCTATTGTTTCCCTTCCCGAAAGTGCAACGGGAGGCTGGCACGGTTCCAGCCGAGAGCTTGCAGCCAGGGAGGCAACGCCAGTGGCAAGTCAAACATCAGTCAGTGGAGCCCTTGGAGCGTCCCGGGGGCAACGCTGGTCGCAAGTCACCCATCGGATAGCGGAGCCCTTGGAGCGTCCCCATTGGCCGAATGTGACGGCACTTGCACAGGCGCCTACCAGTGGAGGAAAATGATGTCACCTAAGCTGGCTCGACGTTTGGCCGAAAATGACGTGACCCCGAGAGACCAAGGTGGTTAAAATCGAGAGACAGGGAGAAGAGCTATTCCTTCATTCATTCGTTCTTCTTGCCACGGGCCGCAGCGTCTGATTTGCTGACGGCTGTCGATGACTTTATAACTGTTCATTACTCTGTGCTACTACTGTAAATAATGTGAATAAACCTTCAGTTCTCGAAATCCTCCTCAACGTTGGCCAACTCCCGCACTCAACGGTAAGACCTAATACTGGGTATCAGACGATCGAGACATAGGGGGTAATGGGGAAGGAAAGGAATGCTGCAGTGGCAGATCTTGAATGTTGGAGATTTTCCCGCATTTCATATGCAGACCTCAAAGTATACATGCGAACTAGATTGAGGGAAAAGAAGCGGGACTGGGGCAAGAAATCCGACAATAAACTCCACACTGTACCACCATAATTAAAAACATAATCTCCGAATTCGGAGCGAGGTGGCTGGAGCTTTTATTGTGAAAATTCTCAAATATATGCCACCTACTAATTTATGCTTGTGTGTGGTGAACCACATACATTCACATGTAATGAAAGATTTACTGTTATACATGTCCTTTTGGAATTTAGAGCGGCAGAAAGTATAAGGCACGAACACTTTTCGCCAGCCTTTCAAAGAAATCTTCATCTACGTCCAGCACTTTTCGTCACTAGTGAAACGCTGTTGAGCACTAAAACTCCGTTTCATATTTTTAAACATGTACGTATACTCATTATCTGTCCGAGAAACTAAGTCGCAGTACTGCTTCATAGAAGCAGTAGCTGCGATAGCTATTTTTAGCAAAACAGCACCGGCAACTAATCACTCGTCCACAAGGGAGGTAAGGAGGCTGCAGTGCTCTTGAAAGTTCTTTTAAAGTTGCACCAAAGGAATACGCGACTTACCAACCTTTTCACTTTCATATTACTTATCACTGATACACAACCACCAAGATCTTGTCACAGAGAACTCCACAGTTCTGTGGAGTTCTCTGTGCCAAGAAAACTCCACAGAACTGTGAGTTCTCTTGACGGCAGGGCCACGTATGGCCGAAGAACGTTCTTTGGCCATGCGCGGCCCTGGCGTCATAAAAATTACCACATCATAATCCTAAATATTTTGTATATTTATGTTCTCGTTGTTTGTGGGATAACGCTTTGTGTACAAGAAAAAACATGAACAACGTTTCAGGCGCGCCAATTACCGTGAATTGCTTTAAAGTACCAACGCGCACTAAAAACACCCTAAGAAGGCCAGCAACAGCGCAGGCTAGTGCAATAGACATTGGTGTGCTTATCATCCACGACTACAGCTACAATCTCACAAAGTTTGACCTTGTGTTAACGTTGGCCACCAGTTGCGCATATAGCATGCAGCCTTAAATTGTTGCCGTGGGGAGAAATTTAATTTTCACCTTCAGCACCAGAAAATTTGCACTGACCTCGTCCTCCAGTCTCCAGCTTGATACGTTCTTCGAATGACCCGTCACGTGAGTTCGCAAAGTGCCTGGTATTTAGTTGTGGAAAGCGGTGTTTTAAGAAGTCCCGCTTTTTCTCGGAACCTGGAAAACATGCAAGAATGTGTAAATGAACACCGGATCCACTCGCATCGCTTTGTTTTGGCCAAGCAGTTTGAGATCTGCCGTTCCTAAGGGTGAGAAGCCTTGCGTTTAAACTATCCGGAAATAAAAATCGCTTTTTCAGGTAAGAAACGTTTCATGCGAGTGACTATTTGACTTCTGAATCGAATGCTTGGAAACTGTCAGGTATTGGCCGCGGCTCCGCAGCCAGAGTTCGGAGAAGCAAACGTCCAGTGGCCAGTTGAGATTACTATCGAGGAGTGCAGTTGTAGGACGAACGTTTCCTACATAAGATCAAAACAATTCTCCTAGAACACCCATGACTACATTAATTGAGCAAGGCTTTTTCCAAGTTCTGTTAATCTTTATTTTGTTGCGAAAAGTGAACCTAAGATTAGAACTCAAGGAGAGTGTGTTTGGAAGCTAGTTGGTAAGACATCTGTTTTGAACTTAAGCTGCGCTAGGGACGAGTCCTGCGTTCGTGTTGCCTCCTACTTTGGTGTCTCATCCCTAGCGCAGTTTAAGTTCACTAAGAATAGAAACATCTAAGCTGAAGGTCTTCATGACGTACCTTGTGTTAATTATACCACTGACGACCATCAAAGCGAGATGGGCAACCCTATAATTGATACAACTATTCCTCAAGATACTTAACAAATGAGGCATACTTCTCGTAGAAAACTGCGATTAGCAACTATGGTGCTCAGAAAATAAAACAAAATAATTATTAACTTCCGTATGATGATTGGAGAAGAACAAAATGATTGTAACATTTAAAGGAATTTAAAGGTATATAAAATGGCTGCATGAAGTGGGCTAACAACGCTAATCACATTAGAAAGTATATTACTTTGACTGCTCAAGTGAAAACTATCCTTATTCTAGGCAGTACTCCGTCGGAATGAAGAACTTGATTATAGATGTGCGTTATGGTAAAAACGGATGGTTTTTGAATATGCGCCTGCACAAATATTCTTCTAGAGCGTTGCCTGCGATACAGCTGAATTCGCAGCTCACTTATGCCCGTAAGCCCCGACCAGCATCCGCTATGTTGAGCTTGCTGCCCGAACACGTCACACTCACCGACGGTGGTAAAGACGGTGCAGCCCATGGAGAGGGCAATTGATATGGCTGCCTGCCCGACGCCTCCGCTTCCAGAATGCACCAGGAGCGACTCTCCGGGCTGCATGGCACCCCGTACCACTAGGGCGTAGTAGGCTGTCGAATATGCGATAGGAACTGTCGCAGCCTCTTCCAAAGCCCACGATTCGGGCACGTCCCACAGCATGATCGGGTCGGCAACGAGAACGGTCGCAATGGACTTTCCCCCAACCAAACCCATGACACGCCGTCCGTTCGGGTCACGGCCTGAGAACTCCATTCCCAGGAAAGCGCCGGCACTGCTCCTGTCACCTGAAAAATTGGGCCAGATCAGTGCATGCAAAATACCGCGCTGAATCTAGAAATACGTTGGCGATCATAGCTTTCTCCTGACAAGGGAAAGTCCGTTAATGACGTGATTAGCTGGGCTCATCATTTTCAAAATTATGCGTGTTGCAGGACGAATGGCTCTCCTACAGAATGTTGTTGCCCCTTTCTTCCTTTATGCATCACACAATTCACGTTTCAAAATATCTGACGCGTGCGATATTATAGAGACACGTGGCTGCTAGCAGATGATGATACCTACAAATTAAATGAAATATTAGTCTTAAAATAAAATGGAGCACGAAAGCGCGCGCATTGCGGCGGTCTTCATGCCTATATTGGCACATTGTGTCATAAGCAATGCCGAGCTTCCGGCAGTTCCGAATGGTGTGAAAACATTCTTATGCACCTTCACTGTCGTATAAACTGTCAGATGTACATACATATGCGTAGAAATTTTTGTAGCAAAATCACGTAACTAGCGGCAGACAATGAACTCTGTTATTCAGTCGTCCTTGGTGCTTCCGTCGCCCTCCCCATTTGAGGAGCTCACCTCGTGGGCGCCCTTACAAAGCCGGCTGCACTTCCTACCATCCACTATTGTCTTATTCCCGCCACCTTGAAGGTCTTAATCGGTGACATACTCGAATGAAACCGCACGCCCTGCCATCAAAATTGACGCACACCAGTCTTGTAGCTGTGCCCTCTTAACGCGCGCGAATGCTCGAAGCTACTGAACAGCGCGCATTAGCACAGCTTGTTATCATTGGAATACACTAGATCTTACTTCTACAACACCTTTTGATCGCGCACAGGGGAGATGCCAAGACAATTTTAATACTACCATTGCAGGACAATAACTAGTGTCACCTGGTGGAAGCTTATGGGAATTAGCGAGTGAGCGGGTATATGCGTGACGCTTCTCGAATCTTCGGCTAGGCGATTGGGAGTGTTCTAGACTATTCTTGCGAGCAGCGTTGCCTTGGAGTGGTCGAAAGAGAGCGGGCGCCTTGTGCTGGGCTGGTTCTTTTCGATCACTCCCATTCGGCGTCGAGTGCTCTCAGGAGCTCCGGGCCCTGTCATCAAAGCGGCAGTTGAGATGGGCGTTTATTACCCCGTCATCACGGCACAGCATTGCCACTATTGAGCAAGATTGCAACGTAAACTGGGAAAACCTAGGCTACTGTATGCTGTCCCCCTTTTGAACCAACGCTTTCTCATCGGCGCAGTCTGTAGCTTTCCCCTTTAGCACCTGGAACTTTGGTTAGGCAAAATCGCAGGTTTGTTATAGTGACATGGCTTCTCATCTGCCGTTTCCTCTGACGAGAGGAAGTCGCGTTTTCGGCTTGCGTGCTTGTCCTCGGCTTTCGAATGGGAGGAACGCCTGATCGGTCAGACTACGATTCGAAAGATGGAGGAGATTGATCGAAGATACCAAGGGTTGGACCTCAAGATTTTGGAAATTTGCGCATGCGTGAGCCTTCCAGAAGAGCGTACTTCTCACGCCTATAGAATAATTGCAACATAGAGAAAGAGGGGAAAGAACAAAGACAGGGAGATGTACTGGATGTCAAAATCTGGTTTGCTACCCTACACTGGGGAAAAGGGGAGGTAGAAAGGTTAGAAGTACAGGCAGAAGGACGGGTAGCACAGACCCGCGAATCACAGCACGTGATCATTTGCAGTAGAGCGAACGCTACTTCGGGCTGGAGCCACTAGTACAGGTGTGCTATCCAAGTGCTCCACGACATGTGCAGCTTTTACTGTGGCGTAAGCTATTCAAAGAGAAAAAGTTCACCATACCCGTAGCACAAGCTAGCAGCTCGGCTCATTGAATTGCACTGCCACTTCAGAACTCCTTTTGCTCACTTTATTTTTGTGTAAAGCCTTGACTTCTGCATTAATTTTGTCGTTCAACGATTTGAGAATGTGCCTGTATTCACTGTGTCCCATGTCATCAATGTGCTGGCGCCTTCTTGGCCTAGCCATGTGGAGACCGGCAGCAAACAAGGTCGCGGTATATCCTAGACCGTCCATTGTGCTGGTAAAGAGTTAGAATTGATACATTAACAGCAAACAAACCAAAAGTGGGTTTCTCAAAGTTCGTGAAATGAGATGGGCGACGAAGTGAGAGTTCATAGGACGATGTACGCTGGCTAAACATTTCTCGGAAAAAATTTGCAAACAGCGTAGGCACAGATAGGTACAACCTGCAACAGAATGTACACAGGAACGCTGGACAACGCTATGACTGAGCAGGTGAAGGACGAAACAAAGTAACCATTACGTGGGTACACTGCCGCCTAAACTACAGTACAGAAAAGTACAATAATTGCAACAGTTCACTTCCTCTTGCTATTGTGCAATTTATTGAAGTGACTTTTCAAGCGCCCCCCCCCCAACAAACCTGCGTCGACGACTGCTCGTGCTCCACCCTTGTTGCAGCGTTTTCGTTCTACTGCGATACAATGTATCGCAGTAGAAGGTGCTCAATCGCAGCTTACTTTGAT
The DNA here is from genome assembly GCF_023375885.2 of Dermacentor andersoni. NCBI lineage: Eukaryota > Metazoa > Arthropoda > Arachnida > Ixodida > Ixodidae > Dermacentor > Dermacentor andersoni. The sequence goes on from NC_092821.1 coordinate 31,083,922, forward strand.
CGAGCAGCCGCTACTTGAGGCTACTCTCAGAAATTGCCACTGCAGCATCTCTCAAAATTACACACACTGACTGAGGATATTACAAAGGTGGGAACCGAGAAAGATGACAAATATGGCGTTGTTCAGTCGAGATAAGAGACAATTGAAGTGTCGTAAGAAAAAAAAGACAGCGAAGGTGTTCATACAACCGGTGTCATTGCTACCATAGGTAATGGTAAAATATAGTGAGAGAGACATTTATTGCGTAACAACGCGGAGATCGGATAGTGAAAAGGCTACATAACGATAGATGTAGTAAAACCTGAATAAATGAAGCAGGCTAGGTGACTAGACTGTCTCCGCTTTTTTTCCATTATGCATGACAATAAACATCATCCTCATCATAATTTGCCGTGCCGCTTGAGTCGCGCTGAAGGCTCACGGATCCCTGACAGCTGAATGATGCGCTCACCTAGCGTGCCGTCCTGGTTGACCTTACCAGTCGCAAGCATGATGTCCTGGAAGTTAACAGGCGCGTAGTACACGTCACACATCAGTCCCTCGGTGCCGGTTTTGTTGCATGGGCAGAGGTAGCGTAGCGAGGACTCATACCACTGTAGGCTCGACAGGTTTCCACGTGTCTTGACGTCAAGGTAGGCAGACTGCGTGGCCATCTTCGCCCCCCCACCTGCCAGGCCATGGAGAGACATAGAAGTAAAATGACCGACCTGTGCTAATTTTGCTCACTACATCCTCCAAAAACGTCCTTAATGGTGTTTCAGTAATCAAATAGGAACACCAATATATGAACACTTGTAGGAAAAAACATATATAACTGCAGGTGTACCAGAATATATAAATTTCTTCTGAACTTTAAGTGTAAATTTGAATGCACTTAGTCTTTTATGAATCTAACGATTAATTAATCTTCGACTGTAACTCCATGTTTCACAATACTGTTTAACTTGATACTCAATTACATCGTGCAAGAATCAGCCCATTGTAAATTATAGAAAAATGAAAATGAGGCAAAGAGAATTTAATGGTTTAAAACCAACCTCCCGCCATTTCTTTTTCCTGCCGTTTTCATTTCTATTTATCACTTCAACATATCAATTATTGCAATTAGTTACCCCATTTGTTTTCTTACAAAGAATCCGTCTTTGCTTGGTGTCAAACCATGCAAGAATCTTTGGCAATGAGAAATCCAATGAATATGTATCCATTGCGGTAAACCAATAAAAAAATCAGCGCCCAACAATTAGGAGTACACACAAGATTGCACTGGACTTTGAACATAGCACTAGCATGGAACTTATGCTACAGCGGGACGTCCACAACACGCTCGATTAGTTTATAGAGGCACAGCGAATCTCGCGACTCGAGAGACTAACGAGGACACGAACGGGCAGGAGTATCCTGGACAAACTCTGGATAATCAATCAGAAGCTTCGTGGCAACAAGACATCTCTCCCAAGTGCGATCAGGGAAAAGCTCCATGAGGCTGATAGACCCAAAAGCATGAACTCCGAACTCAATCAGGGTCGGTCAAAAGGTAGAGCCAAGACTTTATTACAAGTCTTTGGTATGAACAAGGAAGCGCTGTCTGTAGACGTGGCAGAATACGAGGCTCGACATGCCTTCGCAGTGGCAGTCTTCAATACCGACAAACAATTGGTCAGTTCATGTAGTCTACGCGGCACAAAACCCGAGGTAGCGGAAGAGGTGGTGATAGCCTTAGCCATCGTTAACCCCAGTTGCAGATACGTACTTAGTGACTTCCAGACGGTGGCCAGAAACTATGCATAAGGAAGAATTTTGCCGAAGGCCTAAGCTATATAAAAGCCAAAGCGAACAATATTACCCCCTAGGGGGGTGATATTGTTCCTAACCTAAACGCAACCTAAACAAGGAGGTCCACACCGCGTAGCCCGAGGCCTCATATTTCACGACCGCGTGAAAGGACCCTCTGTGAGCGATGGAAACCCAACGGAGGGATGGACACACGGGACAGAATGACCAGGTAATGTGGCATCACAAAATTTTATTAGAACTCCAGGCGTGTTTATCCACCCCCTAACCCCAAACACGACACGGCTCAAGTGGCAGACTGGCGGCGGTTACAAACCAAGACCTTCCCAAACCCCGTTCACCTCAACATGATATATGCAGGCATCTATTCAGACGATAACTGCAAAGTATGCGGCAGGGCTCAAGCATCTCTTCGACACATTCTCTGGCAATGTGAGGCTATAGGCAAAGAAAATACGGTCTCCCTAGATGAAGCAGCGGCGCGGTGCACGGCCGCGCGGCGCAGCTCAAACCTTCAAGATCAACTATAGGCATTCGAGCAAACTCGTGAGCCAGCGAGGACGCAGGATCTCCGGACCTCCTCGGGGGCGGCCTAGGCACAGGCTACGCATTTGCCAGATTTTCAATAGAGTTGTTACGACGGCCACCAATCACTCCGTACATGTAGCTAACCAGCGAAGTTGAAACGTGTAACCCTGGTGTTCATCACTAGGTTAATCGCGATGGTTCATTGAACGACGGCATGGGAGGCTGCTGGATCCTCCGTACGCAGTTGATGCTTGCGCTCGGCGGCGCGAGTATTTTCTTGTGCCCGGGCTGCAGCATCGGCACTGCTTAGACAAGCTCGTTCACTCTCCTTGCTAGCGGCGTTGATGATCGAAAGCTTCCTGTTCATCAGAAGTACGTATGACGCGTTGCCTACCAATTGCGGGGCCGGAGAGAAACTGCTGCCCGCGCGCTCGGCAGCGACGGAGCGTAGCAACGCCACTACGGGCGCGGCCACACGCACGCCTCTCTTTCTCTCTTTTTTTTTCGCGAATACGTATGGGTTTGCGGCAGATGAGTTTTCGGCGTCCAGGCAACATACTGACAGACGGATGGACGAATCGGTGAGCCATATACAGCTTCACTACAATAACTTTGAAGGGCAGCATAAGAGCTATTCGTAACGCGTTTACCTCAAACGGACAGAGTGAGTGGGATTCCACAATTGATAGTTAGCTTCGTCTTATTAAGAATGTACTCGGAGAACGTAAGACCTGCAATACCAAGAACGTTTTTCTGAAGTCATCTTGTGCAGGCTACGCACAGCACATACACATCTCTTGCTTAGCTTCCTTCTTAAACAGCAAGAACTGCCTAAATTCAGTAAGTACCATGAACCATTACAGTAAATCATGTACAAATAACGTATGTCGCCCTAGAAACACAAAGGCGAACCTCTTTTTCTGAGATATTTCACCCCAATATAAACCTAGATGAGAATGGCCTTGTTAAACGCAGAGATGTTTTTTAGGTTTCCAAAAAGGACAACATAGAAAAATTTTCATACCGAAGTGGCTGTCTGAACATATCTATACTATTTTGCAATTTTAGCAAATGATTCTTTCTCGGTCTCTAGTGTATCACTTCACTTAATCCTGTTTGACGTGTGATAACCTTAGCTGCGTTTGCGTCACAAAAGACCACACAAATATTCTCACCTTGGCTTTACTGTCTGTTTGCATCACACAATTGCAGATAATAAAAATCAGGCCCCGCGGTTCCGTTTGTTCGGTTTTCTTGGTATTTTTTTAACTTGCGTTCATATAACCAATAGTAAATTAGGCTTAAGAAAAGATGGAGAAAGGAAACCCTATTTCTGCTTATGAAATAATTTCGAATTTCGTGCCATGGCTCACGTAAGCAACAGTTGTAAAGGCTAGGCTCAATAATCTGATCCGAATGTGGGGTCGTTGGGCCTTATTCCTAAATTCTCAAAAGTTCTTCACCTCACCGAGATTGTTTTACCTTTTACACATTGTGTTTCAGCAGCAATTACAATGTGAGCTACCAGATCCTAGAGGGAAAACAACACTTGGTTAGGAAACGATAACGTAGATAAGAGTGGCACTTCAGCCACTGTCATCTCGGAAGTGTCGATAACGTTCAATAAACTGCCGAGCCTTCACAGGTACCGTGAGTTAGGCATAACCTCTTACGTGGTTTATTTTAGCATGATGTTTCACAGCAGGTAAAACAGGAACGCATTGTTGAACTACATACAGCAATCAATGTTCCGGTGTCTGTAGGATCCCCACTGTCCGTCGCGGTAGACATTCATCACCAGATCGTTTTCTATTATATCTTTGTAGGTGGCGTTGGTAGGACTGAAGTCGGCTACGCTGTTGACACCTTTCCCAGTGACGTCGAATAGGCACCTGTACAAAAAATTTCAAGAAATTTGAGCACCGTGAATACAGCTTTTATGCATCTGCATGGCACGTAGTCTTTTTCACGTAACATGGAAGAGTGTCCAGGGTGTATAGCAATCTGATATGCCAGGTTATAATGAAATACAAAAGTATTTAGAACGGTGTCTTTCCTTTTATATAAACTTCTCCTTTATAAAAAGCCATGGTTTCGCCAGAAAGACGAAGAATCCATTGCGACAGCAAATTAGTGAAAAGCTATACAAAGTAAGGATGGCACATTTCAGTTCAGTAGGCTGCGTAAACTTGGAAACATACACTTACTAACCAAATTAAGAAGCATGGCTTCGTGCGCGCACAAGCGCACATGAACACATCGCACCCGATGAACGCGGAAGCTCGCTGTCAAAACGCTGGAATGAGGAAGCGCGGAAGCATCAGCGATCGAACTGACTATTGTGCTGAGTCTCGCATCAACGCGAACTAAGCTGCGAAAACACAGCGCGTGGTGTACTGTGTCTCTGTCGTAGGTGGCTTTCAAGATAAAGCCGCCTGGCGTGCGGCCGCTGTAGCAGCAATTTTATTGCCCTTGGACTTCATACGGAACCTCACGGCGACGCCGACGCTGAAGGTAGAAATGTGCTTGGAGTGCCCACACAATTACTATGACATCAGAACTTAAATGTGTGCACATTCGAAGACTCCGTGCGGCCTTCCACTTTGACTCTCCGCCAGTTACTAGGCGACTCACTTATAAATTCTTTGGTGGATATGGCGCTGTGCTGCTAAACACGGGGCCCTGATGGCGATTTCTGCTGTGGCGGCTGCATTCAGATGGGCACCAAATGCGAAAGCATTCTTGTATCATGCTATGAGTTGAATATTAATAACAAACGGCCCTCTACTGTGTCCCTCATAACCTACTGTAACGTTGTGGGGCGTTAAACCCCACCATTTCTTACACAAATCTGCAGATTCATGTGTAGAAGCTGTGCAGGAGCGGCTAAAATTTCATATATATATATACACATATATATATTGCAAAATACAAGAGTGCAGAAAATTTATGCGACTGTTGTCTATGACGAATGCAGGAATTTGACCTACAATGACAATGAATAGCGAAGAAATTCAAAATTTCTAGGATGCACATGCGAAAGAAAGCTGATCGACAAGCCACAACAATACATGCAGCTTTGTTGATGGCAGAAGGCATTCTATGAAAGTCTGAAAGGCCCTTCACAGTACACGATGTAATGCTTAACATATGTAAATCTTGCTCCAACACAAACCATAGTTATACTATATGAATAGAAGAACTTGAAGAGCATATTATGCGTGCCAATCCCCGTGTAACAACCGTATCACATAAGCAAGATGTCCCAAATAAATTTCATATCCTACCATACCATATTGCATATGGATAATACGCATTCTTGGATTCTTGGCGAGGCCTGTCGGGTAAACAGGTATTTTCTACAGGAAAGCTGCGCTACAAACCAGAAGGCGTGCATAGGGATCACAGCTTGCATCTGTGTAGTACGCTGTTTAGCTTTGCCGATCGTGCTTGTTTTCCGACGTATATGCACAAGTTCACACACCCGCGACTTGATTTCTGCACGCACTTACTGGAGGAATTTCCCGACAGTGACACATGTCGCAACCGCCGTGATTTCGGGTCACGTGTAATAAGGCAAGAAATCCAGCTAAATTTTCTGCACTGTAACTTTAAAGATACTTTTTCTTGCTTGTAGCGACTTTTTTACACGATCAGCTCACCAGTGAAACCTGAGCATAAGTTGATACATATACATACCTTATGAGGCGTTCGCCGGTCTCCTTTCGTAGACAATTGGTTAAACCGAGGATGCCACTGGTTCCGGCGTCTTCGGCGAGCAGCCAGATCTTCTCTCCAGATGACTTGCTGACATATTCGAGGACTTTTTCCTTCAGCGTCTCTACCCATCTAAAGGCCATGTTCTGCAGTCTGATAACCGCCTGCTTGCTGACGTCGGTGGGCACGGTCACTTTTCGGAACAATAGCAGCGTGGATAGGTTGTTCGACTTCAGTCCCACCAACCGAAATCCGCCCGCTCTAAACACTGCTATCGTCGTATCCTCCACGTAAACTTGAAATGAAACACCACTCACTACAGACAGTAATGCCTCGGCCGCTGTCAGGGCTGTTCGATGAGAAATGAGAACAAACCCGTGTTCTTTGCACTGCAAGAGCACTTCTTCAGCCAATGTAACTAGGTCAATAGGAGCGGTCATGGTGCCGCAGGACGCTATCACCAAGTCAGCCTCGGGAAATTTTCCCCCAGAGATAGAAGGCTTCGCTCCAACCACTGCTGCGCCTTCGGGAACTTGGTCGGGAGCTAGGCTGTCTGGACTTGGGTGAGCGATTGAGTACACGGTCTTGAGATACCCATGGTACATGGAAAGCAATGGAGATACTCGTGGAGCCATGAGTGTAACGGTTCCTTTAGCCGCCAGCTCTACCACACGGAGCTTCAAGGAGCTTGTATTTTCAACCACTACGTCAAGCAGATATCTCAGCGGGTCTTCTCCTAGGAGGCTGGTGCTCAGAAAGTCCTGCTCCAGAGCTTTTTTGGTGGTTAGAAGCGCTAATTTCACCGTTGAAGCCAGTGACGCAGCACCGTTGTCTGCTTTCTGGATATTAAGAAGTAGCTGTAATAGGCCGTGATTTGATGCAGTGTTCTCAACATATGGGTTCAGCACTTCTGAGAGTTTATGACATCCGTTCGTCATGCCGAGAAAATTGTTATTTTCTGCAAAAGACTGCAGGATGCATTGTGTGATGCCACAACACAGGTCCACGTACTCCTGCACAAAGTGCTCCCGTTCGCTTCGTGTGGTTTCGTTATCCTGGTAAGGAACAAAGCAGTATTCTTCCAAGACTGGTGCCTCTTGGACTGGCCGTCGCTGTACGCTGCTGACTTTGAGGCCTTCTATTTCGACGCCCCCAGCGCGCCGCAAGTTGAGATGCGGGCTGTAGACGGCATCCATACCTGCGTAGAGTGATATCCAGATGATGTAATTGACGTGTCGGCCCCGTGCACTTAACCTCAATACTTCATTTTAGCGAACCAACCATGAGCTTATGAGGAAGCTTAAGCTCCGGGGCTGCCATCTATATGCATGGGAATGAAAAGTTTTTTTCTCGTCAACGAAGCCACTCAACGCAATGAGATGTTGAAATCTAGCCATTACTAAAAGCAGATGTCTTCCTTAACCTTTAAATATTTTAATACAAGTGGCTGAAAACGGAACAGTTCAAAAAACCACTTTGTCATGTTTACATCTATGTACCAACTGAGCCACTGAAAATTATATTCTGTAAGCAGCATCTACAGTGCTCCTGATGCGCACAAAATTGATGTATTTCGTGCTCCGAAATATACGACTAGTACATAAGTAGAACGTCGGCAAGACGAAGGTGAACAATATAATAAATTCACGTACCAATTACATGTACAGTTAAGTCGGTTTATTACAAGGCTCGATAGTTCCTCGGAAAGGGATCGTATGCGCAAAATTTTAGGACGTTTAAGCTGACGTTAGCAAATGCAATTGAGAACATCTTGTTAACATATCTGATTTTCAGGATCTTCGTTTACGTTCCCGACACGTTGCCACATCTAGCTCCAAGTTTACGTCACAAAAGTCATGTAGAGAAAGAATGGTGGCGTCGTAGCTCTTTCGAAATGGCACGCGCCCGGTTCCGGTCAGCTGCGATTTCGAAACTTTGAGCGCCGCCATTTTTTTCTTCGAGACCTTCAGATATATTTACTATCATCGGGACACCAACCAATCCTGCGTATGATAAGAAGTTCTATTTGGCTAAAAACAAGAACTAGTGCGGCACGCTGGCATTTTGGAAAGGTTTTCTGTTACGGTTAACCGATTATTCGTGATATCTGGGACTGCTTGTGGTTCAGCACTTTCCTATATTTTGTTCATAGCATATATTACCGAATTCATCTATTGAATATATACATTTGGTGCAAGGTTGCGGATTGGTAATGTTTATGCTTCTTCTTTTTGTGCACTACCAATTTTAGACATAATTCTAAACAATTCGTGCATTAATAAGCAGTTTGCATGTATCAGTAAGTAGAACGCAACCTTCCCTATAAAACGCAGCAAATTTCGTTGAAATCGAAAAGAGCTTGTGTGCATTTTACATTAATTTTGACAGGCCAAATCGGAGCTTGCCCCTATACTCAAGCGTTCTTTGAAGGTCCAGCTAGAGCAATATTTTGGACCATACAAAAATAATTTAAGAGTAAGATTCTGTCGATATAGAGCAGGCGTCGCACAGATTTACACGTTTAAAATACGAGCAGAACGATCTCAAGAAGCACGCACAAATAGCCACTTTTGCTACCGAATTCGCAAAAAAGAATAGCCGCCAATACCGCCCTGTAGAATTGATGAATTAGCTGAACGCGCCGCTCCTTAGCATGACCTCTGGGATAAAGTGACGGCTAACGGCTTCGGGCGGCGCCCTGAAAAGTCTCGGAAGAGGCATGCTGGGATTTTCGTAATAGCAACGACTTACCAGGTGTGCGCATCTTCTGCTGAGGTGCTGCCTGAATGCTACCAAGGGTGCTCTAACGTAAAGCTATTAAACTTTTCTATTGCAATTCCGCAATAAGCTGTCCGCGATTGGTCAAAAACTTTTTTGGACCACCCCCACCTACCTGTCTGTCATGCGATGTCACAAAAATCGCGATAGCTCCCAATCTGGCATGACGTGAACACACTCATTATGCATGATTCGAGCGAACAGAATAAACAGAATTATTTCTGATTGGACGCCTTTTCGCCATCAGCCCTCTGCTATTGCTAAAAAGGTTGGAGGCTGAAGCGACTTTAGCTGTCTGTCACTCGACGTCAGAAAACCGCAAAAGGACCTTACGTCAAAGTGACGTGCACACATTAACGATGCATTATTAAGCCGAACAAAACTGGATTTCTTTTTCTCAATAGTCGGATAGTGCCCCGTTCCGAAAGGAATAGAAGATGGCTGCAGCCGATAGCCCAGGCATTGGCTACTCGCATCTGCCGGAGAGCGGGGGTTTATTTGCGTATAACTAAACTTTTTGCGCGTCCGTGTAACGTTATCGAGCTCCTTCGGAACGTATACGACATCGCTCTGTCAACTCTTCATCGCTCAGGATCCGTTTTAGCGGCATCTTTAACTGTACGTTTCACGCCGCCGTGATTTTAGACAAGCCGTCGCATGCTATGTACGGGGAAGCGGACAAATCGCAGGAGCCGGCACGTCCCTCTTCATCCGGTAATCTATTTTCAGTGCGCAGGCTCGGCCCCATATCGCATCCCTCTCCACTTGAGCGTGCTCTTGGTCTCTTGTCAGCCAATTAATTATATAAGACTACCCGCTCATTGTAGGCAATGTTATTCGTTCTTAAAGCGAACTAAAGTTATTTCCTATGAACGAGGACAGCGTTTGATCGGTCTGTTCTGGCACCGCTGCGGGTCACCAAGCGATGCTTGCGTCGGCGGTTACGCACATTTAACGCCAGGAGATTGGAATAAAAACATATTAGAATAGGTTTGGGTTATAGGGCCCCGAGAAGAAAACTGTTCACGTCACAACTACACGGCATTTCCATGATTCCTTCAGTGATATACCACTTTTTTAAAGCAAATCTAGCGAAAGCAAAATTTCGTTCAAGTTGGCCTGTTTTAACCCGTTTCACAACGCAGAAATTGCAAATTCCCGTATTCCGCTTGCGAAATAATGTCTGCTGGAAACGAAACGGTAGCATTAAAAAATAACAAATAATTGAGCTCTAGGATATTGAAAAGGTTCAAATTCAGTTTACTTCTGGGGGAACAATTAATGAAAATGCCCCTGAGCAACAAAACTGGACTCGCGTGAAACAATGTAGGTTATGGCAGTATTTATTATTTGGAGCATTGTACAAAACACAGGTCGCAAACAGCACACCTTGATTACCTTTTTTAGGTTCTTAAATCAGTTATTTGAGCAGCGCTGATCTGCGTTCCATGACTCGTTTATTAGCTCGTTATGAAGAGGCTATGAAGATTAGGAACTATATAGATCGTTTTCTATGCGCACCGCCATATCGCATACGCAGTAGCGCCATCATTAGGCGGTCGGCGGGCTGGTTGTGCCGATCACTCCGTTTTGCATGCCACGTAACCTTGGCGACAGTTTCTGGTGGTTGTAGTTGTCGTGGCACGGCCTATTTAGTATGACGTGACGCCTTTTACGTGGGAAACGTATAAGAGACGTACTGAAGCAATCTAAGTCAGCATGGCCTGCCGCGTTAGGGCGGACTGTGCACCCAGTGCAATGTGTGCTGGCATGTTTGAGCCTGTAATCAGTCTCCACGAGCAGTTGTGCATTTTAGGAAATTCGCTTCACTAATGTGACCTTACTTAGCACTGTCACTGTGTTCCTAAGGTGGTGCTTAGCAGCTGTGAGTAGTTCCGAAACATGTAGCTATTCACGCCGTGTGGGCTGTGGGAAGAAGTTGTGCTGTTTATTTTGACAAGAAATCGAATTGTTCACAATTTGTGCATTTTGTTGGGGCAAGGGCCAGCTACGCCAAAGACCGCCAAGCAAAATATAATAAGGGGATTGTGCATGGCAAAAGGTGGCAAATTTCACGTTTGTGAATAAGAGTTGTGAATATTATATGTAACATGATTGTAGAGAGGCCTAAATATTATTAGCTGTAAAATGCGCAACATGTATGTGCATTGAAATAATGACAATGACTATATGCAGGCCACAACAAAAAAAGTTATATTGCAAAGGGGTGATGTAAACGCGTGAGTAACAGTAGCACTTGTACCTCACCTGTGAGAAGTTCAACGCAAGGGCTGCGAGGCACGTGCTTTAAAAAAATGCTATCGCAGGAGAAGCTTCCAGCGAGAGGATGTGCTACCAGTGTCCTCAGCTAACATGCAATGTACTTACCAGCAACTTGCAAAATCTTGAAACTAAATGTCAAAAAGTTCTTCCACGCCAAGAATAATTCCAAGGTGGAGGGTAATGTGTTTGTATGCGAGGCCGAAGTACTTTTTTTCTTTAAGCTTCTGCTTCCCTAGCCTATTACAAGATGTGAAGGACTGTTGGCGTCAAGTCACATGTATCGCAGACAGGAGTTTCATAAACGGTGAACATGTAGGAGTAAGTGCCGAGTGCCATACGTCTGGCCCGTCGTTAGACGGCAGAAAATAATCCCTGTCGCAACAATGCCTTGGTGTGGGCGAGTTGGTTCACCTTGACGGTATTCATAAAAAAGCGCTAAAGACGAAAACGAAGTCGAACGAAGTCCTGTCGTATGTGTTCCTTCGACTTCGTCTCCGTCTTTAGCGTTTTTTTTTTATGAAAACCTGTGCATGACCGTTGATGGGCGTTTTTTTATGAAAACCAAAAGAGTGCATGACCATGCACTCTTTTGCTGTAGCTCCCACGCCACGCGGTGGGATAGTAAGAATATTTTCGAACTCATGTTGATAGTTCACAGACACCGGTACTCTGCATCGTGTGAAAACGTTGCACTCAAAATAGTTCACAACACACACACATAACGGCTGATGATGCAAGTCGCATGTTTGCGCACCATACATAAATTTTCGCGTGCTGTAGTTGCCGCTGCAGTGAGAGACTACACAGTGATTTACCGACGAAATGACATCACATAACCTTAACACATAACGAGGTAAAACATCTCCAGAGCATACAGAAGCAGCATGCTGCGGCAACACCTTCAAGAAGAGTCGCACCGACTCGCACAAGCCAGGGAGAAGGAAAGGCTCGACGGGCGCCCTGTCCTCCTCACCAGATAAAAATGTCTATAACGTGGGTGTCTCCTTTAGCGATAGTTTACAAATAAAGTAAACACGTACATTAGGTTGTCACAAAGGGAGAGAGTGCAGAGCGCTCTTGCGAAGTCGAGAGTGTGCAGCGCGAAGGTTGAACGAGGACGTAGACAAGGACAAGCACTGTCGCGCGCAACACTGCGTTCCCGCGCAGCAGGTCACGCGTCACTATCACGAGTGCCAAGCGCTGTCTTATATGCGTCCTCGTTTGACTCTCCCGCTGTACATTCACGCCAATGGATCACGAACTGAACCAGTCAGCGACCCTACTTTTGCGAAGCTTCTACAAAAATTCCTGTGGAGGCGCTGTTCTCGCTTGCGCTGATGTACTTTATACGCGTATAGGCCGGTTAAACCAACACTTTTGCGTACTTGTTCATCGACCACTTGCCAGACACTTGACCGCAGGAAGACCGTATTGTGTCCCGTCTACCTGCTAGGGTCATGTCTTAGAGAATTTGGCAACGGATAGTTGTAGGCATATATCCGAAGAATAATAACTTCAGTCAGCGGGCGTGTAATGTATTGCCACACCATAGACAAGAGTACATGGGGATTGAAGCCTCCCACGTGTTGTCGTGTGCGGATTAGCCTTCTCCAGAGTGAAAGGAGTACTGGTGTTTGAGGCCATGCCAGGTGCTTGGACCTTTATGGCCACTCGGCCGAGGCCGCACACCTCATTAGCCCCCGGCCCGCTTCGTCTACACGGCACCTCCAGACTGACCCAACCCAAAGAGATTGGTAGTTTTCTTTTTCTGTAGTCCTCTGCAATCTTTGACTTTCTTTCACGCTGTCTAGTTTTTGCATTTTACTGCTTCCGATTTCCCGGACCGCAAGGGTTAACCGTGTGTGAGTAGCCAACATTGCGTATACTGTATTTGGTGACAGTAGTGTCGCACAGCTAGCCTATGCAGGGCATGGCTTTTCCAAGTCCCGCAATGCCCTTCATTGAGCTCTTATGGGTGGCTGGTGCTACTGTCAGAATTCAATGTGTACCTATGACGTGACGGCATGTTCGGTCCCCCCGCTCTCCGATCAGCATCAGAAGAGAGGGTGCACCAAAGGGATCATGTTTTTTGGGCCGAAAAACTGAAACTTATTTACAATTTTATGTTGTACATTCCGAGAAAACAGCAAAGCAGCGATAATAATTACCGCTTTTCTCGTTGCTAAATCGCTACCTGAAGCTCTTGGCTCAGGTTATAAAGTTTCCAATTTGGCATGTGGAGATTTTGTGGAAATAAGCGATAAGAAGCAACCTCAAAGGGTGCCTAATCTTGTGTGTTTTGGGGGCGTTCCTGTGAGTGTGACCCACATGGTATCAGGAGCACCCCCCGTGGAATACATTTTTTTTTGCGCAAAGCACTGTTAAGATGCAATGGGGACGAAACGAACACTGGATATGAAGCAGACACGAGGTGACACAGGGGAGGCTTAAAGTGCTTAGCGGAAAAAAAAATGAATATACAACTAGCGCAATTCATAGCACCACCCATGGGGTCGGTCCGACGACGGTTTGGTTGATCGGACGAAGACTTAACTACTACAGGGCTGGAGTCAGCCGGACGTGATTAGTGAAAAACAAACCAAATTGGGACGCTATGGTAAAGAAACAGAAACTAAACATCTTATTCTAACATCCCGTTCAACTGCGCTGCCCGAGACAATCGACACGCTACACGCTCCTAAAGAAGAGTGTAGACCCTTTGGGTTGTATCTTGTGCCACAACAGTGATCGTCATCTGTTTTGCACGCATTTCCTTTCTTTACCGCTGCGGGCCCTTTGCCTCCTAGTCACAAACGGCATGCGCGTTATCAGTGCGACATAGCATTCCTGACAGGAAAGTAGCGAGCGCAGCGTTTTTAAGAAAGGAAACGCAAGCAAGACAGATGAGGGTTACTGTTAGACAACTGTACACCCCGAAGGATGCAAGTGTTTTAATGCTGCATGAAAATATTAGGCTCAGGCCATGTATCCCAAATTCCCTCCGATGCTTCAAATGCCAAAGGTTTGGCCACAGTTCTCAGAAGCTGTGCCCAAGACAAGCAGGCATGGTGCACTGCTCGTCTTTTCAGCTCCTAGAAAGGTCAGAGGCCTTTTCTCACGGATAGGAAAGGGAAAGGAAAAAGAAAAATTTAGAGGCTGCGGATGTGCCTAATTGGTTGTTTAGAAAATTCCCTTCTTCTGCGGTCGTTCCTATATAGGAAAAACCAGGCGCTGTGTAAGTGAGCAGATCAGGGAACACGAACGAAACGTTCACCAAAATAAAGAGGACCCAAAATGCCTAAGCATAATAGAAACTGCCTCTCGCGATCTTGTGGGCCATGCTATTTTGACGTGGAGATTCTTGCCACAAAATACGAAAGCTAGGGAAGTGATGGGAGCGTTCGACACTTACAAGTGTAGCCTGTCCGTAAGTGAAACTCCCTACCATTGTGCAAGCCCAAGAAAAATTGTTGTGACCGCTCCTTATTGTACCGCTTGTGGTGCTCAATGCATTTGTGGTGCAGGCACTGATTCCAGATATATATATATATATATATATATATATATATATATATATATATATATATATATATATATATATATACGCGTTTTCTATAAAAAAGTTCGGCAGACAGTTACACTCTTGTAACACAAGAAGGCGAAAGCCTGCTTCTGTTGCACGGAATCGAAGTTAGCCAATCAATTTATACAAGTGGAGTATGGATTCTTTATAAGACATATTGGTAGTGCATTAAGTTATACAATTGGGGCTAGATTAATTAGAGCCGCAACGGGGAGTACACGTGTGGCACAAAGACGACGTCCTCACTAAGGCGCAGCGGCAGGCGCATCTTCCGCAGTGGGGCACTTGCGCGGCCGTCCTCGCGAGTCCCAAAGAGCGTACATCCATCGCTCCACGCCGACAACCACCACCACCGCCGCTGCGACCGTGACGTCAATGCGGAGAGTGCGCGTGCTTTTCTGCGCAACAACACCTGGCGTGACAGAAATTACTAAAGTTAAATTCGGCATATACTTAACACTGTCTACATGTGGGAATGCGAAAGCATTATACTATTTTTAGACTGCGGAACATCGCGCTCATTTTAGGAACTCATGACTTGCGCCCCCTGCTCCGCACCGTCACGTGCGCCGTCCAATGACGAACGCATTATCCAGCGAGGTGGCTGCGAAGAGACGTGTGCTACGCACTAGCAATTCTTTAGTAAGACAGAACCGAGGAGCAGGCGTGGCTTCGAGGAAGCGTGCTGGTCTTGCACCCCCGGTGGCTTGGATTCGATTTCCGCAGAGACCGAAATGTACCAAATGTTCCTTCGAAAGCCACTAATTTACTTTGTTTACTGGAACCTCCCAGAGAAATGTGACGTCAACAAGCATTTCTGACCTGTTTTTTACTCTTTGGGGCGTCGGCCATTTTTCGTCACGGCGCAGTTTCGCCAAGGCCCCCGCCAACATAGGCGCTTAAGGCTTTCGCGTTAATAAAACAATCGTGAGTGGCACTCTGTTCTTTTGCGTGCTGTGTGGGTCTTGGTGGCAGGTTATTTTTAGTGGCGAAATGTCTAACTCTCACTTGATCACATGACGTTTATTAGAAGTTTCGGCATCCCACGAGGGTCGCCATTAGCCTCTCAGCCCTTTTCTGAACGAAGTGCTGTTACTTTGACTTAAAGCACTTCCCTACTAGAGGCTACTGGCAATGTTTATGGGATGCAGAAAGTTCTAATAAACGCCATCTGACCAAGCGAGAGTTGAGAATTTCACCATAAAAATGTTACGACAAACTGATGTCTTGGTCAGTTCACTGCGCATGGGGCCAACAAACATGCACCACACAATTTCGCAATGACGGCGACCCTCCACTACGTGGTAGAAGTGGTGAATGGTTCACCGTCGTCCACGCCGTCTTTGCAGAGAATAGAAAAGCAGAAATTGAACGGAGAAAGCACTTTTTTCGAGCTGCTGGGCCCCATATCTGCCAGCTACATTCGGCATTCTTAATAGGCTCAGAACCATTCCCTTTTATTATGAAGACAGCTCTGAATTTCATAAATGAAACAGTTCTACAGGTTATTAGCCAAGGAGTACCGTCGCGTATTTTCTCACTAGAGGGTGCTGCTGCGATAGTACTTTTCTAGAGCAAATACCTGCAGGTCCTAGTGTGTAGAGGCCCTCGTGAGGTGTTAGTGCTACTGATACTTACTGATCTCAGTATATATATTTGCAGTCTAGCGCACGTCTCTCTCATGGCAATTATTTCATTCTTTTTGATGCACATCGACTGATCTTAAGCCCTTCTAGAGCAATGTTAAATGTACCTATCGCAATTCATCTTTTCACCTCACTGACTACTCATTGACACCGCATCACCACTTCCATGGCGCTCTCCGGCTATATATGGTCCTTGCGCCACTAAACACCACACATAATCACCACTATAAATTCACGAATGAAGTGTGTACTGTATTGGGAGGCAATAAAGGAACTCAAAGCAACACCATCTGAAAAAATTAATCGTCTCTCTTTCTTGATGTCATTAAGCAGAGTCCTAAAATATTAAAAATGCAGTACTTTTTGGTTGGGCTCCTGCGCACATTTTTTTACACACCATTTTTTTAACCAGTAAACGCTTCTGGGCCATCTTTAGCAGACTCACATGGCCCGTTCAACATCTGACGACTTAATCGAGCGTTAGTACATAGCTAGCTAGAGTCTGAAAGATAATAAACAGATTTCAAAGGAAGTCACGTGATCATAATCAGATGAAGAAAATATCGTGTCATGTCTACTTAGGAATTGAGACGAAAGAACGATCTGGCAGCAGCTATTCAGCAAACATATAGTCAAATGAGAGCAAAAGCAGAACTAATACGCTATAAAGTGCAGGCGGTGACGCCATGAAATACGCCCAAATCGCATTAATGATGTGGCGTACTTATTTGTCATTATTTTGTGTTCATGTCCATTACCTCTTTTTTCGGTGTTCCTTGCTATCCAGTGGCAAATTAAGTCTTTGTATATAGTTACAAGAAGTCCCATCTGACTGCTTTACTTTAGCACTATGTGCAATATCTCTGTACGCATTTGTTATAAGTTGTTTTAATAAATAAGCTTTCAAACAGTTGATTCTGCATTGATTCATAGATAAGATGTGTACCAAGGTTGGCCATTCTTACATAGTCAGCTTAGCCGAAATTTTATTTAATTAACATTAAACGCCACTAATAGGCGGCGTGATAATTGGAAAAGAATCAGCACATTTCTTGCTATCCCCACGTGCACTGTGTGTTGTTTAGCATCAGGGAACCATTAGAGAGCAAACATATAACAAAAAGACCAGTTGTATTTTAAAAGGACGATATAATAGCAGGCAGTGATGGATGTCTGCATCAGCTGATTCATGGATTTTGCTTTGATTGTAATGTGCAACCTGCATGATTAATACTACACAGTGAAGTGTACGTTCGAAAAGCTTACACAGGCGATTGCGAGGCGAGTTGCAACTTACCCTTGTCCCCAACAATATCCGTGACCTCTGCCTGAACCTTGGGGTCGATGCGGCACGACTGTATACTGACAAGCACGTCAAATGTCCTATGTTGGTTCCACAAGAAGCTGATGTGGCACAAGGCGTCCATAAAGGTCACCCAATTTCCCTCCCACTTTAGCTTTGCGCAGGGCTCTAGAAGAGAAACATGCGAGTGAAGCACATGGAGAATCAATATTATGCATGAGGCGGGCACTGAAAGATGAGAAAGTGCTGACACAATGTATCGTTGACGAAATATTTATGTACAAAAGTGTGCACTAGTCAGCACACAAAGAATCGGTGATGACAGTCCCCGGCACAATCTTCGGAAGACAATAATCAGCGGAGATGCTACAATCGCATACGCGGCTTTTGTTTAGTATCATCAAACAAATTTACGAACCCAAGCAGCTGAAGCTTTATTGCTGAGATGCTCTTACATCTCAGCAATAAAGAAAAGGAAATTTCCGCAATGTAGTAGCTTCAATGTGTCCATTCCGCAGCTATACATCAGTAGGGCACAAAGGCAGGCATAAACATTTAGTATGGACCCAAACAAGATATTCTCAGGACGACTGATTCGTAGCTGACTTATACACCAAAACATGAACTGAAAGAAATGTACCGAAGGAGCGGTAATTTCACATGACATGAATTCGATACAAAGGAGAGTATCAGAACAATATACAATGTAAAGAAACTTTATTAAAACTGTGTTGCGCTGCTGCTTAGTTGTAAAAAAAAGTAAATTTAAGAAGTGCAATATGTTGGTAGTGTACGCCCCATAAAAATATCAGGAATGGAAGTCTCAGCTCTAGGATATAACATTTTCCGAAGGTTCAAATGTTGGTAAAATTTGGTGACCCTAACCTAACTAGCAGTTCTGTCGGAAATTCTACCTAATTAGAAACTGTTCGTCTTACTCTGTGAGTTAGCCTTCAGGACACCCCGGAAAGCTCCGTCAAACTGGTAGCCGCGGAGTCTGAGCTCCTTGTAGACGTCCGCCGAGTCCATATCATAGGCAATGCTCTCTCCGGAGGTTCCTGGAGGTTCCTTGAGGAGCACCGTCTCACCTTCTTCGGCCATTCGGACGCGTCCTTTGGCCACGACAGCTCGGGACTCGCACACTTCGAACTCCCCAGATACGGGCATGACTGTGACCTGGATTCGCACAGAACCTGCGTGTGCAAGAGCGTGTTCTCGCCTTGCTTAGGTGGTCTAGTCAGCTTTCAATTTATCTCAAGCATGTCCTCAACAATATTTTCTTGCTCAAGATTAGTTTCAGAACTACTAAGGCATAGTGTTGGCAATGAAAGAAGTGCTTAAGATTTGCACTTTGTGTCTACAAAGCAATGAAGAAATCAGTTTACTTAGCCCAGTGGATGCAATACCAGCTGGTCGCGTTGTTTTTCGAGGTTCTTAAAATTAAGAGTTTTCAATCATTTGAGTCATGCCCGTCAAGTTAACAATGTGCCATTCGATGCTCCAATGGCAGAAATTACTTAAAAGTGATAAACCGAATATTTCAAGGCATGGTTTTTGTAAGGTGGTGTGAGCGTGGGCATACAGCAACAGCTTCTTAGGAGATCAAATCATAAAGAAGTATTATTTGTGCCCCCGACTGCTAATTATGATCAACCAGTCAATGTATGCTATTCCTTAAAAGTCACAAACCATGTCCTACATCGATGCGATTGGCATTCTTTGCATGTTCAGACGTTTTGAGCTTCTTGAAGGGGCTGTGCAAGACTAACTTGCCCACATGCCAATTGTTCTACATTTTGAGCCTATCTATCTATCTATCTATCTATCTATCTATCTATCTATCTATCTATCTATCTATCTATCTATCTATCTATCTATCTATCTATCTATCTATCTATCTATCTATCTATCTATCTATCTATCTATCGTCTTACGCCAACGCAGAAGCCCAAGTTGCCTGCTAGCTTGAGAAACTAGACATGGGCTCGCGGTCGTGATACTGTCGTGGTCCTTCCATTGTCGTCATTCTTGCTTCGCCATGGACTCGTTATGACGTCGTTGTCACGCCTTCTAAGCCGACCAAATGGGCCAAGTTGTCGAACATCTTGGGTCCCTATATGTGTGCTCATGCTCGTAATGCGGTCGTGCTTGTGCCGTTATCTTCATTCCAGCTTTGTCATCCGCGTCTGTTCCGCGTGTCGTAGTTACACCTTCGTCGTTATACAGTAGCCTTGCATTCGTTGTCATACTGTCCTTCTGATGCCGCCCTGACCGTTTCATTGTAGTCATTGTAAACTTCATCGTCCGACAATCATCAGTCAGCTTTGTCATCAGTCTGGTCATGCCTTCGTTTTGACCTCCTTGCAGTTTGTTGTGGAGCTATGAACATTGCTTTCATTGCTGCCGAAAAAGAAAAGGATGCGCCACACAAATGTGTCGTACGAAGAGAGAACCATTTCAAGGTTGCAAACGAAATAGTAACGCAACATCCGATTTTAAATTGATGTCAGGTGGCAACCTTGGACAAGATACTGATTTCAGATACCCTTATAGGCGTTTTCACGGGCTTTAGCAAGTTTGCAAGAAACGAGAGTGTCAAAAGCCTTTCGCTCCGTACTGTCGTATTTGTGTCTTTGAGGTTCGTACTTGAAGCAAAGATTCATAATCTAGAGGTCCTTAAATGCGGCGAAATGCTTCGTTCAAGTATCTATAAAGGTAAACAAGGAAGAGTAACTTTACATTCAATTACCATAGCTAATATATCTTTCATAAGGGATATTACCAAGACTAGCCTTTTTAGGAGTCTACGACTAGTATCATCTACAATGTCCAATGAGTGCAAAGAGGTGTTTGTGATGCGGGTCCTTATGAAGCGCTAATATACATAATGCGGTCGATTCATGTAAATATTAGTTAAAAATATTTTATTGTTAAATGTGCCGTAACTTACCGGCTAGAGGGAGAATCGTGACGCGTTGAATTTTCACGTCCTCGAAGATGACAGGAGTTTCCTTCAAAGGTTTCCCACAGCGTTTGGCAAGCGACTCCCAAACGAGGACTATGTAGCCTGTGCCAGAAAATATAACACGTCCATCTGGCTGGTGACCGAGCAGATATTTCATGGCGCTGTCAGCTTCGAGGTCAATCTCGATGATCTCCTGAAACGCCTGTGCGTGTAACACATTCATTGAGCCGGACACTGTAGTATTGAATGTCTAAGAGGCGAAGTGCGTTAGTGTAAGATATACCTCAGAAATTTAAATACACAGATGTATCATGCTACACTTACAGCCATTTCTTTCTATGTACAGTATCTATGCAGATAAAGTGTAGTTTTGGATAGGCGATGCAGATTGAGCCGACATTTCAGTAAGCTTCACGGATACGTTCCGAAATTGCACTGTATACAAAACACCTTCAAATGTACTCGTTTGAAATGCGATAGCTCTGTAAATATGCTTCAGTGTATACAGCACAACAAAGATAATACGTGGGAAGGGAACTTGAGAATCACACCCGACCATAATTTAAGAAAAGACCTCTTAACAAAAAACAGAGGCCACAATTTTCGAAAAGCTCAGCGATAGCCTACCTGTTTCCACGGTTGCGTCGATAATTCATTATTATTTTTTAAGATTCTCAACGCATACTATTGCGTACTCTGCGAGCTTTCTGGCAAAAAAATGTTACACTACCATTTCTGTTATTGAATTATTATTCCACGACCACGTCGCGTTTTTTTTTCAATGGAATCTATGCATGGTTTAACAATTACCACAAATTTTCTCACACGGCAACGCATCATATAATGTACTGCTTTGGTGTTTCCTTTGTGCTAGAGGATGCAAGCACTGAGATGGCACTAGAACTGAAATTGACTTGTTGACCGTAATCGCAGTGAGAATACTAACAAATGAACTAACATTGAAGTTCAACATAGAGCGCTGAGATAAACACGCTAAGAAAGTCAGGATAAGAAGACTGCGTATCGAAAAGAATAGTCAAAATAAAACTCATCGTGCTGTGTTCTTTGCGGTGTAGCTTGTTTAGGTTTATTCATATTCAACAGCAATGCTGATCTATGTGCAATCCGGTATGAAAGCATCATAACGACATGAACGGAAAATAATGCGCAAAGTTCTGTACTATCACACTCCTGCCAATATCAGACGCCATGTCACAGCGTACTTTTCCCAACCTCGCTGCTATAGGAATCTTGAGCCAGACAGACTACTTTTCTACTTCATCGTTTCTGCCTATGATGTGCTCTCGCGTAATAGTAGTAGCGTGCGTTGGTGTATTTTCGCTAATGGATAACTGTAATGCTGCAGTTAAATTGACAGCTGGAAAAGCTGCTATGCATTCATCTAGAGGACCAAGTGCTATCAGACGAGGGACAATCGAAAAAAGGCAAGCACCACCGCTCATGCAATACCACTTAGGTTTGCTTTCTAGTCACAGACGAGAATCACTGACTTTTGAATTTTTCGCCATTCGGAGAGACTTGCAAAGGTAAAATGCAAAAAGTATCATTCGTAAGCACGTAAAGACGTCGAATTGCCCTTTCATGGACTTGAATATCTCGAATGCAGGAAGCCCAAGCACTACCGCGACCAGCGTCTGGAAAACATACCGAACGATTCAGGGAACGCTAGCTTGTAAAAGACAAGAATGATGCCAGTCCCAGGGTATATTTCGACGCAGACAATGGTGGCTCACCTGTGTCTCGAAAGTGAACTCTTTCCACTGGGCGACGGTCCAGCTATGTGAGTGATCCCAGCTGACCAAGTGTGCAATGTTTGGTGTGCCGCGCGGTACGGGCCACGGAACCGGAGGGTAGAGTACCGACAAGTCCATCTTGACGCCGAGAGTGTGTAGTTGGCCAAGTGAGCTCAGGAAATACTCCAAGTTGTCCGCGTTACGCTTCATGAGCCCCAGACATCTTGCTTTGGGCCCAACAGTTCGTCTCAGGATAGCCTGGTCAAAGTAAAGTAGGCGTCACTGATACAAGTAATCAATATACTGAATTACCCCACACTGGTTTCCATAGAAAAGCGTATAGAAATTTTTGAAAAGTGCCAGCTTTCTTCATATACTCTAAAGTCCTTGCAAGTGTCCACTGCCTGGACCATCGCCAGCATAGCCGCATTTTAGGGTGTAATTGAATGTTTTCACATGAGCAATTTTACATGATTTGACTTTTTCGTTTGTTTCACAATGTAATCACCATTGTCAGCCTAAAACGCATTTACAACACTTCTTCGGTGACTTACAAGCCCCGTAGCTTTGACGGTATTAGTGGGCAGACTCAGATCGAGTAAACAAAGAGGAAATGCAATGGACAGTCAGGGGGAGTACGTACGAAACATGCGTAGTGCCACATGAAGGTCTGGCTAAGAAGCTACCAATCAAATTTGCACTGGTGCTGCTTTCAGCAAGAACAGCAGAATGAGGTGAACGCGGCGAGTGAAGATGCCATCATTTTAGTTTTCGTCTCACCTGGAGGAGGCAGTGTGGTCCAATCTCCAACAAGACGGCGTCCTCGGGTACATGCGTGAGGGCGTCCCGGAAGAGTACCGTGTTTAGAAAGTTGTTGGTGTGGTACTCAGCAGAGCATAGCTGCGAGCCAGATTCGTGCCAACGGTTCTCAGGCACCGATGAGCTTATCCAGCGCTTGCTGCGGGGCTTACTCTGCGGTATGACCTAGTCGTATGCAAAATTAAGCGACGAACAATCAGTTAGCACTGCGTGAGATGTATTCAAAGAAGATAATTTTTCGTCCTGATGGCGTCCTTTTATTCAGGTACATTTCTTTGAAGAAACTGAAAGTGCCTGCCTAAAAAAATATTATACCCAAGTCAAAAATAAGAAAAGTTACTAAACAGCTTTTATATATTTGTTTTAGGCGACAAGTTGTGATTGCAGAATTCAAGAGGAGCAGTTGTCAGTTTCTTTAGCTTTGGAGCCGTGCTAAGACAATTTTGCAGAAATAAATTTAGGAGGTATGCAGCCTTAGATTCAGCAATCACTGTACACGGTTCCATTAAAGGTTAATCAGAAACGCACATTGAGCTGTTCGGGATGATATCATCTCGAGCTCCAACGCATATTTTACATATTTTGGAGGCGGGTATACCAAAAGTAGCGCTCGTCTTTGAATTGTGAGCTTAGCAGACGTGATACCTTCACTACTCGGTTATAGTTTTGAATTGACATCATTTTGCTTAAAGGAAAAAGTTAAGTATATTGAATATTTTCATTTGCAATCTGGGCACTGTGATCTGTACTGTTGGTTCATAGCGGAGATGAAAGGGCCGTATTTGGCGGGTGGTCAAATTTTTCTGCTTCATCTATGCACGAAAAGAAGGGGACACGAATAAACAGACACAAGCGCGGTGTGTATCATTTGTTTGTTCATGTTTTCATGCCCCCGTTTTTTCTTGTACGAAGAAAGTATGGCATGGTCATTGTGCACCTGTTCAGGTAATATACATCAACAGATTGAATTCCGCCGTGAGCTCAGTGAGATACTTAAAAAATTGGTTGATAAAGAAAACCCTGACAGGCTTGAATTTCGCCGAGCTATCGTGACTTACTATGCAATAAGTTAAATATTAGATACAGTGATGTAATGGCTGAACGCTCGCTTTGAGAAAAGGTGATAAGGACAAACTACGAGATTTACCGAAGCATGTAACGGAGGTGTCAGTGCTATTATGGTTTGCTTGTATGCCCTAGAGCGAATATTTATCAGTGTGCCCGACACGCCTTTGTAGAGCTCAGTCCACTTTTGAGCGATATTACGCGCGACATTGTCAAACGACAGCGACGAGCGACGAAACGGACCGTCGCGCGACGGCATCGTTCGTTCAGGTCATCCGACTGCTCGACTATTTAGGTGCGTTCTCGCCACTAGCCAATGGGACACTGCCTAATGGAGTGCGTGCTTCCTCCATTGTCATCGCTACTCCGCCGTGTGTTATTTTGGAGCACATCACCTCTAAGGCTGGGGCAGCTAGCTGTTTGCCATGCCCATTGCGGCTGCAACTTGAAGCGAAATACTAACAAAGACTGTTTTTGTTTCCCTGGGTTGCGTGCATTGTTGAAAATTCATAAACACATGTTCGATTCGGTGTCCGAGGAAGCAATAAGACAAGCGACAGGATCGGGCTAATTCTAAAAAAAACATTATGGTAGGCAGTGCAATGACTCACGGGTACACTAAAAAAACACAGTAAGAACATCAGAGCCAACTTCAAAGAAAGTTTAATCCAGAAAGCGCATACATATAAACCATGAAGACGAAAAAAAAAGAGATAACAGAAAGTCACCCCATGCCATGATAGGCGCGCCACTTATCGTGCACTATCATTTATTCCTGCTGGATATCTTGTTGCTTTCCTTGTGAACAAAATTGCCGATGGGCTCACGCAGACAAATTTATCACGCTGCATTTCCTCCGCCTGTACTCGCATACGATAGACTGCTTTATGTTACGAATACGCTATTCACCTGTTATCGAAAAAGGGCGTACAACCACACTCTTGATAGTGAACTGCTAAGTTCGTATTTGTGCACTTCTTCACTTTGTTGCCATGATTTCACATAGGCTCATTAACACACCGCTCAGGCTGCCCAATGTAGACTGCGCCACAAGATAGCGGGATTTTTTACACTACACCCTGTGTACAAGCTACATACTTATTGCGCTGTCTAACGCTCCATGCCGTTTATTCCTTCGGAGCGGGACACGTTCATCTACATAGACTGGACAGCGTTTGAGGAGCTGACATTACAACTTTAACGCCACGTTTCTTACTAATATTATTGAAATTGTGCACGACACCATAAATCAAGAAAATATTGCGATTTCTTCTGCTCCTGCGAAGCCTCGTCATCACGTGCTGCTTTCCTTCTAGGTGTCCCTTTGCACCACTTCAGTGACAGCTGCGATAAGCCTGTTTGAGTAGCTCACTGCAACCACGCTCGAAACCTCTTGGTCAAAGCTAAATTGCATTTTATGTGATATCACGGCTTCTTCAGAGCACTTGAAGGCACATTGGTGCCACTGGCACTTTTGCAGATTTCGTTCAGGCAGAGCAGGAGGATAACAAAGGCTTACGATTACTAGGCTCATAAAATCCAGAAACGTGACTATGCTTAAACTGCAAATGTATATTCCGAAACTTCAGAGCGCCACGGTCATACATTTAATATGTTAGTACTGCTTCATCATAACTATTTTAAGGCGCGAAAGAACAGCACACCGAACACGAGAGACCACAACGGGACAGAGCGCTACGTTAGTACTGAAGGCAGGCATGTCTGTTCGAACATCTAACTGTTCAATGATATCCAAAAGCTTATCACGCAGTAACAAATAACACAAATATTTTACATTAATGGAAAGCGCCTGAACTGTGACGTCTACATGCATAGTCAAGACACCTACGACCTGCTCAAAATTCTTTGTGTGAAAGTTATCATTCAGTGGCAAGAAATATAACTTGTGTTGACGAAAATAGGGAACGCTTTTCCGCCGTGATCCATGTTCAGAGATAATCACTCCGAACGGCATATCAACTTTGAGTGTTTCAACACTAAAGAACATGTCAAGGTAAAGGGAGTAGTTTGGCCTGGACATGTTCTTGAGCAGTGCTAAACAAAATTGATAGGGTGTTCAGAGTGATTATTTGAGAACTGTGATCGTGGCAGAAAAGCGTAACTCATTTTTTTCAACACAAGGTAAATTTGCTGCAACTGAATCATAACTCTCCCAGAAAGAATTCTGAGCAGACCGTGGATGTCTTCACTATGCATGCTGACGTCGCATTTAGAGCGTTTTCTATTGATGTAAACGATCATTACTATTTGTTACCGCTAGATAAGCTTCTGAATCTTTTTCAACAGAGCATTTATGAACATTGTGCTGGGAAATTCCAGAATTCCTTTAATATGAATGTGCAAGATACTTTTGCCTTTGTTGACATTATACCTTAAATCTAAATTTCTTAAGTGAAATAGGGAGGTTTTTGACTGGAAGCAAGTTATATGCATAGGCTCGTAATTAGCCCCTGTCCTCGGCGATATCTCTATGACACACTTTGACAGGCTGTTGGAAAAGAAGTTATGACGCACAAGTTGCTTGGGAATCTGCAAACTTCTATGACTTACTTCTTGCTCTGAATTCTGATGCTAAAACGTTTCATCATAAGAAAAGCCCGTTCCCAGTGTGTTCGAACATGAATGCCTCTCTTTAGTACCAACACATGAATTCTTGACCGTGGAACTCTGAAGCTCTTGAATCTTGTTTTGCAATATCAGCATAATCATGTTTCTTGGTTTTACGAGCCTAGGAGCCGTAAGCTCTTGTTATGCTTCTGCTGTGCCCATACCAGAACTGCAAGTTGGTCAGTGGCACGAATGTGTATTCATAATGCTTTCAAGTAGTCGTGCTTCTATAAAATGCAACTTATGTTTTACCAACATGTTTCGACTTTGGTTGTAGCAGGCTACCAACCGAAGCTTATCGCAGCTGTCGCCGAAGTGGTGCACAGGGACACCAAGAAGGAAAGGAGCTCAGGTAATGACAAAGCTTCCCAGCACGAGCAACGCATTGCTGTAATTCCTTACATTCACAGTTTCACGCACAATTTCAAGCATATTGATATTAAAAGTGGCGTTAAAGTATGAATGTCAGCGCCTGGAAAGCTGCCTAGTCTGTAGAAGAACACATCCCGTGCCGAAAGAAATAAGAGGCAGTTAGCGTTACACACCACAATAACTATGTAGCTTGTACACAAGGTGTGGTGTACAAAATCCCACTATCTTGTAGTCGAGTCTACATTGGGCACACTGAGCGCGGTGCGTTAATGAACCTCTGAGAGATCATGACAAGGTTGAGAAGTTCGCAAATGGGCACTTAGTAGTTCACTGTCATGAGTGTGGCTGTAGGGCCTTTTTCAGTAAGAGATGTATATTGCATCGTAACACAGAGCAGTCCGTCCTATGATAGTAGAGGTGTACGAAATGCAGCGTGATCATATAGTCTGCGGGAGGACAACGCAGTTTTGGTCACAACGAAAGAAACAAGATGTCGAGCAGGAATTAATGCTAGTGCATGATGAGTGACGCACTTGGCATTGCATGTGATGGCTTTCTCTTTGTTTGTGTGTATGCTCTTTCTGGACTAAATTTCCTTTGAAGCTGGCTCTTCTGTCTTTTCTTTGTTTTTTAGTGTACTTGAAAGTCATTGTGCTGCCTACCAACAAATGCTAAGACGACAATATTGTGTGTGGTCACTATCGCACTACGCAGTGTTTTGGATACGATGACGGCCGTTCGATTGCTGAAATTGCTCTGTTTGAGCAAAGAGCTATGAAATAGTTATGACGCAACCGTGGAGAGTAGTGCCATACTCTCGGTAATATTGCAGTAGAAAGTTTAAGTCAGGCGGTAACTGGGACAGTTTACTAGATAAAGCAGATTACAAAGGATAATATGCTGTCTCATCGTCGCGTCACCCGCAGCCGTCGCTCGTAACTGGTTTTACAAAATAGCAACAGCGATCTCACTAGCGTTATCTAATCTTGTCGCATTGTCGTCTCGCTCAAATTCGGTTGAAATCCCACACGCATGCTATTGGTGACAGGTATCCGATGTGTTCCCTGCATTGTGGTTTAATTTAACCACGCCTTACCATGTCATGGTGCTATGCATCGGAATTCGCACAAGGCAGAAGTAGGATTGGTCTCGCTGCATTTGCTGAAAACAACTCTCTTTTTTAACTACGCACTTTCATTACACAAGAGTTTATTTGTCTGAATGTTTAATTATTCTTTTGACGTTAAACATTTGTTATTGGCTGTAAGGTTTTACGTACATGTCTGATAATATTTAGTTGGCGATGTGAATATTTCAGCTTTATTACGGAGGAGCCCACTTTGTAAAGGGGCGCTGTCTCAATGGTTCGAACCTTGCTGAACAAAAGTCGGCTGACACTTTGTCGTAGTTGCAGCTCAAACTGGTGACGTTAACATCGCCTTTCCGGCGATAACCTGACGCCCGCAACACAGTAATGGGTGCAGTATGTAAATTATCATTTAAGGTATCCCCCCGAAAAATTCACCAACGGTTACGGCGCTCCCTAATTCAAAAGTAGAGCGCAGCTCTATGCGTGTTTTCATTTTGCGACATACTGGCTGGCACAGACAATGCGTGTCATGCGGCACATTGCAAACGGAGCAATGTGTGGCGCAACTGTATCGCTAATCCGGAGATCGCAAGAGGCAGCGCGGTGGTGACGCGCGGGCCCTATTCACAGCAGCCGCTGCAGACAGACGTCCTCTCATGCTATGCTTTGTTTCCACATATGGTATTGGTGGACGCGCTCGACCCATGCCATCGGTGAACAAGTCACGGCGTGCTACTTTGGCGCCATATCGTAGCGGTCGTTGCCTGAGAGCCCGTCTTTTGCGGCACTACGCTTTTCTTCGCACGCTATCGCCATACCTCTTCCTCTGATTTCCTCCGAGCGCTTTCTTCGCTATCGCCCTCTTTCATCCCCCGCTGGGCTCCACAGTCACTCTTTCATCCTTCGCTGTGGTTTTCCGCGCGATTATGCTGAGGGACGACATTGAACGCAGGAACAGGCGTTATGCTTGAACATAAGAGCTATGCTCTAAATGTTCAAACATGTAGTCACACGAAATTAAGGCGTAATTAAACTATCCCTGAATATGCTCTACATTCACGTTGTGCAATGTTTAGGAGAACGTACAAGGTCTAATACATCAAACATTAAAATGTC